>NC_051317.1:55117098-55742098 GCF_015220235.1 Choloepus didactylus | reverse complement strand
AGTACTTTAAAAAGAGCTACACAGGCCCAGATGTTGGCTGCAGCTGAGAGACCCATTTTGGAGGTGGCTATTGGAAGCTGACACTGATATTCTTGAGAACACCATTTTGAAATGCAACCTGGGAGCAAGCAGATGCCAACCTCATGCCTTCCCAGCTAACAGAGGTTTTCTGATCCCATCACCCATCCTTCAGTGAACATACCCTGTTGTTCATGTCTTACCTTGGACAACTTATGGCCTTAAGACTGTATTGTAACCAAATAAACCACCTTTATAAAAGCCTATCCATTTCTGGTGTTTTGAAAAAAAGCAGCATTAGCAAACTGGGACAAATTTGGGTACCAGAGAAGTGGGGTACTGCTAAGTTTGAAAATACCAAATATGTTGGAATTTCTTTTTAAATGGATAAGGGGGAAATTCTGGAAGAATTGTGAGAAATTTGATAGAAAAGGCCTAGAGGGCTTTGAAGAGACTGTTAGTACAAATATGGGCTCTAAAGATACTTCTGAAGAGGCCTTGAGCAGAAATGATGAATATGTCATTGAAAACTGGAAGAAAGGTGGTCCTTGTTTTAAAGTAGCAGAGAATTTGGCAGAATTGTGCCGTGGTGTCTGATGGAAGGAAAATTTGAAAGTGAAAAGCTGGAATACTTAGCTGAGGAGATCTCCAGAGTACCTGTGGAGGATGCAGCCTGGCATCTACTTGCAGCTTATAGTAAAATGTGACAGGATAGAGATAAACTGTGAAATGAACTCTTGGGTACAAAAAAAAAATGATGGCTTGGAAGATCTGGGCTTTGAGAAAGTGAAACATAGAGGCTACAGCCCTACATGAGGATTTAACCAAACATGGAACCTGACCACCATTTCAGTACAAGACAGGATTGGAGATGGACTTATCCAGAAAGGATTTTTGGAAAATCCTATTGCCTGACAGTTTTGATCCCTATGTGCTTCATGCCAAGCCAATGATATTTTTGAGAGAAATGTATAGCTGGAGCCATGGCTGCTCTGGACTGGAAGGAACACAGAAGGAACAAATTGAAGGAAAAATTTCCTCAACGAAAGAATCATGGAAATTGAGGTCTGGAGTCAAGAAATCTCAGGCAAGAAGAGCACAGCAACTCAGGCACATGGATAGGGTGAGTTTGGCCCAGAGGTTGAGGGTGAGCCTACTGCCTTGATGCTCAGGAAGAATGTTGCCACCCCAGGCCCAAGAGAGGGTAAAGCACATTCCCTGGAGATTGGGGAGAGCCTGGATACCACCCCTTTGTTCAGAGAGGGGAGAGCATTTGCCCCAGAGAGGCAGAGTCTGTGTGGCACCCTGATGTTTGAGGAAGGTGGAGTTGAGAAGGTGGCCTCCTCAATGTGTGGATATGTTTGAGCACTCACACAAGTGTTTGGAGAGAAAGAGGCTGCAGTTTAAGCCTTTGGAAAGGGTAGGACTGCTGCTTTCTCAAGCCTTGAGAATACAACATCATTCTGTAAATGACTCTCAGATTTTGAAATCTAATGGAGTTTGCCCTACAGATTTTAGGAACTTTTTGGGACCTTAAACCCTGTTTTCCTTTCAGTTTCTCCTTATGGCAATGGGAATGTTTATCCTATGACTGTTCCTACTTTGTATATTGGAAGCAGATAACTTGTTCTAAGTTTCACAGGTCCATAGTTAGGGGGGAATTCTGCTTTAGGACAAGACCACACCTGCAATTGATTTTGATGGGATCTTGTACTTATCTATTGTTACTCAACTGATTTAAGTTTTAGTGATATTGTCATGGGGTGAATGAATTTTGTATATGGAAAGATCATGTCAATTTAGGGTTCAGGGGGTGGAATGTTCCAGTTGGATGTATTATGTCCCCCAAAACACCATGTTCTTTGATGCAATCTTGTGAGGCAGACTTATTAGTGTTGATTAGGTTGGAACCCATTGATTGAGTGTCTCCATGGAGACATGACTCAATCAACTGTAGGCAATACATTTGATTGGATTATTTCCATGGAGGTGTTACCCCACCCACTCAGGTTGTGTCTTAATTAAATCACTGGAATACTTATAAAAGAGCCACACAGTCCCAGAAGTTGCCTGCATGTGAGAGACACATTTTGAATACAGCCATTGGAAGCTGACATTGACATTTTGGAGAATGGCATTTTGAAATGCAACCTGGGAGCAAGCACATGCCAACCATGTGCCTTCCCAGCTAACAGAGGTTTTTGAATGTCATTGGCCATCCTTCAGTGAAGGTACCCTGTTGTTCATGCCTTACCTTGGACACGCTATGATCTTAAGACTGAATTGTAACAAAATAAACTCCCATTTGTAAAAGCCAATCCATTTCTGGTGTTTTGCAAAATGGCAGCATTATCAAACTGGAACAGGAGCTCTACCAGCTGAGAAAAAAGAAAAGAGAGAGAGAGAGGTCTGGAAAAGGACAGAGAACTGAAGTGTATTAGCAAAGGAAACATAAAGGAAAAAAAAAGAGAGGGGGAAACAGATTTGACAGCTAAAAACCAAAGGATAAGATGGCTGGTTCAAGAACTGCCATCACAGTAATAACTTTGAATGTGAATGGATTATACTCCCCAATTAAAAGATGCCAACTTGCAAAATGAATTAAAATGTATGACCTATTGATTTGCCATTTACAACAGACTCATCTTAGACCCAGTAACACAAAGAGATTGAAAGTGAAAGGATGAAAAAAAAAAAAAAAAAAAACAACGGCATGCTAGCTGCAACCAAAGAAAGCAGGAGAAGCTACTAAAATATCAGACAAAATAGACATTAAATGTAAAGATGTCAAAAGAGACAAAGAACACTATATATTGATAAAAGGGACAATTTAGCATGAAGAATCAGCAATCATAGATTTTTATGCATCCACTCCAAAGTACGTGAGAGAAACATTGGTTAAAGTGAAGGGAGCAACAGACAATTTTGCAATAATAGTGGGAGACTTCAATATACCACTCTCTTCTATAGATAGAACAACTAAACAGAGGTCATAAAAGGAAATTGAGAACCTAAACCATGTGATAAATGAATTGGATTAACAGACATATATAGATCATTACATCCCAAATTACAAGATATACATTTTACTCTAGTGATCATGGAATGTTTTCTAGGGTAGATCACATGCTGTGGCACAAAACATTTCTAAATAAATTTAGAAAGAATGAAATTATTCAAAGCACATTCTCTGACCATATTGTGATGCAACTAGGAATCAATAACCACCAAAGAACCAGATCTTTCACAAAAATAAGGAGGTTAAACAACATACACCTAAACAACTAGTGGGTCAAAGAAGAAATTGCAAGAGAAATAGGTAAATATCTAGAAACAAATGAAATGTGAACTTAACATATAAAATCTAGTGGTATGCTGTGAAGGTGGTGCTGAAGGGAAATTTATGATTCTAGATGCATATATCAAAAAACAAGAAAGAGCTAAAACTAAAGACTTAACTGAATATACTAGTTAGGGTTCTCTAGGGAAACATAATCAACAATAGGTATCTATAAATATAAGATTTTATAAAAGTGTCTCACACAACTGTAGGTATGCATGAGTCCAAATTCCATAGGGTAGGCAGCAAACTGGAAACACCAATGAATTTGTTCAATGAACTCATGCAATGAACTGGCAACTCTGATGAAGGTGTTCAATGAAATCCTCAGGGAGTGAACTGGCAACTCCAATGAAGGTGTTTGATGAACTCCTCAGGAAATGCTTTGCTGGCTAGCTGAAGAAGAAGCGAAGGTCCTCTCTCTCTCTTCCTTAAAAGTCTGCAACTGATTGGATTAAATCCAGCTGATTGAATACTCTCATTGCAGAATACACATCCTTCATTGTTATAATTAGTCACACCTGCAGTCAATTGACAGATGTTTTAATAAACCAGCCTCTGGTTTATTAACTAGCCACAAGTGTCTTCACAGTAATGATAAGACCAGTGCTTGCCTGAACAAAAGTTGGACACCATCACCTGGCCAAGTTGACACATGAACTCAACCATCACACTGAACAACTGAAGAGACTAGCGAATGATCAGCAAACTAACCCTAAAGCAAGCAGAATAAAAGAAATAACAAATATTAAAACATAGATAAATTAGATGGAGAACAAAAAAGAAACAGAGAGAATAAACAAAAGCAAAAGTTGGTACTTTGAGAAGATCCACAAGACTGACAAGACCTTACCTAGACTGGCAAAGTCAAAAGAGAGAAGACCCAAATAAACAAAATACAATGAGAGTGGGGTCATATAAACAAAATACAATGAGAGTGGGGTCATCTCCTGAAGAAATTTTAAAAAATCATCAAAGGATGCTATGAATAACTATATACCAACAAATAAGACAACATAGAGGAAATAGGCAATTTCCTGGAAACACCTAAATAACCTAGACTGACCCAAGAAGAAATAGAAGGCCTCAACAAACCAATCACAAGTAAAGAAATCCAATCAGTCATCAAAAACATTCCAACAAATAAAAGCCCAGGGCCAGATGGCTTTACAGGGGAATTTTATTGATAAAGAAAAAAAGAAAAAAAAAAAACTGACTCCATTATTGCTCAAAATCTTTCAAAAATTGAAAAAAAAGGAACACTGCCCAATTCATTTTATGAAGCTAATAACACTCTAATCCCAAAGACAGATAAATGTACTACAAGGAAGGAAAACTACAGGCTAACATCTCTAATTAATATAGATGCAAAACTTTTCAACAAAGTACTGGCAAATCAAATCCAAAGGCACATTAAAAGAATTATACACTGTGAGCAAGTGGGGTTCATCCCTGGCATACAAGGGTGTTTCAACATAAGAAAATCAATCAATGTAATACAACACATTAACAAATTAAAAGGGAAAAATCAAATGACCATCTTGATAGATGCTAAAAAATCATTCAACAAAATCCTGCAATTTTTTTTTTGGATAAAAACAGTTAAATAGGTAGGAATTGAAGGACACTTCCTCAAAATTTTAAAAGGCGTATATGAAAAACCCACAGCCAGCATAGTACTCCTAGGATTGGGAATGAGACAAGGATGCCCAATGTCACCACTATTATTAAACACTGTGATAGAAGTTCTAGCCAGAGCAATCTGGAAAGACAAATAAATAAAAAGCACCCAAATTAAAACAAAAGAATTAATATCATCATTATTTGCAGATGATATGATCTTATATTTGGAAAATACTGAGAAATCAATGACAAAGCTATTTGAGCTAATAAAATTTCAGCAAATTGGTGGGATACAAGATTAATGTGCAAATTTCAGTAATGTTCCTATACACTAGAAATGACCTAACTGAAGAGACACTCAGGAAAAATTTCTATTCACAGTAGCAACTAAAAACATCAAGTACTTAGGAATGAAGTTAACCAAAGAAGTAAAAGAACTCTACACAGAACATTACAAACCTTTACTAAAAGAAATCAAAGATAACCTAAATAGATAGAAAGATATCCCATGTTCATGGATAAGAATTCTAAACATCTTTAAGGTGTCAATTCTACCCGAACTGATCTAAAACTTATATTCAATTCCAATAAAAATTCCAACAACCTTCTTTGATAACTTGGAAAAGCTACTTATCCAATCTTTTGGGAAGGGAAAGGGGCCTTGAATTGCCAAAAACTTTCTAAAAAAGAAGAAAGAAGTGGGAGGACTTACACTTCCTGGCTTTAAAACCTACTATAAATCCAGAGTGGTCAAAACAGCATGGTACTCACACAGAGGTAGACATATTGATCAGTGAAACCAAAACACAAATTAGGAAATAGACTCCCAGATCTATAGTTGACTGATTTTTGATAACACCCCCAAATCCACTGAACTGGGACAGAATAGACTCTTCACCAAGCAGAGCTGAGAGAACTGGATGTCCACATCCTGAAGAATGGAAGAGAACTGTTACCTCATACCCTATAGAAAAAATTAATTCAAAGTGGTACAAAGACCTCAATATAAGAGACAGTACCACAAAACTCCTTGAAGATAATATGGGGAAACAACCTCAAGACCTAATAATAGGAAGTAGATTCTTAGACCTTACACCCAAAGCACAAACAATGAAAGAAAAAAATAGATAAATGGAAACTCCTCAAAATTAAAAGCTTCTGTGCCTCAAAGAACTGTCAAAAAGGTGAAGATGCTGCCAACTGAGTGGGAGAAAATATTTGGAAACCATATATCTGATAAGAAACTGATATCCAGCATGTATAAAGAAATCCTACAACTCAAAAACAGTAGTACAAACAGCCCAATTATAAAATGGACAAAATATTTGAATAGACATTTTTCCAAAGAGGAAACACAAATGGCTAAAAAACACAGGAAAAAAATATTCGCCTTCATTAGCTATTAGGGAAATGCATATCAAAATCTCAATGAGATATCATCTCACACCAATAAAAATGGGAGACAATAAACAAACAGGAAACTACAAAGCCTGGAGAGAATGTGGAGAAACTGGAACCCTTATTCATTGCTGGTGAGAATGTATAATTTTAGAGCCACTGGGGATTGCAATTTGGTGGTTTCTCAGAAAACCAAATATTGAGTTTCCCTATGATTCAGCAATTTCACTTCTTAGTATATTCCAAGAAGATCTGAAAACAGTGACATGAACAGACATTTGCACACTGTTGTTCATAGTGATATTGTTCACAATTGCCAAGGGAGGGAAACAATCCAAGTGTCATTCAACAGAAGACTGGATAAGCAAAATGTGGTGTATGCATACAATGGAATACTACACAACAGTAAGAAGGAATGATGTCCTGAAACATTTGACAACATGGATGAACCTTGGATACATAATGCTGAGTAAAATAAGTCAGACATGAAAGAAGATATACTGTACATTGCCACTAATGGGAACTCCCCAATGTAAAATCAGTGTCTTATAATGTAGAACACAGGGGACCTAGACATGCACATAAGTTAGTGAAGGGGAATTGATAACCTAATATGTACAGACATGTTCATGAGACTGTACTTAAAGGTATGGGAATGGGCAGAGGTGATGATTTGTTTGTTTGTTTGTTTTATGACTTTTACTATAGCAAACTCTTATGTAGCACCAACTGTTCCACATGCCATTCCAAGGACTTTTATTTTTTATTAAATTCAGTTTTATTGAAATACATTCACACACCATACAATCATCCATGGTATACAATCCACTGTCCACAGTATGATAACATAGTTATGCGTTCATCACCATAATCTATCTCTGAACATTTTCCTTACATCAGAAAGAACCACAACAAGAATAAAAAATAAAAGTGAAAAAAGAACACCCAAATCATCCCCCCATCCCACCCCATTTGTCCTTTAGTTTTTATCCCCATTTTTCTATTTATCCATACACTAGATAAAGGGGGTGTGATCCACAAGGTCTTCACAATCACACTGTCACCCTCTGTAATCTACATTATTATATAGTTGTCTTCAGGAGTCCAGACTGCTGGGTTGGAGTTTGGTAGTTTCATGTATTTACTTCTAGCTACTCCAATACATTAAAACCTAAGAGGTGTTATCTATATACTGCATAAGAATGTCCACCAGAGTGACCTCTTGACTCCATTTGAAATCTCTCAGCCACAGAAACTATTTCATCTCATTTTGCATCCCCCTTTTGGTCAAGAAGATACTCTCAGTCCCACGATGCTGGGTCCACATTCATCCCCGGGAGTCATATTCTGCATTGCCAGGGAGATTTACAACCCTGGGAGTCAGGTCCCACGTAGTGGGGAGGGCAGTGAGTTCACCTGTCAAGATGGCTCAGTTAGAGAGAGAGAGGGCCACATCTGAGCAACAAAGAGGTACTCAGGGGGAGACTCTTAGGCACAATTATATGCAAGTTTAGACTCTCCTTTGCAGTAATGAGCTTCATAAGGGCAAGTCCCATGAAAGAAGGCTCAGTACATCAAACCACCAGTTCCAATGTTTGTGACAACATCAACACCAGTCCAGGTGAGGATGTCCAACACATCCACACCTTCCCCCAGATCCTCGGGGCTGGGGAGGGGGAGGCTGTAAATATATTTTTTATTATCTGCCCAAATTACTCTGGGATGTGTCACTATTTCACTCCAGCCTATACTAACCTACTGTATCTCACTTCCTATTCAAAGTTCCATGAAATTGTGGTGTTTGAACAAATCGACTGTAGAGTTGTACCGTTTAGAAAATTTAGATCCTGTACCAAATATGTATCTCTTCCCTTGGTCTTGTATGGAAGTTGAAGTTTTAAAACACAATCAGTTTCAACCTTTACCCTTTGGCCTGGCTTGCCCTGGTCTTCAGAGACCTGCTTCATTCATATCACTAATTGAAGTCTGGGCTCTTTTTCAGCGTTTTTTTTTTTTTTTTTTTTTTTTTTACAGTGACTGTATGCACCAATACTGACATTCATATCTGCCGAGCTCTAGCTCTGAGTTTCAGGCGTCTCAGAGATATGCATTGTTCCAGAGACCAATGAGGTTATATGCTAGGGGATCAGCATCTCAAAGTTTAGAGATAGGCCTTACAATTCAGGGATAGAGTTAACTGCTGTAAGAGCTTACAATCTAGGGACTATTACAATTATTATGTCCATGTTAGGCTATGTTCTAAGATTCAATTCTGAGTTTACACATTGTAGTTAGTCCATATTGGTGAGGCATCATCCCTCTCACCATGTTTTCTCCAACACTTTTACTCCTATATATATATTTTCCTACAATTTTATAGAGTTATATTCACATACCATACATTTATCCACAGTGTACAATCAGTTGTTCATGGTATCATCATAAAGTTGTACATTTATTACCACAATCAGCACTTGAACATATTGATTACTACAAGAAAAATTGTTTTTTTTTAGCAATAAGAAAAAAATGATAAAAAGAAAAATAATGTCATACAATACAATATACTAGTATGGACAGCAAATAACACCACTACAGAGTTGATGATTTTTCATCAATGAGATTATAAATATCATGCTGCATTGAAAGTGAATATGATCAAAAGTGGTTGTTTAAAGTCATATATCCCACAGATTAACACCAAAAAATGTTTGCACGATCTACTTCTATGTTATGACACTGGTACAAAAAGTTAACCATAGAGTGTTATATGGGAAAAACTACCCAATGCATATCATAGACTATATTTAATAGGAATACTTTACCAATATTATATTAATACTAGGGAGAAATTATTAGGGACTGATAAGAGCTTTTGAGTATTTTGTGTTATATAATTATTTCAAATTGTGGGTAATGATTGTAGAACTAACTGATGATAATGTGAGAAACCGATTGTTCATTTTGGACAGAATATATGCTGTGCGAAATTAGGAATACCCTACTTAATAAGTCAAGCCCTAAATATTAAGGCTTGCTCTTGTGAAACTTATGGCTGTTAAACAGAGGAGAAAGCTACCAATAATTATACCTAGGAGGCAGCTCCAGAGAAACTCTTTTGTTGATCAGAGGTGGCCTTTCTCTGAGCATAGCTCTTCAAATACATTCATTAACCTACCCCCATGTGGGACATGGCTCCCAGGGGAGTGAATTTCCCTGGTGATGTCAGACATGATTTCCAGGAATGAACCTGGACTTGGCATCAAGGGATTGACAATGCCTTCTTGACCAAAAGGGGGAATAGAAAGGTAACAAAGTAAGGTTACAGTGGGTAAGAGATTTCAAATAGTGTTGACAGGCTACCCTGAAGGTTATTGTTATGCATGCTCCAGCTAGATATTCCAAATGACCACAGTATGCAAGCCCTAACCAATAGTAGTCACATAATACATAGGTCCCTATCTGAGACTCAATAAAAGTTTCACTCGCTAAGTATATTTTTCAGAAATTTAAATCCTCCAGAGTGTTCATAGGCCAGATAAGTAAAAAAACCCAGAGGCAACAGCCTCTTCAAGACAACAACCAGATGTAGACCCCTTCCCCATAATGTTGACTCCCCTTTTCAATATGAACAATTAGGGTGGTCACTGCCTAAACATCCCTGAAGAACAAGAAAGTGATTAAACAAGAGAAAGTGATAGAAACAGACAACAGAGGATTTAACAAAGGATTCCAAATACTTAAACTTTATGTAAATTTTTTAGATGCTAGGATATTAGAATAGCTAGAAGGAAATAACAGAAATGGTGGAACTGTAACCCATAACATTCTTTGAAACGTGTTCTCTTATTCCTTGTTAAATTGTAATTTGAAAGTTATCAGTGTTCTCTGTGTGTGTGTGTATATATATATACACACACACACACATTATAAATATATATATATGTGGAAAGCCGCCTCCCGAATCGGGCCTAGCGTATGCGCTGCAGCCTGCTCTAGAGTTACCCCCGCCCATCGAGTGAGCCAAGATGGCGCCTGCATCCTGTTTCCGCATAGTGACGCATGTATCCGCCACCCGCTCCTACCAATCGAAATCCTGTATACGCGATACTAGCCTAGAAGCTTATTGGTTGTTAATTGTGTATAAAAGGTCTTACCCGGACGGGGTAGGATGAGACAGCCCACAAGGAGCCGTGCCTGACGGCCACATCGAGGCTGCTCTCCCACGAGGCGCCGTGCCCCGTGTGGGAACCAGTAACACAGAATGTTCATCTAGCTGTAGTAAAGGGCTTGCTTTCACAACTGCCGTGTGGTTCGAGTCGTGATTCATGACCAGGTTAGTTCGCGCAGTCTGCATCTCTCTCTCTCCTTCCCTGTTTCCCCTCGCCGGCCGGGAACCGGGGACCGAGCGGGGCAGCGCCGGACAAGTGGTGGCCCGTACGGGGACGCTCCTCCTCCTGCCTCGCTCTCGACGGTCCCTCTGTGAGGAGAGCAGCGCTGCGCGTCGAGCTTACGGCGGACTTCCCGCGCCTGATCAACGCGAGAAGGTGAGTGCGTCTTATTACATGATAGTTAGGGCCCGTGGGTTTTCAGGTGACCCCGGGGGACTCGGAAGAGCTCTCCGAGTGACTGAAGTATAGTGCCGACTGCAATCATGGGGCAGTCCGGAAGTTCACCTCTCTTAGCTCCCTTAAAGAACCTTTTGAAACAACGGGGTATCTCGGTCAGGAAAAGCTCCCTTCAGCGTTTTCTTGATGATGTTGATACTTTTGCCCCTTGGTTTGCCTGCACCGGCAGCCTTAGCCTACCCTCTTGGATGAAGCTCGGTCGCGACATAGACCGAGCGCGCCAGACGGGCGTGTGTATGGACCCGATTCTAGTACCCATATGGGAGACCGTCCGTGCGGTCCTTGAACTAGAATCGGCTACCGGCCTAAGCCCGTCCTCTGTCTTGCAAGAAGCACGGTGTGCGCTCCAAGAAACCCAGTCAGTTTCGTCAGCGGACGGCTCCTGTAAGGGCAAACCGCCGGAGTCCAGTGACTCTGACTCAGAGTCAGATAGCGATACTGACGAGAAGGCGGAAGCATCCCCGCTAATTGAGTGGGAGGAGCCTCCCGCCACACCCGTGCGGCCTTCCGCCCCGCCAATGTCTACCGCTGCACCCCCAGGGACACCCCAGCTCCCAACTGACGCCTTGGGCGGTCCCACCAAAGGACCTTGCCGAGAGCTCCCTCTAGTGGCCATGCCCAGTAAATGTAATTATCCTTTGCTGCCAGACCCGGAAACCCCGATGGGTCGGTCAGGGGAGGGGCAACCTTTGCCGTACCCCCCGCCCGAGTATACAGGCCCTCAGGACCCTTTGCCATTAGGTAGTGGTGGGAGACATTTCTGGAGATGGAACCCTTTCACAACATTTAGACCTTTTGGCATGCTGGGTGGCTACCAGCCACTTGAGCCGCAGCCAGTCTCAGAAATGTACCCGGTTATTATCAATCCCCAAGGTGGCAATCGGCACGAATCATATGATTACAAACTATTGAGGGAATTGAGGCAGGCCGTCCATCAGTATGGCCCCAATGCCCCTTATACCTTGAACATGATCGAGAACCTCTCTGCTCTAAATCATACACCCGCAGATATTTTTCAGCTAGCCCGTGCTTGCTTGCCGTCAGGCCGATTCATAGATTGGAAAGCATGGTTTGAGGAGTTAGCTGAAGAGCAGGCCGCAAGGAATGCGGCGGGGAGACGTGGCGGGTGGAATGCTGACATGCTGTTGGGGAGAGGCGCCCATGCCCAGAACCAAACGGGTTTCCCACAAGAGGTCTATGCCCAGATCTTCCGCTGTTTTGTGGGTGCCTGGAAAAAGCTAACAGGTGAGGGAGAGGCTCAGGCCTCACTCAGCAATATACACCAAGGCCCCACAGAACCATTTGCGGATTTTGTAGCCAGGATGCAAACCGCAGCTGAGAGAATCTTCTCAGATCCAGGAGTAGCAGAGACTGTGGTTAAGCAAATGATTTTTGAGCAGTGCAACAAGGAGTGCAAAGTTATCCTGGCACAAAACAGAGCAAAAAATTTGACAGAGTGGGTCAGGCTCTGTAGAGATGCTGGCAGCCCTTTAACTAATGCAGGTCTAGCTGCCATGCTAGCCAGCTCCCTACAGGTGGCTACAAAAAGCCCGAGAACCTTAGGGGCAAAGTCTAACGGGTGCTATGGCTGTGGCCAATCAGGGCACTTTAAGAGAGATTGTCCCAATAGACGTCAACCCCCTGCCACTCAACGGTTTGGCGAACCAGGTGCAGCAACCAGGCCGTGTGGCCGTTGCCACAAAGGCCCCCCACCGCGCAGAAGACTGTAAATCGGTTTTCGATGCGCAGGGTAGACGCCTCTCTGGCCGCCCCGAGCAGATTCCAAAAAACGGGAAGAGGGGGTCCGCCCTTTCGACGGACCCCCTTGCATGCCATTCGACAACACAGGATCCGATCAAATTCGTGCGTCCCCCGGCTCAGCAGGACTGGACCTCTGTGCCACCTCCAGACTCGTACTAACCCCCTCCATGGGTGTCCAGTTAGTAGGGACCTCCTTCAAGGGGCCCTTACCGGCTGGTACTGTAGGGCTCATATTGGGAAGAGCATCCACGGCCCTGAAAGGATTAACAGTTATACCAGGACTTGTAGATTCAGATTTCACAGGCCGTGCCCAAGTTATGGTTCAATCTCAGCGGGGCACCTTAGTCATTGCAGAAGGTGATAAGCTGGCGCAGCTCCTGCTCTTACCCAGCTTACATGCAGTCTTTCCAAGCAGAATCAGACAGAGAGGGGAAAAAGGGTTCGGATCCAGTGGAGCGATTTTTGAGGGACTCCATATGTCCCTGGATTCTCGACCTATGCTAACCATTAAGGTGCAAGGCAGATCTTTCTTGGGCCTGCTCGATACAGGGGCCGATCGGTCTATCATAAGACAACAAGAATGGCCCCCCACCTGGCCAACGAGCAGGGCGGAAGAGCCCATTAGAGGAATAGGCCAAATTTCAGCGCCCATGCTCAGTGCAGCTGCCCTTCATTGGGCCGATGAAGAAGGACACCAAGGCAGTTTCCAGCCTTATGTATTAGCCCTGCCTGTGTCTTTGTGGGGAAGAGACATTCTGACCCAAATGGACGTTACTTTAATTAGCGGCTACTCCCCAACCTCTAAGCGACTGCTAAAAGAAATGGGGTATACCCCCGGCAAGGGTTTAGGAGCTTCACTGCACGGACGTGCGGAGCCTATACAAGCTGCCCCCAAGTCTGACAGACGAGGCTTGGGTTTTTCATAGGGGCCACTGAGGAGAGATTCCCACCCACACCTATAAAACTAAAATGGAAAACCGAGGCTCCGGTGTGGGTGCCTCAGTGGCCCTTGCCACAGGAAAAACTTGCAGCGTTGCACGCCCTAGTATCAGAACAACTAGAAAAGGGCCATATCGCCCCTTCCACGTCACCGTGGAACACCCCTATATTCGTAATAAAAAAGAAATCTGGTAAATGGAGACTGCTACATGATCTAAGAGCTATTAACGATTGCATGGAGCCTTTAGGGCCCGTTCAGATGGGACTGCCCCTCCTCTCGGCATTACCGGAGCACTGGTCGATTTTCATCATAGATCTGAAAGATTGCTTCTTTTCTATTCCGCTCCACCCTGAAGACACCCCTAAGTTTGCCTTTACTGTGCCCTCTAGTAATCAAGAGGAGCCCTGTCAACGCTTTGAATGGACAGTCCTGCCCCAAGGCATGGCTAATAGTCCTACCATGTGCCAGCTGTATGTCGCTGCGAAGCTAGCTAGCACTCGGCAGCAGTTCCCTCAAGTGAAAATCATCCATTATATGGATGACATTCTCTTAGCCCATAGAGACACAGATCTTCTTAAAACAGTTTTGTCACATTTAGTCCTTAGTCTTAGAGAAGCTAACCTAGAGATTGCCCCTGAAAAAATCCAAATGACTGACATTACCACTTTCCTGGGGGCGAAAGTCGCACCCACTCATGTTTACCCCCAAAAGGTGTCTCTCAGGCTAGACAATATACACACTCTCAATGATCTACAAAAACTCATGGGGGATATCAATTGGATCCGTCCATACCTAAAAATACCCAATGTCAAACTAACACCTTTGTTCGACCTGTTGAAGGGGGATTCTAATATAAACTCACCTCGAAGCTTCACTCCAGAGGCAAGGCGAGCACTATGCCAGGTGGAACAGGCGCTCAGTGGCGCTGCATTGAAGAGAATAGACCCTGATGAGCCTTTTGAAGCCTGCATGCTGCCGACAGAATTACAGCCCACTGCGGTACTGTGGCAGCGGGGGCCGCTGCTCTGGGTCCACCCTGGAGTTTCCCCCAAAAAAGTCCTAGAGCACTATCCTACAGCGGTTGCAGACTTGGCCCTAGAATGCATTAAAAGGGCTGTGCAGCATTTCGGTCAGCAGCCCAAAAATCTCAGGGTGCCTTATTCTTCCCAGCAGCTTGAGATACTCACCGGATGCATAGATCAATGGGCCATTCTCCGGTGTACATTTCTTGGTCCCATTAACAATCAGTTCCCTAAGGCTCCTGTCTTGCAGTTTGTCACCCGGCACCCAGTGATTTTTCCCAAAGTAACCTCTCCTAGGCCACTAGCAGGCACCCCCACCGTATACACGGACGGCTCCAGCTCTGGAACAGGGGCGTATTGTGTGGAGGGGGACACTCCTAAAACAGTGCTCTTCCAACCACAAAAGCCTCAATGGGTAGAACTGCAGGTTATCATTGCAGTCCTGGAAAGCCTTTCCGAGCCCTTAAATGTCGTCTCGGATTCTGCTTATGTTGTGAACTCTGTACAAATTTTAGAAACGGTGGGCATTGTTAAACATTCCTCTACAGTAAGGACGTTCTTTGCCAAACTACAGGAGGTTATATGGACCAGGCAACACCCTTTTTACATAACCCATATTAGAGCCCACACAGGTTTGCCTGGCCCTATGGCCCAGGGGAACCATAGCGCAGATGTAGCCACTCGACAGCTGCACATCTTTCCGACGCTGGTACCGTATCAACAAGCCCGAGAATACCATGCCAAGTTTCACATCAATGCAGGTACCCTAGCTAAGCGGTTCAGCATACCACGTGCAGCTGCTCGAGATATTGTCCGAGCCTGCAACAATTGTGCAGAGCAGAGAGCAGTTCCCTCGGTTGGGGTCAACCCTAGGGGTCTCACCCCAGGGGATACTTGGCAGATGGATGTCACTCATCATTCAGAGTATGGTAAGATCAAGTACTTACATGTGTCGGTGGACACATGCTCCCAAGTTTTATTTGCCTCTGCTGAACCAGGAGAAAGAGTCTCCCACGTCATTGCACACTGCCTTGCTGCATGGGCAGCTTGGGGTAAGCCAAAGACGTTAAAGACGGATAACGGGCCTGCCTACACTAGTAAATCCTTCCAAAAATTTTGTGACAACATGGATGTCCAATTAAAACATGGCATCCCCTATAACCCTCAGGGGCAAGGAATCATTGAAAGAGCGCACAGATCTCTCAAAGACTTGCTTAAAAAACAGAAAGAGGGTATAGGCCACGGCCTGTCCCCAAAAGCTCGACTGTCTGTAGCCTTGCTCACATATAATTTTTTAAACGAAAATTCACAAGGAATGACACCTGCCCTGCAACACACCACCCCGAGTCCTCCGCATAGAGGTCTAGTCCGTTGGAAGGATGTCCTGTCGGGGCAGTGGAAAGGCCCTGACCCGGTGCTCAGCTGGGCCAGAGGCTCTGTTTGTGTTTTTCCCCAGGAACCAGGACGTCAACCAGTGTGGGTTCCGGAAAGACTGGTGAGAACCGTGACATCACCTGAAGAAGCCAAGGAACAGCTGTCAGAAACGCCAACGAATATACAACCTGAACCATTAGACCAAGCCTCCGACCCTGCTGATGATGGCGACGACCGACAAGACGATAATAGTAGGACTGACCACCCCGCGGTTGCCCAAAAAGAGGATCGGTAACTCTGTTCTTTGCTCTCCTATAGCAATCCTTCTAATCTGCCTTTTTAACTATATTTCCTCCACAAGCTTCAACGAGTCCTTCCCCCTCACCAATGACACACTGATCCTCTCTTTTGCTAACCTCTCTGTCAAGGTTGTCAACACCACAGTTGCGGCGAATGCTACTTGTGAAACTGGTAATGGCGAGTTAAGTAAGGGAGTCTTGCTTGAATTTCTTAACGTTACAGGGAAGAGCCGCCAGTCTTGTGAAGGGATCTTGAGTAAAAAGGAGACTCAAAGGTGCCTTTTCCTTCCAGGGCTTGCTCCTACAGTCTGCAACCGTTCCAAAGACCCGGATGCCTCGCCGCCCCGCTATCCTAGTGTATCGCCCAAGTTATGTCTGGCTCCCCGTCAAGGCAACCGACTGGGTTGGCCCTGTTTCTCAAGTTGTTTCACTTAACAATATCCCCTTCTCTAAGTCTAGGCGTCCAAGAGGCATAAAAGAATGGCTATCGAATGCTGCCAGTGTAGCTTCCTCTTTGTTTGTCCCAACGATCGGGCAGGCTGTGCTACAAGCATGGACAGATCGGCAGCTCGCCATAACGATGGAAACGGTAAATGGCTTGGTCAACCTTACCCGAGACGTGCTACGCCGCCACAATCAGATGCTGAACTTAAATTTCCAGGCCATTCAGAAACTCCAAGCGGAGATAGATGAACTTGGACTGGAAATAGATGGACTCTGGAGAGTGCTTCAGCAAACATGTGACACCCGGTGGCTTACGGTTAAACTCTGTGTCACTCCTGTCAGGGCCAACGTGACCGGAAGCATTTCCAGAGTCTCTGATTGGCTGAAAAGGTCATATTTTCCTGAATTTGTTAATCTCTCCCAACAGGTGGAATCTAGTTTAGACACAATTGGGGGGATCAAGTTAAAACCCGTTAAAGTCGATCTCTCCGGGTTAGGCGAGGTTCTACAGAAACTATTGCACAGTGTTTCTTCCTGGTTCTCTTGGCCCAATTTAACTAATTGGATCCTCATTGCAGTGGGATTATTGGTGGGATTAGTCGTTGTTAAATGTTTGCTAGAACGCCTGTTTCAAGCGCAGCAGCAATTGCGTGTTACCACTATGATGGCTATGACTCCCACCTCTGTTACCCCCGATAGTGACCGATTTATTAACCATACCCCTTCCTGGTCGCCTCAGGTGGGGCGCTTTGGAGCAAAATTTGTAGCGAATCGCATGGCTGTTTCTCGGGTATAAAAGGCGACACCAGTAGTCATAATTTTGTCTCAGGTGGGTCTCTAGGGCAGAGTCCTAGTTGTGGCCAGACTGGACCCTAGCCATTGCACAGAGACACCTAGTGACACCCCCGACTCTGGTTACTGCTGTTCCTGCCCCCGTCGTTGTTCCCCAGTTGCCAGGCAAAGCACTGCAGGGAGAGTCACGTTGTTTCCAGCTTACGGACTCTCCGGTCTCCATATGACGTGAGCATTCTGGTTGGTGCTAGAGGCTCCGCCGCTGGATGGCTGAGGCCTAGTCCAGACTCCCCAAAGCACCAAAGAGGTTGTGAACCATTTGGGTTCACGGGAGCACGCTCATCACTGGAGACACTGGGTCAAAAATAAATAAGAAAGGGGGAGATGTGGAAAGCCGCCTCCCGAATCGGGCCTAGCGTATGCGCTGCAGCCTGCTCTAGAGTTACCCCCGCCCATCGAGTGAGCCAAGATGGCGCCTGCATCCTGTTTCCGCATAGTGACGCATGTATCCGCCACCCGCTCCTACCAATCGAAATCCTGTATACGCGATACTAGCCTAGAAGCTTATTGGTTGTTAATTGTGTATAAAAGGTCTTACCCGGACGGGGTAGGATGAGACAGCCCACAAGGAGCCGTGCCTGACGGCCACATCGAGGCTGCTCTCCCACGAGGCGCCGTGCCCCGTGTGGGAACCAGTAACACAGAATGTTCATCTAGCTGTAGTAAAGGGCTTGCTTTCACAACTGCCGTGTGGTTCGAGTCGTGATTCATGACCAGGTTAGTTCGCGCAGTCTGCATCTCTCTCTCTCCTTCCCTGTTTCCCCTCGCCGGCCGGGAACCGGGGACCGAGCGGGGCAGCGCCGGACATATATACACACACATGCACATTATATTTCACAATAAAAAATGTAAAAAAATGTCCCTTGGACTTGATAGGCATGGCCACCCATAGGAAGACTTTCTGACATTTCCAGGAGCCCGTAGAGAGGATGGAATGACCCTAATGAGTGTCTTCAGTGGATGGGGGTGGGGGTGTGTGCACAGGATAAAGGATGCCTGTTATCACTCCTGCTGCTAGTGGGAACATGGACCAGTGAGAGCCCATGTGGACACATGGCTCAAGTCCAAGTGTCCAAGGTCATCCATACATAGCCTGGAGCTATAATTTCAACCTGCCCTATTATTGACATGAGTTAGAGTTCACCAAAACTCATCTCAGCACTGTGAGTATAGCCCATTATCCTGTGATCCAATGAAAGAAATATCAAGCCTCTGGGAAGTGCAAGTAATGCTTTCACAAGGCTGCCCTTCTGGAATTAGGATCCTGGCTGGGACATCTCCATAGGCATGATTCCTGGAACTCATTATGATATCTTTTCAACTCCATGAACAAAGATGCAGGGTCAGAAAATGTCCCCAAAAGGAGAAACATGAATTTGAGGTGATGCACATCCATGTCTGGGTTCCACTTTCCCACCTGGATGTCTACTGGCCCTGGCTGGTCCCAGTCAGTGGAGAGGGACTTAGGAATTTCAAAAAAACCTCCAAAGCCCAGGAAGCCAAGTGGCCATGGATTGGGCCAATGTCTCTGCTTGCTGAAACCAGGAGCCTCAAAAATTTCCCGGGCCTTTCTTAAACTCAGAGCTATATTCATACTGAATCACTTTTAAAGTTCTCCTTTGTAAGTGAAGCAATTGAGTAATAAGCCAATCAAAATCTCTTAGCCTGAAATAGCTTAGCAAATAAACAAAAGTGATGTTGAACTATAACCCAAATGTATTCAAATCCCAAATAATACAGTATTATACTAGTTTACACAATGATATTTTATAATGATTATAGAAATAGAGTTCTTTTAAAGATCTGCTTTTTAAAATAAATGCTATTCTCCCATATTAAATTCCTATATAAATTTTGAGTGGTTCTTGTAAAAACTGTATGAAAGACACTACATTTCCAAACTATCAAAAATATTTTCAGAGAAATTCAAGATAGAAATATATTACTGTTGTAGTGTGTAAAATTACACAATTATATACCACTTAAAAAACCTTTAAGCTCTTTGTATCCATTCATCATTTTAGAACTGTTAAATAGTAAAGATGTCATTATACTGAATAAGTATTTAACCGTTTTTATGGAAATATAAGGCACAGCAAATAAAATCTAGATAAGTACAGAAGTCCTTAGGATATTTAATATCATTTTATTCATTGTTTCCCTTATCTTCGATTTTACTCCCTCAATATTTGTCAAATAGTTTTTCTTCTCTGCATCTCATTTACAACTTAATTTGGGCTTCTACTTAACATCTTGCTCCTAGCTTGTCCTCATCATCTGGGACAGCTTTTTCTCAGATGTCAAAATACCCTTTCTAAAAATACAAATTTATCCTATCACCTACATTTCTTTAGTGAACCCTAGTATCCTTCAAATGCAAAGCCATATCAAAAGTAGGTCCTTGGTGATGTGGCACATATTTAATTATCTTGTCTCATTCCATTAGTGCATTATCCATTCATTCATCCAGTCATTCATGTTTATGGAGAACCAATTTCTGTTGCATTTTGTTATGATTGCCAAGAAGCAGTGTGGGTAAACACCACAGTACTTGCTCTTATATGAGCAGTGTTCTGGGTGGGAGAAGTAGACAAAGAAAATGAAAATGATGGCTGAATAAATAGAAAAAATAGTCAAATAACTCTTTAGCCAGAAAACACTTAGTATAGTCTTCAGTAGCTAAATAAATAAATAAATAAATAAATAAATAAATAAACCTTTTATTATGATCATTTCACTCAAGTAGCCTTAAGTTATTCTAAGCATAAAAAGCCCTTGTTAAAATAACATGCTGTTGCTCTAATCTCAACAACCAAAAAACTTAGTCTCTGAACTCAGAAACTTTCCAACATTGCCAGCAGGAGGATAAAATGTATATTACCTTATGGTCTGATAAGCAGTACCTTCTTGAAAAACAAGCCCAAATGAGGGGACAACTTCAAGATAACAGTGGATTTTGACCAAACAGCTTTCTCTCATCCATAATTTTCCCTTCTGCTTTCTTCTGGATTCTGGCCATTTCTCTGTCTGTTTGGGGTTATAAAATCCCAAACTACTCTTCTCACTCTGAACTGGTCTCAGAAAGTTTTGTTTTTCCTCCATTTCCTTGTTGATGCATCTTTAATAAACTCACCTTCTCACCAAAGCAAAGAAACCTGTTTCTCTGTTTGATGTGGGATCAGGTGGGCCTGATTATTTAAGACTGTGTTTTCCAATGGTAAAAAAAAACAGCAAGTAAGAAAATTTTGGGAAAGAATACAAGCCTTAGGAACAATTAAATGAGGTAATGTGATGGTAATGTGATTTGGGGGGATAAGGAGAGCATTAGATAACTTTCAAGAAAGAGGGATATCTGAGCTAAGAAATAAGCTGGAGAGGCCAATCAGACAAAGATAAAGATTCATCCAGACAAAGGGAAGATGAAGTTCAAAGACCCTGAGGCTGGGACAAGTTTGGTTTGTTCACAAAGCAGAAAGAATGCCAGTAAGTCAAAAGTATAATCAAGAGGACAGTGGTAGAAAGAAAAGTTGAAATGAAAGGCAAGGATGGGATCATGAAAAGCTTTAGTTATATTATCACTAATTAATTATCCTTTATATATTCTGGTGTAGATTGCTCCATTGGCCTGGAAAACATCCCACACACTTCCCAACTTTTTCTCATTTTTGTCTGAGACTACTCAATTTTGTGTCACCTCCTTTCATGACCTGTAACTCTCATTTTGGTTGACTGTCCCAATTAGTTGTTTCCTCTGCTTCTCAAAGTTATAGCACTTAGCATTCTGCTTCTAAAGATGCACTTCCATTTTCACCACTTGATTGGACTCTCTAAGACACTAGGATGGTATCAAACATCTTGAATTTTGCCAGTTATGTAGCTGAAATTTAAGAATTTAGATTCTTCATACTCATTGAATACTAAAGCCTATTAATGAATATATAAAACAAGAAAGAAAAAAAAAACCATTGGGTTAGAAACCACAATAAAACCACTTTATTATAATATGTCTGTTTGATTAAGCAATGAAAAATCTTTTTTTTATTATAATCCCCACTTTGAACGTAAGTTGTAAATACATACCACAATACTTTTTATTTTCTCATTTTTTACTAGCAAATTTTCAGCCCCAAACACAATACTCAAAGATTAATATTATTATATTGTGTATGTAAATATGGAAATTGAAGCACAATGAAGTATTAGTAAAATAATTCCATGCCCCTCACATTTTCTCATTTTCATACATTTAGAATTTATGAAGGTTTTGCAGAGACTTTCTTCTTGCTAATCCAAAGATGAGTGATGAAATTCATTTTTAAACAGATTCTAATAAGCATGAAGAACATTTACCATATAAAGAAAGTATCTTGTGTAAATGATATTTTTTGGGGGTCAGTTTTCTAAGGTATTAACTTAATTGTGAAAGCCCATAGAAATGAGTTTAATTTAACAGTATTTGTTTAATAATTTAGTCTATTGAGCTCCATCATCTTGCAAAGTGGTAAAAAATATATGAAGTAATTGAGCTGGTAAGAAAAGAATATTTCTGCATTATAACATAGTCACAAGGAAATTTCAATGTGGCTGCTTAAAATTCAGTAACCCTTAATTCTTGAAACTCATCAGCATTTCAACATGAAAGAACTGTTGCAGCTCATAATTTTCTTCATGTACAATAATTTGACTATACTTAAACTTATGCAGTATTATTTTATATGATTAAAAACTGACTAATGATAGCAATTGGCTATTTTTCCTTAAAATTGTAATAGCTTTGATTCAATAATAAAATCCATAAGCCAAGTACATGTACTAATGCAAAATTTCAGACAAATTGACAAAGAGTACAGGCCCTTAAAATGGCCATTTCAAAGTATTCATAGAGGCATTTTTACACAAAAACAATATACAAACAAACAATAAGAACAAGAAAGTTACAGATTAAATGAATAGCCAGTTAAATTTTAGGATGTTCTTTCAGCTGGGTAGGGTCATTATAATTTTCCAGATGATTTTGTAGTCTCTTTAAAATTTACCAGAAAAATCACTTGAACATTTTTACAGGAATATTTATTGCTCTTCAGAGGAGGCTATAAATTACATGATGCAAAAATGTTTTGTTCTGACAAGGTTTTGGACAAGATTTCTCTCATACACTCTAGATTACTTTTAATATAAGCACATATTTTAAAAGTAGATGTCATTTATTCTGAATTTTATACTTACATGCTATTTCTTTACCACAAATATATGTTTGAAGTCCTTATATTCATAACTGGACCAGAGGCAAACCTTAGAGTGTTTTAATTCTTGTATTTCCAGACATTGGCTTTGAATTTAGCACCAGATTTTTTTTTCTGCCATGAATAATATACATGTTATCTTTCAGTTCTCCTTCATACCAAGAGGCTTATGTTCTGGCCACTTCACCTAAATATTTACAAAAGGAAAATAATAAGCAGGGAATTTGTGAAGAAATTAACTTGATTAGTGAACTTTGAGAGTTGAAGTTGAGAACACAGGTTATCAGGAGATAGAAAGAGGTTAAAGAGTAGACATTTGATGCCGAAGGAGTATAGAATGTTGAATAGGGTTGATTGTACAAATCTAGAAGTGGAATGGTAGCATAATGTGGGTGATGGTGTGCCAGTTTAGATGTATTATGTGCCCCCAAGTGCCATTACATTTGATGCAGTATTGTGGGAGGCAGATGTATTAGTGTTGACTAGGTTAGATCCTCTTGATTGAGTGTTTCCATGGAGATGTGACTCAATTAACTGTGGGTCAGAACTTTCATTGGATACTTTCCATAGAGGTGTTACAGCACCCATTTAGGGTGGGTCTTAATTGAATCACTGGAGTCCTACAAAAAGTTCACAGACAGAAGGAAGTGCTGTAACTTAAAGAGACATTTTGAAGATGGCCATTGAAAGCTGACATTGACATTTTGGAGAATGCCATTTTGAAATGCAACCTGGGAGAAAGCAGACACCATCCATGTGCCTTTCAAGCTAACAGATGTTTTCTGAATGCAAATGGCCTGTCTCCAGTGAAGATGCCCTTTGTTGATGGACACTTTATGGCCTTAACACTGTAACTTTGTAACCAAATAAATCCCCTTTATAAAACCCAATCCATTTTTGGTGTTTTGCAAAATAGCATCATTAACAAACCAGAATGGATGGTAACACAATATTGCAAGTACTCTGAACAAAGATGACTGTGAGTACAGTTAAAAGAGGAATGCTAAGGGCATGTATGAACCAGAAGGAAAGATAGAAGATAAAGGCTGGGATTTTATAACTTAGGAAAACCTAGAGTTGTCAATTATGGTTATTACATGTACAAATATAACAATGTTTTTGAATGAAGGAGAACAAATATGTCAAAATGGCAAGGTGTTGAAAATTGTATTGTAGAGGGGAAAAATAAAATCAATGCAATCTAGAGACTATAGTTAACAGTAACACTGTATGGTGCTTCCATTAATTGTAATGAAGGCAATATACCAAAGCTAAATGTCTGTAAGAGTGGGATATAAGAAGGGAGTCTGGGATCCTTGGTGTAGTTACTGTTGTCTGACATTTTCATTGTATTTTGTGTTATTTTATTTTTATTTTTCTTCTATCTTTTAATTTTCTTAATTCTTCATTTTTTTTCCTCCTCTTATTCTTTCTTGCAGAAGAAATGAAAATATTCTCATATAGATTGTGGTGATGAATGCAAAATTTTGTGATTATACCAGGAATAATTGATTGTTTACTTAGGATGGATTGTATTGTGTATGAATAAAACTGTTCAAAAAATACATGGGGATAAAAGTGCTGGAGACAATGCATCTATGCTCTGCTGGTGGGAAAGAAGAATGATGCAGCCCATCTGGAAGGCCCTATGGTGGTTCCACAGGAAGAATGAGGTTGCCATATGGTCTTGTAAATCTGTTATTGGGTTTTCACTTGGAAGAACTTAGAGAAGGGATACAATGGACATTTGCACACTGGTGGTTATGGCAGCAGTGTTCAAGATTTTCAATGGATGGAGGTGGCCTAAGTGTACATTGACTGAATAATGGAATGGTGAACTGTGGTGTATACATACAATGGAATATTGAACAGCAGCAAGAAGAATGAAGTTGTGAGACATGCAATCAGGAGAATGGACCCTGGTGCATGATGCCTGAGACTTAGAGCCAGAGTTTGGCAGCTATGAAGGTCATATTACCCCATATACCAAGCTGAAAAGGAGATCAGACTTCAGTTAGAGAGATGAATGAAATGGATTTGGTTAGAACTAAGGTAAATAAGACTAAAGGGTAAAAGAGGATACTGACAGTGTTTTAAAACTTCAACTTCTATGTCAGACCAAAGGAAGAGATGTTTATTTGGTGCAAAATCTTTATTTTTGTAAAACACTACATAATTTAACTTATATGGTCAGCTTATTCAAACACCATAATTACATGGAACCTTGAATGGAGGTAAGATCTTGTTGGGTTTGCAGATTAGCATGAGGCCCTGATACATTCCAGAGTAATTTGGGCAGAGAATAAAAAGCATTTGCAAAGCCCCCTTGAGGGACTGGGGAAAAATGTGGTAATATTAAACTCCCCCAACTGGGGAATTCCTGATATTCTTACAAGCATTGATGACTACAAGTTTAGTAGCCCAAGCCCTTGACCTTGGGGTTTGCCCTTATGAAGCTTGTCACTGCAAAGGAGGGGCTAAGCCTATTTATAATTTTGCCTAACAGTCACCCCCAGGGAACCTCTTTCATTGCTCAGATGTGGCCTCTCTCTCTAACCCAACACTGCAGGTAAACTCACTGCCCTCCCAGCTATGTGGGACATGACTCCCAGGTATGTAAATCTCTCTGGCAACATGGGACATGACTCCCAGGGATGAACCTGAACCCAATATTGAAGGATTGAGAAAGCCTTCTTGACCAAAAGGAGAAAGAGAGATGAAGCAAAATAAAATTTCAGTGGCTGAGATATTTCAAATGGAGTTGAAAGGTCATTCTGGAGATTATTGTTATGCATTATATAGATGCCCCCATTTTAGTTTTTAGTGTATTATAATAGTAAGAAGGAAATACCTGAAACTATGGAACTTCAACCCAGTATCCTTGATTCTTGAAGAAAATCATATACCTATATAGCTTATACAGTGTGACTCCATGATTGTGAAAACTTTATGGCTCATACTCCCTTTATCCAGTGTATGGACATATGAGTAGAAAAAAGGGGGACAAAATTTAATGATTAATAGGGAGTTAGGAGGGGTATGAGTTGCTTTGGGTGTTCTTTTTTACTCTTATTTTTATCCTTATTTTTAATTTTGGAGTAATGAAAATGTTCAAAAAGTGATTGTGGGGATAAATGCACAACTATATGATGATACTGTGAACAACTGATTGCACACTTCAGATGATTGTATGGTATATCTTACTATAGTTGTATTAAAAATAATGTGAGATTCCAGTATGAAAATCTGCATACATTTATCACTTTTATCATAAGCAGTTTTGAAATCTTGAGACTATCTAAGTCCTCCCAACTGAAGAAGATTTATTCAAAGTACTTATATAATGATAAGATTTTTATATTACCAAATCCAAAAAACTCATGCTTAAAATTTATTGTTAGTGTTTTTAGATTCATTACATGCTCCATATACTGAAGTATTACCTGAGCCATATGGTGAATAAGTCAAAATGCAAAGAAGTGATTTAAGAAAAATATATTATTAGGAAAAATGTTAAAAATGGTATCTGATATGGTATTTCCCATTGGGAATGGTATTAGCATTTGGGGAGGGACAATTTTTTTCAGTTTTCTGCAGAGACTGTGTATTTCAGGATATTTAGCATCCCTGGACTTAGTCATTAAATTCAAATAGCAACTTCCAATCATTGAGACCACCAATAAAGACTGTACTCAATTTCAATTGGATGTGGTCGGAACAACTCCTGGGTAAAGATATTGTATGGACTTCTATATCATTTATCCTGTATCAGGCCATCTAGGAGAGGCCTTTCAACATTGGTGAGTGCACAAGCACTTCTACTTCTTTCCCCTTCCCTCTCATAAGAAAAAGTAATCCAAGGCAAAAGAGTTGAGTTTCTCTTTGATGTTTCTCCCTGCTGTTGCTATGCCCTATTCTCAACTGATGATATTTAGCAAGGTACCACACTCTCATGGACTTGAGGAAAATTCTTAGGTACTTGACTTCAGTTTCATACAGTTTCAGTGTCCCAGCTTATGTAACAATGCTTCCAAAATAATTTCCTCCTTATTCCTACCTCTTCCTATTCTCTACCCTCAGAACTTTGTGTTACTTTAAGTCTAAAGTGATGACTGGCTCAAAAAATTCTCTGATTCTCTGTATCAGTCTAGGGCCAATCAGCAATACAGAGACTACACTTGCTATGTTAACAATGATCAACTCAGAAAATTATTATTTGAAAAGGTAACATGGTTGAAAGGGGCAAATAAAAAGTGGGTGCACTGAAGTATCAAAGAGACAATAATTGTAGGAAACAGCTACATCCTATAAAGCTGGGAGTAACAAATGGATGAAGATAAGATGATTAGAAATTGAAAATTAGCAGAAAGGCCCTGAGGAGGTAAGCCCCAGAACCCAGATGAAAAGGCACTGACCACCTGTTGCTGATCCTGGTGACTGGTAGCAAATTAGGATGTTTCTTAAAAATTCAATTAAGCTACCAGATTGATGCATGTGTGCTTGGAGTTGTATGTTAGACAATGTGGCATAAATGTTGAACCAATGATTATCATATCTTGCTGAGAAGATTCGCAGCCACAAATCAAGAGGTTATAGTAGTATTACAATTGTACCATCACTTTCAATGACCAATTGCAGTCTGTGCTTCCCAGTCCCTCTAGTTTGTGATGAATTATTCATTCTAGTTTACACCAGGTGGGGGAAGAGAATATCTTCCACTGAAATAAAGTAATGCATGTTGCCAGGTTATTTGGGGCCCCTATTACTGGTGGAACAGCACTCAAGGAAAGGTGTTATCCTACCAGTGGATGAGTTGCCTGATACATAACATGCTAAGGATGTTGCTACATAATGGGATAGGAAAGAGCAAGTCTTGATTGAACTCAGAGAATTCAATGAAGTACCTCTGGCTTCTTCCAATTTAGTGGCAAAAATCAACAGGCAGTGGCAGCAACCATGGCCTGACAAGGGTTAGGTAACCAGTTGTTCAGAACCCTCAGAGATAAGTGTCTGTACCACTGGGCTGATCAAACACACCAACCAGCTGAAGACCTAGGCAAGGGTGAGGATAATAGTGGATAAAGAAGGGGGATGAATATTCACTACAGCCTTGGGAGTAGTTGCTACAGCAGGGACATAGCTTGTTCTACTTAACATCTGGTGCTTTATCAGCTTTAAAGATTATGGCTAGCCATCACTTTAAAGCCTCCATAATTTAGTGGACTCAGTAGAGGGCATGGGAAAAATTGAGTGGTGCAGTGGGTGGACTATGCTGCCTAGACTCTCCTCAGCAATCACCAAATCCAGTTGAAGCTGCAGAAGATGTTTTAAATGGACACCAAAAAGTTTCCTACCATCACTAGGTCATTAGGCTTCTCTGACTGAGGGCATTCTACAGTACCACAGGATCTAGCTGAATCCACTTGATGCTGGGATTCAAACCTTTAGGAATGGGATAATTTACAATTAGTGTTCATGGCTCCTGGGGAATTCCATAGGGCTAGTTAGAGAGTGGTAGGGAACATTTTGAACTGGAATTCATTGAAAGCAAGAGCAGGTACTTTATTCCTCCTCCAGAACAGCAGGGTATTCCTGTTGGAAAAGCTGAACTGGTAGCCAGCTGGCAAAGGAGAGATATACTGGCAGAGTCCTTGCCCTAGACATGCAAAGTAATCTCTAAAGTTTAAGTTCCAAGAGACAGTTCCTTCAAATGAGCATATTTTAAAAAAAACTTTCCTGTCTTTTCTTAGGCTTTTGATTTTATATGTTATATAACTTCTCTGTCTGAAAATGAAGTTTCCTTTTCTCATTTGTAGAACATGGCTGGGTATGGCCTAGCACCCTATTAGGACTTCTCATTTCAAATTTCTTGTGACTTAGTTGAAAATAAATAGAAAACCTGTTTTGTTTGTTTCTTTGCCTTTAAAGAGGTAACTATAATCTTAGAAATCATTTCATTTCAGAAGAAAATCTCCTTAGGTTCTGCTGAAAATTAGCACTAAGATATATAGAATCCTTTAATTAGAGTAGTATTAAATACAATGCTACTAATGGTTTAAATTGCAATTCACTAAAATAGATGGTGGCAGATGTCTTCTGATCAAAGCAGCAGTAACTGCATTTTTTTGAACAAAATGATGAAACCTATGAAGATGGTCTTTTGTGTATGTAGAACAAATGGTGGGATGATCAATGTATGACATGGAAGACCTAAATCTAAATAAAGAACCAAAATAATTCATGACTCCCTATCAGAATCAACTAACACAATCTAAAAATGACAAGAAAAACAAAATTACAAAAATTATAGAAATAAAACCTTTTCATCTAAAATATCCTACTTCGAGATCATTAGAAATTTTCCAATTGTAACTTTTGTATATTTTCTGATTTCTCACAATCAATAACTTAATCTGTTCACTTTTTCTAATATTTCTTCAAAACATGTGCTTTTAAAATTTAGGAAATCAGAAAAGTTGAAAAAAGGGACAGATAGAAAAATTACAACATTTAATTCAACTTATAGATTAAACAATTTTTAATACTTCTGTTATATTTGCTTCTATCAATTTGTGTCTATCTATAGTAAGTATCCTTCATTTCCTTAATATTCATAAATTTTGCACATTTCACAATATAAAGCTTCATTCCATACTGTATCTCCTAAAATTAAGGATATTTTCCTCCCTATAAACAATGTCATTATTACATATAAAAATAAAATATCATTTAAAAACTATTACACGTTTAAAATTTTATAAAAAAACTAAAAAAATGCTATAATTTTTTACTTATAAACCAGAGAAATCTTGCAAATGACAATACTGCAATAGTTTATTTTATGTCTAGGTTTTATCCTTCTCCTTTATATGGCTTTTTCTAAAACTTTTCCCACCAATATATTGTTTTGAAAATTTTTAAACATATTGAAAATGTGTTTGCATTATATATTCATATACTCACCAACTATAGTGTATCATTAATATTTTATTTTATTTCTCTCACATGTCTATTCTTCATTTCATTCCTATCTCTGGTATTCACTCTACCTGTTTTTTTGTTTGTTTATTTGTTTTGTTTTTGTTTTTTGTTTTTTTTTAAGCAAATAATAAAAAAGATGATAAAAAGAAAAATAATGTCATACAACACAATATAAAAGTAAGGACAGAAAACAACACCACTACCAAGAATCTCAGATCCCTCTCCCATATCCCCCCCTCATACGCATTTAGGATCGGTATATTGCCTTTGTAAATTTAATGGAATCGTATTAAAATGTTACTGTTGACCATAGACTTCAGTGTGCTTTGATTATGTTTTTTTCTCCCCAAATGCCATCCCCTTTTTAACACTCTGTATGGTGGACGTTCATTTGTTCTACCACACGCAAAAACATTTTTATACTTGTACATTTAGCAACAGTCATTGGCCACTCCAGCCTTTGCCAAGTTATACAGTCCCAGTCTTCATCATCTATCTTTACCTCTGGTGTCATATATTCCCCTATTCCACCTCTTTCAGCTTTACTCACAGTTTGTTCAGTGTACTTACAATACTGTGCTACCATCACATAGTAATATGCTATCTATTTCTGGATCTATACAATCAATCCTGCTAAACATTCTGCAGTACTTCAGCATCAAATGCCCGACCTCTACCCTCTTTCTATCTCCTGGTAGCCTGTGTTATCAGCTTTTAACTCTCAAAGTTTGTTAATTAATGTCTGTTCATATTAGTGAGACCCTACAGTATCTGTCCTTTTGTTTCTGTCTAACTTCATTCAACATAATGTCCTCAAGTTTCATTCACATTATTATATGTTCCATGTCTTTGTTGTGTCTTATAGCTGCATAATATTCCATCATGTGTATATACCACAGTTTGTTTATCCACTCATCTGTTGATGGACATTTAGGCTGTTTGCATCTCTTGGCAAATGTGAATAATGCTGCAATAAACATTGGTTTGCAAATGTCCATTTGTGTCTTAAGTTTCAGTTCCTCTGAGTATACCTAGCAATGGAGTAACTGGGTCATATGGAAAATCTATACTTAGTTTCCTGAGGAAACTCCACAGTCTTCCAGAGTGGCTGCACCATTCTACATTCCCACCAACAATGAATAAATGTGCCTCTTTCTCCACATCCTCTCCAGCACTTGTCATTTTCTGTTTTTTTTTGGATAATGGCCATTCTGGTAGGTGTGAGATGGTATCTCATTTTGGTTTTCATTTGCATTTCCCTAATAGCCAGTGAAGTTGAGCATTTCTTCATGTTTTTGAGCCATTTGTAGTTCCTCTTCAGAAAAGTGTCTGTCCATGTCTTTTGCCCATGTTTTTATTGGGTTGTTTGTCTTTCTGTTGTTGAGTTGTAGGATCACGTTACATGTTCAGGATATTCAACCCTTATTTGATACGTGGTTTCCAAATATTATCTCTCATTGCATAGGTTGCCTTTTTACTTTTCTGACAAAGTCCTTTGACGTACAAAAGTGTTTAATTTTGAGGAGATCCCTTTTGTCTATTTGTTCTTTTGTTGCTTGTGCCTTGGGTGTGAAGTCTAGGAAACCACCTCCTTTCACAAGATCTTTAAGATATTGCCCTACATTTTCTTATAAGAGTCCTATGGTCTTAGTGCTAATGTTTAGGTCTTTGATCCATTTTGAGTTAATTTTTGTGTAAGGTGTGAGATAGCCATTCTCTTTCATTCTTTTGGAAATGTATATCCAGTTCTCCAAACACCATTTATTGAAGAGGCTCCTCTGTCCCAGTTGATTTGACTTGACTGCTTTATCAAAGATCAATTGTCCTTAGATGTGAGGGTCTACTTCTGAACACTCAATTCGATTCTGTTTGCTGGTATATCTGTCCTTATGACAGTACCATGCTGTTTTGAGCACTGTAGCTTTGTAATATGTTTCAAAGTCAGGTAGTGTGACCTCCAATTTTGTTCCTCTTTCTCAAGATATTTTTGGCTATTCAGGACACCTTACCCTTCCAAATAAATTTGGTTACCAGTTTTTCTATTTCTGTAAAGTAAATTCTTGGGATTTTAATTGGTATTGCACTGACTCTATAAACCAGTTTAGGTAAAATTGCCATCTTAATTTTATTTAGTCTTCCAATCCATGAACCTGGTATGTTCTTCCATTTTTTTTTAGGTTCAGTTCAGATTCTTTTAACAGTTTCTTGTAGTTTTCTGTGTAAAGGTTTTTTGTGTCCTTGGTTAGGTTTATTCCTAAAAACTTGATTCTTTTGGTTGCTGTTGTAAATGGAATTTTTTTCTTGATTTTCTCCTCTTGTTGCACATTACGTGTGTATAGGAACACTACAGATTTCTGCAAGTTGATCTTGTAGCCTGCCACTTTTCTGCATTCATTGACTATTTCTAGTAGCTTTGCTGCAGATTTTTCTGGATTTTTCTACATATAGAATCATGTCATCTGCAAATAGTGAAAGTTTTACTTCTTCCTCTCCAATTTGAGTGCCTTTTACTTCTTTTTCTTGCCTAACTGATCTAGCTAGCACTTCCAGCACAATGTTGAATAACAATGGTGACTGTGGGCATCCCTGTCTTGTTCCTGATCTTTGAGCAAAAGCTTTCAGTCTCTCCCCATTGGGTATGATGTTAGCTGTGGGTTTTTCATGTATCAGCTTTATCATATTTAGAAAGTTCCCTTCTTTTCCTATACTTTGAAGTGTTTTCATCAGGAAAGGATGCTGAATTTTGTCAAATGCCTTTTCTGCATTGATCAAGATGATCATGTGGTTCTTCTGCTTTGATTTATTGATGTGGTGTATTGCATTAATTGATTTTCTTATGTTGAACCAGTCTTGCATACCTGGAATAAATCCCACCTGGTCATGGTGTATGATTCTTTTAATTTGCTACTGGATTCAATTTGCAAGTATTTTGTTGAGAATTTTTGCATCTATATTGATTAAAGAGATTAGTCTGTAATTTTCTCTTTTTTGGTAGTATCTTTGTCTCATTTTGGTATTAGGTTGGTGTTAGCTTCATAAAATGAGTTAGGTAGATTTTCCTCTTCTTCAACTTTTTTGAAGAGTTTGAGCAGGATTGGTACTAATTCTTTCTTGAATGCTTGGTAGAATTCACATGTGAAGCCATACGGTCCTGGGCTTTCCCTTTTTTGGAGCTTTTTGATGACTGACTCAATCTCTTTACTTTTGATTGGTTTGTTGAGGTCCTCTTTTTCTTGAGTCAATTTTGTTTGTTTATGATTTTCTAGGAAGTTGTCCATTTTGTCTAAGTAGTCTAGTTTATAAGTTTTACCATATATAGAGTTCTTGGTTGGCAGTTTTTCTCTTTCAGTATCTTAAATATATTGTGCACTGTCTTCTCACCTCCATGGTTTCTGCAGAGAATTCTGTACAGAGTCATATGGAGCTTCCCCTGTATATGATGGATTGCTTTTCTCTTGCTGTTTTCAGAATTCTCTCTTTGTCTTTGACATTGGACAATCTGATCAGTAAGTGTCTTGGAGTAGGTCTATCGGGATCTATTCTGTTTGGGGTATACTGTACTTCTTGAATCTCTAATTTTCTGTCTTTCAAAAGACTTGGGAAATTTTCAGTGAATATTTATTCTATTATTCTCTCTGCCCCTTTTCCCCTCTCTTTTCCTTCCAGGATACCCATAACATGTATATTCATGCATTTCATGTTTTCACTCAGCTCCCTAGGGTCCTGCACCTATTTTTCCATTTTTTTTCACCATCTGTTCTTTTGTGTGTATGAATTCAAATGTATTGTCCTCCAGTTCACTGATCTTGTTTTCCACCTGTTCAAATCTACTGTTGTGTCCCTCCACTGTGTTTTTCATCTCCTCCATTGTGGTCTTCATTCCCATAAGTTCTGCCATTTGTTTTTTCAAGTTTATGAATTTTCCTTTATGGTCATCCAGGGCCTTCTTTATATCTTTCATTTCTTTTGCTGTCTCTTCCTTCAGTTCATTGAACTAATTTAGCATTAGTTGCCACAATTCTTATATCTTGATTGAACTATTAGTTTGTTCCTTTGACTGCTCCATATTTTTGTGTTTCATAATATGGCTTGTTATCTTAAATTGTCTAGGCACCTGATTTTCTTGATTAGTTTATTCTGGGGCTCATTTTCTCTCTTTTACCTAGTGATTTCTTTTTGGTTGTGTCTGTTCTCTGACCTCTTTTGTTCAGTTCAACTTATTCTAGACCTCTAACTTAGGTCCTATTTAGTTGATCAGAATTTTTCACCTCTTGTTTTCTGTTTCTTGCCCTGCCTCAATGTAGTCTTTTTATGAGAGGGTCTTCTCAGATATGGTTGACCCCAGTCAGATTTTCCCAGTCTAGAGAGGCCCAGGTCTCATGAGGTGGGTATGGAGTTTACCTGAGGATGAGACCCACCTATGAGGCCTCTAGAATCAGTGCTTTTCCTCTCCTGTCCAGCAGGTGGCACTTGCCTACCTGTAGCTCCCCAACCAGTGTAATGAGGTATGGAGCCTTTAGTACTCCTGGTGACTCTGATCCTGTCAGGGGCATGTCAGACTGAAGCTGGAATCTGAATTCCAGCCCCTGGGTTATGAGTTCCCAGAAGGCTGCTGGTTGATCTGGAACTCCCTCTACTCTCCCAATCCTAGGAAATCCAGTTGTCTTCCAGGGGCACTATTCCCTTCTCCCCTCTCCTCTTTGGGGCAACTCCAGTGAAATTCCTTGGTCAACCTGAGTTGCCAATTAAAGACAGTGGTGGAGACCTTCTTCAGAAGTGAATCTGGAATTCGAAGATTCTGGGCACTCTGTCTCCCCCCAAGCCTAGCCTAGTCCTTTAACTTGGGCTTTCTGATAGAAAATAACCACATATGTTACTTTTAAATTAAGAAAAAAAAGAGACAAAAAAAAAGAAGCCCCTTTTAAAAGCCTTTCCCCAGCCTGGAAGTTTTGTCAGTATCTCAATAGAGCATTTAAAGATGTATTTGGGCTATTGTCTGATAATTACTCTCCAACAGCTTCAATTCCACCCTGCAGGGGAATGTTCACTGCAATCTCAGCTTTTCCTCCAATTCCAAACTTGTGTCCCATGTGTGACTGGTTACTGGAGACCCAGAAAACATTGTTTCAGATAGTTCTTGGGTAATTACTAACTGCTCTAGATGACAGATGAAATTCTGCACCTCACCATTCTGCCGTCTTGCCCCACCTCTCCTCCACCTGTTTCTTGATGACTTTCAAAGTAAATTTCAGAATCTAATAAAATATTTCTAAATACTTCAGCATGCATATAATTGATTAGATTCTACTTTTGTTCATATTTTTATTTTGACTTAAAATTTATATAGAATGAAATGCACACATTTTACACACATTTGTTAAGTTTAAAACTTAAATATGCATTCATCTTTGTATTCCTAATCTCTATCAAGGTATAGGACATTATTATCACCTCATAATATACTTCTAAGAAGTGGGAATTATTCTGGAGTTTTACTTCACCATAAATTAGTTTTCAAGTATGTACTGTTTTCCAGATATACAGTCATTTTGTTAGTCTTCTGCCAATCAGCATGTTATTTTTGAAATTCACTGATGTTGATGTAATTGTTTCTGAGCAACATTTCTTTTGTGTACATATACCACTGTTTATCAATTTATCTCTGGATGGATAGCCAGGCTCTTTCCAGTATTTGCCTGTTATGAATAAAGCTATTATCAACATTCTTATCCCAGGACTTTTATGAACATTATATTTTCATTTCTCTGGGCTAAACAACTAGGAATAGAATAGCTGGGTAGGTTTATGCTTATTTATAAAAGTCCACCATATTTTATTTTCCCAACATATTCTGATAGTTTGAAGACATATGTATCCCAGAAAAGATCATGTTCCTTTAATCCATTTCTGTGGGTGTAGACCTATTGTAGGTTGGAGCTTTAGGGTAGGTTATTTCAATAGAGATGTGACTTTCCCTCATTTATGGTGGGTATTCACCCTCTAACTAGAGTCCTTTAAAAGAGGATAAAAGATAAGGAAAAAGTCTCAAAGAAGCTAAGACAGACAGAAGCTAAAATAGAGAAATCCCTGGGGAAGCAGAGAGAGGGAGTCACTGAAGCCAGAAGCTGAAAACAATTAAAACTGGGAGGGAAGGTACAACGAACTTCACCATGTGCCTTACTAACTGACAGAGGAGCCCAAGCTCACCAGAAGCTGGACTTTACAGAGAAATAATTACCTGTCAATGCCTTCAGTTGGACATTTTCATGGCCTAAGAACTCTAAGCTTGTAAATTAATAAATCTCCATTGTAAAAGCCAACCCATTTCTGGTATATTGCATTTAATCAGCTTTAGCAAACCAAAACAGATTTTGGTACTAGAAGAGTTGGGTTCTGTGACAGCAAATCTCAAAATGGTGGAATAGCTTAAAAAATGATTAAGGAGAATTTTCTGAAAGAATTATGAGGTGCTTGATAGAAAAGGTCTAGATTGCTTTGAAGAGACTGTTGGTAGAAATATGGATGCTAAAGGTACTTCTAATGAAACTTTAGAAAGAAATGATGAATATGTCATTCCAAACTGGAAGAAAGGCAATCCTTGTTTCAAAGTGGCAGAGAATTTGACAAAATTGAATGCTGATGTAGGATGAAAGGCAGAATTTGAAAGTGATCAGCTTATATATTTAGATGAGACTAAAAAAAAAAAAACAAAAAACAAAAAAACAAACTGTGGAAACTGCAGCCTGACTTCTCCTTGCAGCTTGTAGTAAAATGCAAGAGGAAAAGGATAAGCTGAGAACTGAACACTTGTGCACAAAGAAACCAGAAATTGATGGTTTGGAAAATTCTGAGCTTCTGGAAAGTGAGTCCTCAGAGAATGGTGTCCCATGTGAGGATTTATCTTAACATGGAACTCTTCTGCCATTATCATTGCAAGTCAGGATTGAAAATGCAGTTATCCAGAAAAGATTCATGGAAAGTCCTACTGTCTGATGGTTGATACCCTTGTGCGCTGCATGCAAAACTGACACTTGTGTGTGTATGTGTGTGTGTGTACATGTGCATGATCTTTATGAAAAGAACCACTGCCATTCTGGACTAAAATGAACAGATTGAGGGAAAAATGACTTCAAATGCAGAATCATGGAAGCTGCGGTCTGGAATAAAGACACCTTCTCAGGATGAGATCTGGAGCAAAGACATCTTCTCAGGGTGAGAGAGTGAACTAACCCATGTATTTGGAAAGGGTGAGTATGCCCCTGAGCTTGAAGGTGGTGAGTCTGCTGCCCCTTTGTTCAGGAAAAGTGTCACCACCTAGGATTCACAGGTTCCTGGGTAATTGCAGAGCACTTGGCCACCCTATTGTTCAGGAAGAAAGCTGCTGACCCTACCTCAGAGTCTGGAGCACATTCCCCAGTGATTATGAAATGTTGGTCATCATTCCACCTTTCTGAGGGGTTTGAGCCTGTGCCCCAGAGATTGCAAAGAGTTTGGCCACCACTTTGATGCTAGATTTTAGCCATCACCTCAATGCTTGGAGATTGCTAAAGCCCTCACCTCAGTGTTTGGAGAGAGCAGGACCACTGGGTAAGACCTGGGAAAGGGTGGCCCTGCTGCTGTACTGGGTGCAAGAACAAAACACCATTCTATAGATGACTCTCAGACCATGAAATCTAATGAAGTTTGCCCTGCAGAATTTCAGAAATGCTTGGGACTGGTAATCCTTCTTTTGTTTCCAATTTCTCCCTGTGGCAATGAGAATTTTATGCTGTGGTTGTCCACCCTTTTTATATTGAAAGCAGGTCACTTTTTCTAAGTTTCACAAGTCCACAGCCAAAGGAGAATTGTGCCTCAGGACAGATCACACCTGTAATTGATTTTAATGAAACTTTTGTACTTAATATTTTTATTGTAGTGATTTAAGATTTTTGTGATATTTTGATGGAATGAATGTATTTGGCATATGGAAAGAACATGTCTTTTTGAGGTCTATAGAGTGAGGTGTAATGGTTTGAAGCTGTATGCATCCCAGAAAGGATCATGATCTTTTAATCTATTCCTATGAGTATAAACTTATTTTAGGTGGGACATTCAGATTAGGTTATTTCAATGGAGATGTGTGACTAACCTTCAGTCTAGGTGGGTCTTAATCCTCTTACTGGAGTTCTTTAAAAGAGGATAAAAGACAGGAAAAAGCTCCAGAGAAGTTTAGAGAAAAGCTCCACGGAATCTAAGAGAGAAACACCCAGAGAATCAGAGAGAGGAAGCCACTGAAGCCAGAAACTGGGAGACAAGGACCAATAGGCATCACCATGTTACTTGCTATATGACAGAGGAGCCCAAGCTCACCTGTATCTGGTCTGTAGGGAGAAAGCACCACCTGTTGAAGCCTTGAGTAATACATTTTCACAGCCTGAGAACTATAAGCTTGCAAGTTAATAAATCCCCATTGTAAAGCCAACCCATTTCCGGTATATTGCATTTTATCAGCTTTATCAAACCAAAACATATAGTACTAGATTACACCAGCAATGTATGAGAGTTCCAGTTCCTCCACTTCTTTAACAACATTTTGTGTTACCAGTCTTTTGATAAAATATCAATGTACACCAATTATGTTGTGTGTGCATTTATATTTTACTGTAGTTTTAATTTGCATGATTCAGATGACTAAGGTTGACCATGATTTTGTGAGCATATTGAAAATTTTATACTTTCTTTTTGAAGTGTTTGCCCATTTTTATTGTTTGTTTGTTATTATATTATTGGGTTTTACACCTTAGAGTAGGACATAATATTTCTAGATTATTCATATGAAGCAAATCTATTGAATGGAGACAACAATGTATAATGATTTCTTTTTTTTATGTTGTTGACTATTTTTCAAAGAATAATCAATTTTATAAGTGCAGAACACTGTTGAAGCCACATTTCTTAGCAAAGTTGTACTCCCTTCTCCTCTACAAAATTTGGTTCAGATGTCAAGACTGATGATGATGCACATATACCAAGAGAGTATGAAATGTTTTATTGCCCACATACTGAGACTTTTGAGGAAGAGTGGGGTATCTCCCAAGGAGGGCCAAGAGTGGCTTGAGAGAATAGGGAAAGGAGACTGGTTGGGGTTTTTATGGTGGTGAGGGTATGGAAACAGGGTGAGTCTTCCTGTGCTGGTTTTCATCTCCCACCAGAATTCAATGAGGGAGTATGAACACTTTCTACCAGTTTTCCTACATGTGGGTCATAGGGGAAGAGTTAGGGGTGAGGCTTAAAAATATGAAAGCCTCAAACCTCAAAAAATTGTCAGACTATTAATTACCACTCATCCTTGATGTTTGACTGATAACTTAAAGGCATTTAATTGAATTTAATTGAATTTAAACTTGTTTAAGGAAGCCATTATAGCACTCTATGAGACCTGCAGCCAGAGACTATTAAAGGAGGTGAAAATTCCATTGAGTGTCTTGTTCAAGATCCTGGAACTGTATATTCTGAGAAGTTAAATGAGGGCCTTGGTTACTATCAATGACGTCTGGAACTCTGAAATCAATGACGACTGTCTTGATGAGGTCTTGTATAATGGTTCCTGTATCTGAAGAAATCTATGTATTTTTAAATGTATTTTGGTTTTCTGTGAGACATGAGATTCTCAGAGTTCTTTACCTGAAAGGGTACAACCTTGGATAAGGAATTTTTGTTGTGATTGGCTGGACAAGATGATCAAACCACTGGCAATAGCCTAGGAAACTATATAATCTGCAGTGTCTGTCCAGAACATCCAGTGCTAAGATGACCGCCTGAAATTTAGACACTTGTTCTGACCCTTGTATCCCATCCTTCATCAGGATGTCCTGGTTAAGAGATGAAAAACAGCATCTCTCCACTGACCTCCAATATGTATGATGATGGGATGCTACCTGCAATGTATTCATATTGCTTTAGTTATTCACACAGGTCATCTCAAGGGGACCACCATGTAGCCAATGGATACAGTTGAGGGGCAAACTCCTCCAGAAACTTAACGTCTTTCAAGAGACTGAGGAAAGGGTGTCCACTCCCATCTGTGGATGAAATTTGCAAGAAGACCAAGGTTTGTCTTCTTCCTATCAATGTGGCCTCAATAGCCAGCCTGAGCTACTGGGCTGCTCTTTCCATGTCTTAAGGCATACTGAGTACCTGGGTATGGAAATAGATGCTAGTCCCTAGACATCTGTTTTCAGAAGAGCCCAGTATTTGGCCCAAAATTGCCAATCTAATAGCCAAAAATATGGGGCTGAAGAGGGCAGTTTCTTACATCAGAATCACATAGGCAATTTATGACCATAAACTTATGGATCAGAGATACTAGGAGGCATGAGAGTCTATTTCTGAAGGCTCTGTGATGTGCCTGTTTTATCACAATTTGGTCACATTCTAGAGTTTATTGCATGAGGTCCTGTTCCAAAAAAAATCTTAAAAAGTTGTTGTGCTTGGCACTGAGAGGGTCAATAGCTGTTTCTTGACAGTGTCAGGGATGGCACAGGCCTCACTGTACTAAATAATTTTCAGGAATTTGAACAAAGTGGCAGGTTCTTGCTTGGTTTGAACCTACCACCAATATGAAAGGAGGTTGTACTCAGACTTCCTTAGCTTGCTCAGTCATGAGGCAAAAGGAAGAGAGAGCATTGAAGATTTTCAAAATGTCAGTATCGAAACATCAGAAGATATAGTCAGACTTTTTATTACAACTGTGCATGGACAAAAATTTCTAGTGATTTTTATTTGATTAGCTATTCTAAACAAGTTAATTTATCCAGAAGAGATAACATTACCCAAAGGCAAGGGAAATTAATTGGTACGATCTTAAGGCATAAGTAGGAAAGTAAATGTATTGCTGTAATTTTCTCAATAAATATAAACAGCTCATGCTTTTACTCAATATTAAATAGTAATTTGTGGATACATATAAATAATATATAGGCTTACAATTCATATTGGAATTTTATTCAACCTTTATGTTCACTGAAACCATAGATTAAAGAGAATTTAGTTATATATTTCATTAACATTCTTTCAAATTCTATTCTGTAGAGTTTTAATGATTTATTTAATGCTACAACAAATAGGAGATGGTCCTGTGACTTGGAGATTTAAAATTAAATTACACCAATAGAATGATTGAATTCTTCATTTTTGTGATAATATAATAAGACACCTCTATTTAATTAGATATATAATGGAAAAAACATCATCTGCAGTGATACCTTAGATTAAAGGATTTGTCATATTAAAATGTATACAAAATTTTCATATTTATTGTTAATATATACAGAAAGGAAAACACCTTTCCTTGTATTGGACATATTTAGGAGAATTTAACATTCACAAATAGAGATAAAACTTAGTAGTTCATTTTAATCAGTGATAACATTTTACCTTGTAATACATGTGTTCTTTTTCTAAAGTGCTCAATAATAAATTAAATTATTCATTCACTTCCTCTAAGCATTCAATGACATGTTGCTTAAAAATATTAGCCTTGTCTTTAATTCAAAAAATATTTCAATATCTTAATGCATTCAGTTAAAACATGGTTGCTTTAATTCATAAAGGTACATTAAGCTTTAATGTGAATCAAATTTGAGTTGATTTTCCAACCACAAAACATAAAAGTAAAATCCACAGATATATACTGCATATTCAATATACATTAAATAATCCTTTAATATTCAAACCTCCTGATGAAATACACCAAAAAAATTATGAAACTAAAAGGGTGGTGATGAAATAATCTTTGTATTTTCTGGACTCAGGGTATTTTCATATTTAAGAACAGATCAGCTTCCAGTTTTGTAATTCTAATTCTCATTGTAATACAGAGTTATTTATTGAACACTATTTTAAATGCTGTGAAAATGTGCTGTCCAATATGGTAGACATTAGCCATATTTGGATATCTACATTTCAATTTCAATTAATTAAAATTTTAAAAAGTCACACTAGCCCCATTCCAAAGGGGCAATTTTCACAAATGCCAGTAACTATCATAGTGAACTGAACAAATCTTAGAATATTTTCATCATTGCAGAAAGTTCTACTGGACAGTACTCTAATATGAGATTGTTTGTTTCCTAGGCTTTTCCAAGCAAATACTGAGAAATGGGCCAGCTTGAGGAATGTATATTTATTAGCTTACAGTTCTGAAGCAGATAGAATGTGCAAATCAAGTCATGATCAAAGTAATGCTTATCAGTTGCAGTTGTCATTGTCTTCTTTGCCACATGGCAAGTCATATTGCAGCATTAGCTGGACCCTCTCTTCTCTTCTGTGTTTTGGGTTTCATTGCTTTCAGCTTCTTGCATCCATAGCTTTCTTTTTTTCTTTCTGTTTTCATCCTGTTCATAAAGAACTACAATAAGAGGATTAAGATCCACCCTAGGCCATGCCTTAATCAAAGTAACCTCATCAAAACATCCTTCTTAAAAGGAATGGATGAACTTTAAGAACATGATTTTCTGGAGTACATTCAGCTTTAATCCACCACATTCCACCCCCTGAGCCCCCAAAATGTATGTTCTTTCCACATACTAAATGCATTCATTCCATCACAACATCCCAAGGCCTTTAGTTATTTCATTAACAATGCTTAGAACAAAGTCTCATCAAAATCAGTTGTAGGTGTGGTCTGTCCTAGTACACAATTACCCTCTGTCTGTTTTTTGTAGCTTAGAGAATAAGTTATCTGCTTCCAATATACAAAATAGGAGATGCATAAGATAAGCATTCCCATTCCCATAGGAGAAATTGGAAGGAAAACAGGGGTCATGGGTCCCAAACAATTCTGAAAACTGCAGGTCATACATCATTTCATTTCAAGGTCTGAGAGTCATCTATGGAATGATGTTTTGTCCTCCAGTCCTGAAGAAGTGACAGCCCTGCCCCTTCCAGGTGCTTGTGCAGCGGCCATTCTCTCCTCAAACACTGAGGTGATGGCTCAACCTTCTTCAAGCATTGGGGTGATGGCCAGGCTTTCTGCAATCCCTGAGGCACAGGATCAGCCCTCTCAGAACAGTGTGGTGGTTATCAAATTCTCCAAAATTCCAGAGGAATAGGCTCCACCCTTAGAGAACACTGGGGCAGCAGCATTCTTCCTGGACAATGGGACGAAAGGCCCATCCTTTCCATGTGCTGAGGCAGATTTACCCTTTCCATACACATGGGTGGGCCTGCTCTCTTGGCCCAAGAAGATGTCATTGGTTAAGACCTCAGCTCCCATGGTTCTGCACATAAAGGGATTTTTTTCTTCAATCTGTTCCTTTTCTGTCTCTTTTGGCCCAGTCTTGCAGTGGTTCCATTCATACATATCTCACAAAACACTTGTCAGTTTTCATGCAGTACACAGGAGTCCAAAACATCGGACAAAAGAACTTTCTATGAATCCTTCCTAGACAACTGCATTTTCACTTAGGACTTGCACTCAAATGGCTGCTTCCAAGCTCAATTAAACCCTCACAAAGAGTACTATTCTCTGGGGACTCACTTTCTAGAAGCTCAGAATTTTCCAAACCATCAATTTCTGGTTTCTTCATGACCAAGAGTTCAATTCTCAGCTTATCCCTTTTCTCTCTTGTTCTGCTATAAGCTGCAAGGAGAATCCAGGCTGCACTCTATACGGTTAGCTAGGAAATCCCCTCAGTGAAATATCCAAGCTTATTGCTGTCAAATTCTGCCTTCATTCAACATCGGAACCCAAGTATGCCAAGTTCTCTGCCACTTTAAAATAGGGGTCACCATTCCTTCAGTTTCTAATGACACATTCATCATTTCTGCCTAAGGCCTCATAAGAAGTACTGTTAGCATCCATATTTCTACCAATGGTCTCTTCAAAGTGATCTAGTACTTTTCTGTCAAGTACCTCACAATTCTTACAGGCTCTACCCATTAATCAATTCAGAAGCCATTTCCACATTTTGGTATTTTCAACAGCAGCAACCCACTCTTCTGTTATCAAAATCTGTTTTAGTTTCCTAGACTGCTCCAATCAAACACCATGAAATGAGTCAGCTTGAACAATGGGAATTTATTATCTTACAGTTTTGAGGCCAAGAAATGTCCAAATCAACTCATCCCAAGGTAATGCTTTTTTCCTGAAGACTGGCTCCAGTGAGCCTTGACTCTGTCACATGGCAAGGCACATGCAACCACCTGCTGATTTCTCCCTTCTCTACCAGATTTTGTTGCCTTCAAGCTTCTTTCTTCCATGGTTTTCTCTGTATTTATTCTGTTTACAAGGGACTCCATTAATAAGATAAAGTCTCATCCTGAAAGAGGTGGGTCACATCTTAACTGACTTAGCCTCATCAAAAGATCCTATTTAAGTGGGTTGGCAACTATATGAATGGTTTGGAATTAAGAAATGTTTTTCTGGGATGCATACAGCTTCAAATCACCACAGGGATGTAGGATGTAAAATAGGGGCATCAATCAGGGCACAGTACATAGCTTGTGTTGGTTGCAGAAGAGAAAAATAATTGTTTGACTTCAAATAATTAGTTTATAGATTGCATAGTATTTCAATTATGTGTTTACCTTGAAATTGGTAAAAAAAAATAATATATTTTTGAAGTTTACACATACACATATCTGACACTTTAAATTGTTTCGTATATTGCATTGATTAATTGGCATTCATTGAGAAAATTTAGAAAATATGGAAATCTGTAAAGTGATAATCTCTAATATCCCAGTAATATAAACAAATTAATTTGTGGGAGTAATTCCTTCTAGAACTTTGCTTTCCTTGAGATAATTTTAAAAAAATTGCTAATTTTTCTCTTAGTGAATGTAAAGTTTAAAACACTTTCTTTACATTTAACTGTATAGTATAAATTCTAAATTATCCCCCATTTTTTGAAAAAAATTATTTCTATATATACATGATTATGTATATATAAACAGTACAGATTTTTCACTTATAATATAATTTCCTATCAAAATTATATAATTTCCCATAGAAATTATATTAATTCTCCCAATTAAAATAATTCCTCCCAATTAAACTGTTACCGTTTTCCTGTTGGTAAAACAATGGAAAAGAAAACATTAAAATTTATATCAGGAAGTTCATTCATAATCTTATTTTATCCATTTATGTATCCTTGGAGGGATGCTTATTCCAAGCAATGAACTTCTCTCTTTGAATTTGTTCTGCTTGTGAGATTAGTCCCTGGTCTTAGTTTGTGATTTGCTATACCTCTTTAAGGATGTACTAAAAATGAAAAGCAGCAATTTTAAAATTATGTTACCAAAGCAAGAGGGATTACTATTTTTATAGGAAAGGATGAAATGTTACAACAGGATTACTATAACCAGGAGTGAAGGATAAATCCCAGGTATAGCTGAATGGGATTTTGAACATTCTTTCATCTTTCACTTACTATTTCAGGAGCTTGTAAGATGAGACATTTGAATTGCAAAGAAAGTAAAACCAATGGCTGATACTCTGTTTTTGAAGACACATGCACACACACACACACCCACACCCACACACAGATCTTAAATGCATACCAATATGCTAATGTAGGTCTATAAGGTTTTCTACAGAACCATTGATATGTTAGTTTGATTTCTCCAGAAGTAGACCTGAGACAGGGGCTATGTTACAGGCAGATTTGTATGAAGTGATCCACAAAATGAGAGATTGGAAAAAATGACAAAGAAAAGAGAAAATATCCAATAAAAGGTGATTTAAGGAGAAACCTTGTAGAATCTACCTCAGAATTGTTCTAAAGAGAGATTAGGAGATTGGATATTTATCCATGGAATCTGGTCCTCCCTGCTAGAGGGTTGACTATGGCAACATTAAATCTCAGGCATCCCAGGGCTAACTACCCTATTAGTGAACCTGTAGGAAGCCCTCAGTTAGAAAAGAGAGAGACATAAGTGCTTCAGGTGATAAGCTGTCACTGTGCATGGAAATGTCTTCTGCAGCATCACCTCCTCTCAATAGTGGTCAGGATGATATAGGGCAGCCCATCCACAGTGACTTCTACAGTCCACCCATTATATTATTCAAATCTGCCCATGCCCTGCACTTTAAAATGAGGGCTAGCCATCATCTCTATATATGATTTGAAAGTGGAGGCTCAGTCCAAAAAGCTAGAATCACTGTTGTAGCAACATATCCCAAGGCTGCAGTTACTACTCACCTCCTCCTCTATCAACTATTACCACCTCCCTTGCTTACCAGTTTGGTTGGTTGGTTTGCTTGATCAGTCCAGCTGTGAGATATTCATCCCTGAGGCTTCTGAATGATTCATTGCTTAGCCCTTTTCAGGTCATGGCCACTGTAACTGCCAGTTGATTTCTGTCATCATGTTTGGAAAAAGACAGAGGTACATCAGTAAATTTTGTGTTTCATATTTACTCTTTCTTAACTTCATTATGTAGCAATATCCCTACAACTTCATTATATGCTAGGCAATTATGTGTTAGAGTAACACCTTATCTTGCTGATATGATCTGCCAGAACTGGCAGCATTCACAACCCTACTTCAATGGAATAAATTTTCTGCTCCCATCCCCTTCTCCACAGTGGGACCAGTATCTCTAATTCCTATAAACTAGAGAGAATGGGAATCACAACTTCTGCAAATAATTACTGAGTGATCACACCTGGAAGATGGCTTCTAGGTGTGTCCCTGACTTCCCCAGCACAGGGTCTTTCCTCAAATGATATTGGTTTCCCCTTCTCAGCTCTGTGCCTGAAAATTGTCTCAATCTGGATGCTAAGCCAAGGATCACGATTTTCAATTATGTAAACTGAAATCTGCCTATCTCTAGCTTTTGATATTTTTTGCTATGTAAGTCAAGCAAAGGCCATATTGCCTAGTCATCTATTTGGCCCTAAAAATACCATATTCTCTTTGCCCTAACTATGTACTTATTTTTGAATTTCAAAGCTTCCCTATCTATCAAGTATTCAAAATACTACATAAATCAAGGCATCCTCTTTTTCTCTTACTTTATGACAATCCACCACAGGTGAGAGGTTTAGTAATTATTATGTCACAGAATTCCATGGGCTATTTCCATGCCACTTAATACCCACACATGTAAAGTCCTTGATGGAATTTATTCAATTTTTGAAAGTCATCTGAAGGTCTGAAATCCAGGTCTACTTGTAGTACAAACTCTATTGGTTTTGATTCCCTTAATAACAGAAACTGTTAAAAAATTACTTGAGTATGGATAGTTTATTTGAGAAGTAAACTTAAGCTTAAGTGAGGCAGAAGAAGAAGTTTGACTGTGAAGCACAAGTTCCAAAACTTACACATTAATGAAGAGATTGCTGACAAGGGCATGCAAGGCTAAATCCAAAGGTGTGACGAGTGCGGTGGTGAGGGACATGAGAATGCAGGCAGAATAAACCTCAGGGTTTTTAAAATAACAGATGGGTCAAATTGAGATTTTTATCTGTTAGTTCCCATCCCCCACTGTTTTGGAGTTGCTTGGCACCTCTGGGCTGCACTGAACTTTGGATGAGGAAAATAAGAGATTCAGACATTAGAGGTGGGAAGCTGTCAGCATCAATGGAAACTCTACATTACATATGAATTCAGAGTAGGCATGATGAGATATGGGTAAGCAACATTGGTTTTGAGGCATTAGGGTAAGTAGCATTGACTACATCTATTTTAATTAAATTCAGCTCACACAATATTCCTATTTCTTGGTTATTGGAATAGAAACTGACTCTGGCTGATTAACATAGATATCAGAATTAAACTCTATAAAGGAACTCATATTCTTCTGAATTGGACTAAAAACCAGACTTAGGCAATGGGATGAATATCTTCCAAAACTACTTTCCACAATTCTCTCTCCCCTCCACTCTATCCCAGGAGTTTAGCACCACCAACTATAATCTCCAGGCTCCCATTCCAGTCTGACTTCTGTTTAAGTTTAGCCAGTGGGATTATAACTGGAGAACAAAGGGCAAGTAGAGAAAGTGGCAGAGGCATTTATTCATCTTGCTCTTTTGGGATAGCTATACCTGTATTCTCTACCTCAGACCACAGATACTCTTGTACAGCATCACCTTGACAGCTATAGTTTTTGTACTGCTCAGGAAAATTCTTCATTTCCTTGCCCCTTCCACTCTGGAAGTAGCAATGGCTTTATACTCTTGCTAGTTATTATTACCTAGTTACTTCACAATCCATTGTTTGACTGCAAGTTGTAAACAATCCTTTCATTAAAATCTCACATCTCCTTAGAGTGTGTTAACTGTTTTTTTTGAGACCCTAACTGAAACAGGTATCAATGATGGGAAATAAAAAGGAGTCAATAATTGGCCAACTGAATGATCTGCTTATGAAGTCATATGTGATGCTATTGCTTCTGGGCATTTGGGAGGACATTTTGGGAGTAAGTTCTAAATGACAGCGATTTTCATAATTACCTTAAAATTCACATACCAAAATGGAGGCAACTGGTTGGATACAGTTAGTTTGCACAGCCAAGATCTACCTGCAGGAGTGTCTGTAGAGGCAATAATTAACTCCTCTTACTACCTAACAATTTCAACAAAATTACCAACCCCCAAAAGAACAGAGGTGTTATTTAGTTGCTGGGCAAACAATTGGCAAATTGTCTTTAGAGCATCAAATTTTGTAATTGATGAGGAATTTATGTATCCATTCTAATTTGATAGACATTTGGGTTATTCCCATTTTGGAGGTATTTATGAATACAATTGCTATGAATATTCTTGTGGAAGTCTTTTTGTGTAATGAGCACTCAGATAAGTGCAAAAAAGGAGTGACTAATCATTGAGTGATACTGGCAATATTATTTATTTTATATATTTGGTTCCAATCGCTAGAGTGGAACCTTACAATAATTTAAACAAGAACAATTTAATATAAATATTTATTACTATAAGAGGATATTTGAGTGAGGAGGGGATTGGTTATTAAAAAAATAAATAGAGCACTAACAAATATAGAACTAATAGATATAAGGGCTGAGACAGAGCCTTCAAATGAAAACACATACCCTCTTACCCCTACCCCAGGGTTGAGATCAAGAACTTTTGGAAGTAGCATGGCCATGATCAGCTGGATAACAGAGAAGTCATTGTGATCCCATGTTACAACAGTGTGACTCAGAATGAATTAGAGGGTCAGATTCATGGATTTGAGTCTTACATATGTATCTGGAGAATCTTTTCCTGATTCCCATTAGGAGAAATGTACAAGAATACTTACATAACACAACTTGAAATATCAAGTCCTGGAAAATCTCAAAACGTACACTGATAGTAAAATGGGAAAATTCTTTCAGATTTATTCACACCATGGCTTACTAAACAGTTGTGATAACTAACAAGCTAGAATAATAGGCAAAGATGTGGACATTGCAAACATATTATTGAATTCTAAAAATCCCATTCATTAGATATTAGTTTCATATCATTTTTTAAAATCTCAGAAATAGGTATAACTAAATAATTTACTATTTAGGCACCATGCATCTATAAAACAAAATGTCATTGTTGTAGTTTCCTAAGCTGTTTAAAACAGATACCATGAAATGGACTGACTTAAACAATGGGAATTTCTTAGCTTTCAGTTTTGAGGTTGTGGAAATGTCCAAATCAAGGTATCATCAAGATAGTGCTTACCTCCTGAAGATTGGCTACTGGGGATCCTTGGCTCCTCTGCCACATGGCAAGGCACATGGAAGCATCTACTGATCCCTCCCTTCTCTTCTTGGTTTCTTGCTTTCAGCTTGTTTCCATTACTTTTCCTCTCTTTGTCTGAATGTCATTCTCTTATAAAGGCCTCCAGTAATAAGATTAAGACTTATTTTGATTGAGGTGGGTCAGTTTAACTGAAGTAACCTTATCAAAAAAGTCCTACTTACAGTAGGTTTACACTCACAGGAATGGATTAGATTTAAGAACATGTTTTCTTGGGGTAACTTCAGCTTCAACCACCACACTCCACCCACTGGAAAATAAAAAAGTCATGTTCATTCTATATGCAAAATACATTAATTCCTTCACAATATCTCAAAAGCCTTAAATAATTTCAGTAGCAATGCTAAGTACAAAGTTTTATCAAAACAAGTTATAGGAGTGGTCTGTTTGGGGGCACAATTCCCCTGTCTGTGGACCTGTGAAATCTAGAGAATTAGTTTCTGCTTCCTATACACAATGGAGGGACAATCAAAGGATAAACTTTCCCATTCTACAATGTATTTATTCCCAGTGGGATGAATTGGAAGGAAAATGGGTCAGCAGCCCAACAATTCTGAAACCCTGAAGAGCATATTCCATGAGATTTCAAAGTCTGAGAGTCATCTATGGAACGATGTTTTGTCTTCTGTGCCCTACACTTTTCAAGAGCTTGCACAGTATAATGCACTCCCTGAATACTGTAGTGAAGGCCCCATCCTCTGTGAACACTGGGGTGATGGTCAGGCACTCCTCAAACCCCAAGGATAGGCTCCAACCCTTGAGAACGCTGGGATGATAGCACTCTTCCTTGACAGTGGGGTGGAAGGTCCACCCTCTCCAAATTGTGGGCAGACTCAATCTTTCCACACATCTGAGCAGGCTCATTCTCTTGGCCCAAGAAGATGTCTTTGGGGCATACCTCATCTTCCATGGTTCAGCCTTTAGAGTGATTTTTCCTTCAAATTTTCCCTTTTCTGTCCCTTTTAGTCCAGATTGGCAGTGGTTCCATTCTTACAGAAACCACAAAAAAACTTCTCAGTTTTGCCTGTAGTACACAGGGGCCAAGCCATCAGACATTAGGACTTTCCAAAGATCCTTCCTGGATAACTCCATTTCCAATCCTGACTTGCACTGAAATGTCTGATTGTATCCATGTTCAGTTCAACACTTGCATAGTGAACTATTGTCTGGATACTCACTTTACAGACACTCAGAATTTTCCAAACCATCAGTCTCTGGTTTCTTTGTGCCTAGGTGTTCAGTTCTCAGTTTATCCCTTTCTTCTCACATTTTACTATAAGTTGCAAGGAGAAACCAGGCTGCACTTCACACAGTTAGCTTGAAAATCTCCTCAGCTAAATATCCAAGCTAATAGCTCTCAAATTCTGCCTTCCATCTGATGTCAGAACTCAATTTTTCCAAGTTCTTTGCCACTTTAAAAGAAGGATAACTTTCTTCCAGTTTCCAATGACTCATTCATCATTTCTGTCTAAGGCCTCATCAGAAGTACCTTCAGCATCCATATTTTTACCAACAGTCTCTTCAAAGCAATCTAGGCCTTTTTTATTAATGCTTCACAATTCTTCCAGCCTATATCCATTAATCAATTCCAAAGGCTTTTCCACATTTTTCATTTTTGCAATAACATCATCCCACTTTCCTGGTACCAAACTCTGTTTTAGTTTCTTAGGCAGCTTAGAACAGATACCATTAAATGGTTGTCTTAAACAAAAAAAGCTTACAGTTTTGAGGCTGAGAAAATATACAAATCAATTCATCATCCAGGTGATGTTTTCTTCCTGAATACTAGCTACTGGGTATTCTGGGCTACTCTGCACATAGCAAGGCACATGGCAGCATCTGCTGGTCTCTTCCTTCTCTTCTGGGTTTTGTTGCTTTCAGCTTCTTGCTTCTATGGCTTTCCCTCTCTTTGAATTTCATTCTCTTATAAAGGCCTCCAGTAACAGGATTAAGAGCTATTATGAATAAGTTGTGTTGCACCTTTACTAAAGTAACTGTAGCTAAAAGGGCCTAGTTACAGTGGGTTTACACTCATGGGAATGGATCAGACTTAACATGCTTTTCTGGAGAACATACAGCCTTAAACGACTGGAAGTATTAATATTGAGAATAATTGTTTTACCTCTTGCATAATTCAGGGAGAAGGAATAGGAAAAAAAAAAAACACTGTAGGTGCAAGTTATAGGTAATATTCTATTTCATGGGGTATATGCTGGGTGTTTGTATGCTCATTTTGTTAGCATGCTGTTCCAGTTTGCTAATGCTGTCATTATGCAAAATACCAGAAATGGATTGGCTTTTATAAAGTGGTTTTAACTGATTAGAAAGTTACTGTCTGAAGGCCATAAAATGTCCAAGGTAAGGCATCAATAAGGTACCTTCACTGAAGGATGGCCATTGGCATCCGGAAAACCTCTGTTAGCTTGAAAGGCACATAGCTGGCATCTGCTTGCTCCCAAGTTGCGATTCAAAATGGCAGTCTCCAAAATGTTGCTCTTGGGGTGTTTTGTCCTCTCTTAGCTTCAGCTTCGCAGGGCAAACTCTGAGCTAGTACCTCCAAAGTGTCAGCAAAACTCTGCTTTCAACAGCTGTCTTCAAAATGTCTCTGTAAGCTGCTCTCCAAAATGTTACTCACAGCTGCTCTGTGAAATCCTTTATATGACTCCAGTGATCCAATTAACACCCACCCTGAATGGGCAGGGTAACACCTCCATGGAAATTATCCAATCAAACATTTCACTCACAGTTGATTGAGTCACATCTCTATTGAAACACAAAGAATTCCAATGTAATCAACACTAATATGTCAGCCCACAAAAGATTGCATTAAAGAACATGGAGTTTTGGGGGACATAATACATCCAAACTGGCACATATGCTTTGCAGCATATACAGACTTTACTTATGTCATCTGCATCTATATCTATATATTATATTATATTTTAAAGGATAAAACATTGAAAGAAAAAAGACTGGGGTCCATGCTAAGTTCTACTTTTATATGTACTTCAGATCTTAAACTTTTGCCTTATTGAAACTTGGAAGTCTACAAATTATTGGTTAAATAGGTAAACTAGGAATGTTGGCTATATAAGTGTGAATTTTTCTTTTTTTTTTTTTTTTTTTTTGTTTGGTCATTGCCTGCAGAGATCTCTGGTTCCAGCCTGAATCTATCACTCTCACGGTTAAGTGACAAGAGGCAGTCACTATAGGATTACTAGGCATGTAATATTACAGAAGGGATGTGGGGAGCACTACAGTGGTTTTCAATGAATATATAACATTCTATTTCTTTAAAACTTTATAGCAAATTTAAAATAAAATTATATTTGTTAAAGCAGGATGAAAGGCACATAACCCATTGTTATATTGTTTTCCATATAGTTTTATCTATTTTTGACATATTTTATTCTAACATACAATTTATAGCAACCAAATGGTCCTTCCTAACAAACAAAAGATTTTTTAAGGATTGTAATGCAATTTTATTGAGATATAATCACATAACATGCAGTCATTCAAAGTGTACAGTTAGTTGTTCACAATATTGTCATATACTATATTCATCAACACAATCAAATTTTGAACATTTTCATTACTCCAAAAAATAAAATTAAAATGAAAAAGAACACCCAAAACATCCCATTCCCTTCCTCCCCCCATTGTTCATTTACTTTTTTAAAATACAGTTTAATTGAGATATATTCACAAGCCCTACAGTCATCCACAGTGTACAATTATTCATAACACCATCATACATTTGTGCATTCATCACCAGAATCAAATTTTGAACCTTTTCCTTACTCCAAAATAAAAATAAAAGCAAAAAAAAAAACCACCCAAAACTTTCCATCCCCTCCATCCCACCCTATTCTTCATCTATTTTTTGTCTCCATTTTTCCACTCATCTGTACATACACTGGATAAAGGGAGTGCAAGCCACAAAGTTTTCACAATCACACAGTTAAGCTGTGCAAGCTACATAGTTATACAATCATCTTCAGGAATCAAGGTCACTGGCTTACAATTTGACAGTTTCAGTATTTCCCACTAGCCATTCCAACACACTAAAAACCAAAAAGTGATATCTATATAGTACATAAAAATACCCTCCAGAGTGACCTCTGGACTCCATTTGAAATCTCTCAGCCACTGGAACCTTATTTTGTTTCATCTCTCTTCCCCCTCCTTGGTCAACAAGACCTCTCAACCCCACAGTGCCGGGTCCAGGCTCATCTCCAGGAGTCATTTCTTGTGTTGCCAGGGGGTCTCACACCCCTGAGAGTCAAGTCCCACATGGGGGGAGGGTAGTGATTTCACCTGCTGAGTGGGTTTGTGGGGGGGGAGCATATCTGAGCAACAAAGAGCCTCTATGTGAGGAATGTCTAGACACAATTATCAGTGGGCTAAGCCTCTCCCTTGCAGCAACTAGCCTCACAAGGGAAAGTCTCCAGATCGAGGGCTTAGCCCACTAAATTTGACAAAAAGTTTTTAATCCACTGTAAAATTAATGCCTAACTTGATACATTTAAGGTGAGGAAAACACTTACAAGAAGTTAAATTTACAAGAAGTTAAATAGAATATCTTTTCCAAATAGGACAATAATAGTATTTAATTTTAAGATGCTTTAATGAATTTCATCTACTCCTACATGTTAAAGTTGAACAAGTAAGGAAAGTTGGTTACATAACTTTAAGAACTGCAGCTCCTCAACCATTACAATGTTAGACATTGACAGAAGTTTTGTACTTGAAAAGATTGATATATTTTGACACCCTTCAAACATTTTAAGGCATTTACTAAATATACTGTGGAAAAGGGCACTTGTCACAATTTTTCCTGAACTAATTAAGGAACACTGAATTTCCTCTATTCAGATTAGATTCCCAAAGGCTACTAAGCCTGATTATTATCAAATCCAAAATGTCTCTATAGGCTTCCTCACCTAACAAATAATGGCCATAAGTAGCAGAAGGTACTGACAAATGTTTCTAGGTGTGGGATGCATTTTTTTTTTTTTGTATCTATAAAAGGTAATAAGTTGAAATTCCTATACAGTGATGTTGAAGTTTGTGATCATTTTGTAAAATGGTCTAGGCTTTTAAAAATCACTGTATATTTTAAAATCTGATACATACCAAACACAATATTATTTTTACTCATCAAACACACTAATTCTCTATATCTTCAAAAACTATAATGCAGGAATTTAAATTTTCCATTGATGCCTACCTCCTTCTGTAATGAACATCAGTGGTTCCCAAATTGTAGTGATCTTAACAATTTTTTATATGCCACACAAGTCTATAGAATTATTTTCAAGTATTGGAAATTAGCAAAAAAAAAAAAAAAAAAAAAAGAGAGAGAGAATAATGTATATCTTTGTAGGTGTTACATCCTGAATTATGGACATATAAATTCTGAAGAAGAAATGGCATGTAATCTGAAACAACTTTCCTGTCAGCATCCTTAGCAGAACAAATTCAACTTTTTTCCTCAGCAAATGACCTAAACCTAAAAATTCTCTGTATTGTACAAAATATTTCTTATATTTTCTAACAAATCAAAATAGCATTTTGCTATGGTTACAGGGAATATATAACTAATTGTCTAAATGGGACACTTTTTATAGTGAATGGGAACATTGTTATTAATTTCATCTTGCCATTAAGTCCAAAATAGGACTGGCACAGACAGAGTGGATATAAAATCACCCTGACTCTCAAACTCTCTTGATATGGCCATGTTTTTTTTGTTGTTATCGACTTGTTTTATTTTGAATCAGCTGTAGCATATTTTAGACTCAAGACAATTTTGGGGTAAAATAAAATTTCTAGATTTTTCTTATTACTGTGGATTATAGGAAATGTCTCCATTTTGTAAGTTTAAAATTTTTGACTCTGCTTTTATAAAAAAGCAAAATAATTTTTTTATTAGAGAATGCAGACTGCATATTTTTTGTTAGTGTGCACATGAGTTAAATGCTGAATTTGTTAAAATCCTGGCAGAAAACAGCACATGCAAATAGTTAATAGAATAATAATTAGTATGGGGCTATTACAAAAGTGTAGGCAGGGGCTGTGTTGTCTTGAATGTATTATGCCCCCCAGAAAAAGCCATATTCCTTGATGCAATCTTGTGGGGCAGACATGTTAGTGGGGATTAAGTTGTAACATTTGGATTAGGTTGTTTGCATGGAAATGTGCCCCACCCAACTGTAGGTGATAACTCTGATGAGATAATTTCCATGGAGTCACGGCCCCACCCATTCAGGGTGGGCCTTGATCACTGGAGCCATATAAATGAGCTGACAAACAGAAGGAACTCCATGCAGCTGTGAGTGATGTTTTGAAGAGGAGCTACAGCCAAGAGGGACACTTTGAAGAAAGCACAGGAGCTGCAGATGAGAGACAGTTTGAAGATAGCCCTTGACAGCAGACTCTTGCTCCAGAGAAGCTGAGAGAAGTCAAATATCCCAAGTGCAACTAAGAGTGACATTTTTGAGGAACCGCAGCCTAGAGAGGAACGTCCTGGGAGAAAGCCATTTTGAAACCAGAACTTTGGAGCAGATGCCAGCCACATGCCTTCCCAGCTAACAGAGGTTTTCTGGACACCATTGGCCATCCTCCAGTGAAGTTACCTGATTGCTGATGTGTTACCTTGGACACTTTATGTCCTTAAGACTGTGACTGTGTAACCAAATAAACCCCTTTTATAATAGCCAATCCATCTCTGGTGTTTTGCTTTCTGACAGCATTAGCAAACTAGAACAGGGGCTAAGGGGAACAAAAAGAATGGTTCAAGCACCCAGCATCTAACAATATTGTGAAACAGTTACCACCTTTGGGATTGAGGAGGATAAGGAAGGGAGCAAAAAGGATAAATATTCCAAAATCTCTCTCCTTATATTTTATCCTCCCATGCCAATGCCCTCCACCAGGCCAACCCCAGTAAAAGCCATTGGACAATGAAGTACAGATGAGACATTGTAATAATCCCAGAAACCAAGGTAAGATAGAGAAGGGTGGAGATTAGATTTGGGAAACAAAAAAACAGAGAATATCTGACACTTACTAAAACAGAACAACTTGTTCTTATAAAGAATCCTGGATCTACTTTTCTGGGTTGAGATTTACAACCCCAAATAATCCCTCAACCAAGAATACCATGACTGTATCTATTTTCCAGTATTTTTAGGTTGGCACATAGAGTAACTACTGTGGATATTTGCTTAAATAATTTTACTTTATTTTATAATTTATCATGGCTGTTCTGAAGTAGTTCCATCAGTAAGGAATTAGGGAAAGATGGCACATGAAAATAGGATAATAGAAGTATAATAAATAGACAAGTAATGAACTCATTGATAAGGGTAGAAAAAAATCAACAAAGGACAGTGGAGTAACTAATAATAACAAAACAGGGAGCAGGAGGAGATAAAGGCATGATCAACATAATCTGAAAAGTATAGACAGATGTAAGGGTCCCTCCACTAGAAGGACAGACAGCCCATGGCAACAGGGAGGGAGAGGTCCTGAGCGACATGTACATTGGCTTCATTTTCCTCCCACTTTTTAATCATTTGCTGATTTTTCCAAATGACTGACTCAAATGAGAGTTAGAGGACAGTAAGTCCAATCATGCATTACATAGAAAGGTCAGTGTCCCAGATCACAGGCAAGACGGACAAGGGTAAAGAGGGGATCTGAAAGGACAAACAAAATATCCAGCATACCTGAACAAAATGTATTATAACTCCTAATTTCTATTTCAGAATTCCTATTAATAAAGAGAAGTTGAAATCTGGTTATTTCCTTTAAGAACATCCAAATTTCCTAGAGAAAAGAATTCTCTGGGGAGACTAATACCCTGACATTAGACCATGGCAAACCATGTGTTCTCAAAAATAGAATTGAGAGAGCAACTGATAGAGAGGGATGTGGAGACAAGTGGAAGTTGGAGACTAAGAATAAATCTAAAATTAAAGAAGCTATCTTAATTCATTTTAATAAATACCTATTATTATGACAGGTAATTTCAAGTCATGTCTCATGAAAACTTGATGGACATTCAAAGTTATGAGAGTAAGTTTTAACTATGTTAAGAATGAAATTATAGACTTTGACAAAGCTAAATGATCTTTAACTTCAGATCTCAGAAAATTTCCTTTTTAAACTACCTGAAAATCTTGTTATATGAGTTTTGCCATTTTTTTGACCTCTCAATATTGGGGTCTACCTTCATTTATATGAGGAAATATCTTTAAAAGTTAATTCATTTAATTAATGCTCTTTTGACACATAATTTCTGTATCGATAAGAAACTTAATATGCAAGTTATTTTAGAAGCAATATTTGTAAATATTTAAAATTTAATTTTTGTTGAAATGTTAAGAGAAGGTAACAGAAAGACATGTTATCTTTAATGTAAGTGAAGATAAATATCAGGAAAAATAGTGATCTTATCTACATTGTGTTCTCACAAGATCCCAAGTCCCATCAAAATACTATCAGTATTTGCAAACTGTATAAAAAAGTCTGAAATTAGAATAAGACAGTAGGTACATCATTTTATCATTATATGCTCTGTGCTTTTTACACTGAATGATCTGCATTTATTATTATATATGTTATGCAGAATTTCATGGCACACAAAATTGTATATATTATTAAAAATTACCACTAGAAATTAAGGTTCTGGATGCAGTTTTGACATTTGACATTTGCACATTTAAAAGTCAAAAATTGTTGTCACCATATGAAGAAAAAGATTAACAAATTTAATGAAAATAAGCCAATATTTTGGTTTTTAAATTATTTCAAAACCAAAAATATCTATTTTAATTATCACTTTATAAATAAAAACAGAGACTGTGATCTAGTCCTATAATGTAGCTTCCCCACAGAACATGATGTTAGATTAAAAAGATAATAATTACAGTTTAGTCTGGGAAACTTTCTATAATTGAAACATTCTGACATATAGTTTAATAACTCATTAATATCAGGATTAAATATTTCTGTTTTAAAGTGTCAGGTTTAAACTTTTTCACTTTCAAATGAGGGTATTGTAAAGATTTACCTGTTATTTGCTCAATTCATGTGACTTTTAAGGAAATCAATGCCTAATAATGAGATAAAGAAGAAATATAAACAAAATAATGGGATATGTTTTATTTTTTCAAAAATGAGGAAAAGTACAAATCAGTTTATCTTGTAAAAATGGTTTAGCTCTTTTGATTGCTAATATTCTGCCAAATGCAGAGCAAGCATTCATTAATTGGAATGTTCTCATTCAATCAAGTAATTATTTTAAAAAATGAAATATTTTAAAAAATCATAAAAATGCTATCTAGTAGAAAAATAATGAATAATAGACAACTCAGTACATGACAACCTACAATTAGTAGAAGAAAATGAATCTCTCTCTCTCTTCAAAAATAGAAGTTGACAACTAAATACAATATTCAAAAGTAGGTAAATTAAAATTTTATCTTTTATATGTATATGTAAAATGACTTAATCAGTGCATTCCTGCTACATTCTCTTTAGACTTAGCTACTTAAGTAAGTTTGTTCCCTTGCTCTAATGTGAAAATACCCACAAAAAGCATATACAGGAATATTCACATTATATCATATATATACTATCCATCCAGAAATTCTTCCTCAAATCTGTAATTATTTCATCAGAGGACACATACTTTTATAATAATGTTAGAAATATTACATGATTGTATGCTGTTTGTTGCAAACTACAGTAGCATTCACACATAACACGGATTATAACTGCTGTCAAAAATACATAAGCAAATAAGAACTATGCAAATAAAATTGAATAAATTAATGCCACTTATTTTACTATATTACTTTCTTAACCAAACATAAACTTCATTGTAATTTTATCCCACAATAATTTTTTAATAATGTTTAAATAACATATATTTTTTGTGACTCTGAAAGAAGATATTATTCCATGTATTTTTAAATGATATCCCAATCCCAGCAAATTTACATAATTGATTTAAGTCATCATGGTTGTAGTTACCTGATTGTATACATTTGCAAAATACACAAGACTGTATATCAAAATGAATGAATGTCATTGCAGGTAAATCAAACCTCAGTTTAAAAAATGGGGAAGAAACTATAAATTGCTTTGAAAAGTATACTTCATTTGTAGCAGTTTTAAGGGAGTTGAAGTTTTTATTTATCAACTTTTTAAATTGCTTCCATGAGCAATAGATAACTGTCTATTAATGTGTATGCTTACTATCTGACAGTAGTGTAAAAGTTTTGTGTTATTTTCCTTTTAATCTGATAGGCAAGAAATGGGAACTCAGAGAAGTTTGAATGTGTAATTATATGAGAAAGACAGAATCAGTTCTGTTCGCTTTTCACTTGAGAATCATCCATTCCAGTCTTCTGTCCATTTTGTTTTTTGATTTGTTTTTATTTTCTATTTTAGAACACATTATATTTCAGGAGGATTAGAAATAGAAGTTGCAATATTTTCTTCAATTTTTACTTGCCTTTTGATTTTGTTGATGGCATTTTACACCATACACAGCTATTTTTTTGGTGCTGTTAATTTGGTAAAATGTATCAATATTTTCCATTATAATAACTTAAAATGTAAAATGTTGACCAACGATATGATCTCCCAGGAGGAGGAAACTGCAATGAAGGGGCAAGAGAGTGGAAGGCTGTCTTACTTTGTAATCAAGCCCCACCCCCACCCCTGCCCACCTATACTAAAGTTGTGAGAACAGGGAATTGTCCCTCCTACTTCTATGCCCTTCTTCTTGAACCCACAGATTCTATCTATTGACAAGGAACTAATAGTTTTTGTGTGCATTGGATTGCTATAATCTTTCATTATATTTACCACTAGACATGGAAATACTAAATAAGTATCATCTCATAGAATCACCAAAGATTCAGATGTATTCTATGTTGTCCCCATTGTAAAGCAGCAACCCTGTTTCTTCATGATAGTAAGGAATGATAACACAGCAGTTAGAAAAGTCCTCCTTTTGCCTTTTGATTTAAAGACCTCCAATTAACTAAATGACAATCTTAACTTCTAGAGCTTTAGAGCGACTATTGTATATTCTGGTGTGTTTCCATTTAGATAAGTTGGATTTTAAATTTGGGTTCAGGTGGAGATCAAGTGCAACAGAATGGGAAACTGAGGTCATAATGCATAAGAAATGATTCTTTGTTACTCATAGATCACAGAGAAAGAGGGGTGCAATGAGGGGTCCACAGGAAGGGCAATTGGCTTGGGTTGCTCAACCAGCAGATGGGGAGCACACAAGCAGAGCAGAGGGACCCCTGACTTGTGCCTTTATTTTGAATGAGTGGTGGAAGTTAACAGATTTCCTGTGAGAGTCAAGGATTGCTTAGTTTAAAGCAACTGTACCTAAAAGGAAAGGGACTGGCAGTCTAAGGGTGGTGGTGGTGATAATTAGCTTATCACTTAGGATCAGATGTGGGATTTAGGTAAGATGCATGGGTGGTGTGGTTGCCACAGATATGGATTTGGGCTCTGGGGGAATTTATGTCCAGGCCTGGAAAATTTCTTATTAACTAGTTCATGGGTCAGTGTTGAAGCAAGTGGCTTAGTCAAAGTAAGAAGGATGCCAAGGTGACACACAAAATATCTTGCTAGTTAAAACAACCCCAAACAAGTAATCCTACTGTGTAAACTTGCTGTGTGTTGCAGGCTGTTTTCTCTTGAGAACCCAGATTTCTGTTCAAGTAATAAATTATTATAGCTGATTGTGATGGTTAAGTTCATGTGTCAACTTGGCTAGGTTATGGTGTCAAGCAAGCGCTGGCCTGATTGTTACGGTGAGGATACTTTGTGGACTTAAATCATCAGTAAGTTGTTACATCTGTGGCTGATTATATCTACAATCAACTGAGGAGATTGCATTTAATAATGAGATAAGTCTCATTCAATTACTTGAAGTCTTTAAAGGGAAAATGATGACTTCAACAGTCAGAAGGGAGAATTTCCATCTCTACTTCAGCATCTCCTAGGGAATTCATCAAAAACCTTCATTGGAGTTCCCATCTTGTGACCTGCCTTATGAAATTGGGACTTGTTCATTTCCATAATCATGTGAGCCAATACCTACAAAAAAATCTCATATTTACTGTGTGAGTGTGTGTGTGTATACACATACCCCTGTTGGTTCTGTTCCCTTAGAGAACCTAATACAATAAGTTATAGCAATACTCCAAGGTGTGATATGTGCTGTCCAAAATTCAAAGGGCCAACCAGCAATATGCTGCTTTCTTAATGATAAATATTACAAGAGGCAATGTTTTTTTTTCCCCTTTCTTTTGAGATGTCTTTGCATGTCCTAGACAAATGAACACCTAAAGATTTTATTGATGAAGCAAGTTGCCCAATTGTTGCAAACATTTTATTCTATTTCTGGAGCATGTGTGTCTTACTAGGGTAACTATTTTGTCACCATTTCCTTCTACCAAATACATTGGACCTGTCAGTTAATCAAGATCGTTGTACACTATATTTTGGGCTATGGAACTGTTGACACAGCCCTTGGGCAAGACTGTGAATAGCTAATATTATGTGTTCCTTCTTCTTTACAAAGTTTGAAGAGAAATATTCACCAGATCAAAAGCCACATATTGTATTCCAGAGGCTCTGTTCTAGTAAAACTGCCCACATCCAGCAGAGTCCAGCTTAAGTTGTATTTGCAGTAGTCAAAATTCCATTCATCAAGAGCCATCTGGTTTTTGCATATAATGATAATATGATGGGTTATGAACTAAAGTACTGGAATTAAATGCTTAAACAATGGATACAACCTTCCTTGGATCCTTTAAGTATTTTAGGATGACATAATCTCTGCCATCCCATGGGGTATATAAAGTGATAGTTTCAAATACTTTCACAGCTCAAATTCCATGGAACAATTTAAGGATTCTGTTAGCTACTATGCATAACCATCCTGTTTATGCACTCCAAGACCAATCACAGGATTGGGGCAAAGGTCCAATGGACAGGATGGACATGGGCCAGTATTCTCCTTATCATTCCATCTGCACATGCCCCACTCTAACAACATGGTCAGGGTGGCCTTTTAGATACCATAGTATCAACGTCACCTCAGAATCACTGTCCAGAATCCTTAAAAATACCTGTTTTACTCTTTTCCCAATGCAAAATGAATTCCTTTAGGGAAAAAGTAGAGATTTCTACTGCATGTTCTTGCTATGGTGTTGCAGGGTCTTTTCTCAAGAGAACCTAGACTTCTATTCAAATAATAGGCTTTTGTTGTATTAACAAACTTAAATTTGAGTGAGGCAAATTATGATCTCTTATTGTGCTGGCTAACGTGTCTTCTGATAAAGTGACCTTGATTATTTTGAATAAAGCAATAGCTTTATTGAATACTCTCTTTTCTTAGTCCTAGAAAAACTATAGTATTTTATTCATTGTTAAAATCATTGCTGGGCCAGGTTTCCTTAGTTACTTTTATGATAATTACTTTCCCTTTTCATTGATGGTTAAGCTGTGGCACTAACACTAGCCTTGGCAATCCTAAAATTTTATCACTCCCATATACATTAAGGAGAAGACATTAAGAGCAAAATCTCTAACTATTTACCTTTTTCCTCAAAGGGTAGAGCCACTGAGTTTCACCAAGATGCTAGTAGCTTCACTAATGCATTCTTTATTGCCTTAATGAAGCTAGGGTACTTTGTGTCCTCCTGGGAAACAGTCAGCTGGTAGAGTTTCTGATTATATAAAAAATCATTCTAGCATGCCCACCTCTTTGAACCTTTTGATTTTTCACTCAATACCACCAAGGCAGATCTGACATTCTTATCTCATGTAAGGCAGCCATCACTGTGCAAGGAACATATTAGGAAAGAGTTGTGAAGCTTGTTTTTGGGATAATTTCTAACCTTGTGGTAGGCAGAATTCTAAAACACCCTGTCTCCCAGGTTCCAGCCCATTTGTATATGTGCCAGTATGATCTCCTCCCTTTATAATTTTAAATGGGTCATGTAAATATGATGGGATATCACTCCCATGATTAAAGTAAATTTTATGGCAAAAGGGATTTTATAGATGTAATTAAGTCTCTTTACTCAATTAAGTTAATCAAAAGGGAGCTTGTCAGTTTACTATTTCCACATTGAGCTCTGGACTCACTACCATTTACAGCAGCTCCTGAATCCATTCAGAAAAGCTCTTGAATTAAGGGCAATGTGATTTAACTTTCCCACCCTGTAGGTAAGCCTCATAATAAAAGCTCATGTCCCAAAATGTGTTCTTTGGCTACAAAAGCCCTCTTGGTCCATGACAATTGGCATGCCAACCTGGAGACTAAAGAAATCCCAGCCACTGTTGGCATGAACTTGGGGAAGGAAAAGGAGAAGTCCCCAGGCAGGATACCAGGGTGGCCTGAAACATCTATATAGGGAGGTGTGGCTATCCTCCTAGATGAATGGGGTCTGCTGAGGGAGTATGGAGATGTGTACAATTCCCTGGCTGGACTAATAGCCCTTCTGCAATGGGCTGCAGGACTACTAGGATTTCATGAGAAAAAGGAAAGATGCCAAACTGCTGCAGCAGTAACCTGGCCATTCTTGGAGGCTGTGTGTGCAGCTACAGAAAAGGCCTTAATGGCTGATGCAGCACTCTGCTGCTTAGAAGAAGAATTGAAGTTAGAAAGGGATGTGCAATTGACCCAAGCAGAATTGAAAGATACTCAGGATAAAAGTTTAGAAATATTGGCAAGCCAGTGCACTAGAGTACAAGGGTATGAGCTGCCCAAAAGGCAAGTTAGGCACACCCTAGCTTCCACTGACTGGGACCCTAAAGTGTGGGGCCCTGTTGATTCTTCATCAAAAGATGATGAGCCCCTGTCTCACTGGGAAATTAAAACTGAGGACAGTAAGCCTGTGTATCCTCTGGTCCAACAATAGTTGCCTTCCCCCAGATGTACTGTGGCAATATATCAGTATAAACTACCAGGGTCATTTAATAGCCCTCTCTGGCCTATGAAAAAACTAATGTTATCTAGCAGATGACTATTAATTATATCAAACTTAATATAATAACTTCTTTGTTTGAAGCTGTATTGAATATAGCTACCTTGTTGCAGGATGAGTACTCAGTGAAGCTAATTTCACTTTGTGTTAAAACTTGCTAAAGCTGATTTTAGTATTTGAGTTCCCTCCAGCCATTCTGCATCCACCTTCACATGGGAAAACCAAAAATGGACATTTGCTGTGCTTCCATAAGGATACCTCCACAGTCCCACCATCTGCCATGGACTGGTAGAACAAGATTTAAAGAAAAGGACACCCTCTATGTTTCACTTTAATGATGATATCGTGCTAATGAGTAATTCTTTTCCAGAACTAGAAATTGCTGCTAGAACAGTAGTGACACACCATGAAAGTTGAGGTTGGGTGATAAATCAAAGCAAATTACAAGAACCTGGACATTGTAACAAGTTCTTGGGTATTGTCTGTTTGGGTAAAATTGAAGCAATTCCTTTAGCTGTTGTTAAAATACAAAGTTATCTTAGTCTGCTAACTCCTAAACAATAATAGCTTTTCTTGGTTTATTAGGTAATTGGAAATTGTTTATACTCTATTAAAAATTTTTAAAACTTTTGTGCATTCTAATTAGAAAAGGAAAAGCATGGGAATGGGATTTTCCATGACAGGCTGTGTTTATAAAAGCTAAGCAAACTATCGCACAAGCACGTGCTTTAACGGGGGTGGACCCTGATATATATACTGTGAATTGGATGTGGCCAGTGCCAACATTGGCTTTGGGTGGTGTGCCAGTTTGAATGTATTATGTCCCCCAAAATGACATTATCTTTGATGCAATCTTGTGTGGACAGAGGTATTAGTGCTGATTAGATTGTAATTCTTTGAGTGTTTCCATGGAGACAAGACCCACCCAACTGTAGGTGATAACTCTGATTAGGTAATTTCCATGGAGTTATGGTCCTGCCCATTCAGCCTTGGCCTAGACCAGTTTATTAGAGCACTTGATAAGCTCAGACAGAAGGAACAAGATTGCTACAGCCAAGAGGGACACTTTGAAGAACTCACAGGAGCTGAGAGAGGAAATGCAGTTTACAGAGATATTTTGGAGATGTCCTTTGAAAGCAGAGTTTTGCTCTGGAGAAACCAAGAGAGTACAAAAATCCCAAAGCAACTGAGAGTGATATTTTGGAGAGAAGCTGCAGCCTAGAGAGGAACATTCTGGGAGAAAACCATTTTAAAACCAGAATTCTGGAGCAGATGCCAGCCATGTGCCTTCCCAGCTAACAGAGGTTTTCTGGATCCCAATGACCATCGTCCTGTGAAGGTACCTGATTGTTAATGTGTTACTTTGGACACTTTATGGCCATAAGACTGTAACTGTATAACCAAATAAATCCCCTTTTATAAAAGCCAATCCATTTCTGATGTTCTGAAAAAAGGCAGCATTAGCAAACGAGAACAGATGGGGTTTGTGGAAAGGTAACAGGTTAAATGTGTAACTATTAGATTCTGGTCCCAACTTTGGAAAAGCAAAGAACTCAGATATAGCCCATTGGAAAAGCAATTGTGGACAGCTTATAATGCTCTGTTACAAGTTGAAGGTCTCACTCAAAGGTGCCCAGTTACTTATGGGTGGTCATAGGGGTGGACACAGGAGACTATAAATAAGCCCCATTCAGGAAGTGCTCAGCTAAGCATGCTGACAAAATGGGAAGCCTACATCCTACAATGCCAAATTTTTAACAATAGCCCTGTGAGTGCAGAGATGAATGAAATTTTAGGACTGGTCTCCATGCGGAAGAGCAGCGTGCCCTGGCTCCTGTTGATCCTCCTGAGGTGGCTCCTCCCATGCCCACCATTGATGGACAACAGAGTATACCTGACTCTGCATGGTAAACTGATGGATTGGCACTTGGGCAACATGCTACCTGGACAGCAGTGACTGTCCAGCTAAGTACTGCCATCATCTGGTGGGAGACTGGAACTTTGCAAAGCAGTGAGTGGGCTGAGCTGCGGGCTGTATAGATGATAATCGTTCATGAAACAGGAGACGCCTGGACTGTTTGCCCAGATAATTGGGCCATATATAGAGACCTAACTGTATGGATGCCCAAGTGGAAGCAGGAGCAATGGATGGTGGTCGACTGCCCCCTATGAGGGAAGGAACTGTGGGAAGACATCTGGTTGGCCTGCCAGAAATGTAAGGTAAGTGCTTTCCATATTTCTGCCCATAATGTTAACTCAATTGTCAGGTAATGCAGAAGAGGATGCCCTAGCAAAATTCTGCAACCTAACAGCAACAATGTATGAAGTAACTGAATGGCTGCATTGGAAAACTGGGAGCCAAGGGTATCAGACACTGTGGAAGCTGGCACAGCAGTTTCATCTGCCTATTACCCAACAAAAGTTAAAAGGATTAAAGGCTGCTAGCCCCTCCTGCTCACTACAACAGCCCAAAATGCTTCCTCACTGACTTGGACTCATTGGCCAAGAGTAGACCCCTGCCACCTGGCAGCAAGTAGACTATATTGGCCCCCTTCCTCTGTCTAAAGGGGCAAAATATACCGTCCACATCATAGATATAGCTATGGGACTGTTGCTGGCCTTCCCAATGGGCAAGGCCAACTAATGAGCTACCATACATAGCTCAGAAAAATTAAGTGCCTTTTTCAGGGTCCCCACACATGACAATGAGAGGGGAACTCCCTTCACTGGGCAATTAACCCAGGCCTGGTCTACAGAACATAATGCCCTTTAGACATTTCACTTGCCTTATAATCCCACAGCAGCAGGGTTAATTGAAAGAACGAATGGCATTTTAAAGGAAAGCTTAAAGGATAATAGAAACTCCTTACAACAATGGACTCCACAACTGTACCAGCATTAACTCCAGACCCAAAGCAGCAGCTCCCTGCTCCTGTGTAAATGGTAACCATGGGGCCCATGCAGGCCTTATGAATTCAAATAAGGGGGGCTAGCTGCCCTTAAGCCACAGTGAGGCAGCAATAATTAATCTGCTCTTGCCTGTGCCACAAACACTAGAAATTGGGAAAAATAAGGTCAACTGGCTCTGGTTCTGGCCCATGCAGGCAAGCTTATTGAGAATCCTAAGCCCATGGGGTATTATGCCAAAGATTATTTGTATTCACCATCTGGGACCCCCATCCCCCAGGGAACTGTGTGTGTAACTTTGCAACCACAAACTAACTGTAGATCTGACCCTGAAGGGCTCCCCAGAAGGGAGAAAAATGTGGCATTATAATAACCCCTCACTGGAACTCTTGTATCCACTAATGAAAACTCAGCTTATATATGTTGTTCCTACATGTGTTAATAATTCTTGTTAAAAATTTCAATAATGCTTTAACTACAGTTTTTTAAGTATTTAGTCTTATTCTAACAAGTTTTAATTTTACTGGTAATTGTATGCTGTAGAATGTCTGCTTGAAAATGGTTTCCAAAATTACTTTTGTAACTTAAGTATAAGAGGTATAAAAGATGTTTTGTGTTAAAAGGAAAAGGAAAGTAGTTTTGTCCTAAATGACTGGTTGCTTCACAATGAAAAAGAGAAAATGTAGGACAAAAACCTGGATGGATATAGAAAGTTGCAGAAAGTTTGCAGAAAGGAAAATTTATTTCTGTGGGCAGTTAGGAAATGGTAAAAACAAACAAACAAAAAACTTGATATAGAATAAAGCAGACTGCCTGGTAGTTTGATCTTTTAGCTATTTTAGCCCCAGGTGTACCTTTGTTTAATTAATATTCAATGTTGTGTATATGTACCTGATAACTCACAAAATGTAACACAAGTTCTTGATCACATGCCAGATCATATACAAAATATTGAACATTTATCTGATGATCCTTTGTCCAAATGGCTTGATTCTTTAACTTGGCCATGGTGCCACTTGTTTATAGAATTATTGTCCATATGTACTGGTTTACTTGTACTCTGCTGTTCACTGTACTGTTGTGAATTATGGAGACAATGTCTGTCCTATGCTCAATGCAAATCACTGCATTGGGTTGGATTGTGGGAACCTGGGGCCCCCAAGTGTCTTGAAGACTGCACACAGCAGTTTGCTTGACCTAGGATTCTTAATGTTTGACCTATTCTCCTAAATGTAATCTATAACTACCTTCTCCCTGAGACTCCCTGAGGTACTGTTATCTACAAGATTATCTATAATCCTTCCCTCCTCTCTGTGGATTACAATCAGTCCCTCCCTAAATTCCAAAAAAAAAAGAAAAAAGGAGATTGTACTGTATGGGAGACTGTACTAGATGGGCATCATCTAACAGGTAAGATTTTAAAAGGGATCTAGAGGTTAAATGTGCAAAAATTCAGACTAGTAGAATCCTGCAAGCTTGGAAACAGCAAACATCTTTGTGTGAACTGCTTATGAAGGTTTCATGGAAAAGATTTCTGGACACCCTCTGGTAGCTGTGAGTGGTCCCTAGCTAATAGATAACAAAGAAGTGGGCATGAAAAATTGTACAAGGACTGAATAATGACAATGATCAGAATAAAATTGGAAGAGGATCCAAGTTCCAGATGAGGACACAGCCTAGCCAACACCTTGATTGCAGCCTAATAAAACCCTGAGCAGAGGATACAGATAAACTGTGCCTAGACTGCTGACCTATAGAAATGGTAAGATAATAGAGGTATGCTGTTTTAAGCTGTGAGTCTTGTGGCAATTCATTATGTAGCAATAGAAAAATGAATAAAATCTCATACCAGGAAGAGTGCTTCCATACTCAGTCCACACTATTACTTGATCATAGGTATCAGTTTGGAGACAATGAGAAGAGTTTTGAGATATTTTAAGTAGAGCAGGTATCATCTTGTAAGGCACCTGCCTCATGGTGAGTCCTCTTCATGACCAGCAGGCAAGGAGATGCTGATCTCCACCAAGGGAGAGGGGCCTCCTCTTCCTGTATAAAATGTTGAGGGTTGTCATCTACATCTAGCTGTATGTTCCCATAACAGGTCTCAGGGTGTTCATTCTACCCTCTAGCGTCCTCTTTAGCCTGGGACACTTCCTGAGGCTGTTATATCAGCCTTCTTTTAAAGTACCTCCTCTCAAAATCAGCTTCTAGCCATTTCTGTGACTGCAGAAAATGATTATCTCTTTAAAATCTGGAATGGAGAACTTCTAACTTTCACATGGTGTACTGCATTGATAGATGGCTGACCTGAGCTTGCCATATTATTCCTTCAGCATGTTGGTAGCATGAGATACCAACCAGAAAACTAAGTAGACATAGCACATGTCTTAGAAATGTGTTTTTGTTTGTTTGTTTGTGTTCTTACTTCTTTTAGTTACTATCCTCTCAGTTCTCTGTACTTTTGGTAATATCTATTTTCTCTTTGATTATTGGCAATTTTGTCTTTGTTTATGAGATATTTTGATATTTTCTTCAATTTCTTCTCTGAGCTCAGTCAATACCTGGTGGTAGCCAGTCTTCAAGATGGTCCCCAATGATTCCTGCCTCCTTGTATTCATGCACTTGTGTAGTCTCAGGATTGGCCTGTGTGATTATATTAGTCAAGGTTCTTCAGAGAAACAGAACTCACAGGTGTATCTGTATCTAACCTATATCTATAATCTGTATCTATATCCATATCTATCTATGTAAATATATATGTAAATATTAAGAGATCTATTATAGGAATTGGCTCACATGCCCATGGGGATTGCAAGTCTGAATTGTATAGGGAAGGCTGCAAATTGGAAAATCTAATGAAGATTATATTGACTGGGCTGACTAAAGTAGAAATTACCTATTTTTTGACTGCTGAAATCTGCAGTTCTGGCCTTAAGGCTTCCAACTGATTGGGTGAGATTTCTTTCATTGTTAAAGGCAGTCTTCTTGAATGTAGAAAAGTATTTAAATCCATTTATGAAACACCCTCACAGTAACAATTTAGACACTCTTTTCTTGACCAGACAACTGAACACCATAAGCTGGCCAAGTCAACATGTGAAATTAACCATCACAGCCACCAAATGGCAGAAATGATGAATGCAACTTCCAAAATGAGGATATAAAAGATTATGGTTTCTATCTTGATGCTCTCTCTTTCTTGAAAGGCTTTTTCTCAGGAATCCAGTTGCCATATTGTGAAGATATTCAGGCACTCTGTGGAAAGGCCTGTGTGATAAGGAAATGAGTGATCTGGCAAATAACCACTGAGGAACTGAAATTTTACCAACAACTTGAGTGAGCTTGGATGCAGATTTTGTAGCAACAAATGACTGCAATGCCAGCAGACAGCTTGACTGCACTCTCCTAAGAGGTCCTGAGACAAATCCACTCAGCTAAGCCACTCTCAGATTTTGACCCGCAGAAATTGTGAGTTAATAGATATTTGTTGATTTAAGATGTTAATCTTTGGGGTAATTAGGTATACACAATTAGATAACTAAAACAGCTACTTTCTCACATCTTTTGGTTGTTTGTCCATTCCTGAAGAGTTTTGGAAATTCTGATTCATTGTTGTGTCTCATATTTATCACTGCCTGTTTAATTCATTCACTCAGGTGTATATGTGTGCTTTTGGGTGCATGATTTTTTCATTCTGCTTTTTCACTCTGGATTTTTGGGTATATTTGAGTCTCACTTCTTGATTTTTAAAAAAACCCTTTGAATAAACATACATAAATATTTTTGCTATTAATACACATTCATTTGTTTTGAGTATTTCTAGACAAATGACATTAAGCAATCTAACTGAGGGGAAGGGGAAGTGGGGTGTGTTCAGTTTGCCTATGAGATTTCATATTTAGCATTTATTAATTCTAGAGCACAACATTCTTCTGAAACTGAAATGCATGTTCTTCAATAAATGAACTGTTTCCATCTCTTTTCTTTAATTACATGATATGATATTTTCAGAAGAATTTTTTTTTTAATTTTCAGTTGCTACCTTATTTCCCTCTGCCAAAGAGACTCTAAGATGTCTCCCTTTGAACATACCTTTCTCTCATTCAGAAGTGATACTTTCTTAATACCTTTGTCTCTTCTTTTCTGAACTTTCCAAATCTCTCTCTCTCTCTTTCTCTCTATCTCTCTCTTTCTCTCTGTCTGTCTGCCTTGACTCTCTACTTGTCATTGCTTTCATGCAGCAGTTCTCAGACTTGCTCTCAGTATTTCCATTTAAGGTGTGACTTGCCTTCTTGAGGTTATTTCTGTTTCATCGTCACTCTAGCCACTCTCCCCAGTTCTCCTCAATTCACAGCTGACTCTGTTCTGATACAGATTAAGAAGAAGCAGATTCCATTGATTTGGGATGATTATTTTACCAGTCACACATAACTTAAAACTTGTAGCCCAGTCTACCTCTGGTTATGTTGTAGGTATGGGTTACAGGTGAACATTTAATTCCCTTATTGATCTGGATTGCTTTGGGGTTTGTTTGAAGATAAAATAATGGCCATCATTATTTTACAATAAATTGGAATTCAGTTGATGATAATTTTAATTGTGTCATTGCATTTACATGACAAGTTAAAAGAAGTTTATGCAAAATATCTTCACTATTTAGTAGAGGGCTAAATAATTATTGAATAAATGAGAAAATTTGGTTTCTAAATCATGTATTTATGCAGACACAAACAATTTCAAATTAAATAAATAAAGTAGCAAATCAGATCTGAATGAAAATCAGAAAAATATTTCATTTTAATAGTACTCTTCTTTGGATTGCAGATTTGAATTTCACAAGTATAAAAGAGCTAAGTTGTAACCCTAATTAGCTAATGCTTGAAAGTTAACATTTCACATACACAATTTTCTCAGATGGCATTGATAGAGTTCAGTCACATTTCTAACAATTCATATAATAATTTTCTACTTTTAATCTAATATTTACTTCATTTTGACACTGGGAGATAATTAGGTTTATTAAAACAGAAATTAAGATCATGATGTTATCCCCATACTGTTTTGGACACTTAATAATCCATATTTTTTTCCAAATTAATATCTAGTCCAAAAAGCACATTTTAAAAGAAAATGTGCTCCAAAGCCTCCCTCTCAACCAATGGGATTCACCCCTGAAATCAATCACACAAGAAAAGGATTATTCAGATCTGAATAGTGGCCTTTAAAATATGTACCTTTAATATGAATTTATATCTAAATAATTATATATAATATGATATTTTAAACATATATATTTAAAGTGATTAGAATAGCATGTGACTGGAATTACGAGTGCTGTATAGATATTAGGTATAATTACTTGGATTACTACTATTGTAATCTGAAGATATATATATAGATATATATATCCTTCGACTTTTCATAAGAAAAGTATGATATAGGTATACTATCACAATCATCTCTATTTGAAAAGTGAAAAACTAAGGCTCAAGGTGAATAAAAGTGGTGAGTTATAACTGAAATCAAACCTAAGCAGACTATCTCCAAAATCGTAACTGTAAAATACTGCACTGAACTGCCAAATATTCCCTTCTGAATAACATCCAACCACATACCCCACAAATTACAAAAGTCAAATGTGAGAATTAGCTCATCTGTCAGTATGTAATTCCTCTTTGGAAAAGATGGAACTGTTATTTGTCTGAATATTATTATTGTTGTTGCAATACTATGGGAAAAAGCACTAATGAAATTCTAGGCACCTAAATCAAAATTCAGCTTTCAAACACATGCTTTCCTGATGGTGGGTCAATTACACAAACTTTCATAATAAACAGAACACATTATGACTGTGTATTTATGCATTGATACACTTAACCCTATCTGAGGGTTCACTTATGAGAAGTCATGCATATCATTTGCCACTAATTTATAAATTAACTCCTGTCAAATCTCCCTTAATATGCCATTGAAAATTATATTATTTCAGTCTCAAAACATAAGTCATTTGGGATGATTTTGTAGGTACTACTGGCTAATGTTATCAATACATTGCTACTACTATAGCATTACTATATCTAACTGGAGTTCCTGTTCTTCAATAATAGATATTGATTTAAAAGATTCTCTAAGTGATAGTAATGTAAACTTAGAAATTATACTAGGAGTAGTTGTTTTAGGTTCAGGTGTATCTTGGTAGGAAAGGAATTTCAGACTGGGAATTATGTTTTAGTTCCTTTCCTTGAATATCTAGTCAAAGATAAAGTATTTTCATATTACTTGAGCCCAACAAATATTTATAAGAGTCACTGTATGATGCATTATTCTTCTCTTCAAATCCAAAATAAATTAGAAATAGAGTTTCCTCTCCTTTATATTCTCTTTTGTGAGCCAGCATTTGAGTATGGGGAGAAATATGTACTCCAAGTTGAATGGCCCACTATGGTAACCAAGACATTATTACAGTATTTATTCTGAATAAAAGCCCAAAAATGTTGGTTTCATAATATCATATAAAAAAGATTCTCTCAAATAAATAAAAAACTAATTGTAAATCACTTAATCTAAGGTATAATTAAGTGTTCATTACAAAGAAGTGGAAATTAGAGTAGCTATGCCCTGCAATTCTTACATTTTCAGATAAATGACGATTTTAAAATTTGCAGTGGGTATTGGAAGAAGTCTTAGATCAGTGTGTAGAAAGAAGGATAAGCTTGGGATTAGAAAACAAAACAAAACCAAAAAAAAAAAAAAAAACAAGACTAGGTGTTTTCCTTGGACCTTAAATTCTGGATTCTAGCATTCATCTTCTTACCTCACAGTCCTAAGCATGTCTTTATCCTATTAGATGCTAATTTATAGATGATAAAACATTAGGCTTAGAAATCTTTGATAATTTAAGAAGTTTCCTGGCTGGTGTGGCATATAACTTGTTCTTGAGAAAGATCTGTTTTCCTACCATGATTTCAAGATTTTGCTTGATCTCGTTTTATTCTTGCTCAAACTCAGGGTTTCTAATTTGTTTCTCCCCCAAACATATACATTTTTTTTTTGCTTGTCTATGAAAACTTTACGGATTGTCTTCTTCTGGATTATTTTTCCTTTTTTTTTTTAAGGAATGCTATATTAAGGGATGTTTGCCTTCTTTTTTGGTCATACTTGTCCCTTTGCTTAGATCAGATTTTCCCAGTATCATGTCATGTTTCATCACTGCTGACAATTAGAAATTGATGAATGAAGTCTCTAAACTCATAATTTTCATTTGCATTCTTCTTATCAATTCTCAACCTCTCTCCATTCTTTTATCTGTACTCAGAAAGCTGATCTATATGGATTACATCAATAAACTTCCTTGCTTTCTGCTTCTGAGAAAGTGTTGCCAAAGGGGAGCCCTACTCAGAAGGAGGAAGGATATGATGAGGGTATTTACCCATTGCTCCCTCCCTGTGGAGTTACTGGGGCTGGCTGTGTTCCAAGCTCATACTCACAGCTTCATTCAGAGATATCTTTCTACTTAATTTTTCATTTTCAATGCCAATAGCTACTCTCCACACTATTCTATCATTCTTTTGGGCTTAGATGTTTGAATTGTGTTATCACACCAGGAGACCTGCATTATCTTTTATTGTTTTCCTATACCTAATCACAATTGATTAAGTAGCCCTTTTTTAAAGCCCTCTGTAAATTCTTCTAAAATGTGTGTGACACCTGTTTCTTGCTGATACTGTTACTCATGCACATGGTCAATTATTTTGCCAAACTCATGTAAAATAATTATAAATAGTGGCATGATACTGAATTTGAATCATCAATAAGACATTAAAGCAAATTCTATTCCAAATGAACCAATGGATTATTGTTTCTGGCATGGGAGATAATTCATTAATGGCAGAATTTTGAACATGAAAATTCACACAATGGCACAATGAATTCTTTTGACAAAATTAATAGAAAACATTTGGCTACCTAGGTAAAACATATTAATATTAATTATATATACTCACATTCCTAAATCTTCCCCATGAGGCCATACTAGCTTTTCTCAGAGTCAGTTCCTAAATGGAGGTCCAAAAAATGTGGAATACATGAAAGCAAGAGGAAATTCATTAGAAATAAATTCACATGGATAGTTACTTGATAAATGAGATTATAAATGAAGGATCTCTGCTTACACAATGAAACCCTACCCTTAGGAAACCATTTTACCATGTGTGCTGGTTTCAATCTATAATGTCCCCCACAAAAACCATATGTATATGATATTTTGCACAATGGTAGCTTTAGCAAACTGGGACACCAGGATTTCTTAAAACTGTTTAACTGACGTCAGATGATTCATGATATTTTACTAGTAACTATAAACATAAAATAATATGTTAGTTTTTACCAAAATAAGTCAATAAATGTTAAGTGTGATTGTTTTTTTCATTTGTGTTAATTGCATTTACAAGAGCTAAATATAAATGGACTACTTTGAGATCATAAATATAACTGATTCACTCCTCATGTTCTACCTGAAGCACAGTCATGAGGCCCTCTCACTAACGTGTTGATTTTTTCTTCAGTAAGGGTAATATAATTAATGTGACCTTTTGATAAGTTGGGTGATATGGGGTGAGACAAGTGCTCTCCAGAGAGCTATTAGCAGCTTCTGAGCAATTTTCTAATAATAGAGCTACCTTTATTAAAATCATACAGTTAAGAAGATAATTGAACCATAATAATGAGTATGTACAGGGAAGGAAGAGAGCAAAATGTGAAGTAAAGTTATTAATTACATAAAATTTGAAGAACTTTCAATGCTAAGCAAATTGTGATTTGGCTTCAAAAATACAATGAATACCTTTAATAAGGCTGCAAGGGTGTATCCTATGTGGACAATTAGATGGCTTTATTTCTAGTGTCAGATGGCATTTTACCAAAGTGTTTTTGGTTTGCTTTGTTTTCCTTTCAATGCCCAACCCAAGATGTAATGACGTTTACACATAACTGGGACATCACAAATTCTTACTGATGGACAAGCTCTTCTTACTTTCTAAGTTTAAAAAGCCCTTTTGTTGTAGGTTTAAAAGAGCTGTCATATGATACAACTAGAAGTCAACCTACCATGATGAGCAAAGACTGATGCAAACAAAGGTATACTAAAAATATTTTTCTTCCTCTCAAAGAAAAAATGAAGTGACATAAAAATAGTTTAATACTACTTTTTCTAGATAACAGAATTCACCAAAATGCCTATTGGATCATCAGGAGCTGTTTATCTAGCCTCCTATGTCAGATGCTGTTTCAATTAATTGGGGAACATCAACAAGGTCAATTTATAATTTTTAATTGCAAGATTTATAATTTTTAATTGAGAAGAAAATGTTTTAGAAAAATGGGAAACTAGAGAAGAGACATAGAGACCTAACATATTGATGTAAGTGTATGTCTAACCAAGGTTTATATTTTGACAATTCAGGAGAAAAAATTGTCCACATTTTCATTTTCCAAGGGTAACGACAGTACTAACCTAATCCATGTTACCAAGTCATGTGGCTGAAAACTCATTTACAAATGTTACGCTTAATAACCCAAGATATTTCTGATTCCCAGGCATGTGCACATTTGGCTGAGCCTTTGCTAATAAGGTGATACATTTATATAGGTAGTGGATGCATTCCCATGGGGCTTAGCCAGATAACCAAGCAAAATTTACTAGGAATGAGGCCACCTAATAATACTCACCAATCATGCCCTGGAGAGAAACTAATGATTACTGCATATGGACTATTATTTTATATGACTTAGAAAGTAGCAAATACATTATTATAATTTACAAATGAAGATAAAGTGATCTGTCTTTAGTATGTTCCTGATTATGTAGAATTTAGCAAGTGAATTGAATAGATTAAAATTCCAGAATAAATCCAGCATCTGGAATTAAAATAAAATAGGAGGGTCTGGGGAATCCATAATTTCAAAGAATCATGTGCTGCTCCAAGATGCATAGGAACACTAGATTATTTGAAAATGCTACAAAATTGGAATATAGGATTGACACTGCTTAATACACATTTTCCTCCAGGTTGTTAAATTACTTAGTAGAATAATAGTCAAAACCACTTTAAAATCCCCATGTTTCCTAAAACTTGACCTGGCTTAGATTTACCATAGAATTCAAGATTTATATCAAAATGTTTATATTTTTTATATTTTATATTATTTGCTATCTCTTTTCAGCAAAATTTTCTTATTCAGTAAGTTAAAAATATCATTCAAGAAAAGATTTGTGTAACATACCACTTCAATACTTTATAAGTTGTTAAAATTATTGATAGGGGATAAATTAATGTGAAAAGAAAAAAAAATATTACTTCCCCATTTTTTTTTCCTTTGCTTTGTATAGAATGAAGGAAAAGGGAATATATTATAAATAAATTAATGTATAAAAATTAAGTACAATTTTATGGCGTCACTTTATAAATTGGTTTTGGCTATAAAAAGCTATCATTTAAACAAATAGTTTTCTCATACCTTTTGCAAATTATTTTACAAATATCATGCAAGACAAACAAACATATTTTAGGGTTTTCTGTAATTATTATTCCTGATTAAGACAGAATTTCAAAGTGCCTCAGTTCTAATCTGTTCTATTCTTTTAGCTCATTTCTAACATATCAACAATAAATCTCATTACTAGTTTAATGTATGAAAATCAGGTCAACTAATGAAGTTCTCTAAAGATCCCTGATCAGAATTAATGACTACAATTTCTGAATGATTCAATTCCTTCTCAGTATGCATTTTTTAATGTCACAAAGAGAGAAAAGCTGAAGCACATAATATGAAGTTTGTGAGGCAATGGACAATTAGAAACCAATGTTATTATTTTACCTGCATTATGCAATAAACTCCCCACCTATTCTATGTATAAAACAAATCATGTTTTCTCGGATACATCATATTCTGTATGTAGTTAATAACTTGATGAATGATGATATTTTATTAGTTCTTCAAGGTATTGATTATAACTGAAATTCTTTTTAACCTACAATTAACTGCAGTTTATAGGTCTCCATAATAAATAATGAGAACTACATGCTAAAAGGTAAACATGATCTGCTGCCTACAGTTTACAATCTTTTCATAAATGACTAGATGAGATGTTGGTGCAAAAACATAATTTCTAAAGTTGGACTTGTCACAAAATATTATTTCCCTTGAACATAGAAAAATAAAGAATTCATTCAGAAGCATAAAATGAAGTTAAGAAACTATTAAATAGCAGTACCTGCTGAACAACCAGGTATAAACTCACATGTGCAGAAAATAAAAAAAATGCCCACTATATAAAAATACATATTCACATAGCATTTATTACAAGTCAAATAATGATTCAAGTACTGGGAGTACAAAGATAATTAAGACTGATCAAGAGAAAATAAAAATTTGGAGAGATATATTTCAACAAATAAAGTTATTCAATGTATTAAGGATAGTAACATAATAAATTTAATTATAAGGCACAACGTAAAAGAGAAAAAAGTAATTTGCAGGTGACAAAGCTTGATGCATATTTCACATAGATGTTATCATTTCTTTGGATGATATTCATTTTACTTTATTTACAACTTTATTTACTTACCATATGCATATAGAGTAATTATTGTATGCCAGGATCTGCTTAGATATGGAGGTTCAGTAGTCGGCAAGAGACAGGGACAGCATAGTGGAAGTAGACCTCTGACAATATACAAGCATGCTCCTGCTGTGTGGGGTAATATAGAAATACACAACAATTAGGGAACACTTCCTGGAGTTTGACACTGACCTCTAAGAAAATGTAGGAGTTTTTCTGGAACAGATTGTGAAGAGATGAGGAGACTGTTTCAGGAAAAGTCCTAAAGCTGAAGAAGAATATCACTGCCAGTGATTCAGAAACTTTATGGAGTATACTTTCTGTCAGTGTGTCTGGAGTCTGGAATTGGGGAAATATTAGTAAGCAATGAAGAGAGCAACTCAAGTAAGGAAATACTGTGAAAAGGCTCTTGTGGTATACTAAGAAAAATGAACATTTTCCTGAGAGCACTGGGAGATCACTGAAAGTTTATCAGTTGTTGTTTTGTAATTTAACTATTCCTATATATTTGAAGAATGAAGACAGGAAATATTGGAGATAGAGGAAATTAAATGATATATTTACTAGTATAGTAATGAATGGGAAAGAAAATAATGTGAGAGAGATGAATTGGAAGATTATTACCATAGGTCCTTTATCAGAGATGAAGTCCTGAACATGTATAGCATTGCAAAAAGGTTGAGAAACAACAGATCCCATACCTTTTTAAACACCAGATATCAGAGGTGGTGGGAAAGAGGTAAAAGTCAAATATGACTCTGGTATTAATAAAAAACAGAAGGATTCTATATCACTATCTGCAACCAGAAATAGATGAAATGGAGCAAAGTCTGCTGTGGGAAATGATTAACTCAGTTTGGGACAGATTGAATGAAGAAAATACAGGAAAAATGACCAGAAGTCTACTTGATATTTATGTCAGAAATCAAGGCATTTAGGGATAACTTTGTATGTACTTTTCAATTCCTGAGAAATATAATTTGATTAAATATAAATAAAATAAAGAATTAAATGGAAATTAATACAATTATCTATCCTTACATGAGATAATTACATTGTCAAATGTCAAATTGTTGGCAACTCTTAGCTTATTTAGAAAACCAAAAACCTAGTATGACATAGATAGGAAAAGAATATCTGTAATTTTTATGGTACAGTTTTATTTTTTGATCCTTATTAACAGAGATAAAGATAAAAGGATAGACCTTGATGCATCTGTGGTGCTAGAATTTTGACATAGCTCTCTTCTGGTGGAAGCCAAGTTACATGCTAGGCAAAGGTGAAAAGGTAGAGGGAGTAGGACTTTTGAGAAATTGGAGAAGATTTGAACTGGTCAATGTCCAAAATAAAGGTGATTAATGAAGCATAGTAAGTTTTAAGATAGTATTGAGTGAACAGTTGAAATGGTAGATCAGGAATCTCTAATATCAACAACATACAACTCTGTCATTTATCCTGCAGCCTCAGTATCTCAGAGAAAATCATGGATAATTTGGAAACATGCAGACATTGACAATAGAGTTTTCCTGGTAAGTTATTTGGATAACCATGAAGCAATAAAGTTCAGATTATTGGTGAGAGTGTAATCTAAACACTAGTCTAGGTAATCTAACTTTCATAAAGGAGGAGATATGGCAGTAGTATATAGACTATGGAAAAAATGAAAATTTTATTGGAGTAAAATTACAAATGAAGTTGAAGAATTTATTTCTTGAGATAAATCAAGAAAAACACCTGAAAGAGTAAGAAGGTATATTGTGACTAGATATGAAAATTTAAAGTATCTGAGAGAAAATATATACGAAGGTAAAAGCTGGAGACCAAATACTGAGACTCTGTCAGTATCAGAATTATAGGCTTAGATAAAGAAGCAGGAATTCTTGGGGAAACAAAAAGAAGAAAAAAATAATTGTTCAGGTAGAGGAAAGAGTTAAACTGGAAGAATGTATTGTCAAAGCAATGTTTGAAAGAGTGTTAAGACCTAAAGTCTGCTGTATGTTTATTCTATTAATTTCCTTTCCTTTGAAGTTGAATATGCTGAGTATAATGCAATAAGGAATTAGACAAAAATCTGAAGACATGTTCAGAAAATGTTTACATATATATTTTAAAAACACTAGATATGGTGAATAAAGAACAATATTTTTTGGAAATGGTGAAACAAATTCAGTTTTATTTTCTTTTCTAGGTGATAGCATTGGAATCCTAGTTTACTATTTGTATCAGTTAGGATTCTCTAGGGAAGAGAACAGAAGGAGATATCTGTAAACAGGAGATTTTATAAACATGCTTCGTGCAAATGCAGGGAGGCACATGTCCAAATTCTGTAGGGCAGGCAACAAACTGGCAACTGCAATGAAGGTTTTCAGTGAATTCCCCAGGAAAGGTTAGCTGGCTGTAGTATAGATGAAAATGCTCTCTTCTGACAGCTGAAATCATCTCCTCTCCTTTTAAAGCCTTCAACTGATTGGATTAATGTCTCTCATTTTGGAAGAGACTCCCATTAGTTGACTGTAGATGTAATCAGTCATAGATGCAATCTACTCCCTGATGATTTAAGTCCATGAAATATCCTCACAGTAGCTGTTAGGACAGTGCTTGCTTGACCAGACAACTGGGCAACATTACCTAGCCAAGTTGACACGTGAACCTATTATAGCATTATAACCCTATCAAAATGAATATCCTTAATTGATGAAAAGGGAAAAAAAAATGTCCTGATATAATATTGTCATATTTAGACAATAATGTTTAGAAGCCAAACAGAATGGACAAATAGAGCAATGAATCTAAAGGTTGTTACTTCTGTATACCACAGTGTCACCACTGGCATTGGCTGTAAATTCAGAAAGGATTAAGATGTCCATTGAAAGCATTCCTGAAAGATTTTAAGAAATTACATAGAGGGAGCATATATGATCTATGCTTGATATACAATTTGTGAAAGCCATGGTACCAAGAGGGCTGAAAGACACAAGAACTTTAAATAACTAGAAAAAAAAATAGATTACCTGTATCTACAGGCAAAATATGGTTTTGCCCCTTGAGACAAAGATAGGTAACATATCTTGCCCTACCAGCCAATGCTCACTTCAAACACTGCCCCCTCACATGCCCTAAAAATGCAAAGAGAATAAACTTCCATGAGCAAAAATCTGGGCCTATTATGTATTCTGTGGTATATGAAATTACAATACAAAGCAAAATTATAAATGAGAAGTGGATCTGGAAAGAAGAATAATTCTTAAAGTTTGGAATGTATCTTCTCTATGAGATAGCAGAAGGATTTAGAACTGGATAGTTGACAACTATTTTCAATAATGCAATGTGAGATAATAAAACCAATTTTCCCACTTTAAAAAAGCTAAAACACTTGGATAAATATTTAAAACATTTTAGAGGTATTGAAGAATTAAATAGATAGTGAGGAATTATTTTACTATAGTTATGAAAAATATGGAAACCATTTGTATCTTAAGTATTTACTGATTTTGTCATATTTAAACAATTTTTTAAATGGGAAATGAAGGCAAAACCCCCCTCTTGGTGGAGACCCTAAGGAAGACACTGTTTTCACTGACTCAAAGGGTAAATTCTAAGTAAATCAGCCTTCACAAATGTTTGCATTTTTATTATTATTATTATTATAATTGGGTGATGCAGGGATGAAAGTGTTGAAGTTGTTCTAAGGTGCTCTCTTTCTGATAGTTTTACCAGGCATTTAAAATCAAACTGTCCCTTTATGCAGTTCTTTTTATCCTAAGTAAAAAATTATTTCTATTTTTTCAAGTGCTCTAACCAGCAGTGTATCAGAAATGGCCAAGTACACAGGAAAGAAATGAAATTATGAGCAATATTCAGCAGATACAACAGACACCAGATTCAAACAGGCAAAAACAGCAAACATTATAAATACCAGAGGAACAACATAAAACAAATATCCTTACTAAGTTTAAATGAAAAGAAAATCACTCCAGACTGTTATAACTAATTTTTTTCAACTCCAGACTGTTATAACTAATTTTTTCAACAAGTACTTTGAATCATCACAACCACTGAGAAAAATTAAAGTCATAAGATACAAATTCATAACATCAAGTATTACCACAGAATCAACAAATCATTGGAGAAATATCAGGCCAACATCAAGTACAGATAAGAGTTCTGAGAGTTACATTATACTTGAAAAGCTACCTTTTGCCTGCCTGAAGACATCTGAACACAGAAGAAGCAGCTTTGAACTTAATTTGTTCTTTTGGTATCTTCTCTGAATGGCAAGACATAAGTCAAAGTACAGGTCCTGACAAAATGGGAATCTGACAAATCCATAGAAGAACAGGGTAAATTGGAAGAAAGCTATCATTTAAATTTTTAGCTTGATTTCTCTTTCTATTTATGTAATGACCTAAAAGACATTATATTTGATGTCTCATTATCCTACCTGGCTTTATTGTAAGTTTCCCTTTGGGTGACCACCCAAATTAGCCCTGCCCTATGTGAAACCATGACTAGCAGGGCCTGCACCTCCATTTGGTTTGTATGATAAAAGCCAATCTTAGCTTCTCCAAACAGCCCTTTACCCTCTTGTGCTGCATAATTTATTAGCAAGGCCTGTATCTCCATATGGCTTGAATGATAAGAAGCTGCCCTCAGCATCTCCAAATAGCACTTGCTGCTTCTGCTTTTCACACAGTATAGTTCAAAACTTCCAATACCTAGGATCTACAGGATCCCACCCCTTTTGATCACAGTAAAGGCAAGAACCCACAACCTACATGTGCTTCCTCTCATTCCTCTACAGAGCTTCACAGGAGCCTAGGTTATGGAAGCCCATTGGGTCCCTCCACATGGCTTAACTAACCTCAATGAATTTTCTGTTTTCTAAAAAGAAACACGAGTAATTCTAGAGCTGAAATTTATAACACCAAAATTTGGAATTTAAAGGTCAATTTCAAAAGCAGATTAGATAGAGCTGAAGATAATATTAGTAAACTGAAAGAGCTCAAAGGGAATTCTGCAAAATGAAATAGACATAAAAAAAGAAAATATAGAAGAATGCAAGAGAAATTGGTGTTACAGTTATGTCTACCATAAATTTAATTTTATACCATTAGAAGAGAAAAAGAATGTACAATAAATAATAATTATAAATATAATAGCTGAGAAATGTTCAGAAATTTTTCAAGACATGGATGTATACAATCAAAAAAGACAATGAATATGAGTATTCATTTCAGGATTGAAGGATTGAGGACATTCTAGTATCTGCCTTTCCATGAAAGCAATGAAAACACTGACAAAACACCAAAATCAACTTTTTTAGAATTTTGAAAATTAACCAAAGGTTTGCAACAATCTGAATAGCATATATACATAAACAACAACAGCAACAACAAACTACAGAAACTTTGAAAGAACAGCAGGGTGTGTGGTGTTGTAAGTTGACCTACTCTCAAATCTTCTTAGCTCTGAGCTTGCTTTAGCACATAGCAGCCTCTAACCATGGTAGCAGTGAAATCCAGCTGTCTTTCACACATTAGTGCAAGTAAAAACTATTTTAAGTTATTTAAAAGGTCTCTTTGCCAAAGCACTACAACAAGTTGACCTATCTCACAGCACCCTGGACAAAACAATTCACAGGGTATTGTCATAATTTGACTTGACTAAGAGCTCACTCAGCAGGAAAAAACAAAAAAGAAAGAAAAGAAACTGCTATTTATACAGGATGTTTGCAAAGAAAAGTCTATTGATTAGTTTAACCTTTCAGCAGTTTGAATCTGTGATATCAGTTGAAACAATCAACTTTCTGGATAAAACATAAATGGAAGATCTAAAAATAGGAGATGTACAAGGGGACTTTGAGAAGCTTTGACATATTCTGGGATATCTAGAATGCTGTTGCACGTGCAGGGCTGCACATATGCCACCATACACACTTTATAATGCTTTAATCTCTAAACTCTGGATGATTTTGAGGCTTTAAACAAGCAGAAAGTGAAGGCTAAATCAGAGTTGCAAAGTGCTGGAGATTTGAAGACATGCACCAAAATAAATACAAAGCCTTTTGGCAATGGGTTAGAAAATTATTGATTCACAGCATTTAAGAGAACTATGACCAATCATTAGCTGACCACTAAGCTAATGGACCATAGCCTTCACAGACTGCATGCAATAAAGAATTCAAAATTTAAGGTATTAATCCAAGAGAGACAATAAACAAACAGCAACAACAGTGACAGCAAGAACCACAAAAACAGAAACAACAATAAACCCTTAGGATGGAATAGATTTCCAGTGTTCCCACAATATATTATCTGAAATGTCCAGATTTTAACACAAAATTATGTGACATGAAGTGAAACAGGAAAATAAAGCCAATAATCAAGGAAAAAAGGAATCAGCAAAACTGTACCTGAGGAAGCCAAGATATTGGACTTACACACAAAAATTTTATATCAGCTATTACAATTAAAATTATACAAAGGAATATCTAAAAAATTAAGGGAAGTACAGCAATGATACATCACCAAATAAAGAACATAATAAACAGATAAAATTTATAATAAAAGAGAACCAAATAGAAATTCTAGAGTTGAAAATTAAAATACCTTAAATGAAAAATTTACTAGAGGGGCACAACAGCAGATTTAATCTGGCAGAAGAAGAAGAAAAAATAAATAATAAAAAGAATAAAAAAAATAAAAACTGATCATGAAAATATCCCAGAAATAAAAGGACAAAAACCACATTATTATCTCATTAATAAATGCATTGAGAACCATTTGACAAAATCCAATACCTGTTCATGGTAAGACACTTAAAAATTAGGTTAATAAAGGAAGTTTCTCAGCCAGATTAAAAAAAAAAAAAAACCCTACATTTAAAATGATGACTAATAGTTCAAGACTGAATCCTTTTCCCATAAGATATCAAAGAAGACAAGAATTCCCACTCTAGGCAATTCCATTGAACATTGTACTTTAGGTAGTAGCCTGGAAAATTAGCAAGGAAATACATCAAATTTGTCCAGACTGCAAAGGAAGAAGTAAAGGGATTTCTATTTGCAGATGACATGATCTTGAACATAGATAATCTTAAGAAAACCACTAATGCTATAAGAACTATGAAATGAGTTCAGCAGTTTCAGGATACAACAAGATCCAACACAAAAACATGATTTGCTTTTCTATACAATACCAAGGAACAATCTGAAAAGGAAATAATGAAAGAAATTCAATAATTCAGCATAAATAAAACCTAAAAATTTGCAAGACTTCTACATTGAAAACTATAAAACATTGTTGAACAAATTTAAAGCTATAAATTAATGTATAGATACACAATGTTTGTGAATCAGAAGGTTTAAAATTATTAAGATGATAGTGCTCCCTACATTAATCTACAGATTCTATGTAATTTGTATTGAAATACCAACTGGATTGTTTTTTTGTAGAAATTGTCAAGCTGGTCCTAGATATTCATATGGAAACACTAGAGAGAAAAAATATCCAAAGCTGTCATGAAAAAAATAAATAAATACACTTTCAAAATCAAAATCTACTACAACACCAAAGTAATCAAAACAGTGTGGTACAGGCATAAAAATAGAAATATATTTCAATGGATAGAAGCATGTGTCTAGAAGTAATCATTTACATTTATGTTCAATTGATTTTGACAAGAGTCCAAGAAAATTAAGTAAAAATTAGTCTTTCAACAAATGGTACTCAAGTCACTTGATAGCCACATGCAAATGAATGAAGTTGGACCTCCACCTCATACTACATGCAAAGCTGTATTCAAAAGTCCTCCAAGACCTAACTGCAAGAGGTAAAACTACCAAGCACTCAGGAAAAACAAACAAACAAACAAAAAAACAAAACTAAGCAATACTCTAAGCAATACTCTATTAGATATGGCATAAAATACAAAACTGACAATACAAAAACAGACATAAATTGAACTAAATTTTTTAAATAAAAACTTTTGTACTACAACTAATACCACTATTAATGTGAAAAGACAACCCACAGAATCAGAGAAAACATTTACAAATAATACTTCTGTTAATGGGACTTGCCAACACCTTGATTTTAGCCCTGCCAATATCGTAGTCTTAACCCAGAGAGACATTGTTAGACTTCTGACCTATAGAAGTGTAAGATAATAAATTTGGATTTTTGAGCCACTAAATTTGGTATTTTTATGATAGGAATACAGTATGGATTTGGCAAATTTATCCTGAGAGTTTTCTCTGTGCTTCAGCAACACCCTTCTCCTTTCCAAGCAAAAGAAAAGTTATTAGTAAAATGATAATATACTGGCTCTAGCATTACCAGAGGAAAACATATAATTTATTTCTATTAAAGCAGAATATCAAAATATGTCAATTATTTCTATGCAGATTGGATCACTAGGACTACACTAAACTCAAGGTCACAGCAGTCCACCCACAGAAGTATTTGATGATTTCAGTATTCTGAAAATAACCATAGCAAAAAAGGATTAAAAACAGTAAACAAACAACCTAACCACTGACTAGATTGACTCTATACTTTACACTACAGACCTGTCAGAAGAAGCGATGTGCATGTTACTAGGTATAAACTGTATTATCCCAGCCTCTCCTATATTTTACATAAAAACCAAATGTTAACCAAATATATAAAGGAATCAAAAAAAAAGAAACAAATACAATAACAAACACAAAAACAAAAACAAATTATCTGTTTCCAAAGACAAAACCATCCAAAAATCTAAATCCAGAGAAGACAAAGGTTTTGGAAATAATAGACAAGAAAGTTAAAATAATCTGACTACTACATTGAAGAGTCTAGTGGAAAATGTAGATTAAAAAACATGTAGTCAATTTCAAGAGAAATGGAAACTCAAAAATAGCAAAATTAAAATGCAAGAAATAAAATTTATACAACAGAATTTCAGAGATGATTCACACCTACCATGGGTTTAACTGAAAACTGCACACAGCAGAGGAATAAATTGAAGTAACTGAATATAAAACAATGGAAATTATTTTTAAAAAACTATTAAAAGAATAAAATGAAAATACAAGAAATAAAATAAAATATAAAAGAATTTCAGAGATGAAGAATTACCACCATACTTATCAGCAAAGTAGACACTTCAGAAGAAAGAATCAGGGAACTTGAAGACAGAACAGTAGAAATTATCAAAAATGAAACACAAATAAAACAAGAGTAAGAAAAAGAAACAGATTTTCTAAGAGCTTTGTGGCAAAATCAGATAGTCAAAAAAACAGATAATTGAATTCAGAAGATGATGAGAAAGAATGAGTCAAGATGAATATTTGAAGATAAAATAATTGACAATTTTCCAAAACTAAAGACATCAAATCAGATCTTCATATTTTCAGGAAACATCAATCAATGTGAATAGTGAATACTGTAAATCCTAGAATAACATGTAAAGCTCTAAATTTATTTTTTTTTTAGAACTAATGAGAGTGAATATATGACTATTTAATAAATTACTTACAAGGATGAAGCACAGAAGAGCAAAGAGAAAAGTAAAAATAGACAGACATAAGTTGTTTATGAAAAACATGTGTTAAATATAAATATACTTTTAAATTGAACACCAAGGTAACCATACTCTGGGCCACAAAACCAATCTCAAAAAAATGTAATATGATTTAAATTATAGAGAGTGTTTTTAACAGCATTTTAATTAAGCTAAAAACTGAATAACCCTTGGAAAATATCCAAATACATGAAAGTTAAAAAACACATTTCAAAATAACCATGGGGATTTAGAAAACAGTTTTAATTTTATGAAACATAAAAGCAAAATAACAATGTATGTGGGTTGCTACCAAAGTAATGCTTAGTGTGAGATTTTTAATACTAAGTGTTTATAAAAGAACATGATCTCAATTCAGAGACATGGAGGTGATTTTGGAGTGTTAGTATTATTTTAATTCTTGACTGGGGCTATGGTTACATGTTTTTTCACTTTATAATTTTCATTAATTTTATGTCATGTTATATATTTTACCACGTTTAAACTATACTTGGGAAATAAATTTTCCTCAATTATGTGGAGATACCGAGATATGTTTGCTGTGTACAAGTCTGTGTTTCTGTGTGTGTGTTAAAATGTTTGTGTCTGAGATGAAAACTTTAGAGAAAGCAAGTAGATATTCACAAGTAGGATAGGAAAAAAATTGAAAATATGATTAAAGACGAGTGGACTAGCCATGTCAGGGACAGAATCTTATTTTAATCATATCTTACATACATATACAAAATACCTTTCTTTTTCTCACTGTATGTACATACACACACACACACACACACATGCTATGATCAAATTTCATTCATAAGCAAACTAGTCTATGTCACAAGTATCCAAAAATAATAATTTTTTAAGGTCGTTAAGTATGCTCCACATTCTAACACTGACTCATGTGACTTCAAATATAATCACTGAATGCTGCTGACTATCCTTGGATATTTATTTATATAAACATCACATGCAAAGACAATGAGCTGAACAAAAAAGGGATATAAAAAACATCAAAGTTGTACATGGCATAATGTGGTAGGGAAAATGTAGTCTTGTGGCAATTTGTGTTTGCCTGAAAATAGAGCCCGATTCAAGACAAGGGTATAAATTATTTTTTAGAAAAAAAATTGATCCCATGAATGAGGACTGACAAAATAAAGCCATTGAAATGGATTATTCAAACAAGCCAACAGATATTATTGGACTGGGTACCATTATGCCCAAACAAACCTCAATCCTAAAACCTTAAAGAATTGGTCTTAGGAGCATTCACCACCCCACAACCAAATTCTGAGGGTCATGTCAGACTGCTAACAGGGATAGGGAAGCCACCAGAGGAAAAGCAAACAAACAACAGCTGAAACCTAAATTGGTCAGGGAAATGAGACAATGGGCACACAAGAAAAGCATGCGTTATCTAAGCTGGGTTTGGATTATGAAGCATTTGACCTTACTCCACAAATAGTCAAAGGGAAGTCTCAATTCTTCGAGAGGTTTCAGGTTATCCTATCTCTACTCAAAGATATCAATCAGGCAATTTTATGAAATAAAAATTAGGTTGCATTTTGTGGGGAGGATGGATATTTCAATGATTCAGGCAATTAGCTTTGAATATTTCTACTATGTTAGTGTCACCAGAAATGGAAAAGTGAGTAAAAACTGAAAAATAATAAGAATCTTGAATGAATATCCTTACCTAACCAGATGTGGGGGACAGATGAGGTGAAAGGAAATGGTGAGATTGAGAAATTAAACTCACATGAATGAGAATGCCAGTTGATTACTAGAAATAAGAAATATGTTAGAGTGGAGGTCTGATTAAAAATATTATATTGGAAACCCTTAACTTTTATTTATAGAATCCCATTCCTTAAATTAACCAAGTCAAAGAACATAACAGGAATTGAAACCAGGATATGCAATTTTATAGCTTATAATTTAGAAATTTCTACACACATATAACAAAGTAACAAAGTAAAATGAATTGATGGTAAGGTCATTATCTATCCCAGAAATAATTTGTTTTTTTTTAGTTAATACTTACAAGAAGAAACTGTAAAATTAATTAAATTAAAACTATCTTTTATTTTCCAATCACTAGTAGATGTGGCACATATAAATATTTCACTAAACTATTCTTTGAAGCATTTGCTATTCTAATGACAGAAGATATACTAGCAAATCACAACATTAATCATAAGATAAACTGTCTTTAATAAGCATAGATATTTCAGTAGTTGTGCAACTCATGGGTTTTTAATTTTATTTTAATGATCCATTCAGGAAACTGAATATTCCATTGAGGAAACTGGTTTATAGAATTTTCATAGACTTGAAAGAATAACAGAATAGAATGCTTTCTTCTTCCCCCAGAAAAATAAGTGAAATTATTGGGGACATACAAAATGAGAATCCATATTAGCTTGAGATGCTCAGAAAAATGTGTCACTAATATATTAGAAAAGTGAAGAATTTCAACATGGTATGAAGAATATAATGTGGCTGACGACACAAATTAAAAGAGCTGAGTAACCCCACAAATAGGTAAAAAGACACAAAAGTTAGTTTTCCAAAGAGAAGCTCCGAATAACAGCATGGCAACCCTTAGAAGAAGATGGAATAGAAGAATATGATAATGTGGCATAATTATTCAAATGTTCAAGCACTGAGCAGAAAATAAAAAGTTTTACTCTAAAAGGATTTGATATAACATAAAGAAACTTCAGATATAGAAATCAATCTATCTTGAAGCCTTGAATTCACTATATAAGGAACAAGGATTCTCACATAGGCTGAAAAAAATACGTAACTGACATGTATTCATCAGTCTAAAGCTACACATTCATCTCTGACCATAAGCAGCAAATTGTCATCTAATATCTGAGGTTAAAAAAAAAAAGAAAAGACTTCAGGACACAGAGGGACTAAAATCAACCAACAACAACAAAACACACAATTTATAAAACAAAATTTAGGAAGAACAAAGAATGCAGAACAGTGAGTTCTGAAGCTGTATATCATTCTGTCATGTAGGTTCCTGTTCTATGTACATGAATGGGCTAAATAAAAAGGCCCCCTATTTGATTAGTAAAAGAAAGCTAGGTTGTAAATTGAGGTCTGATTTCTGATTGCAATGTCCACAAGCTTCAATTAAAAAAAATTAAATAGAATTACCATATGATTTAAAGTATTAATATTTGTGATAAACATTTAAACCATGCTTATTTAGGCATATTGAGTAACAAGAAACATAAAATCAAGGAAATAAGGATCTATTTTTGTATCCCTCCCTAGAATATCCTCACTTCTTATGAATCTGGCTGATGTCATCTAGCTGTCTTTCAGCAATCGTCAATGAAATGTATTATTATGTTTCAACAGAGAAGCTTACTAGTACAGAAAAAAGCAATCTTTTTTAAAAATATTATTATATTTTTACTTTGTAGCAATTTTTATTTTGAATATTAGGATCCTCATGATAATTTTGAAGCAATTTTCATTTTAGTTATATACATATACATAAGGTAATAATATTTTGTGATTATTGGTGATTCTTAAATAATTTTAAAAGACAGATTTTATGCTATTTCAAAATAAATATGTTTTATTATTTGTTTTAAGGAAGGCAATTATAATGGACATATCAATGTCTGAAATAACATCAAACTCAATTTTCTGAAATAGTTATTTTGGTATTGTATTTACATAATTGAGAAATACAAAATAAAATTATTATCACCTTGCTTTTCCATAGTTGGGGAGAGAAAAGAGGAAAGTCAATTAATATTTTAATTAGTTGAAAATACGGTTAGAGCAATGATCCTAAATACTAATTTATCAAACTTACAGGATATAAAAATGATCAGATCATTAATTCTTATTATTATGTTAGCATAGTTTTTCCTTAACTTTTTTATGGGAGATTAATTATATCCAGTAGATATAATAGATTACAAATTTAAAGTTTGAAGAAACTTCACAAGCATACATGCATAAGAAACCAATAAATTTAACAATATAGAGCATGGCCCTAAGTAGTCCAGAAGCTTCCCTCTTGCCCTTTCCCAGGCAATACCACTGTAAATTAACCATTAATTTGATCTTTATCTTTTGAGATGGAATTTGCTTGTTGATGAACTTCTTTTAAACGGAATGACACAATATAAACTCTTTTATGTCTGACTTTTCCAATCAACATTATGCTCTAAGATTTTTCCATTTTCTTTTTATGTCAGGGTACTTCATCTATATTTTATTGTGATATAAGAGACACAGGAGACAATTTTACACACCCTATTCATAGACTGATAAGCTGTTCTTAAATGCAGGTTACCTCTATGTTAATCAGCATAATAATAATTAAATAATGCAATATTTATTTATTTTGATATTAGAATAAGTGATACAATGATTCATAAGAAAAAACTAAAAAGAAAACATAATAAAAAATTAATGCAAATAGTGAGGAGACTAACACTTTCAAGTGCCAAGTTGTTTACAGTAGTACATGAAAGTGCAAAGAGATATTTGGAGATCCCAGGGGCATGTGAGGGACAAATGACAACTGACCAGAACTCTGATATCAGTTAGTGGCTCATGGACAGAGGTACCTACACCTGACCTGCCTTTAAACCAGAAATACTAAATACTATTTGTTGAAGTCACTGTTAGTGAACTTTTCTGGATTCCAGCTATTCTCTGAAATAACATTTCAAAGTACTGCCCTGTAGACTAACTCAAAAATTGCAGCAGCAATAATAATAATATAATAGTAATAATAATACTTTTTAATCTAATTTTACCATTTTTAAAGTTACTATAATTACCTGGTCTATGACCCTCTTTTGAGATTTACAATTTTCATAGGACATGCAAATTTATTATTAAAAGTATTCAAGTTATTTTGACATTTGTATTGCTATTTTAAATGGAGTCTTTCATTTGTATTTTCTGGATAGTTTTTACATTTTTGACATTCATTTTAGTAAATTAGTTTTATGAACTGAAAATTCATTGAATCTTGTCTTTCTCTGTACTGCTATTCTAGTTACTGCTGCGGTTATTTTGAAATATGCAATCCCTTATCATGTGTATTATAGATTTTGTAGATCTCATGAATTGAGCTTTAAATTTCTCAACCAATTACTTCTAGCTTACAAAACTTATTGTTCTAGTTTGCTAATGCTGCCAGAATGCAAAACACCAGAGATGGATTGGCTTTTATAAAAGGGGTTTATTTGGTTACACAGTTACAGTCTTAAGGCCATAAAATGTCCAAGGTAACACATCAGCAATCAGATACCTTCACTGGAGAATGGCCAATGGTGTCCAGAAAACCTCTGTTAGCTGGGAAGGCACATGGCTGGTGTCTGCTCCCAAGTTGTGGTTTCAAAATGGCTTTCTCCCAGGACATTCTTCTCTAGGCTGCAGTTCCTCTAAAATGTCACTTTTAGTTGCACTTGGGGTATTTGTCATCCCTTAGCTTCTCTGGAGCAAGAGTCTGCTTTCAACGGCTATCTTCAAACTGTCTCTCATCTGCAGCTCCTGTGCTTTCTTCAAAGTGTCCCTCTTGGCTGTAGCTCCTCTTCAAAATGTCACTCTCAGCTGCACTGAGTTCCTTGTTTGTCAACTCATTTATATGGCCTCAGTGATTTAATTTAGACCCACCCTAAATGGGTGGGGTAACATCTCCATGGAAATTATCCAATCAGAGTCTTCACCCACAGTTGCCTGTGGTACATCTCCATGGAAACACTCAAAGAATTGCAATCTAATCAACACTGATAACTCTGCCCACACAAGATTACATCAAAGAAAATGGAGTTTTGGGGGACATAATATATTCAAACTGGCACACTTATTATTAAATTTCTTCAATTCCCCTGAGGTTTCAATGTTCTTTCCTAAATTTTTGGCACTGAATATTTGAGTCATTAATTTCTCCTCTTTATTAATGTACTTTTACAGCATCATCTGTGAGGATAGGTTGAAATATATTCTTTCACATTATTCCATTACTCTTATTTTTAAAGTTAAACTACATTTTCTTTAAGAGTCTCAAGATCTCATGATTTTTTAGGAGGTATTTTAAATTAAAGATTTGGTTTAAAGATTTTTCTTTTTGTGTTTCTTTTTGTGTTTCATTGCTTGCAAAGCATACATTATCTGATAATTCAACTTTTACAAAATTTTCTTGATATTTTTGTTCCAATAAATTATATTTTAAAAATAATCATTTCGTGGGTTTTAAAATATTAGCATCTGGAATTTTAAGTATATTAATTAGATGAACTTGTGATTTAAATTGATCACAACCCCTATATCCATACTTTTATTCATTTGTATACTGTTAGTGGGTAGTCAAATTCTTTTCTATGCTTTCTTGTTTTAAATATTCCATGAATTTCTTGAAGTTTTAAAAATTTACATATTTTTATTAGATTTCTTATTTTTATCTATATTTTATAAATAAACTTTTAGAATTTAGAATGGTTTAAATTCACCAAGAAATTTTGCAAAGATTGTATAGCGGGTTTCCATATATGAAAACCCAGTTTTCCCAGTTAGCATTTTACATTAGTGTAGTACATTTGTCACAATTAATGAACCAATATTGTTACATTATTATTAACTAATGCCTGTACTTTATTTGGATTTCCTTAGTTTTTACCTAAGGTCTTCTTTTTCTGTTTCTGGGCCCCATCCAGAATAACATATTACATTTTGTTGTCATGTCTCCTTAGACTCCTTGTCTCAGATTTTCCTTGTTCTGATGACCTTGACCAATTTCAGGAGTATTGGTGAGATACTTTGTAGACTGTTCAGCAATTGAGGTTTATCTAAAATTTGTCACAGACTATGGTTATATATTGCAGGGAAGAAAGACCACACTGAATTAAAGCATCATTCTTAGCACATTCCATCAAGGATACATAATGCAAACATGACTTCTTACTTTTTATGCTAACTTTGATCACTTGACTAAGTAGTGCTTTTTTTTTTTTTAATTGTTTTTACATTTCTCCATGGTAAAGTTCCTCTTCCCCTTTTTGGAATGTTTTATAGGTGTGTGTGTGTGTGTGTAACATCTAAATATGTATATATATAACATACACTATATATGTATAAAACATATATATCCTGTGATTTCTGATGATATTGATATTGACATTGTAGGATTTACTAACTCTTGAACAAAGCAGACTTTTCTATTCAGAATTCTCTTTATTATATTTTCTATATGTTAGTCAATGCCAGAATAATGATTTCTTATAAATGACAGGAGTACAAAACTCCATGATTCACTATTTGAAATGATATACCCCTGAAATTTTACCTGTGCAATTTAATAAAACCTCTCTATTTGTATAGTATATTTCAGAAACTTGGAGAAAACATCATGTTTTATTAAATTAACTGTCCTTAATGTATTTCAATGCCACTATAATGCATATTATGCATTTACTCTTAAAATTAAATTACATGCATATATATTTTCTTTTTTCAAGATATATTTTATTATAATACTATTTTTATCACCAGGCTTCTCAAGTCATAATTGTGTTTATAGTATTATGCTTATATGTCTAATATATTCTTGCCACATTCTGTGTCTTTTCTTAATGGACTTAGAGATTTTCCAAACTTAGCTTTTTTCTTGTTATCTTCCACATTCCCAGTATTATCCTGGAAAATATCTGGCTATACTCACACAGTATTTTGAGTGTCTGTGAACCCATGTCTTCCTCCTGAACAGTACTCCCAGTTCTTTCTCATAGAGTACTGTTCTACTCTCCACAGCTGACTGAGCTGACTGGATCAGGTATCAACAACTGCTATAAAAACCATCATCTGTAGACAGAGCATGAGCTGGTCTAACTCAAAAGCTCCACTCAATATGGGTCACAATATGCTGAATAGTGTTTTGCCCAACATGCTGAAATTTACTAAATATATTACAACCAAATAGAGTTGCGATCACTTGGGCCTATTATCAAAATTCCACTGTCATCAGATAAGATTTATGAACATAAGTTTAAACTCATTTGCTATGCCATTATACCCTAAGTTGGTATTTTCATAAAGAGGAATGTGTAGCAAGGAATAAATTTAAAAAAAGTATTTTATGGGTGATGGACTTTTACATGGACTGGCAAGACAATGATCAACTTGAGACTCAGGGTTAGAATTCTGCAGCTCTGAAAGGCAGCATCTCTCCCTACAGCAACTGTTAAAGAAGCTGAATAAGAGATCAGACTCCAAATTGAGATATGAATGAAATGGACCTGGTTAGGACTAAAGTAAATCAGAATACAGGGTAAAGGGTGATTCTGTTTGTATTTTAAAACTTCAAAATCTGTGAGAGACCAAAGGAAGGGATATTTAATTGGTCCAAAATTTAAATTTTCTGTAGTATACTATCTAATTTAATCTGTCTTGTCTGTGTATTTAAACAACCTAAATACATGGAACCTAGGCTAAGGAGTGATATCCTATTATTTTGCACAGTTTACTGTAATACCTAGATACATTCCGGAATATTTTGGGCAGAAAATAAAAAAAAAAAAAAGTATTTGCAAAATCTACTTGAGGGGCTGGGGGAAAATGTGGAACTATTAAACTTCCCCACCTGGGGAATTCCTGATATTCTCTCAGGTGCTAGGGACTCACAATTAATTAAGCCATGCCCTCAATCTTGAGGCTTGCCTTTATAAAACTTATTTCTGCAATGGTAAAGCTAGGCTTGCATGTAATTATGTCTAAGAGTCACCCCCGGAAAGCCACTTTTGTTGTTCAGTTGTGACCTCTCTCTTTAAGCCTACTCTGCAAATAAAATCACTATATACCCTTTATGTGGTACATGACTCCAAAAGGTGTAAGTCTCCCTGACAATGTGGGACTTGACTCCCAGGGTGAGCCTGGCCCTGGCATTGTGGGATTGGAAATGCTTTCTGGACCAAAAGGGGGAAAATAAATGAAAAAAGAAATAATGTTTCATGGGCTAAGAAATTTCAGGTAGAGTTGAGAGTGCATTCTGGAGGTTACTCTTATGCAAGCTTTAGCCAGGTACTACAAACTACCACTATGCCATTACCCAACCAACAGTATTCCTGAAAACCCAAGAGAGTGCACTGGACTCTAAGTCTCTATAAAAGTCTTTCTTAGTAAGATTTTTTTTTTTCAGAAACTTAAGGCCTCTAGATTGTTCCCATGCCAGATAAGCCCTGAAACCCAGAGGTACCAGTCTCTCCAAGAACATCAACCAGTTTCATGCCTCTACCCCATAAGGTCAACACCTCTTTCCAGCATGAAGAAGTTAAAATTATCATTGCCCAGATATCCCTGAAGATTGAGAGAAAGATTAAATGAGAAGGAGGAGGTATAACTGAGAAATTTGGATTTAACAAATGTCTGTGAATACTGACTCATTACACAGATATTTCTTTTTAGTGTCTAGTGTTTTATAATAGCCAGAAGGAAATATTTGAAGTTATTGAACTGTAATCTAGTAGCCTTGATTTTTGATAATGATTGTATAACTGTATACCAAAAAAAGTCAGTTGCCTGCATTTATAGGGATCTACTTCTGGATTTTTTGTTCTGTTTCACTGATCTATGTATCTTTCTCTGACAATACTACACTGTCTTAGTTAACCTACCTCTATCGTAAGTCTAAAAATTGGACAGAGTGCAATGCTAGTGATCAATAAGAGGGAAGGCAAGTGGTATGGAATGTTTGGGGTCTTCTTTTATCATTTTATTTCTTTTTCTGGAGTAATGCAAATGTTTTGAAAATGAACATGGTGATGAATACACAAATATGTGATGGTACTGTGGACCATTGATTATATGCTTTGGATGGGTTGTATGTGTGTGAATATATCTCAATAAAATTACATTAAAAATGAACAATGTATCAAACCACATGAGGTTATTTGTCCAATTTTATCCTAAACACCCTACGCACTGGTATAACTGTCATAATTATTTTGCTACTTATAGGAACACTCAGTTACATTTTAAAAATCGAGAAATGGACTCGATGTCTTCTTTATAAGAAATTATATAAAACTAATAAAATGAATGTTAACTGAGGGAGTGATGGTCCCAGAAAATCTTACATGGTAAATCTCAAGTTCTATATAGTGATTTTAGGCCTGAGATCATGAACTATGAACACACAAATGCTAATCTAAGCTCTCAATTTATACCTTCAACATTCTCTGCTGACAACAAGGAAATAAAAGGGAAAATAAAGCAGGATTTTGGAAGAAATTTTCTGAGCTACCTTGGTTATATGACTGTTAGTGAATCTGGAAGGATAAGGCAGTAGAGATGTCAAAGGCCAGCAGATTTCACAAATGTTAAAAAAAGCAACTCCTATGGTGGTGAATTTAAAACAGGCCAAAGGAAGGGCTTCAATGATCTTCTCTTTGATGTGAGGGAAGGTTAATATGAGACACACAGAAAAAGATTTAATTAAGTCTGGACAGAAGCTCAGAAATAAAAATGCCAGTGAATGAAGCCATTAGGGTGTGCAAGAACTCACATAACTTTTATCAGATTTATTGTAACACATTTGGTGATTTTCAGTGGTTTACATGGTAACTTTCTTTTATTTTCAACGTATTTTATTTTTGATGCTTGAAATGACAGTTGAATGCCTGTAGTATTTTTTTGTTGTTGTTTTTTGAGGTTTTTTGTTTTTGGTTGTTTCTACACCTACAATAGATACATTCATGTTATCTGTGAATAATGATAGCTTATTTTCTTTCTTTCTGATAATTAAAACTTGTATTTCTTTTTTCTTGCCTTAATACATTTGTTACAATGTCTAGATCAATGTTTAACAAAAGTGGTGAAAGCAGATTATTTGTTTGCTTATCAATCTTAGGGGGGAATCCTTCAAAGCATTAATAAGTTGGTTGTTACAAGGTGATTTGAAAACTTGTAAATTTTAAAAATCAGACTATGGAAATTCCTCTTTTAAATATGTATCTAGAAATCTTAATCATAAATAGTATTTGTTTTTATCAAATTCTTTTACTGCATCCATCAAGATCATATTTTTCTTTTCTTTTTTTTTCTGTTAATTTGGCAAAGTATACTCTTTGAATTTGACTAGAAAAACACATTTGCATTCCTGAAGTAATCCCTTCACTGTCAAGATCCTTTATCCATAATGATTGAAATTTTAATCTTCAGCCAACCTTACATTTCTGGAATATATAATCCATATAATTATACTACATTATCTGCTATACTCAACCTACTGATGTGCTGCTTAGAATTTTTGTATCAATCATGAGAAAGAATGATCTTCATTAATCCTGCCTTGTAGTGTCCTAGTAAGCTTTTGTTATCAAAGTTATGCAGTCCTTATAAAAGAAGTTAGAAATTCTTCCTCCTTTTTTTGTTTGGAAAAATTTGTGTAAGAGTTTCTTCAAATGTTTGGAAGCATTCACAAGTGAAGACATCTAAGACTAGTGTTTCCTATGTCAAAAGGTTTAAAAAAAGGGTCAATTTACTTAACAGATACCAGGTGATTCAGAATTTTTATTTTTCTGTTAGCTTAGGTAAATTGCATTTTTGAGTGATTTGCCCATTTAGAAAAAATTGTTGCATATATTTATATTGTTTTGTCAATTTTTTCAATGCCTTAATTGTCTTTCAGATGTTCTTTTTCTTTTTAATGTCTGATATTGGTACTTTTACCAGTCTTGCCAGGGATTGATAAAATTTTTCAAAGGACCAACGTATCATTTATTAGATTTATCCCTATATACCTATAATTATATAATTATATTGTGACAAGTTCTTTCAAAAATTAAAATAAAACTCCTAAATACTTCTTCAGTATACCTGCCTCTAAAAAAATCAATAAGCCATTTTTTTGCTGGTTTTCTATTGATTCTTAGTAATAGATGCTTTTCTTTTTTATATAATCAGAATATTTGCCTCTATATGATTTGCTTAGGAAAAAATTGCTATTTATTCTTTGATGCTTGGAATTCATTCATTTGACATTTGTGAAAATCTGGAGTTTTAACCCTTACTGTTTTTTTTTTTTTTCACACTTTCTTATTTCTTGTCTTTAAAATATTACTCACTGGACTGATTCCACAATCATTCTTACAGGTGATTCAATATCCTGCCCTATCACAAAATTATCTCAGTGTAAATGCAATAGCCTATACCACTTGTTTCTTGTAATATCACCTATTTCTTAACAACTTTACAACTGTCTGCCTTTCCCCCTTTTTCATATAGCATGTAAGTTAAATAATGGGAGTAGCTACAGCTACCAATCATTTAATATTATAACATTTTCCCTGAGCAGTAGCATAATTTCTTTTCTTTCATATCTTTGCTCCAATCAAAGAAAAGGGTAGCTTTTGTTGCTTTCAGCATTTACAGTGACCTACCCATTGACAAGTTTCAACTTTTGCAGTGCCAGGTTTATTATTTGTTAATGTTCATGGATAACTTTGCTTGATTATATTATTTTTCAAATATTCAATTAATTTGAGTGTTTTCTCTAAAATTCTATTGTTTCTTTACTGTTTTTACTCATTTTTATTGGGTTTTATTCACTTGTCAACTTTGAGTATATTAAAGTCTCTCCTTTTCCCTTAAGTCATTCCTCAAATGAACATTTTCAATTAATGCTTATGAACTCTTTATGAAATATATTTTCTGAAATTCCAGTACCCAAATTTGATTGTTTTAAATATTCCTTCTCTGGATAATCAGAATTCTATTCATACTGCATCGTCTTTTAGATGTTTCTTATTAATCAGTTCAAAAACAACCAGAAGTCATTTTCTTTATGTTCTTTGCTCTCTTTTCAGAAGTGTAGATACACAAATATTGCAATGCATAAAATGCAGTCATTTTAGCAGAATTAAACATCAAGAAGATAATTGAAATAACTTAAACATAACACATGGAATAAATCTGAATTATTTTCATTAATTTTTAATATAAGATGTCATTACTTTATTTTGTCCAAGTAGATGCTATATGTTTATAGTGTTTTTCTTAACTTTAATGACATGAGCATATGTATGCAACCTAAGAAAACATTAATTTTGTACTTAAGTATAGTAAAAGATAACATATTTTTCTTTTATTAAAAAATCTAATAACAGGAAGAGATATTTTATTTTCCTTTTTTTTCATCTTTTATTTTGTAACAACTTATTGATCATTGAAAATTTTGTTTTGGGAAGTAGGTCACATCAAATTCCAAAGGATTCCACTTTTAAAAATAGTTTTCAGTTAAAAAGATACAAATCTTAATGAAGAGATTAAAATGTCTTATTCTTTATAACAGGTCTATTACTGATTTATCAGTTCATTATCTCCCTAATTTTCCCATTTATAATCTGAGACATCTGATTAACTCACTGGTGCTATTTAAGACATTACCCATGTTTGATACATCAAATGCATTGAGAACATGTTAAGATTATTTGGCTGCTTTAATAAACGATGCTGATGTGTTCCACCCTGCTGAAGAAAATATAGCAAAACAATAGAACCCAACAAATTAAAACAGATGGAAAATTTACAGTAAGAAACAAGTTGCACTTTTTTCTTGTTCTGGTTTCTACTTCATTGTATGTTACTGTACTGGCATTCCCCATACCCCATCCCAAGGAAGAGTGAAATGTTACATTTTTCAGGACTCTTTTTAACACAGAATAAACTATATAAGTCCATCAGACTCAGTTAAAACTAAGAGATAAAATGTATTTAGTTTTACATTAGACATACACTATTTCTCTGCATAACATTTTTGTAAGTATTGCAGAGAGATTTGCATAAGGTATGTTTATTTTAATTCATTGAGAATATAATCTAGTTAGGCAGATAGATATATGTATGCAATATTTAAATAAATATACAAGAGAATAGCTAGTACCCAATGCCAGGCTATAAGTAAGCTGGAAATGAATTATTTTATTCATTTCATTTCCTTCATTCAATCATTTACTTATTAATGCATGCATTCATTCATTCAGTGCATATCAATATTGCAGTCATTCAAAATAAAACTTAATAGGCAAACACAATGAAGATATGTATTCATCCATTTTTCAATCAATCATAAAACATACACTGTGCTTCCCCTTTGTTTCAATAACTGTCCTGGGTGCCAACAAAACAACAATCACTATAATCCAGTTCCTCCCCCCAGGTCATTACAACACAGACAAGTATGCAATTTATAGCAATACATTAAGAACCAGGAAAGCATGTTGGTAAGTAGTATTTATGTTTTGTTATTGTAACAGGTTCAAATTGGAAACGTGTCCCAAAATTTGTTAGCTGCTTGACCTTCCAGCAGTTTATTCCAGAGCTATTGCTTAATAAATGACATCTAAAATTGTTCTCATGGAGACAAATATGGAGCTTTTTGAGTACAGAGAAATTATTTCAATGCTTGAAATGGCAGTGGAAGCTCCTCACTAAGGTTAACATTTGATTTAACTTTTAACAGATGAGTATGTTTTTTAGATCCAAAAGGGAAGGAAGGCATTTTAAGCAGATGCCCATTCAATCAAGTAGGTAACATGTATTCCTGTATTCAATATTAAGGGTGAGTTAGGGAATCATCAGTGTTTGGGTTGAGAAAAAGAGAATGTCATCAGACCAAGAAGGGGCTTGTGTGCCACAGAAAGAAATTTCAAGTTTATTGTAAATTCATAGGAACTGCTGGGGAACACCGTTGATACAGACGTGTATTTACATCAAATGAGAGTTGGGATAGAGGGAATGAAAAGAATTAGGGTTAGGAGATTGCAAAAGATGAGTTGACTTCATGAATTCAGGTATTGGGATGAGATTGGAAAAGAGTGGAAGACTTCCAGAGGAAATCATGACCCTTCAGATGTAGTAGTTTTCTATATTTAAAGAATAGGCTTATGATAGTTATATGAGGAATACCCAAGAGAACAAGTTTCACAACAAATTTAGGAGTTCAGACAATGAACATGAGTGAAAAGTTGTTGGAGAAAATCTAAATAAGAAAGCATGACTGGAATGAAGAATATTAGAAGGGCAATTAAGACTTGGAATGAGAGATGTGTCAGCAGTCGTTTAATTCTAAAACCTAGGAATGGCCATTTACCTAAAAATTTAAGAGTAAAATTGGGCCAATGATTGTGTAAGACCACGGAGTCTGTGAAGCAGATGGAGGAAGAGAATCCTTAGGAACCTAATTGTTCCAGTTTGCTAATGCTGCTGGAATGCAAAATACCAGAAATGGATTGGATTTTATAAAAGGGGGGTTATTTGGTTACAAAGTTAGTCTTAAGACCATAAAGTGTCCAAGGTAATGCACAGACAATTGAGTATCTTCACTGGAGGATGGCCAATGGTGTCTGGAAAACCTGTTAGCTGGGAAGGCATGTGGCTGGCATCTGCTCCAAAGTTCTGGTTTCAAAATGACTTTCTCCCAAGACATTCCTCTCTAGGCTGCAGTTACTGAAAAATGTCACTCTTAGTTGCTCTTGGGTATTTGTTCTCTCTTAACTTCTCCGGAGCAAGAGTCTGCTTTTAACAGCCATCTTCAAACTGCCTCTCATCTGCAGCTACTCTCTCAGCTTCTGTGCATTCTTCAAAGTGTCCCTCTTGGCTGTAGCAAAGCTTGCTCTTTCTGTCTGAGTTTATATAGTGCTCCAGTAAACTAGTCAAGGCCCATGCTGGGTGCGTGGGGCCACAACTCCACAGAAACTATCCAATCAGAGTCATCACCCACAGTTGGGTGGGGCACACCTCCATGGAAACACTCAAAGAATTACAAACTAATCAACACTGATATGTCTGCCCACACAAGATTATATCAAAGATAATGGCATTTTGGGGGACATAGTACATTCAAACTGGCTCACTAATCTAAAATCACAAGAAAGTAACCAGGAGAAAAAAGCACCATTAATATCATGGAAAGGAAGGGTTTAAAGGAGGGAATTGGGAAAAATGTCAAATAATAAGCAAAGTTCCATTAAGATAAACATTTAAAAGTTGTCATTTTATGTTTTTTTTAAACTTGATAAATATTAACGTTTAGTTATGAAGTATGGAATCACAGCAATGGTTTAAAAATATATGATGAGTAAAGAAGTAAAGACAGGTAGCTTTGGGTTTTGTTTTTTGTTTCTTTTTGGGAATGTGGTTGTACAGAATAGAAAGATAAAGGCCTAGAGACAATAATAAATGCAATAAAAGATTTTTTATTTCACTATTTTTTTATTTTTGGCTAATTTATTGTTTTCCTTGTTGTTGTAATTTTAAGTATATAACTACCTTACACATGTATGTGGTTTGAGAAATAAAGCCCAAAAGAAGGGAGACCCTGTGTATAGCAGAGTTAAAGAGGACAGATTAATGGAGCAAGATCCTAAGATAAGAAGTGATTAAATCCAGAGATTGAATAGAAGAATTAAATTGCTCCTGTGACATTAGACAATTTCCCAACCTAATTAGCTGCCAAAAAAGGACTTTAGCCAGGAATCCATGGTCCTTTGATATAATATGACTTGCTGTAACGGAATCATAAGTAGAATTTCTAGATGGATGGATACAATTTGCATATATAGAGATAAAGATGTCTCAGTTTATGCAAAGGAGAAAACCATAAGGAAATTGTAGAAATGAGACAGAGCCTGGTAATGAAACTCCCAGAAAAATGGAACTTTTATGTTGGGGAATAGTGAAAGATTAGCTTCAATGGTATATTTGAGATGCTTAAAATACCCAGTTAAGGCTCTTGAACTTTTTCTTGTAATTTACACATGCAAAAATTTAATATGCATGTATTGAAAGCAGGTGACTAGTTACATAATTATTGCAATAATACAATTGTATTCTGAATAACTTTTTCTAACATGATGTTAGAAATATCAACAACAAATTGCATCTTTAAGTAAACTGTCAAGAATTATTTGATATGATTTACTGACTTATTGGTCTAATGTAAAGGGTCAAAAATTATTTTAAGTAATATTGCAAGCATCTAATTTTTCATCTTGCAAATACGTCACATGCTGAAACAAGAGAACAACAGATAGAAATTATTATAGATAAAATTTGAATTAGAAAAAGTTGAAGGAAAGGAAGGAAGGAAGGATGAAAGGAATGAAGAAGTGAATTGAGTGAACAAATCCCAGCAGATTTAAACATCAATATACTATGTCATACTATTTCTGGGCAACAAAAAGCCTAGTTTTACTTATTTATTTCACTTCATTAGGAGCATGGCATACTTTGCCAATGTTACCATTTCATCATATGAATAATTTACTGTTTTAAATGGCATGTTTATTTATGATGAAGTATGATATTTAAAAATTCATAAATAACAGGCCTACATGAATTGAGATCCAATTACTTTAAAAATGCTTTTCTGAACACTATCTAATGCATTCTTAATGTATTGTTAGTCAATAATTTTAAGTAAATAGTTCCATAATTGTATTTTATAATGAAAGTTCATATTTCAATTTTATATCCAATTTATGCTTGCTAGTATAAAGAAATGAGTTATTCAGGAATATTGATGTACTGTCCCAAATATTTATATAAAAAGACTCATAACAAATATTCCTCCCAAGTACAGTTTCAATTGGATTTTGATTAAGATGGTCTAAAACAGATATTAAATTCAGGCACAGTTATTATATTAAGTTTTGATTAGGTATACTTAAATTGAAATGCTTTTGCTTTCCTGAATAAAATGAGCTATAATATTTCTTGCTATAAATTTCATATACTTTACATACTAGATCCATTATTTTACAAAATTAAGTATACTGAATTCACAAAATTAAGTCTACCAAATGCATACATTAGTGACATCCAGAAGAATTATGATGCAAAGATAAGGTATTATTAAAAATTTCAAATGGAACAAAAGAGTCTTATTTCAACTCTAAGCCTGGAGACATCTATTTCTGTAAATTTAACTCAAACATATTTTCTACAAATACTATTGAAGAGAAATATCAAACAGGTAAAATAATAAGAGAAATACAAAGGACAATGAACCAAATTTAGTATAAGGAGTCAGTGAACTGAAAATAAACTAGGTTTTATAAAACATTATTTAAATTTCTTCTCTGGTAAAAAGCTGTCAATTGCTAATTCCTCATGAGATCATTTCCCCACAAATTCAGCATCCTACTTGATACATAAGTTATTTTCTCACATCTGAAAATATTGAGTTTTTCATTAGAAGTGGCTGTCCAATAAAATTTTATCAATCATCTAGTGATGAGAAAACATTCATGCACAAATAAATATTCATTGACAGGAAACAACAAAATTCCCCTACTTTATAACAATTTAGGATGTATCTTCTGTGAAATTTCTAATGTACATAGCGTATATTATATAAAAATATGTATCTGTATATTCACATGCCCAAATTTTACACACACACACACACACACACACACACACACACACATATATATTTTATAGAAATATTTGTTGTAAATTAAGAAGTTACATTAGTTTTTCTTTTTTTTTTAAGATTCCAAATTGCTCTTCATGTTTCTTTTTCTTTTTTTCTTTTCCCCTTAAAATTACTACTTTTTATCCATTGACTCTCACCAAAATGAAAGAAGGCAGTTAAAATCTGATATGAGATAACCAGATTTTAAAACATTATTTGATAAATGGTCATCCAAAGCAAGGGGATGAATTCTTCTTCATAACCTGTATGAAAACACCCAGGATTTTCCTTTTAATATTATTTTTTGGAAATCATGACTGTTACATAAGAAGGAATCAGGATTTGTTTTTAGGGGGTGATGATAATTTAGTATCTTAGAAATATATAGCATTATGGATATATATTTACTATGCGTAAGGGTGCATGAGTGATATATTACAAAGTAGCCAAATTACCTTATATTCTGTAAGTTTAAAAATCTCTGAAAATGTAAAACACATTCTATGAGTACAATATTTTATTTTAATTTGTATGAATTCTAATTCATGTGGAAACTATATATCAGAAAAAAATGTTGATTTGTAGATACAGCAAAAATAACTTTTTGTTAATTTTATTTTTCTACATAATATTCACTTATTAAGAGATTGAATAAAAATTCTGAACAATTTTTAGGGTCTTACCTTGGAGAACATTTGTGAATCATTGATCTGTAGTTCAAGCTCAATTATTAATACCCATTTCTATGTGATTGGAGCAAAGTGTTAAATCAACCTGAAAATAGCATTATTAAACTGCATATAGAGTATCAACTGAAGTGATTTTGTCATTTAAATATAAACATAATAGATACTGAAAAGAAATGAATTTTATGATTTTAATTAATATACTGATAATTTGTTTAGAATTTTCCTTAAAATACAATGGCATCCCTGGTAAATTTCCAGAAAATCATATGGTTTAAGGTAGTTGGAGATTATCACCTACAAAACTACAGCCTGAATAGATGTTACAATTATTTTGATTAAAGACTAAACCTAGACACTTAAGAAAATGCAGTAAAGACTGACTTGGAATTCCTTTGTATTTCTTGTTATTTAATGATTTTCTGTCTCCTAGGGGAGAAATTATATTCCACTAATTTATTTCTAGAACCTGGCACATATTTGATATACAATAATAATAAGTTGAACAAAACCATGAATTAAAAAAAAAACTAGTTTTGTTTATCTGGATCTACTAACACTATCTTTTAAAACTGGTTGATTCTTGTTTATTTTCCAAACACTTTTGAGGTATAATATCTCCTAGAAATCCTTCCCTGAATGCCTATGAATTTTGGTTTCCTAGGCTGCTTAAAGTAAATACACGAAATGGTTTGGTGTGAACAATGGGAATTTATCAGCTCATAGTTTTGAGACCATGAATATGTCCAAATCAAGGCATCATCAAAGAAATGTTTTGTTTTTTCTCCCCCAGACTGTCTGCTGGTGATTCTTGGCTCCTCTGCCATATGGCAAGGCACATGGCAGCATCTCCTGGCCTCTCTTTTCTTTCAAGTTCCACTGACTTTCAGCTTCTTTCTTCCATGGCTTTCTCTGAATCTGAATTTAATTCTCTTATAAAAGATTCCAATAAGAGGATTAAGACCCATTCTGAATGAGGTGGTTCACACCTTAATTGATGTAGCCTCACCAAAAGGTCCTATTTATAATGGGTTTATATACACAGGAATGGATGAAGTTTAAGAGCATGTTTTTTTCTGGGGTACACACAGCTTCCAAACACCATACTCCACCCTCCGGACCCCGAAAGAGGTGGAAAACATGCAAAATACATTCTTTTCATCCCAACATCCCCATGGACTTAAGTTAGTTCAGTAAAAATACTACATGGGAAATCTCATCAAAATTGGTTATGGGTGTTGTCTGTCCTGGGACACAATTCCCCTCCATCTGTGGACCTGTGAAACCTAGAGAATAAGTTATCCGCACACAATATGCAAAGGAGGAGCATGCATAGGATAAACATTACCATTCCCTCAAGGAGAAATTGTAAGGAAAACAATTGTTTGTCCCAAACAATTCCAAAACCCTACAGAACATACTCCATTAGATGTCAAGGTGTGGGAGTCATCTCTGGAATGATATTTTGTCCTCCAAGCCTGACAGAGCAGCAGTTCCCCTTCTTCCAAGTGATTGTGCAGTGACCATGCTCTTCCCCAACACTGAGGTGAAGGCTCACCCTCTAAGTATATTGGGGTGAAGGCCCAACTCTCTGTAAACCCACACTTGTATCAGATGATCATCTTTAATAAAACCAACATGCAATGGAATGACAGAAACATCAAAGCAATCCTTCACATTGGCTGCCACCCATGAGGCAACCCACACATGAGGGGAAGCACTCTTCACAATGGGATGGTTTGTAATGGATGATGATCTGGCTCATCCAACCAGAGAGCAGAAGCCAAAAAACAAAAATGCAAGCAAATAGTGAATATTAGAAGACATGTGTTAACACAAGTCTTGAGTGAGCAAAAAAAAGGCCAAAGGTGGAGTTGAGAAATGAAAGTCTTTTAGTTATTAGTAGAGGAGGGAAATAAAGGCATAGGATCCAGAACATCACTGGCCTTGGAAGCCAGTACCAAACAACTATTTCTGTATTTATAATCAGAAAGAACATTAATGCATAATGTCTTATATTTCCATGAGGAAAAAAAGAAACTAATAGTGAGGTTTTAGAAAACATATTATTTTGATATGACTAAGCCCAATTATATAAAAGGAGTAAACTACAGGGAAGAAAATGCAGTATTTGAAATGCAGTCATACAGAAAATTGTCTGCCGATTGAATAAAGCATAAGCTGTTCATTTGGAGTTATCCTTAAATTTATTTTCTTGTATTCATGCTAGAAAGGAACTGTTATCAAAATTAGACTAATCTCTATTTTACACTTCCTTGCTCTTCCTTGCATTCCCTTAGAAAACACATTTTCCTAACATCTTACTGCCAAGTGGGAATATTTATTTTGGAGACAAGTACAACACAAATGTCATCCTTAATAAATTTTATTTACCTAGAAAAAAATAGGGGAAGCAGTGATAAGGTGAAAGATGTTGTTTCCTTCTTTGTAAAAAGTGGACAATACAGTAATCAGGTAGAAGTCATTTTAAAACAGAAATTCTTATAATTTCACATTCAATAAAATATATATTTTATTTGTTACTCCTTGCTGTAATTATAACAGCTAAAATTTGAGAAGGAAAATATATCACTTTTGATTTCATGTGATGGATGTCATATAGCAATGGGATGATCATAGTTTTGGATATATTAAGTTGAATCATAGGACAATGGCATTTATGTATGTTAGCAATTGTCAAATCCAGGCATTTCATATGGTCCAAACTAACAGGAGACTGTTGTTTTTTTTTTTGCTTGGTTTCTCCAGCAAATACCATGAAATGGATTGACTTAAACAATAGAAATTTGTCAGCTTACAGTTGTGAGGCTGAGAAAGTTTTCAAATCAAGGCATCATGAAAGCAATGCTTCCTTTCTGAAGCAGCTTACAGCAATCCTTAGCTCCTCTGCCACATGACATGGCACACAGCGGCATCTACTGTTCTCTCCCTTCTCTTCCGGGTTCCACTGATTTCAAATTCTTGCCTCCATGGCCGTCGCTGGCTCTTTCTGCATTCATTCTGTTTATAAAGGACCCTAGTAAGAGGATTAAGATCCATCCTGAATTAGATAGGTGGGAAGGCACGAGGCTGGCGTCTGCTGATCCTAGGTCGTGTTCCTGCTCCAATCTCAGCTACTGTGGGTTCTTTGAAGCATCTCTCTTGGCTGCAGCAACTTCTGTCTGTGAGCACTTGTATAGGACTCCAGCGATTGAATTAAGACCCACCCTGAATGGATGGGATAACACCTCCATGGCAATTATCTAATTAACGGTCTCACCCACAGTTGATGGAGTCACATCTCCATGGAAACACTCAATTAAAGGATTCCAACCTAATCAACACTAATACATCTGCCAACACAAGAATGTATTAGAGAACATGGCTTTTGGGGGGACATACTACATCCAAATTGGCACAAGGTCCTATTTAAATGTTTTTACACCCACAGGAAGGAATTAGATTTAAGAACATGGTTTTTCTGGGTATATAGAGCTTCAGACCACCACAGAGATCTTGACTGAACAATCCAGCTGCAGGTGAGTGCTGCAGGGGGCTCTTTTTACTGCCTGCATTCACAACTGGGACTGTCTTTTGCCTAAGTTCACATTTTAACTTGGTCTATAAATAGTTCTATGCACATTATTTGGGAAGCTGTAGTTTCTTTTTCAGGCATAAATATAATATATACATGAGAGAAGGAAATATTCTACAAATAAATAGTCACTAAGAAGCAGAAGTCATATATACCACTCCTGTCCAAATCAAAGGTCAGAAATGATATTCTAATTTGAGGCTCACAGCTAATACTTATTGAAAAATGGATATCTAAAACCACAACTGATAACTTAAATTTTGTTTTTTTAAAATGAATCACTCTACTTCACTAGTGAAATATACCATATGCTGACAAGTTAATTAACCATGCTGAGAGTCCATGGGATGCTGTATGGCACTGTATGGCTGCAGCACCATCTTCTGTCTGTGAACACTTGTATAGGACTCCACTGATTCAATTAAGACCCAACCTGAATGGGTAGGATAACACCACCATGGCAATTATCCAATTAAAATTCTCACCCACAGTTGACTGAGTCATATCTCCATTGAAACACTCAATCAAAAGATTCCAACCTAATCAACAGTAATACATCTGCCCACACAAGATTGCATTAGGGAACATGGCTTTTTGGGGGACATAGTACATCCAAACTGGCACATTAAATTGGTAAGAATAGAAATAGCTAAATTCCAAGAATTTGGTTGAAGATGGCCTAGTTTTTTAGGTTCCATTTTCCAAGCAGCTCTGTAGAAGAAGAATTTTTTCAATTTTTCATGAAATGTAAATAGTGTGCTCCTTCTGAATTTCACGGTCTCACCTCCAGTTCTTTTGAATGCTAATTTTGCTCTACTTTAAAATTAATTAAACTCAGAATTGAACCTTAATTTTTTATCATTAGCACACATTGTAGAAATGTCATTAGATTTGAAGATAAAAGAGTATACACACACACACACACACACACACACACATAAACATGTTTTATTGTATAACAGAATTAGTTGTAAGTAAAGTAGCTTTGCTTTAGCTTTAATTATGCAATATGAATATAAAAACTACCAGTTACTAAAATTAGAAGTATATCACCTATTTGTAGTCAGTATGAAATCAAATTAGTGGCTCCATAACAGACATAGACATTCAGTGTCTTTTGCCTTACAATATATTCACTGATGTTTTCAAGAAGAGAAACAATCACTACACAAAAATTACTGAGCCAGATAATGTTAAGTTCTTTAAGGAACAGATGTGAGTTGTTTATGGTTCACCCAAGAGTAGCAAGCACATTGTCACTTCTTGACTGTATACACTGAAATGATTATAAAAGTTTCAAAATTATGTTTCATTGCTCCAGTCTTTTTTAATGAGTGTGATGGAAATTTTAATATTGTTAGCCACAAAGCAGGTTTTGAACACCTCTTATTTATGTATGAGGAAGTTCTCATGTGAATTCTTCCTCACCAAGGTAAAAATAAAAAATTGGATTTCTAGCCTCTCACAGCTAGAATATTTGGCAGTGGCTTTGTCTTTCCCATTTCTAAATATGAGCCTGTCATCCTGAGATCAACATACACCATAGGCAGCCAAAATTATCCATTTCTGGCATGCATGGTGGTAGAATCACCAAAACTTCAGAGGCAAAAATGACAGTCTCTGGAACCCACTGCCTACATCAGCAGTATAAACAGTGGTGATTACACCCAACCCCACCAACTGTATGGTCTTTACTGGATGTTCCAGTTTGCTAAAGCTGCTGAAATGCAATATACCAGAAATTGATTGGACTTTTCAATGGGGATGTATTAGGTTGCAAATTGACACTTCCAAGGCCATAAAAATGTCCAAATTAAGGAATCAAGAGGTAGACACCTTCTGTGAGGAAAGACTGATAGCATCTGGGCTTCCTCTGTCATATGAGAAGGCACATGACTGGTTCTGCTGAATCTCCTCTCCCAGGTTTAGCTTCTGATCTCAGTGGCTTTTTCAAAAATCTCTCTGGGCTTCTATCTCTGCTCCTGTGGGTCCTTGCTTGCTTCTCCCAGAAGCAAACTCTGGATTACATATCTTAGCTTCTCTCCAAAATGTCTGTCTCAGCTCCTCCAAGCATCCAGGTCTGTGATGGCTCTGAGCTCTTTCTCTCTCCCTGACCTCTCTTAAGGACTTTAGTAAACTGATTAAGACTCACCTTGAATGGACAGGGTCACATCTCCATGGATGTAATATAATAAAAAATCCCACCCACTATAGGTCTGCCTCCACAAGAATGGATTAAAAGAACATAGTTTTTATGGGGTACATAATAGATTTAAACCAGCACACTGGAAAGCCCCCATGTTGGGAGATATAGCCATGTAGCCTCCATGACTGATTTCCTCCCAAAGACCCAAATATCTTTCAATAAATTTCCCTGAAAATTGAAATAGCCAGTTACTTCTGTTTTTCATCTAAGAATCATCTCTGTATCAGAAATTGGTGTCAAACTTTGTTACAAGCAATGGAAGCTTAAGGAAATGCAAATCCAGAGCTCATGTCCAGACTGATTGCATTATTAGGCAGAGAAGATCTAATTATTATTGAAGGTTGAGGCTCTATCTGCCCTTGGCAGGGAGTAGCAAAATAATTATTTAAATGTTTTAACCATGGGTACTGAAATAATCAATCTGCAGAAGCCAATTATTTTAATTTCCATTGACAATATGTTGAACAGGAAATGCAAGTCTGTGGAATAAATAGTCTGATTGCTTCTAATTGGATGGAAGCATTAGCAAAAGCCCAAAAGTCCTTTCCCTAATTTCTCAGATCTGCAGATAATCAGATAAATAAGAATTGTCTATGGCTATGCTGAAAAAAAATTTTAGCTCTAGCTTTTGCAGAGCTAAAATAACCAGAAATCAAATACAAAGGTGACTGAATTATTATGTCATTTGAATTGTTAAGTTTCATCAGACCTTATATGAGAAACACAGAGAATTACTATAAAGTATGGGACATGAGAATAGAAAGGGACAATATGGGAGATAGAGATGATTCAGAATATAGAAAATCCCCAAACTCCACTGAATTGCCATTATCTGCTTCCTCTCTCTCATGTGGCTATTTAAATCTTGCCTAAATGCCCTATAATAACTTGTCTCAGGAAAGGACTGTGTTGGGGATGTCAATATTCCTCAACCCTCACCCTGGCCTCACTTCTTTGCTTCCAGTTTTAGAAGTCAGCTTCTCTTTCCTTGGGAGGACATGAGGTGTGGAAAACTTGGAGAAGAGATTGCATCACAAAATAATTGTAAGGTTTTGCTAGTAGATCTTACAAAAAAATGCAGAGCTGGCATGTGGGATTGGTTTCTGATGATTTTAGCCTTTATGATAACATAGTATGAAGACCAATATGCATGTAGATACCAGAGATTTTGAATTCAATGTGATAGCCAAGGGGGATAAACTTTGTCTGTAAAAGGCTAGATAATAAATAATTTAGGCTTTCAGGCCATATGGTCACTCCATGACTGCTGAACTTTGCCATTATAATAAGATAGTCATAAAAAATGCATAAATGAATGGACATGGCTATGCTCCAATACAACTTTACTTACAAAAACAGGCAGTGGGCAAGATTTGACCCACAGGCCATAGTTTGACGAACCATTTGCTAGCTTATACTTTAGTAATTGTTTGTTTATTTGAGAGACTAAATCTGTGCTCCAGAGGAACCAAAAGCTAAAACAGTCTGAAATGACAGATATTCCTTGAGAAAAAATCCAAAGATTTAATTCAAGAGGAATTGATTGTAGATTCCCCAAAACTACCAAATAACCCAGTGACTGAACAGGAGACTTTATGTGTGGTAAAAATAGTGAAGATAGTTCATATCACAATGGTTTCTCACCCAGTTCTTAGACCTAAATTATAATACAGGCTTAAAGTTCTTTGAAAGAAAGGAAGGTTATCCTTAGGCACAGCCCTGTGAAAACATCAGAAGGATATGTACTAAGTCTTCTTTCTAGCCTTATTTAAAAGGATCTATGGTAGTTTGGAGCTACGTACCCTAGAAAAGACATGTTCTTAATTTAATCCATTCCTATGTGTGTGAACCCATTTTAAGTCAGATCTTTTGATGAGGTTACTTAAGATGTGGCCCAACTCAATCAGGATGGGTATTAATCCTATTAATGGAGTCTTTTATAAGCAGAATAAAATCCATGCAGAGAAAAAGCCATCCAGGAAGCAAGAAGATAAATGTCAACAGAACCCAGAAGAGAAGAGAGAGGCCAGGAGAGGATGCTTTGTGCTATGTGACAGAGGAGCCAAGAAACAAGAATCATTAACAACCAGCTCCAGAGTGCCACAGTCTTTAGGAAGAAAGCATCACCTTAATGATGTATTGATTTGGACTTTTCCTAGCATCAAAACTGTGAGCCAATAAATAACTATTGTTTAAACTGAACTTTTGCATGACATTTGCTTTAGCAATGAGGAAACTGAAACAGTTTCTGGTACCAGGAGAATGGAGTGCTTTTATTGTAAATACCAAAAAAAAAAAAAAAAAAAAGTGGAAATGGCTTTAGAAATGAATACTTGGCAGAAGATTGAAGAATTGTGATGTGCTTGACTGAAAAAGACTAGATTGTTTTGAAGACACTGTTGGAAGAAATATGGATGTGAAAGTACTTCTGATGAGGGTTTAGAGGGAAATGAATGGAAACTGGAAGAAAGGAGATTCTGTTTTAAAGTGTCAAAGAACTTGGTGAAATTGAGTCCTGGTGTCAGAGGGAAAGTAGAATTTGAAAGTTGTGAACTGGGATGTTTAGCTGAGGAAATTTCCAAGCTAAGAGTGAAAAGTGCAGCCTTGTTTCTCCTTGCAGCTTATAGTAAATTGTGAGAATAAAGGGACAAGCCGAATACTGGGCTCTTAATCTCAAAAACAAACAAAAAAAAAAAAAAACAAACAAAAACAAACAAACAAAAAAAAGAAATTAATGGTTTGGGAAATTTGAAGCCTGTCCAGATAGTGTGCTCTGAAACTAGGGCCAGAAACAGCTCTATAAGGGACCTCCCTGAGCTTCTGAAAGCAAGTTCCCAGAGAAGAGGTTTCCATGTGAGGGTTTAACTGAACACAGATCCAGTCAACAGTTCAGTGGAAGGCAGGATTGGAAATACTGTTATGCAGTAAGGATCTGCAGAAAGTCCTTCTTTCTGAATGTTTGGATCTATGTGAACTGCACACAAAGCCATCAAGGTTTTTGTGACATTTGTATTAGCGAAACCACTGTCAGCCTGGACTGAAAGGGACAGAGAAGGGAGGAATTGAAGGAAGAATGACTCCAAGGACAGAACCGTGAAGTGAAGGTCTGGATCAAAGCTATATTCTCAGGCCAAGAAACAGCTCCCCTCATTGTAAGTGCCCCTGCACTTGAAGGGTGCAGGTAATTTGCTCTGGTGCTTGGAGGTGGTGGGCATTGTTCCAGGACTGTGCTGCCACCCCAGTGCTCAGAGATGGTGGGGCCTGTGCTCTAGCATTCATGGAAATCCTGGCTACTGTACAAGTGCTTAGAAGAGGTGGGACTGCCACTCCATCAGGCATGGAGGAAAATAATATCAATACGTATATGACTCTCAGACCTCATAATTTAATGGAGTTTGCCCTTCTGGGTTTTGGAATTGTTTGGGACCCATGACTCATGTTTTCCTTCTGACATCTCCCTTGTGAAATGGGAATTTCTCTCCTAATCCTATCCCTCCATGTTATATTAGAAGCAGATATTTTTTTCTAGATTTCACAGGTCCACAGACAAAGAGGTATTGTGCCCCAGGACACATGACGCCAGTAACCAATTTTGATGGAACTTTGTAGTTCACATTGTCTCTGAAATGACTTAAGGCTTTTGTATATTGTGATAGAGTGACTGCATTTTTCATGTGGAAAGAATTTGTCCAGAAGGTGGACTATGGTGATTTGGAGCTATGTACCCTAGAAAAACCTGTTCTTAGTATTTTCTAGTGGGTTTGAATCCATTGTAAATAGGATCTTCTGATGAGGTTACTTTGGTTAAGTTGTGGCCCAACACAATCAGGATAGACCTTAATCCTATTACTGGAACCCTTTATAACAGACAGAGAAATTCAGAGAGAGATGAAGCCACAGGAAATAAAAAGCTGAAAGTCAATGGAATCTGGAAGAGAAGAGTAAGGCCACCATGTGAATTGCTATGTGAAAGAGGAGCCAAAGAACAATTGTCAATGGCACCAGCCCCAGTGTAAAATAGTCTTCAAAGAGACAACATTTGCCTTGAAGATGCCTTGATTTGCACTTTTTCTAGCATCAAAACCATTAGCCAATAATTTCTCATCATTTTACCCAACCCATTGCTTGGCATATGCTTTAAGAATGAGGAAATTAAAATAGGATCTATAGCCAGTTTTCAGAATATTTATACATAGAAGATTAAGAAATACTTAGAACAACTGTCATTGTTGGAAACTCTAATTAACATAAATGTATGGGAAATCAGCATGTCACTGTCAATCAGTCAAAGTAGATGTTTGCTAAAATTCAGGTAGCAAATGCAAGTTTTACTCAAGTCCAACTCAAGGTGGATCCACCTGGATCTGGAACATGGTCTGTAACTATTTATCCAGTTCCTGACTGTAGATGCAGAATTGTTGTGCACAACAACTAGCAGAATTCCTATATTTCCTCCCTGCTTCATGATTAGGGAGCATCAAGTAGGAGATATCAGTGCTCTCTCTTCCTGTGAAAATAGTAAATCAAAGTTCATACTGCATTTCTCAAAAACTTATATAGATTACTGCCACTATCAAAGATATGAAAGATGCATTCCATTTGCTATCATTTTCCTTTTGCCTTTGCAAAAGAAAGATAGATGTAGATAACTTCAGTGGATTTTCAGAAACATATTCAGCTGCTCCTCCATGTGAATTTAGGTGTGTGTGAGTATATTTGACTGTTTAACTTCAGCAAATATATCTGGAACCTAGTATATAGATATTGATCTGGAAAATTTTTCTACATCCAAATAATCAAAAAACAACCAACGTAGACTGCTTTCATATGGCAAATGCCTTGACATGTTTTGCCAACTAATTACAGAAATATATAAATTTTGAGAACTGTGCCAGGTTTTTCTGCAATATTTTCTTAAATGTTTTATTATCCTATGGAATAGCATGTTGACCTATTACTGTGATTACAGCATATTTATATGAAAAGGAGAGTGAAAAGTAACAGGGACCCTGAATATCTTGGTAAAATATAAGAATGACATAGAGATAGTTACCTAATACTGTTGAGTCTCTGAGAGTTCAGGGTCTGGGTGTTTTGGAATATCCTCTCCAAATAAAAGGTAAGTTATTTTATTTGTAGCCATTACAATGAATAAAAAAGGCCAAAGTTTGATGTATTTCTTTGGGTACTGGAATCAACACAAACCAAATTAGGATGAGCTGCTCTGATCTATGTCCTTAGTGACCCAAATCTCTGTGAGATTTGAGTGGGCTACAGAGCAAGATAAGTCAGCCCATCAAACTCAATTTGTACACGATGCAAAGATCTCTGTGGTTTTGCTCAGTGTCCCAGTAGGTCCAAAAGAAACTTGAATTCTCTGTTGCACATCGGAATGATGCATAGAGCTTATATTCTAATAAGGCAAACAGACAAAATAATAATTTTTTTCTAATATGCCATGATATTTTGTGTGTTTTTTCATTTGTCTTCTCCCTTGATACTAGAATATGTGCTTTCTGAAGGTAAACTTTTATGTTTTTTCTTTGGTTTTATTTTGATTTGTTTTCTGTTCTTATTTGTTCACTGATATATCCCCAGAGCCTAGAAGAGTGCCTACTTCATAGTAGTAACTCAAAATTTAGTCATTCAGATCATAGTACTAGAAGTGCTATGAATAAAATTAAAGCAGGTCAAGGATCAAGGGAAAAGAGAGTGATGTGGTTGGGGACAAAGATATCATTTTAGTATTTCTCTAGGGAAGAAATCTTTCAAAAAATGAATTTTTAACAAACTCCTGGATTAAAGTAAATAAATGAGTCATGAAAATATTGTAGAAAATTATTCTAGGCAGAAGCAATATTGATTTAAAAGTTCCTGAGGTAAGATGATCTTTGTGTGTTTGAGAACAATCAGAAAAGCCAAATTGTTTGGTGAAGTAAAGGAAGGAGAGGACACTATGACATAATTTTGGAGAGGTAGGCAGAAACTAGATTTTTTATGGTTTTATAAGGCATGGTGAGGAATTTGGAAATATTAAATATGATGCAAAGACCGTTTTTAATGAGGATGTTATATGATTGGATTTATATTTTTAAAAGATTTATCTGGTTTTTGCATAGAGAACAGACTTATAGGAGGGTGATAGGAGCAGCTAAAGGAGTAATTAGGACACAGTTGTTGCAACACGGTGAATAATTGAAGATGGTTTGGGTTAGATTGGTAGTGGTGGTAGCACTGGGCTAGAGTGGTAGTGGTAGTCCTACTGATAGCAGGATTGAACTAGGATAGCAGTGGAGGCATTAGTAGCAGTAGCGGTCATTGTAGTGATAATGGCAGGGTTGTGGACGTAATGGTGGTAGTTCTAGTAGTACTGGTAGTAGTGGTGTTTGTTTCAACTTCCTTCTTTGTGAAATGGATTTATGTGCCTCCTAGATTGGCCATAAGGATTAAATTAGTTAAAATATTAAAAGATTTATAAATGTGCCAGAGTAAAGTGAGCACACAATAAATGCTGACTGAAACTATTACTCAGTTTCCATAGTCACTGAAGATTCCAGCTCCTGGCCAAAACCTTGTATGTGATTTTCAGGTTCAGCTCAATGGCAATATCAAAGGCATTAGCTGGCATGCTTCATGGGGTAAACCTGCCCTTCCCACAGCAATTGTGGTGCACAGCCAGTGAATTGTAGTTGTGTTACAGAGCTACAGTCAAGAATTTAGATGCCCCTGGCCAGTCATGCTCTCACATATCTACATTCCCAGTCTGAGTCCTTGCTCAGGCACCTCTGCTTAGATACCCTTTTTTGAAGGGTTAAAGGAAGGCTTTGAAGACCTTCCACTCTGACTTGGTACTCAGTTACTTTCTACGCTTATCCCTTTCTCCTCCCCTCCTCTGTCCCACCTGCCATCCATAAAACAGCAAGAGCTGTTGGTTCAATGCTTCGTCCATTGTATGATGACCCCTAAATCTGTGCTGACCTATCAAACCAGATCCTTACTTGGCACCATTCCATAGGTAACAATAGAAGAGAGGTGGATCCAATGCTTTCTTCAGGTTAACTTCTTGCTTATACTATCACAGTGAATGATTAAAGGCTTGCTTGTTACTTTCATTTTGGTTTCTTGTCTTAATTGGCTACTTTTGGCACCTGTCAGCTCAGCTTGGATCTTGACAGACACTAACTTAACACTTTCTACCTTCTAAACTTAGAGGGCATGCCCATTCATACCAAGCAAAATTCTCTTCTCCGAGAAAACAGAACCATACATCTGTCACTGAACATGTTTTATTCTCTTCTGTATGTCATGCTTTAAGTGTGTAATTCACCTTTCTGAGACATTATGTTTCTTTATATTTAACAATCTGATTAATATATACCTTTCAAAATGCATTAAAATTCTATCTTACTTTTGAAGAATTCTCTATCCCTAAAAAAACAAAAAGTATATTTTCTTCAAAAATGCCTACCCCAGTAGTATTTTTCACCCTTTCAGCATTTGGTCATTCATTCATATATGTACATAAATAACCGCAAAACGTTTTGAAAAACGCAATAGATGTATGCAGAGTTCAGTATAGGGCACTTATATTGTCTATATTCTCATGGGCAAATCTTAACACTTTGGAATCATAGAAAAACAGGTACAGCTTTATTTTCTTAAGTGAGAAAGCAAAGAGTGAAATGCATATTACCATACTATTTTCTGTAATTAAGAAGAAGAACCTCATGGTACATTTTTATTTTTCCTTAGGGATTTCCAAAATGAGTAATATGTAAGACAAAAGTTTTTGGCATTGTTTATCACCTGGACCAAAATATAAAAAACGAAAATAGAAAAAAAAAAAAAAAAAAAAATTTGTAGGATCAAATAATTTACATAATTTTAGCCTTGAAGAATTAATCACATGTATAATTTTCAAATGTTTGATATGTCTTTGTTAGGGTGAATAAGACTCTATTGTTTGCATGTTGTTTCTATGAAGGGCAAATGTGCCAATATAAAGTTTCTCCTCATGAAAAGAAAATCACCAGATCCCTTTATCTAAACAGGTATAGCATTGTGGAATAAATATACAAAGCAGACATATGAGTCAAGTTCCTCCGATGTAAATTTAACATTGAAGCAATTGATCAATAATGAGGTAATGGAATTTTAGATGAGTTGCAGGGCTGATGTGGATTTTGTCATAATGTCATCATGTATAACTGGAAAAATCTGCCATCTACCTTATTCTCTATGTAATGCAGGGCTTCATGTATCTATATAACAATGCAGTAAGTTTTTTACTTAGAAGATCTTATCCACAGTCAAGCAAATGCTCTAAGACAGTGAATGATTTGTGAGCCTTAGTTAATCTCTGTACATGATTTATAATCCTGTCTAGCATCGTTAGACACACTATCTCCAGGATTATAACATGGAAGGAATATAGTAATATTTCATTTTAACATTTGGTACATTTCCTGACTTGATGTAGAGATTCTTAAAGTATTATTTCTTGTTTTTTTTTTAAATGTGTCTTCAAGTACATTGTAACCTCTAGGAATGAAATAGCTTCACATGGAAAATGTTGATATAATTGGAAGAATTACAGTATTATTTTAAAGGCAAGACATTGGGATTGCACAAACTTGAGTTCAAATCCTTCTTTTTCAACCTACCAGATCTCTGACCTTGTGTAAATTATGTGATCTCAAACTCAATGCCCTAAATCAAAAGAGGTTTTATTGAGAAAACATATGCAATGGGCTTTAGTTAGAAAATAGCATGTAGTAAATCATTCAATAAATTGTAGATATTATCATTGTTAAATATCAATAAATAAAGGCTTATGTCATAAATGAATGAATTCTGTGTGGCTTATCTAGAAAATAATTAAATAATTGTTGCAGCAAAAACATACTTATTTTATTAGGAAATATAATTTAAATATCACCTATTCTGTATGAATGCTTAATCAGTGTTAATTTCAGATAGAAATACAAAAGACGATGTAATAACTGAAATGCTTAGTTACATATGTGGGAAAGCATTCATTTTCTAAGTCACTATTTACCAGGATCATATATATATATATAATCAGCAGTCCATTTCCAGATACCAAAATCTGTAATGGTTTCCTATCATTCCTTGTTGCTGGGGTCCTTTGTCTAGCAGGCAAAAGAAGTAAATTCATGGATTTGAAAGAAATTTTCAATAAATAATTCACAACAGGTGGGATTTTGAGTGGTGGTTTTCTACAAGGCATAATAACATCTCAGAGCTTCCTTGCTAATGAAAAGCAGCCATAAATTAACAGAGTAATTCAGTTGTCATTTGGTTGCCAGATAAAACAGGACATTTTCTACATGGTAACTCACAGTAGAACTGCCTTAAGAACTTGTTTGCAGAAAAGATCTAATGCTCTATGACAAAGAATGCATCTGGTCATGAGTAAGTGTAATCTTAACATCTGAGTCATTGATTCTGTCTCTCCCAGATCTAAAATACCAATCCGTGAATAATAGCTAACCCAGGCCATGTCTTTCAGCATCTGATCTTCACCATCATCCAGGAAGATAATGCAGCAGATCGCTGGCCCCTCAACTGATTCTCCTGTATTGATACCTGCATGTACACCCATGTCCCTTGCCTGGCTTTCCAGTGATTCCAGGTACTGTACCCAGTCTGTCTAAATATGCTCCTAGTGGAGAGATCACCAAATTGATCTGCATAATGCCAACATGAGATGTATGACCTGAACCCATTACAATGATATCTCACTCAGGCAAAGCTAGTATAGTACAGGCAGTATTTGTTGATCATGATGATGCTAAAGCATGGTGTTTAACATGCATGCCTTATAACCGTTGTTTCAGGTGAAATTTACTTCATTATGAAAGTAAATTTGTGATTTATGCTCATTGTCTATTACTCTTATGAGTTTATACAGTATTTTCTTCAACTTAAAATATTAAATATTTTAAAGAATGAGGTTTATCAAAGTATAGGTCACATAGTAACATTATGTATATTTCATGAATAGTGAATAAACTAATGGATCCATGCATTATATATATAAATGAACACAAAAGTGATTTGTATTCTTTCATTTTATTTTGACTATTCATTCTGTTCCTGACATTTTGTTTTAAAGTCATTTTTCACGTTATTAAAGTAAATGTTGAAAACTTAATATGGCTAGTTTTCAAGCAAAAATTAATAACTTTACCATGTATAATACTATTTAAATTTATGGCTCTCTCCTACTTCATAGAAAAAGATGTGTGAATAAAATAATGGTATTTAGTTTTCCATGCCTTACTGCTTATATCCTAAAGTTCCAAGACTTCTAGTAGATTCTCTTATATTCACTACGCTGGTTAAATTCACTTCTGGAATAGAAAATTGCAATTTTTTGGTGAAGGCATAGAAGTTTATTAAGAGGAAAATGTATTACTTCACTATAATGGCAGATTTTACATTACTAAAGAGCCAACAACCTTTGTTTGGAAATATAAAGATTTCAAAATTAAGTTCCAAATGAACAATAGAACTATGGAAAATAGATTCCATTATACAAATCTAAATATACAATAGGTTAAGAGCCTATTCCAAACATCCCTTCCATTTTTTGTTTCTTTTTACTACACCCTACTTAGTCATTTTGTATTATTACTTAATCATTTTGTGTTACTGGTTTAGTACACTGCTACATCCAAAGGATTACATTTACAACTACTCATACATGTTCAAAAGCAAGATCTCACAAATTTGTATGGAGGTGCATATTAGTTTTATAGCATTTTGTGATTTTTCTTAGTATTATAGTAAACTCAATATTGTCCATTTTATTAAAATATAAAGTCCTTCTTTGTCTTTTATAACAGTTTTGCATTTAAAATCTGTACTGTACCATATTAGTGTAGCTACCTCAGCTAGTTTTTGGCTACTATTTGCATGGAATAATATCTTTTTCCAATTTTTCACTTTAACCTATTTGTTTCCTTGGGTTTAAGGTGAATCACTTGTAAACAGCATATAGATGGATTATACATATTTATCCACTCTGCCAATCTGTGCCTTTTAATTGGGTTAACCCATTAACATTTATTCTAGTTTGCTAATGCTGCCCAAATGCAAAACATCAGAAATGGAATGGCTTTTATAAAAGGGGGTTTATTTGGTTACACAGTTATAGTGTTAAGGCCATAAAGTGTCCAAGGTAAAGCATCAACAATCCAGTACCTTCATTGGAAGATGGCCAATGGCGTCTGGAAAACCTCTGTTAGCTGGGAAGGCACGTGGCTGTCATCTGCTCCAAGTTCTGGTTTCAAAATGGCTTTTTCCCAGGATGTTCCTCTCTAGGCTTTAGCTCCTCAGAAATGTCACTCTGAGATGCTCTTGGGTCATTTGTCCTCTCTTAGCTTCTCCAGAGCAAAAGTCGGCTTTCAAAGGCCATCTCCAAAATATCTCTGTAAGCTGAAGCTCCTCTCTCAGTTCCAGTGTGTTCTTCAAAGTGTCCCTTTTGGCTGTAGCTCCTCTTCAAAATGTCACTCTCAGCTCCAGTGAGTTTCTTCTATTTGTTAGCTCATTTATATGGCGCCAGTGATTTAATTTAGACCCACTCTGAATGTGTGGGGTAACACCTCCATGGAAATTATCCAATCAGAGTCATCACCAACAGTTGGATGGGGCACATCTCCATGGAAACACTCAAAGAATTACAATCTAATCAACACTGATACATCTGCCCACACAAGATTACATCAAAGATAATGGCATTTGGGGGGAACATAATACATTCAAACTGGAGCAACATTCAATGTTATTAGTGTAAAAGCAGTATTCCAGCCATTGTTTCCTTTGGTTTTTATATGTCATATCTTATTTTTAACTCTCTTTTTAATCTTGCTTACCTATACTGATAATCTTCATTTCTTTATTCTACTCCAAGCCTCTGTCTCCTGCCTTTTCCTTTCAAACTGCAGAACTTCCTTTCATATTTCTTGTAGGGCCAATTTCTTGATAAGGAACTCTCACATTTTCTGTTTTTGTGTGTGTGTGTGTATGAACATTTTAAACTCTCCCTCATTTTTGAAAAATAATTTTGCCAGATAAAGAATTTAGGATTGGCAGATTTTCTCTATCAGTAACTTAAATATATCATACCACTGCCTTCTCACATCCATGGTTTCTGATGAGAAATTGACAGTCTTATTGTGGTTCCCTTATTTGTGACAAACCACTTTTGTCTTGATTCTTTCAGTACTCTTTCCTTGACTTTGGCATTAGACATTCTGATTTGTATGTGTCTTGGAGTAGGTCTACCAGGATTTATTCTGTTTGGAGTACGTTGAACCACTTGGACATGCACATTTATGTCTTTCAAAGGAGTTGGGAAATTTGGGGTCCTTTTTCCTCAAATATTATTTCTGTACCTTTTCCCTTCTCTTCTCTCACATTGTCTTCTTTTACTCTAAAATTATTATTTGTGACTTGTTTACCAAAGATTTGTCAAAAGATAGGTTGTATCTTTAAAATAAAGCATGTTTTGGTTTTATTGATCAGTGCTATAATTTTTAGAATAACATTATTTACTTCTGCTTTTGTATTTATAATTATTTCCAGTTTCTTGGGTTTTTCTGCTTTTCTTTTATTGAGTTCTAGATTAGGTGTTAGATTCATTCTTTCTGTTTTTCTAATAAAAGTTTTTATTTATAACTAATTTTTCTTTGAGCACTTCTATGACCACCCCACATATTTTGTTATGCAGTGATGACTGAGTTTCATTTGTATCTTAAATATGCTTTGATTTCTTCTTCATCAGTTTGTAATTTGTGTTTCTTTTTTTCTTTTGTCTTTCTTTTGTTACCAATATCTGTGTTTTATTAGACTGTGGATAGAAAATGTGACATATGTTGTCTGGTTTTTGGAAATTTATTTTCATGAATGTTCAAATTATGAATGTGAGTTATTCTCAATTTCTTGGTTATGTAAATATATTGTATTAAGTTTCATAACTGTGTTATTAAAATCTCTATATATTATTCTTTTATATATTTTTGTGTTTTTTATTTTGTTTGTTGTTGTTTGATATTTGCTTCTGGATTGGTATATTGAATTGTCCCAATATTTTTTTTTTGAGATTTGTTCATTTCTCATATATTTCAATTATTTTTGGTTTATTTATTTCAAATTCTGTTTCTCAGAACTCATACACTCTTAAAGAAAGGTACCTGTGTCAACAAGAAATATCTTCCTTTTTCTGTTTTCTAATTTTGACAATTTTATTTTTACAATATTAATTTGGTTACACTTCCTTCCTTCCCTCCCTTCCATCCTCTTTCCCTTCTTCCTCTTTCTATCTTTTCTTTCTTTCCTTCCTTCCTTCCTATTTCTTCCATTTTTTCTTTTTTTCCTTAAAATTACTTGATCATTTTCATGTTTTACTTTTTAATTTCTTGTTATTTTATTTTAGATATGTCTCTTGCAAACATCAGAGAATTGGATTTTTAAAAAGTTGAGCTACTTCCTCTTTCCATTTTTTAAAAAGGGAATTAGTACAACCACATTGGTGTGATCACTTATGTTCCAGACATTATGCATGCCATCTTATTTTGTTTTTATGTTTAACTTTCTTTTATAATTTTAACTTTAGATTGGCATGCCATGGAGTCAAATTTTTATTCAGTTTCATGAAGTGCACCCATACACACATATTTAATTTGTGTAACCACTAACACAATAAAATCAAGATACAGAACAGTACCATCATGGCAAAAAGCTCCTCCGTTTGCTCTCTAGACACCCATTACCCCCTTACATTAGCCCCTGGCAAGCACTGATCTTTTCTCCATCACTACAGTTTTGCAGTTTTCCAGAATCCTATATAAATGCAATCATGTAGCATGTGATATCTATAAAATTTGCTTTTTCACTTAGCGAAATTCATCCAGGTTGCCTGTATCATTTATTATAATTTATTGCTAAGTAGCATTCCATTGTATATATCACATTTTCTTTTATCAGTTCACTGGACAGTATATTCATTGAGAGATAGTTTGTTTTCATTGTTTGACAATTACGAATGGTACTGCTATCAACATTTGTGTAGATATTTTTGTGTGAACAAAAGCTGTCATTTCTCTAGAGTAAATACATGGGAATAAGTTTAGTAGGTGTCAAAAGAAAATTGGAGTAGAGTTCTCAGATGATGGCAATTTTTTCAGAATTCAAACAAACAAAAAAAAACAACTGCAGCAAGGAAGCTAGATCATTTACAAAAAATGGAGGAAGCTTTGAGATTCCAGGGATAACAAGGGATTTTTATAGACATAAAAAGGAAGTTAGCTTGTGCCCTATAGATTGAACAAGGGGTTTGTCTGTCTTATAGGGGTGGGTTTAAGGTAGATGGGCTTTTCTGTATTGAATCAAACACACCTAACTAGAGGCATGATTGTCTATCTGGGTTGGCAGCCTTAAAGAGGATTTCAGATTTCAGAATTTTAAGAGGAAACTCAAAATGTAGATCAAAGAGGAAGTAGGGCATGGGTTTTGTCCTGCTTTTGATTATTTTTGTTATTATTATTTTTTTGCTCTGAGATGTCCCCAGGATTTTCTTTATATAATCCTTTATATAATGTCTCTACATAGTTTTAGTAAATTCACCCACCTCCTTGGTCATTCCCTCACTTAGGAAGGTTTGACCACATTGTTTTTAGTCTCATATTTACCACTAAAAGTCTACTGTGTTTCATTGCTGATTTCATGGATTAGCTGAAATTCAAGATTTTCATTGTCCCATTTGTATCCTTAGTTGTATCATTTGTCTTGTTAGTGGCTGTATAGTAGCATTTAAGAGTCAAGATATCATACAACAAATGTGGGATATTGTTATATTAAGATTAAAATGGTAAAATGTTTCCCTATTAGGACATCTCTGAGCCAAATTACCAATGATCTTAGAAGCCACCTGTGCCAGTTTGGATATACTGTCCCCCACAAAAGTCATGATCTTTTAACCCAACTTTGTTGAGTGGAACATTTTGATTGAGTGTTTACGTGGAAATGTGACTCACTGAACTGTGGATGATACTTTGTTTAAATTATTTCCATGGAATTATGGAACCCAGGCATTCAGGGTGAGGCTTGATTAGTTCACTGGAGTATTTAAGAGAACTAAGTACCAACCCAGATGGTTGCCACTGTGTGGAGATGCTTGGAGATGCAGACAGAAAGACATTTGGAGATGCTAGGCTAAGGGATAAAGCCCAGAGTTTGCCCAGGAGAAGCAAAGAGAGGACAGCCAGATGCTTAGAAATGCTCTGGGAGAGAGAAGCAAGGACACACAGGAGCTGAGAGAGAGAAGCTAAGACAAAAGCCCAGAGACATTTTGGAGAAAGCCTTTTTGAAACACAGACTGGGAGCAAAGGACCAACAGATGCCAGCCTTGTGCCTTCCTACCTGACAGAGGTGTTCTGCACACCACTGGCCTTTTTTCAGTGAAGGTATCCTCTTGTTGATGCCTTAGTTAGGAGGCTTTTATGGCCTTAGAAATGTAAATTTGTAACCTAATAAATCCTCTTTTTAAAAGCCAGTCCATTTCTGATATTTTGTGTAACTAAATAGAACACAACCCAAAAGAGAATCAGATCAATCAGATTCAGGGGGTAAATAAGCTGATGTGGCTGCTTTTCTAGCATGGGCTTCTGCTGCCACTACCTCTGGCTAAACTTCCTTTTGACTGTCATTTACAAATACACAGCATTAGGTACCCACCAGTGCACATGAACCATCTTGGGAAGGCAGAGTATAGTCTAATGTTAATTAATATTGGAGAGTCGTTTTGAGAAGTTCTGATACTTTGTCAGCTAATGAGCTGATAGTCTGCTCTAGAGAGAAGATAGATTTTTCTAACTCTAACTCGACCTTTTATAATACCGTCTGTAATCATATAGTGTATCTTTCAAAACAGGTGATAGCTGTCCTAGGGGCAAGGGGAATAATACTAAGAAGAGAATATCTCATGAGTTTAGTGTGTTGATGTGTTTTTCCATGATCCATTTAGAGTTGTCTCTAATCTGGCAATAGCCTCTTCACATGTTTTTATAGTATAGGAAGAGGTCATAAGTGTACTTGGGTTCTAATTTTCCCTCTTGGAGGCTTATCATAAATAGCCATTTGAAAAATAACTTAAGCTATATAGCAGGAACCAAATCATTTTATAGGTAGCAAATTTTATGCTGTGTCCACTTACAAAAAATGTCCATAAAGAGCATAATTAGGTTATCTATTGCCTTTAAGGAATGGGATATTTTCTTGTAGAGTTAATTGTTTATAACTTCGAAAAGGAGGATAATAGCCATCATAATTTTTAATGCTCTGATATCATGATCCCATTTAACTAACAATTTCCTTTGCCTAACTTCAGCCCACCACACATTTGTACCATGTTTGGAATAAGTTCTTATGTTATTAAAATCTTGGGGGGCTTGGAGAAAAATAGTGCCCCTAAAAGTAGTCTGGCCCCTACAGTATTCTCTTGTCTCATTAAAGTAAAATGAATCTTGCCATACAAAAACTAAATATTTACTATTCCCTACAGGGTAGCCATTGTTATCTGTGTGGTTGCTAGTAAAACACCAGAATCCTTGGTTTAAAGAGGCCATATCACAATCCCAGTCTCAGGGATTTTTATGGTACAGACCAGATTCATTTCAAAAAGGATATCTATCCAATTGTATGTATCTGATGTTTTCAGTAAGGGCCAAGTCTACAAGTGTAAGGGGAGAGTTATTAGAGAAATACCTGTTTGATGTATGGTGTGCTAGAAGGATGAAGGAATTGTGCTCAAGGAAGGAGCACATAGGATGGAATAGAGTAAATAGGAGATAAGAAGAAAAATATGGTGAAGGTAGGGCATTACTGAGGATAGAGATGGGCATTGTAAGGGGTATAGAATGAATAACAGAATTTTAGACATACAGAGAAAAGGAAAAGAGAGGGGAATAAGGTAAGGAAATCCAGGCATGATCTTGGGCATCATACACTTGTTCCAGTGTCTTCAGCAGACAGTGTCTACATCAGATGCCATTGATTCTGGAATCCTTATGTCAATGTTTTTAAATTAAATTCAGTTATATTGAAATATATTGAAATATATTCACATACCATGCAGCCATCCATGGTGTACAGTCAATTTTTCACAGTACCATCATATAGTTATACATTCATCACCCCAATCTATTTTTGAACATTTTCCTTTTATTAGAAAAAATCAGAAAAAGAATAAAAAATAAAAGTAAAAAAGACCCAAATCATCCCCCCATCCCAAACTATTTTTCATTTAGTTTTTGTCCACATTTTTCTTCTCATCCATTCATACACTAGAAAAAGAGAGTGTGATACACAAGGTTTTCACAATCACACTGTCACCCCTTGTAAGCTACCTTGCTATATAATCATCTTCTAGACTCCAGGATACTGGGTTGGGGTTTGATGGTTTCAGGTATTTACTTCTAGCTATTCCAAAAACTGTTATGTATACAGTGCATAACAGTGCCCACCAGAGTGACCTCTCAACTCCATTTGGAATCTCAGCTACTGAAACTTTATTTGGTTTCATTTTGTATACCCCTTTTGGCCAAGAAGACGTTCTCAATCCCATGATGCCAGGTTCATATTCATCCCTGGGAGTCATATCCTGCATTGCCAGGGAGATTTATACCCCTGGGAGTACAGTCCACATAGTGAAGAGGGCAGTGATTTCACCTGCTGAGGTATTTTATCTAAAGAGAGAGGGCCATATCTGGGCAACAAAGAGGTACTCAGCAGGGAGACTCTTAGACACAATTATAAGTAGGTTTAGCCTCTCCTTTGCAGTAACAAGCTCCCTAAGAACAAGTCCCATGACAGAAGTCTCAGCACATCAAACCACCAGTCCTCAATGTTTGTGAGAAAATCAGCAACAGTCCAGGTGAGGAAGTCGAACACTCCGGTATTTTTCCTCCAGCTCCTCAGGGGGACCCTACATAAATAGTTTTACTCTCTGCCCAAATGGGATGTGTCACTATTTCACTCTAATCTATACAAACCTACCATATCTCACTGCATATTCAAAGCTCCATGTAATTGTGGTGTTTGAACAAACTGACTGTAGAAGTTATATGGTTTAGAACATATAAATTCTGCACCAAATAAACATCTCTTCCCTTGGTCTCACATGGAAGTTGAAATTTTGACCCACAGTTTCAACCTTCACCCTTTGGCCTGACATACCCTAGTCTTAGCCAGATCTGCTTCATTCATATCTCTAATTGAAGTCTGGGTTCTTTTTCAGCTTTTTTTTTTTAAACAGTTCCTCTATGTGCTAATACTGACATTCATATCTGCTGAGCTCTAACTCTGATTTTCTGGTGTCACACAGATACCTAATGTCCCAGAGAACTATCAGGTTATACACAAAGGGATCAGCATCTCAGAGTTTGGAGATAGCCATTATAATTCAGGAACAGATTTGACTGCTGTAAGAGGTTACAATCTAGGGACCATTACAATAATCATTCCCTTGTTAGGCTGTTTTCTGAGATTCAATTCTGAGTTTACACATTGTAGTTAGTCCATATTGGTGAGGCATTATAGTGTTTGCCTTTGTTTCTGGTGTAGTTCACTCACAATGCTGTCTACAGGATCTATTCACCTCATTGCATGTCTCACAGCTTCACTCCTTCTCGTAGTTGTTCAATATTTTGTTGTATGCATACACCACAGTTCACCATTCTGTTCCTCAGTCGATGTACCTTTAGGCCATCTCCACACATTGCAAATCATGAATACTGCCTCCATAAACACCAGTGTGCAAATGTCCATTCATGTGTCAGCTCTCAGATCTTCCAAGCACATACCACATAATGAGGTTGCAGGATGTTATGGCCCCCACATACTTAGCTTTTTGTGGAACCACGACTATGACCTCCAGAAAAGCCACTCCATTCTGTTTCCTCATCAACAGTGGATAGGTACATCCCTCTCTTCATGTTTTCTCCAGCTCTTTTACACCTATTTACATTTTTTCCTATAATTTTAAAGAGTTATATCCACATATCATACATTTATACACAACATACAGTCAGTTGTTCATGGTATCATCATCAAGTTGTACATTTATCACCACAATCACTTGAACATATTGATTACTACAAAAAAAGTTGTTTTTTTGTGAATAATAAAAAAGATAATAAAAAGAAAAATAAAATGTCATACAATAATAGTAAGGACAGGAAACAACTTCACTACTAAGAATCTCATAACCCTCATACACATTTACCTTTGGTATATTGCCTTTGTTACATTTAAGGGAAGCATATTACAATGTTACTGTTGACCATAGACTCCAGTTTGCTTTGATTATGTTTTTTTTCCCAAATACCATCTGTGCCGGTTTGAATGTATTGTGTCCCCCAAATGCCGTTATCTTTGTGGTCTTGTGGGACAAACGTTTTGGTGCTGGTTAGATTTGCTTGGAATGTGCCCCACCCAGCTGTGGGTGGTGACTTTGGTGGGATACTCCCATGGAGGTGTGACCCCACCCATTCAGGGTGGGCCTTGATCAGTGGAGCCATATAAAACATGCTGACTCAAAGAGACTGAACGGAGTGCAGCTGTGAGTGACGGTTTGAAGAGGAGCAAGCTTGCTAGAGAGGAATGTCCTGGGAGAAAGCCATTTTGAAACCAGAACTTTGGAACAGACGCCAGCCACATGCCTTCCCAGCTAACAGAGGTTTTCCGGACACCATTTGCCATCCTCCAGTGAAGGTACCTGATTACTGATGTGTTACCTTGGACACTTTATGGCCTTAAGACTGTAACTGTATAGCCAAATAAACTCCCTTTTTATAAAAGCCAATCCATCTCTGATGTTTTGCATTCTGCAGCATTACCAAACTAAGACAGATTTTGGTACCAGGAGTGGGGTGCTTTTGCTGCTGAGTCTGCAAATACCAAACATGTTGGAATGGCTTTTTAAATGGATAATGGGGAGTTTCTGGAAGAGTTGTGAGGAGCTTGACAGAAAAGGCCAAAACTGCTTTAAAGAGACTGTTTATGAAAATATGGACTCTAAAGATACTTCTGATGAGGCCCTGAGCAGAAATGATGAATGTGTTGTTGTAAACTGGAAGAAAGGTGATCCTTGTTTTAAAGTGGCAGAGAATTTGGCAAAATTGAGTCCTGGTGTCAAATGGAAGGAAGAATCTGGAAGCAATAACCTGGAATACTTAGCTGAGGAGATCTCCAGACTACCTGTGGAGAATGTATCCTGTCTTTTCCTTGCAGCTTATAGTAAAATGCAAGCAGAGAGAGATAAACTTAGAACTGAACTCTTGGGTTCAAAGAAACCAAAAGCTGATGGCTTGGAAAATTATGAGCTTCCAGGGGGTGGAATCCCAGAAGCTACAGCCCAATGTGAGGATATAACCAAACATGGAACCCAGCTGCCATTTCAGTACAAGCCAAGATTGGAAATGGAATTATCCAGAAAGGATTTGTGGAAACTCCTATTGTCTGATGGCTTTGACCCCTGTGTGCTTCATGCAAAGCCAACAGAATTTTTGCGAGAACTTTATAGACAGAGCCATTGCCGGTCTGGACTAGAGGAGACAGACAAGGAAAAAATTAAAGGAAAAATTTCTTCAAAGACAGAGACATGGAGGTTGAGGTCTGGAGTCAGGAGGTCTCTGGCTGGGTGAGCGGAGCAGCCCACATGCATGGAAAGGGTGAGTTTGCCCTGGAGGTTGAGGGCAGGCTTTCCGCCTTGATGCTCTGGAAGAGTTTTGCCACCTCAGGTCCCAAAGAGGTTGGAGCACATTCCCAGGGAATTGGGGAAAGCCTGGCTGCCACCCCACTGTTCTGAAGGGGTTGAGCGTGTGCCTGGGAGATGGAAGGGAATCTGGGGGCTGCCCCGATGTTTGAGGAGGTTGGGGCCGAGAAGGTGGTCTCCCCAATGTGTGGGTATGTTGGAGCACTCACCTAAGCATTTGGAGAGGAAAGGGCTGCCGAAAAGGCCCTTAGGAAGGGTTAGGCTCCCGCTCTCTCAAGCCCCAAGGATGCAACGTTGTTCTGTAAATGACTCTCAGACTTTGAAATCTAATGGAGTTTGTCCTGCGGGTTTTAGGAACTATTTTGCTCCTGTTAACCCTGTTTTCCTTACTCTTTCCCCTTATGGCAATGGGAATGTTTATCCTGTGAATGTCCCTCCTTTGTATATTGGAAGCATATAACTTGTTCTAAGTCCACAGATCCAAAGCTAAAGGAGAAATGTGCCTTAGGACCCACCATGCCTGTAATTGATTTTGATGGGATCTTGTACTTAACTTTTGTTGCTGAAATGATTTAAGTTTTTGTGATATTGTGATGAAATGAATGTATTTTGTATTTGGAAAGATAATGTCATTTTGGGGTCCAGGGGGTGGAATGTGCCGGTTTGAATGTATTGTGTCCCCCAAATGCCATTATCTTTGTGGTCTTGTGGGACAAACGTTTTGGTGCTGGTTATATTTGCTTGGAATGTGCCCCACCCAGCTGTGGGTGGTGACTTTGGTGGGATACTCCCATGGAGGTGTGACCCCACCCATTCAGGGTGGGCCTTGATCAGTGGAGCCATATAAAACATGCTGACTCAAAGAGACTGAACGGAGTGTAGCTGTGAGTGACGGTTTGAAGAGGAGCAAGCTTGCTAGAGAGGAATGTCCTGGGAGAAAGCCATTTTGAAACCAGAACTTTGGAACAGACACCAGCCACGTGCCTTCCCAGCTAACAGAGGTTTTCTGGACACCATTTGCCATCCTCCAGTGAAGGTACCTGATTACTGATGTGTTACCTTGGACACTTTATGGCCTTAAGACTGTAACTGTATAGCCAAATAAACTCCCTTTTTATAAAAGCCAATCCATCTCTGGTGTTTTGCATTCTGCAGCATTGGCAAACTAAGACACCATCCCTTTTTCAACAGTCTGCAAGGTTGGCATTCATTTGTCTCCCCCATGTAAAAACATTTTTATGTTTGTACATTTAGTAACAGTCATTGATGACTCCAGTTTTTGCCAAGTAATACAGTCCCAGTCTTTATCATCTATAAGTCTGGTGTCATACGTTCCCCTATCCCTCCTCTTTCAGCTTTAATCACAGACATCTTTCTTAAGTGTACGTACAATATTGTGTTACCATCATACAGTATTATGCTATCTATTTCTGGATCTACACAATCAATCCCGCTGAACATTCTATAGTTCTTCAGCGAAAAATATCTGATCTCTACACTTTGTCTCCTGGTAGCCTGTGTTGTAAGCTTTTAACTCTCAATGTTTGTTTGTTAATGTTAGTTCATGTTAGTGAGACCATACAGTATCTGACCTTTTGTTTCTGGCTAACTTCACTCAACATAATGTCCTCAAGGTTCATCCACCTTATTATATGTTCCACATCTTTGTTCTGTCTTCCAGCTGCATAATAATTCATCATGAGTATATACCACAGTTTGTTTATCCACTCGTCTGTTGATGGACATTTGGGCTGTTTTATCTCTTGACAATCATGAATAATGCTGTAATAAACATCGGTTTACAAATGTCCATTTGTGTCTTAACTTTCAGTTCCTCTGAGTAAACACCTAGTAATGGAATACCTTGGTCATATGGCAAATCTATACTTAACGTCCTGAGGAAACTCCACCACACTGTCTTCCGGAGTGGTTGCACAATTCTACATTCCCACCAACAGTAAATAAGTTTGCCACTTTCTCCACATCCCCTCCAGCACTTGCAATTTTCTGGTTTTTTTGTTTGTTTTTATTTTTTGTTTTTTGTTTTTTTTGGATAATGGCCATTCTGATAGGTATGAAATGATATCTCATTGTGGTTTTGATTTGCATTTCCCTAATAGCCAGTGAAGTTGAGCATTTGATCATATGTTTTTGAGCCATTTGTATTTCCTCTTCAAAATTGTCTGTCCATGTCTTTTGCCCATTTTTAAATTGGATTGTTTGTCTTTCTGTTGTTGAGTTGTAGGATCCCTTTATATATTGGGGATATTAAACCCTTATCTGATGTGGTTTCCAAATATCATCTCCCATTGTGTAGGTTGCCTTTTTACTTTTCTGACAAAGTCTTTTGTTGTACAAAAGTGTTTAATTTTGAGGAGATCCCATTTGTCTATTTGTTCTTTGGTTGCTTGCACCTTGGGTGTGCGGTCTAGGAAACCACACCTCCTATCACAAGATCTTTCAGATATTGCCCTATATTTTCTTCTAAGAGTCTTAGGGTCTTAGAACTAATGTTTAGGTCTTTGATCCATTTTGAGTTAATTTTTGCATAGCATGTGAGATAGGGTTCCTCTTTCATTCTTTTGGAAATGGCTATCCAGTTATTCAAACACCATTCATGAAAGAGGTTGCTGTGTCTCAGTTGCTTTGGCTTGACTGCCTTATCAAAGATCAATTGTCCACAGTTGCAAGGGTCTATTTCTAAACACTCAGTTTGTTTCCATTGGTCAGTATATCTCTCCTTATGTCAGTACCATGCTGTTTTGAGCACTGTAGCTTTGTAATATGTTTCAAGGTCAGGTAGGATGAGACATCACACTTTGTTCCTCTTTGTCAAGATATTTTTGGCTATTCAGGGCACCTTGCCCTTCCAAGTATATTCAGTTATTGGCTCTTCTATTTCTGTAAAGTAAGTTGTTGGGATTTTAATTGGTATTTCATTGAGTTTACAAATCAGTTTGGTTAACACTGCCATCTTAACTATGTTTAGTCTTCCAATCCATGAACATGATATGTTCTTCCAATTTTTTTAGGTCCTTTTTGATTTCTTTTAGCAGTTTCTTGTAGTTTTCTGTATAAAGGTCTTTTGTGTCCTTGGCTAAGTTTATTCCTAAATGCCTGATTCTTTTGGTTGCTGTAGTAGACAGAATTTTTTATTTCCTCCTCTTGTTGCATATTACTTATGTATAGGAACACTACAGATTTTTGCATGGTGATCTTGTAGCCTACCATGTTGCTGTATTCGTTGACTAGTTCTAGAAGCTTTGCTGTAAATTTTTTCTGGATTTGCTACATATAGAATCATGCCATCTGCAAAGAGTGAAAGATTTACTTCTTTCTCTCCAATTTGGATGAGTTTATTTCTTTTTCTTGCCTAATTATGCTAGCTAGCACTTCCAGCACAATGTTGAATAACAATGTTGACTGTGGGCATCCTTGTCTTGCTCCTGATCTTAAAGGGAAAGCTTTCAGTCTCTCCCCATTTAGTATGATGTTAGCTGTGGGTTTCTCATATATTGTCTTTATCATATTGAGAAAATTCCCTTCTATTCCTATCCTTTGAAGTGTTTTCATAAAGAAAGGATGTTGATTTTTGTCAAATGCCTTTTCTGCATTGATCCAGATGATCATGTGGTTCTTCTGCTTTGATTTATTGATGTGGTGTATTACATTAATTGATTTTCTTGTGTTGAACAAGCCTTGCATACCTGGAATAAATCCCACCTGGTCATGGTGTATAATTCTTTTAATGTCCTGCTGAACATGATTTGTGGGTATCTTTTTGAGGATTTTTGCATCTATATTCATTTAAGAGATTGGTCTATAATTTTCTTTTTTGTAGTATCTTTGTCTGATTTTGGTATTAGGGTGATGTTGGCTTCATAGAATGAGGTAGTTTTCCCTCTTATTTAATTTTTTGAAGAATTTGGGCAGAATGGGTTCTAATTCTTTCTTGAATGCTTAGTAGAATTCACATGTGAAGCCATCTGGTCCTGGTCTTTTCCTTTTTGGGAGCTTTTTGATGACTGACTCAATCTCTTTACCTGTGGTTGGTTTATTGAGGTCATTTATTTCTTTTTGAGTAAATGTTTATGCTTTTCTAGGAAGTTTCCCTTTTAGTATAAGTTGTGTAGTTTATTAGCATATAGTTGCTCATAGTATCTTCTCATTATCTCCTTTATATCTGCAGGGTCAGAAGTTATGTTTCCTTTCCCATTTCTGATTGTATTTATTTGTATCCATTCTCTTTTTTTCTTTTTGTCAGCCTAGCTAGGGGTCCATTAGTTTTATTGATTTTTGCAAAGAAACAACTTCTGCTTTAGTTGATTCTGTCTATTGCTTTCCTCTTCTCAATTGCATTTACTTCTTCTCTAATCTTTGTTGTTTCTTCCCTTCTGTTTGCTTTGGGGTTAGTTTGCTGTTCTTTCTCTAACTTCCCCAAGTGAACAATTAATTCCTCAATATTTACTCTCTCTTCTCTTTTAATATAGGCATTTAGGGCAATAAATTTTCCTCTCAGCACCATCTTTGCTGCATCACATAAGTTTTGGTATGTTGTATTTTCATTGTCATTTGCCTCAAGTTATTTACTAATTTCTCTTGTAATTTCTTCCTTTACCCACTGGTTTTCTAAGAAGGTGTTGTTTAGCCTCCATATATGTGTTAATTTTATGACCTTCTGTCTGTTATTAATTTCCAACTTCATTGCATTATGGTCCAAGAAAATGTTTTGTATAATATCAATATTTTAAATTTGCTGAGACTTGCTTTGTGATCCAACATGTGGTCTATCCTAGAGAATTTTCCATGAGCACTTGAGAAGAAATTGTATCCTACTGTTGTTGGAGGTGGTGTTCTATAAATGTCTTTCAAGTCTAGTTCATTTTTCATATAACTCAACATCTCTGTTTCTTTATTTATTCTCTGTCTAGATATTCTATCCATTGATGAGAGTGGTGTTTTGAAATCTCCAACTATTATTGTAGAGATATCTACTTCTCCTTTCAGTGTTCTCAGTGTTTGCCTCATGAATTTTGGGTCATTCTGGCTTGATGCATAAATATTTATGATTGTTTTGCTTTCTTGATGAATTTACCATTTTATTAATATATAATATCCTTCTTCATATCTTTTAATTGTTTTATTTTTGAAGTTTACTTTGTCTGATATTAATATAGCTACTCCTGCTTTTTCTGGTGTTGTTTGCATGAAATATCTTTTTTCCAACCTTTTGCTTTCAGTCTATTTTTGCCCTTGTGTCTAGAGTGAGTTTCTTGTAGATAGCATATAGATGGATCCTGTTTTTTAATCCATTCTGTCACTCTGTGACATTTTATTGGGGCATTTAATCCATTAACATATAGTGTTATTACTGTAAGGTTGGTAATATCTTCTACCATTTTGTCTTTTGGATTTTATATGTCATGTCTTGGTTTTTCCTCTATTTTACCCTTCCTGATAATCTTCATTTCCACACTCTTCTCCAACTCTCTCTCTCCTCTCTTTTCTTATCAGCCTGTAGCACTCCCTTTAGTATTTTTTATAGCACTGGTCTCTTATTCACAAACTCTCTTGGTGTCTTTTTGTTGGAAAACATTTTAATCTCTCCCTCATTTTTTAAGGACAATTTTGCTGGATATAGAGTTCTTGGTTGGCAGATTTTTTCTTTCAGTATCTTAAATATATCATGCCATTGTCTTCTTACCTCCATGGTTTCTGTGGAGAAATCTTTACATAGTCTATGTAGCTTCCCTTATATGTGATGGATTGCTTTTCTCTTGCTGTTTTCAGAATTCTCTCTTTGTCTTTCACATTGGACAATCTGATCAGTAATTATCTTGGAGTAAGTCTATTGGATCTATTCTGTTTGGGGTATGCTGTACTTCTTGAATCTGTAATTTTCTGTCTTTCATATGAGTCAGGAAATTTTCAGTGACTATTTCTTCTTTTATTCTTACTGCCCCTTTTCCCCCTTTTCTCCTTCCAGGATATCCATAACACATATATTCATGCATTTCATCTTGTTACTCAGCTCCCTAAGACCTTTCTCATATTTGTTTCCATTTTTTCCCCATCTTTTCTTTTGTGTGTATGAATTCAAATGTTTTGTCTTCCAGTTCACTGATCATTTCTTCTGCCAGTTCAAATCTACTGTTGTATCCCTCAATTATGTTTTTCATCTCTTCCATTATTTCCTTCATTCCCGTAAGTTATGCCATTTGTTTTTTCAAGTTTATGAATTCTTCTTTATGGCCATCCAGTGTCTTCTTTATATCCTTCATCTCTTTTGCCATATCTTCCCTCAGTTCATTGAATTGATTTAGCATTAATTGCCTCAACCCCTGTATCTTGGTTGAACTATTAATTTGCTCCTTTGGTTGGTCCATATTTTCATGTTTCCTAGTATGGCTCCCTATCTTGAGCTGTCTAGGCATCTGATTTTCTTGATTAGTTTATTCTGGAGCTCATTTTTACTCTTTTACCTGGGAGTTTCTTGATGGTTGGCTTTGTTCTCTAACCCTTATTCAGTTCAACTTATTCTAGACCTCTAACTTAGGTTCTGTTTAGTTGATCATAACTTTTCACCTCTTTTTGTTGTTGTTGTTGTTGTTGTTGTTGTTTCTTGCCCTGACTCTATGTAACCTTTTGTGACATGGTCTCCTCAGATATGTTCAACCCCAGTTAGGTTTTCCCAGTCTAGAGAGGCCCAGGTCTCATGAGGAGGATATGGAGTTTACCTGAGAATGAGACCCTCCTTTTAGGCCTCTAGAATCAGTTCTTCTCCTATCCTGTCTGGCAGGTAGCACTTGCCAGCCTGTAGCTCCCTCACCAGTGTAAAGAGGTATGGCTCCTTTAGTTCTCCTGGTGACTCTGATCCTATCAGATCTGTGGCTGACTGAAGCTTGAATCTGAATTCCAGTCCCTGGGGTCTGAATTCCCAGAAGGAGGGCTGCCAGTCGATCTGAACCTCCCTCCACTCTCCCAATCTTAGGAACTCCAGTTGTCTCCCAGAGGCACTATTCCCTTCTCCCGTCTCCTCTTTGGGGCAATTCCAACTTAATACCTTGGTCAGCCTGGGTTGCCAATTGAAGACTGGTGTGGAGAACTTCTTCAGAAGTGAATCTGGAATTCAAGGAATTTCTGGGTACTCTGTATCCCCCCAAGACTAGCCCAGACCCTCAACTTGGACTGTATGATAGAAAGTAACCACATCTATTACTTTTAAATTTAAAAAATAGAAAAGAAAAAAAAAAAAGATAAAAGAAAAAAATGAAGTCCCTTTAAAAAGCTTTTCCCTAGCCTGTATGTTTTGTCAGTTTCAGAATAGAACATTTAAAGACATACTTTGGGCTTTTGTCTGACAATTACTCTCCAACACTTTCAATTCCACTCCTGCTGGGGGCTATTAAAGTGCAAAAAGATAAGGAGTCAGTGAGAAAGGAGAAGGAACAAAATGTAGGGGAAAAAAGGCTTTTTTGGATCCAGGGAATGGGTGCTCTCTTTTTTTGTGCCCCCAGCTTCTCAGAGTCCAGCCCTTATTTAGCACCTCCAGCTCCAAAAATTAATTAATTAATTTGTTAATTAATTCTGCAGTTGAGGCTGGGTTGAGTCCCTCTTCTTGCCCTCGGCAGATTGTTTTTTTTTTTCCTCTTTCAGGGAGCCAGCTGCAAGATAGTCCATGTGGCCTGGGCAGGGAGGGGCACCAGCCCCCTGGTTGTGGTAACTTCTAAAATTTGCTGAGATCTCAGCTTTTCCTCAGGTTCCAAACTTATGTACAATGTGTGACTGGTCACTGGAGAACCCAAAAGCACTGTTTCATACAGCTCTTGGGTAATTGCCAGCTGCTTTAGGAGAGAGACTAAATTCCATGCTTCACCACTCTGCCATCTTGCCCCTTATTTCAATTTTAAGTGCTTGGAGTATGTTTTCATTGTGATGTGTGGACACAGGTGTCAATTCTGTGTAGTTTTACTGCCATGGTGGTGGTTAATAAGACCTGATAAGATCCTTTCTACAGCAGCATTTCATTAATGTATCTTCCAGTGTAACCTAAGTAATTTGTAATTTACCTAAGGAAGTTTACAATGGTGCTGACATTTTTGGGAGTTAATCTCCCCACTTGGGATCATGACCTAAATAATGCAAAGTCTTTGACAAATTTGTAGTTTACCCTTGGATGCCTTATGTCCCTCTTTGACTGATGCCTCTAGAAAGTAAATAGAATCTTCTTCACAAACACGTTAGCTTCTGAACAAATTAGTGGTCATATACAACTGGATTTGAATACGTCCCTGTGGGAGGTTTAAGTCTTGTGGATCCTGATTGAGAAACTGAGAGAAATAAGAGGGAACAACCATAAATATACTTGAGGAATGATAATCCAAATATCATTGAGGAATGACAAGGTAAAAGCAAATAGGTAATGACTTTCAGGATCAAGAAGGGCACTGAAGAATGCTTTGCATAAATCTTTTACAGTAAAGTAGGTGGACTCCTCAGAGACAGAAAACAGGATGGTATTTGGATTAAGAAATACCAGAATATTGCAATTACTATTTTGTATAGAGCCCTCAAATCTTGGAGAAACCAAAAACCACATGCTCTGAGTTTCTTAACCGGAAGTGTGGGAGTGTCTTATGGGCTAGTGCATGGCACAAGGAGTCTTCTTTTAATAAAACTCTCTACTATCAGTCAATCCTACTTTAGCTTATATTTTAAGGGATATTGGGGCAACTTTGGTAAAACTTTAGTCAGAACTATTTGGACCTTTATAGGCTCAGCTCCAAGTATTTTACTCACATCATTTGAATTGTTGGCTCATAAAGCCTCTGTGACTAGTTGCAGTGTCTCTGGAAGGACTTGTTTTGGGAACTGCAAAACCCAACTCGAGTAATCAAATCAGCTATCAATGGATGGTGAATCAAAGGGTCTTCTAGAATTTTAAGGAATAATTCCTCAGGCTTGCATTCTATTTTGTAACATAGTTTGCTAAATAAATTGGTATACTCTCATAGAGAAGAAATGGATGGTTATCTTCTAAAGGTCTTATAGTTACATTCAATGGTTGAGATAAAGGGCTAGTCTGTGGGTTGTTTGAAATTCCTACTAAACTAACAGTTTGTTCACTTCAAGTAAAAAGTGCCAAGTATAGTAGGATTAATAATTGAAAATGTGCCCCACATTTCTGTTAAGAAATTCTGTTTTACACCATTAACTATAAGTGAATATCCCTTATTTCATCTAGTTGAATCAAGGGAAGAGGCTACATCCCCCCATGAGGCCCCTTCAAGATTGGTGTGTTGGGAAATCTGATAGATATTGTTCGCTTTTGTTCTGAAGGATGAGACATTCTTTTTTTATAATGTCCCCTTTGTTTGCAATATCTACATATGTCTTGATTATAATTATTGACTGGATGGGGCAGAGGAGCCTATAGTTACTTGATTTGCAAGGCTATGAGTTTTAGTAGAATTTTGATTTTGTTCTAGTGCCCTTTCAAAATGTTCTGCCAAGTGTTGCTGTTCGGAAAAGGGAGTTATCCCCCACTCAATCTTTTGCTTCCTTAATAAATCCCTGTTAACTTCTTTAACAAAGTGTTAGGATAGAGCAGGGCACCTTACTAAATTCCAGAATGCCAGATATTGCTTTCTAACCTGTTCCTGTAATCTGAGATGGTTTCATCCTTTTCCTGTTTACATTTTTGAATAGAGGTCCAATTAATTTTAATGGGAAACATTTCAGGAATGGCTCATAATAAGGATTGACTTATGTTCCTAACCCTTTTTATGCTAGCTTCTGTAGCATGATGAGAAGGGTTCTATAGATCACATTCTGGATCCTCCCAAACAGTTTTAACCTTCCAATGTTTAGCACCTCCTGGACAACCTGATATATGAGCCAACTTTTGTAAATCTAATAAACCAAATTTATAAAACCAGATTTATACAAATAGAATTCTAAGCACCCCATAAATTGGTTTTGATTTTCTTTGGGTTGAGGGAAATTTTTTATAACTGAATTCTGCTTGAATCTAGGACCTAAATTCCCCACTAGTGGAAATGCAAGTTTGATGAAGGGTTAGTTTTATGACTTCTCCTCAGGCATCAAAAGGAAAAAGTAAGGGATAAAAAAAGGTTGGAGGGAGAAACCTTTCCAGGAAGATAAGGGGAAGGGTTATATAAGGGGGAGCTGGGGAAAGGGTAGGTTTGACTTAGAGTGTTTGTATTTTTGTTCTGTTTTTGGCCTTTTCTTTTTCTATTGAATCTTTATGTGAGGCTGCTGTGGAGGCAGATTGTCCTCTAGCATCTCAGCATACCAATCAAAGAATACCTCTGTTTTTTCTAGAAGGTCTTAGATCCTTTCTTTTCTACGACCCCTTCCAGCACACAGTATTGTTCATATCAAAAGTATTCTAAAGTATCTACTACAAAGACAGATTGTTCTTCATCAGATCCATTCACACACAGAGAAAGTCACAGGTAGAAGGTCTATAGTGTAAGTATATACAAGAAACAAGAATTACAGTAGGTGGAGGAAAGGGATATTTAAAGGAAGAAGAGCCCATTATACTGTAATCATATGAAATATTATCCATGTAATACATGAATTGGGGCCATAAGTTTTGTGACTCTCCCACTTGGAAACCATTCTGACTTCAACAGAGTCTCCCTGGGGGTGGAAGGACCAGACAGACATCCAGATGACCAGGAGAAGCTCTATGGGAAAAAAAAAAAAAAAAAGTAGGCTATCAAAGAGACAGAAAATTAGAGAGTAGGATGGAGGAATGAAATAAAACCAAATGGAGGATCTGACAATGGAAATGAAACCAATGGTACCTAAACCAAAGTCTGGAATAAAAGGATATTAAACTCAAAACAAATGGAGAGTTCAAATATAGGAAGAGTGTTACTCAGGAATGAGGGGTCTTGGCAGGTGAACAGTAGACACAAGGTGTCTATTTTAGGTTGCCTGGTTGGTTGTCACAGCCAGGAGCCACAGAAGGGCACCTTCTACATCTCACCAGGGCCTCCAAACTTGTGAAAAGACAAATTAGTCAATTTTGTAGATGACAGTATTTTATTGGGGATGCCAAAAGTTGCTGCATCATGGAAGCTGGATCATTTGCAATAGTGAAATCAACTTTGAGCTTCTAGGGATGGCGAACAATTTGGATAGGCATAAAAATGAAGTTAGCTTGAGTCCTATAGATTGAATGTGAGTTTGTCAGTCTTGAGGGGTCAGATTTAGAGCAAGCAGTTTTTTTTTTGTTTTGTTTTGTTTTGTTTTGTTTTGTTTTGTTTTGTTTTTTTATATTGGGTCAAACATAACTAACTAGGGACTTGATTGATTGGCCATTGGGGTGAGCAGCCTCAATGGGGATTTCACGTTTCAAAATATTAAGAGGAAAGTCAAGAGGGAGTTCATAAGCTTGTATTTTGTTTGTTTGTTTTTGGCTCTGAGGGGCCCTCAAAATTTTTCTGTATAATTTTATCGTGAGTTATGTGGTAAGTATATGTTTAGCTTTAAAACTAAAGGCAAGCTTTAAATCTTATTGTCAGTATTTTCTTACCCAGTCTAATGGGTGTGTGGTGGTATATCATGGGAGTTTTAATCTGCATTACTTTAATATTAATGATGTTGAACATGTTTGCACATGCTTATTTGCCATCTTTATATCTTATTTGGTGAAGCACAGGTATAAGTGGTTTTCTTATTTCTTTTTAAATTGGTTCGTATTTGTTGAGAGTCCTTTCTATATTCTGGATACACAACCTTTTCAGATAGGCAGTGTTCTCCCAATATACAGTTTGTCTATTCATTATCTTGACAAAGACTTTCACAGAGCAAAAATTTTTCATTTTAAATCCAAATTTTTGCTTTAAATTTAGATCTATAATCCATTTTACCTTAAATTGTAAAGCTTAGGTGGGTGTTCTTTTTTTTTTTTTTTGGCATATGATTGTCCAATTGCTCCAGCATTATTTGTTGAGAAGACCACAGCTTCTCCCTTGAAATGTCTCTGCAAATTTGTTAATAGTTAATTAGCAGTTAACTGTGTAGGTCTAATCTGTTCCACTGATGTACTTTTTAGAAATTGTGTTAACTCCATAGATCAATTTGGAGAAAATTGATATATTAATAATATTGAAACTTCCAGTTGTTGAACATGTGTCTCACTATTTGTTTAGATTGTCATTTTAATAGTGTTTCAGTTTTCAGCATACAAATCCTGTCCATGTTTTGCTTAATTTATAGTTTATTTCATTTGATATATAGACTTTCATTTGATATATATTTTAATTATTTTGTATTTTTATTGTGAATCTACAGTTATGATTGATTTCCATTGTTCTTATATCATGTGTCTTTACTAAACTCGTTAATTAGAACTAGTTGTTTCTTTTGAGATTCCTTATGATTTTAGACATGTAGTGGCAAGCAGGTATGAGAAAGGTTTTATAATTTCTATTCTAAAGTTGAGCAGTCATGTAACCTATGCACAATAATTCAACTTCTGTGTAAATATTCTAGAGAAAATATTTTACAAATACCACAGAAGACACAGACAGGATTATTTATTGCAATGTTGTTTACAATAGGAAAATACTAGAAACAACCTGGCTTTTGGAATTGTGATATATTCGTATAATAAAATACTGTTCAATTTCAGTGAGGATCTATAAGCAACAAGCAACAATATTAGGAAAGCTCATGAACACATCACAGAAAATTACTTATAGGATGAGACCATATAAAACATACAGACATGCCATACGATACCATACATTATTAAAGGGTGCATTTACATGTAGCACATTATGAAGCCTGGAAATAAACACTAAATTCAACATGGATGTTTACACATATTGGAAAGAAGGTACAAGCAATTTGAAAGCATAAAAGGCATATATGTGGCTTTCAGTTTTGCTAATGCCTCTTTTTTTATTAACCTGGGTAGTAAGAAATAGGTAACCTAATTTTCTGTCTTACCTGTTAATTTTTTTTTTCTAAAAAAGAGAGGTCTAAAAATATCTTGACCATTAGTTCTGAATTCTATAAAGTGTCTATTAGAAGCTCTTTATCTCCATGGATGTCAGACATGAATTTTCCAGATATTTCCCATTTCTGCTTTTACAGAATTGTCATTGATTCATCATTGGAAAACAGCTAACGGAAAAGATTATCATCAGTAAAGAACTACTGAGGCACAGTTATTTCTCCAACAAAGAATCCACAAATGCCACTGTTTAGCACTTCCATATTGGCCATATTTCAGAGCAAATAGCTGTAGTATTTATCAATTATTGCTAAAAGGTTGGTTCAAGTGGTTCTTCTGAACAAGAAAGAAGAAATGGTTTAAGAATTGATTGATATTTCATATAAAACCCATCAACGACACACTATATAACTTCCATTTGTCAGTGATGAGCAAATATATAGAGAAAAGGCCTACATGAGGTGAAGAGGAAGAGGACAATAACACCTGAGCCAACCAACAGAAAGATGCATGAGCACTACTGAGAAAATGTTTAGATATACACCACTGATCTTTTGAAGAGATGCTAGATTATATAGTAACTTCTTTTTTAAAAATTGGAACTGTTTCTAATCAATGAGCCAGTACTAATACAAACCATAAATCTATTTTTATTACTAGGACTGAATGATACAGTATTTAATAGTGTGTTACTCATGGAATCTAGGAAAATAAAATCTAGATTTTTTTTAAAGATAAATAAATGTTTATAAGGATAATTGCTAAAATTCAATATGCCTTGAGGACTTGGGAAATTTGGGGGAGGCTTAATAGAGGTAGTGTTAAGTAGATTCAATGGTGACTATGAATATCCTGAGTAGTGAAAGAGAGAGGCAATAAACTGTACAGAATGCATGAGAAACATGTAGCCATGCTTAAAAACAACATGAAGAAATAATAAGACACTAGTGATTCCCAATTTCTAATCCAAGGTTTCCTTAATCTTTGTACTATTGACATTTTGGAGCAGATAATTCTGTGTTTTGCAGTTCTGCCCTGGGCAGTGTAGGCTGCTTAACAGCATCCTTGCTCTCTATATATTAAATGCCAGCAGTACCTCTATGTGCCCCAGTTGTGACAACCAAAAATTTCTCAACATTGCCAGATGTCCGCTGGGGAGCAGCACTGCCCACTCATCTCATCCATTCCCCACCTTGCAAATTGGAAATAACTGTAAAGGTACAGGGTTGAATATGTTCCACCTTAAAGTTTCCTTAAATTTCAATTAAATATTCAAATCTGTAATCCTGGCATAAAAAGCTTTCTATGAGTTTGTCTTTTTTTACCTCTTCAGCTATGTTTCTCCTAATCATAAACTACTCTACTCCATTTGCATCTTCCTGCAAAATGAAAAATCTACTTATAGCTTACTTGGCTATCTTTGTTACTTTTTCCTCTTGTGCTGTTTATCTTATTGTTCCCTCTGTCTTAAACTTGTTTACCTACATTCCTCTTCAAGTGAATAAATTAAGTACTTCCCAGCTTTTTGGACATATTTTGTGCTATGATAAGCATATGCTTTGTCAACTCAACTTATCTTTCAAAAGGACTTATAAAACTATCTGAGAGCAGGAAAAAAAATGTCATTGTTTTACTTCCAAGCTTCTAGCATAGTGAATTTTTTTGTGTTAAAGTCAGTCATACTTGAAAACTTGAAATATTTTGGAACTATCTAACCTACACAATGAAAACCTTATAAGATAAAACCAAAGCCAATAACAGAGGAAGGTATTATTAAAACAGAAGCATGTTTATTTATTTTATCTTTTAAAACTTAGTTTAGGATTTACTCTCATAAACTGTAGATGTATATCTGGATAGGTGAGAGAGCGAGAAAGAGAGAGAGAGAGAGAGAGAGAGAGAGAAAGAGAAACACAGAAACAGCAGAGGATTCTGGGATAATTATTTAGTGGAAATGTAATGTTGAAATTCCTACTTTTGATAGGAATTCAAACCTAGAGCCCCTAAATTCCCATCCAATGTCATGATTATAGGATCATTCCACACTGAATTTTCATTACCTCTTGGTTTACTCCTCATTTATTACTGCTGTAATCTCCTTTATCCCCCCAAATTATAAGTTTCTTCAAGAGTATATTCTATCAGAGACCTTGAGTTTATACCCAATTTTCCATATAAAATTTGATAATGGTAAAATATGTATGTAATTATTCTTTTATTTTTCTTTCACAGAAAAAAAAGAAACTATTGAAGTATAGTGTTGAAATTTTGTCATTAAAATCAGTCTGAGAACACAACTAACACTTTGCAAAATAATAATCTAAATAATTTTCATTTGGGATAATTTAATCTCTTGGAATAAAACTTTTTTTTTCCAAGTAAAAAAAAAAATCAGTTTTCTAATTACACTGCTTTACTGCCTTTCTCTTCTCCAGGAACTTTAGTAAAATACAGAAAGTAAATATGAAGATATTTCATTGATGCATATTCCTTTTTAACATCTTCCACTTTTACAAAATGTATATTTTAGTATAATAAAACATCATTTTATAAACATAAGCATGCAATCTTAAAAATTTACTAAGTATAATTTTTATAAAATCATAAAAATAAAGGCCCGTTAAACATGTTCTTTTAAGCAGATACAATAAATATTTTTATGTAACACTCACTTGTTTCATAAAGCTATATAGAATTGAGTTACACAATCCTATGATTTTTATTAATGTAAATTATCATGTACATATTATTGCCTAAATTAAAATGTTTGTTAACATAAGTACAAAATAGGTAATTAATATTAATGCATCAAAATAGAGCTTAATACAAAATAATAGAGTTTATGAACTGATTCCTTCAAGTATCAGCACCCACTTCTCCAAGAATAAGTATCTTTAACAGTTTTCTGTATATCCTACCAGATTTTTTTGCATGAATATTTATTAGTGTGTATTACGTATAAATGTCTCATACTACACATGGTAAGCTAAAAATGTTCCTCAAAGATAACAGATCCTAATCTCTGTAATTTGTAAAAGTTACTTTATTAGGAAAAAGAGTCTTTACATATTTGATTAAGTGAAAGATTTTGAGATGGGGAGATTATTCTGGATAATCAGTGAGGTCCCTAAAGCAATCACATGTATCCTTATAAATAGGAAGTAGACGGAGATTTGACACATGCAGAGAAGAAAGGTGTCACAAAAATGAAGCAGACAGAGATTTAAAAATGCAGGCCTTGAAGACTGGGATGATGCAGCCATAAGCAAAAGAATGCAGATGCTATAAGAGTCAGGGAATGGATTCCTCCATGGAGCTATCAGGGACAGCCTGGGCCTGCAGATCCTTTGATTTCAGTCTAATGACAGTGATTTCAGACTTCCGGCCTCTAGAAATATGAAAAAAATTTCTATTTTAAGCCACTAAATTTGTGGTCATTTGTTGTAGCAGTCACAAAATATCTACTAGTCAAGGATCTAAGTTTGCTTTCAAATATAGTAATAATATATTGTGCAGATACTTTATTTAATGCTATAGAGTTCTTATTCTTACTGAAAACTGCATATCATAAAAATGCTCTGATAATCTTATTTCCACCTAGTTTTTATTAGTTATGCAATAATTTCATTGATAGTCTTTAACATAAGATTGCTTAAAATACAAGCTTTTATAATTTGAAGATCTGCCCAATAGCTACCTAAAATTGTGCTATTAATTTACATTTCTAACAGTAAAAGCTACTTTTTCATCAAAGCTGGATTCTATTAGTTTTCAAAATAAAAATTACCCCATTTTATTATAATTGCACTTTTAAATGAATATGAGCTTTGTTATCATATATTTATTTGTCATTTATCAAAATATTTATAAAAATAAAAATTACATCAATGACAGGCACTGATAGTACAGCATTTACCTTATTAGTGAAATAAATATTTTTAATTGAGGTATAATTTATATACAAAACTCACAAATTTTAACTCTGCAAATTGATGAGTTTTAATAAATATATGTGGTACTGTAACCACCATCACAATTCATAAATCACCGCAAAAAGTTCTCTCTTCACCTTTTGTAGTGAATAACCTTCTTGGAACAGACAAGTGAGCTTCTGTCCATGCCCCATCTCCTTTCCACCTCCCTCTTTTCAAAATGCTTCATGAAAGGGCTGTGCATTTTGAGAAAGCCTTCAAATAAATGTATTACAAAACAGAACCAAAAAATACAGACTTTTTTCTTAATTATTAAAATTTTAAAATATAGACATATAGGTTTAATATATATATGTGTGTGTATAAATCATCAGGTATTTAAATAGAAAATTTTAAAAACTGACTTTTATACCTTAAGAGAATTCAAAACAGAAAAAACACTATACATTATCCCATTAGTGCTTATAAATCAACCCGCAAAAAAAAAAGCGACTTAGATTTCTGACCTGTGGCTGGGAGCAAATTGAGGAAAGAGAGAACGTATCATTCTGATTTTGTTTTGTTTTGTTTTGTTTCATGATTCACAAAGATATATAGAGCATAACCCAAAATTTTTACCTGAGACATGAACTTTGTACTTGACATATTATGGATATTCAACACTTTACTGTATAATGTCAGTGATACAGACACAAATATATTTATAAATAACAACTAGTTTGAGGACACTGACAATAAAAAATTAATGCCAATAGAGAAAGGTTCCCAAGTAATGCCCAAAGGTAAAGACTAATAGTGTCAACACATAATTGTCACAGCTTTTGTATCCCAAGGGTCTTAATTTCCAACTTTTGGTTATGGAAATTGTTCTGTCTCTATAATGTCTTTTTTACTTTTTGTTGGAAAAAATGTTTAATTTAGAGAAGATCCCAAAATTAGGTAATTAAACTGTCATGCTTTTTACAAGGGATGCAGTTTATTGAAATAAATAATAAACACATTAAATTTTAATAAGAAATATAACAGTTTACATTTTTATTCTTCACCTATTATATAAAGTTATTTTTTTATATTATATGTATATGTGTTCTTAGTGATATGTATGTATGTTCCAGTTTACTAAAGCTGCCAAAATGCAATATAACTAGAAATGGGTTGGCTTTTACAATGGGAATTTATTAGCTTACAAATTTACAGTTCTAAGGCCATGAAAATGTCCAAATTAAGGCATCAACAGTGATACCTTCTCTGAAGAATGGCTGCCAGCATCTGGGACACCTCTGTCACATGGGAAGTCACATGGCTGGTGTCTGCTGGTCCTCATCTCCCAGGTTTCATTGCTTTCAGCTTCTGACTTTGTGGCTTCCTCAGCTCTTCTGAGGGCTTTTCTCTGTGTTCTCTGGGCTTTTTCTGTCTTTTCTCCTCTCATGAAGGACTCCAGTAAAAGGATTAAGACCTTCCTTAAAGGGGTGGGTCAAATCTCAATTGAAATATCATTACCAAAGGGTCCCAACTGCAATAGGTCTGCTCCCACAGGAATGGATTAAAAGGACATGGCATTTTCTGGGGTACATAACAACTTCAACCAACACACTCTACCTTCTGGACCCCCAAAAGACATGCTTTTTGATTTTTTTTTCTTTTCCCTATGCAAAATGCATTCATTTTATCACAATATCACAAAAGCCTTAAATAATGTCATTAACATTATTAAGAATAAAGTCTCATCAAAATCAGTTACAGGTATGGTATGTCCTGGAACAAAGTTCCCCTCAAGTATGGACCTGTGAAACTTAGAACAAGTTATCTGCTTCCAATATACAAAGGAGGGGCAGTCATAGAGTGAGCATTCCCATTTACATAGGGGAAAAATGGAAGGAAAACAGTAGCCATGGGTATCAAATAGTCCTGAAAACCTGAAGGTCATACTTCATTAGATGTCCAGATCTGAAAGTCATCTAGAGAATGACATTTTATCCTTGGGGCTTGAGAGACTGGTAGCCTCACCCTATGCAAGGGGTTATTCAATGACCCTGCTGTCTCCAACACAGGAGTAAGGGCTCAAACATCTCCAAGCACTGGGGAGACAGACAAACTCTACACCCCACCCTCCTTAAGAATCTGGATGGCAGCTGCGCTCTCCCCAATCTCTAGGGCACAGGATCAACCATCCAGAACAGTGGGGTGGTTGCCAGGCTCTCCCCAATTCATGGGGAATGTAGTCCTTCTGAGGCCTGGGGCAGCAGCATTCTTTCTGAACAACAGAGTGGCCAAGCTCTCCTCAATTCCCCAGGCTTCTGAGAGGCTTGGGATGATGACACTCTTCCAAAACAATGAGGTTGAAGGCCTGCCCTTAGATCCTAGTTTCCATGGTTCTTCCTTTGAAATCATTTTTTTTTTCACTCAGTCTGTCCCTTTTAATCCAGGCTGGCAGTAGTTTCACTCACACAGATCTCACAAAAATGTTGATTTGGCATACAGCATACAGAGATCCTAACTATCAGACAGTAGGACTTTCCAGAAATGCTTTATGGTCAGCTGCATTTCCAATCCTGACTTGTACAAAATGGCTGTTGGTTTCCATGTTTGGTTAAATCCCCAAATGGGGCATTATTTTCTGGAGACTCACTTTCTGGAAATTCAGAATTTTCCAAATCATTAATTTCTGGTTTCTTTGTACCTAAGAGTATCCCTTTCCTCTCACATTTTACCATAAGTTGCAAGGAGAAGCTGGGAAATACTTTCCACATTTAACCTTCAGCTAAATATTCTAGCTATTTATCTTCAAATTCTGCCTTCCATCTGACATCAGGACTCAATTTTGCCAAATTTTCTGTCACTTTAAAATAAGGATTACCTTTCTTCCAGTTGGCAATGCCACATTCATCATTTCTGTCCATCTTTGGTATTTGCAAATCTTAGCATCCCACTTCTCAGTATCAAAATCTGTTTCAATTACCTTCTTTATATATTGGAAGCAGATAGCTTGTTTTAAGCTTCACAGGTCCATAGCCACAGGGGATTTCTGCCTTACAACAAACCACACCTGTAACTGATTTTGATAAGACTTTGAACTCATCTATCATTACTGAAATGATTTAAGCTTTTGTGATAGTGTGATGGAATGAATTATTTTGCATGTGGAAAACACATGTCTTTTTGGGGTCTTGAAAGTGGAATGTGCTAGTTTGAATCTGTTATGTACCCTATAAAAGACTATGTTCTTTTAATCCACTTGTGGGAGCAGACCTACTGTAGGTGGGACCTTTTGATTAGATAATTTCCATGGAGTTGTGACCCCACCCATTCAAGGTGGGTCTTAATTAGTTTAACTGGAGTCCTTAAGAGAGCACAGGGAGAGAGAGAGAGTTTAAACCTGACACAGGCTCAGACACTTGGAGACAGAAGATGTTTGGAAATGCTAAGCCAAGAGATGAAGCCCAGAGTTTGCCCCAGAGAAGCTATGTGAGAACCCACAGATGCTTGAAGAGAAAGTCACTGGAATCAGAAGCTGAAAGCAATGCAACCTGGGAGCAAAGGACCAGCAGATGTCAGCCACATGTGTTCCCCACTGACAGAGGTTTTCCAGACACCATCAGCCTTTCTTCGATGAAGGTATCCTCTTGTTGATGCCTTAGTTTGGACACTTTTATGGCCTCAGAACTGTAAATTTGTAACCTAATAAATCCCCTTTGTAAAAGTCAATCCATTTCTAGTATATTGTATTGTGGCAGCTTTAGCAAACCAAAACAATGTGAAATAAGTTTTATTAAATATCTGGTGAAAAAAACATAAAATATATCATTTTAATGGTGTAAAAAGCTACCAGCACATTCTTTCACCTGCACCTGGACCTATTTTTGCTGCTGTACTTTATTTTACCTTAGAGGATCATCCTAATTCTTTTGTGCATCATATTTTGGGTCCTCTCACCTTCTCACACACTGTATTGCATTTTATTATTAACTTCTTCTCTATATTTAATAATTCCCAAGAGCATGTCTTAGTTTCTCTCATTTCAATTTGCACACATACACATGCAGAAATTTATTTTTCCTTGACTCCTATTACCCTGTAGCTATTAATTCCTTTTATAAGTTTTCCACAATAAAACATCTTCAAGAAGTTTTCTACACCTTCTTCATCCTCTGTCCTACTTGTAGTCACAGACCAACCCACAACAGTGCAGAGCTTTTCCTCCTAGGCCACTCACTGAAGCAACTTCCAGCAATGTATTCAAAGACCCTCAATAGGTCATTTCCTTTTATAAATTATGGTCAAATTATCCCAATCCTATGCTTAAAATTTTTAATCTTTGTCCTTCAATCAATTCTCAGCTCCTCATCAGAGCCTGCAAGGAGCCATAATTTGACTCCTGCTTGCTTTCTAATCTCATCTCACATTATTCTTCTCTTTGCTCACTAAGAGCAGCCATTTTCCTCAAAATCCTAGAATCAGGATTCTGAAAAATTAATGTTCACAGTATCACAAAGAGTAGAATGGCTTTCATTTTCATTCTATATTTGATTCAATTATATAATCCTAGAAAGATGTGGGTTAATTTTTATCTTCCAATTTGTCATTACAATTTTAACTTTAGAAAGATGCCACTGCCATTTTATACCAATTTGCTTCACACTTGCAAAGGGGAAAGAGCCAAGCCAACTACATAAAGAAATGCATTAGTGTGAATTTAACTAGGACTGATTTATTTCAAAGTTGCCAAAATTCAGACAACATATGGGATATTAAAGAAGACACCTACACAATAACATTATTCTATAAATGATATTTAAATTATTATTATTATATATTTCTATTCTGCCTCTTTCAGTTTCAAGTAATGATTTCTGAGGAATAAAATTCATTTTTGACCTTTGTCAAAGGTAGCAGAGTCCCTGATATTTTTGGAATCCAAAGTTCCTATTAGGGATTAGTTTTTGAGATGAGCTGATCCTTCCCCTAGATGTCAGTGGTAAATTTAATTTATGCAAAGGAGTATTAGTAAAGAAGAAAGATTTGTGTATTTGTGTTTGTTAATTAGGGGTTGAGTCAAGTATTCCAGCAAAAGTCTTTATTTTGTTCTCCTGTGTGGTAGATGTAGTGGAAAGTTGGATGGACTTAAACCCTAAAAGTGTCTCTTTGAGCACTGACTCAGCTAGTTTGCAGCAGTGTTTTGCAACTCTTGGTGGCATCTCCTTGATTTGTACTGGCTTTATCTGCAAAACTAGAAAAATAATACATGTGTTAAGTCCCTCAATGCTTAATTGGGAAGTCAAACAAAGCATGAGCAAACTTACTTATTAACAGAGTACTGTATAAAAGTAAATCTTTTGTTTTTAGTAAGACTATGATTGTGAACCATTCTTTGTCCTTGCAGCTTCAAGAAGTATCTGTCAGTTAGCTACTGTGCTTGGATGTGACTGATGACATTAAGCAGATGTTGGGCTTTTTTGGGTGGGGACTGATGAGGATGATGGGACCAAAACCTATTCTTTTTGTTTTACTAGCAAATCTAAAACAAGCAATGCAAAGATCCACCTCAGATCCAAGAACAACTCTGTTCCCCAAGAGTGGCACCTAAGACCTTATGGTTTTCTCAGTCTTCTCAGGGTTTGGGCTCCACCATGTCAAAGAAGTCCGCGATTGCAGGCTATGCCATTCTAAACTGCTAGGATGCCTAGTCATATGTTCAGATTTTACCTTATAACTATTTAATGTTTACTTTCCATGTTTGAGTTATAGGATGAAATGTCTTCTGAGTTTTATTTTTGTGTACCAGCCTGGACATGGCCTACTACACAGTGGAGGAAACAAAAAAGCATAAAACATTCTCTCTTTTGATATAAAATAATAAATATTGTGATACTCCTTATCTTTCTATTTCAGCTTTGCCAATATGAGCACAAAGTACCACAATACACTTGCTTCGTCATACCAAAGACATAATGTCATTATCAATTTCTTTCTTTCATTCTTCTATGCAATCCATTCTCAAGAGCTGTTGGATATATCACTATCTTATGATATGGCTCCACTTACTTTTCTCCATCTCCATTCTCACTATTCTTACTGAAACTACCATCATCCCTCACCTAGTCTGCTTCTATACTATTCTAACCAGACTATCTACGTGATTTTTTTTGCATCTGTACAAACCATTATCCATGAATAGCCAGAACAATATTTTTAAAATAATCAGATCATATCACTCTCTTGCTTAAAATATCTTCAGCACTTTCCTATGAGACATATAATATAATACAAACTCCCTGCTATGGGGCAAAGAACTTAAAAGATTTCCAGACTGTCTCTTCTATCTCATTTTGCTCTACTTTCAAAGTTGCTCACCTAGCCCTAAGAAACCAGGAAAACTTGTGTTTCATTGAAACGAGGAAGACCTTTGTAAACCGAAGTTTTGTTTACAGTTTATCTAACTAGAAATCCACTATTTTCTACTTTTCAAGACATTTTTCATCCTTCAAAACTGAGAGGCCTTCTCTAACCACTGCCAAATTTCTTTCCCTCAAATTGGCCAGCTTATTTCACTTACAGCTGAAATTACCTTGAAATCATTTTATCTATCTGTCAGTTTTGTGAGCTCTCTGTATAGTCATTTTGAAAGATAGTCTGGCAGTATCTTTCAAAGTCAAACACAGGCATACTGTATGATCCAGTAATCATGCTCCTAGGTATTTATTCATTTGAAAAATTATTTCCACCCAAAAACTGGCATGCAAATGTTTATATCAACTTTATTCAAAACTGAAATCAACCAAGATGCCTTGTAATGGGTGAATGGATAAGCAAACTCTGGTATATCCATCAATAGAATATTATCCAGTTATAAATATAAATGTGCTATCAATCCATGAAAAGATATGGAGAACCTTAAATACATATTTCTAAGTGAAAGAATCCAGTCTGAAAAGTCTACATACTCTATTATAACAATTATATGACATTCTGATAAGGTAAAATTATAGAGACATTAAAAGAACAGCAGTTGTCAGGGGCTGGGGGAAGAGTTGGAGGGATGAATGGATGATGTTTTAGAGAACTGAAACTATTCCATATGATATATAATGGTGAAAACAGGAAGCGTTTATCAAAACACTTAGAACTTCCCAGTACAAAGAACAACTTTATTGTATGCAAATTAAATAAAGCAAAACAGAATATTTAGTAGGTGGAGGGATCCCTGGACAGAATGCAGTCTGTGACAAGAGAAATTTGTGGAGCAAGTTGCTCTATGGTGCATCATGGGATCACAGGCTCAGGCATAACAAGAATTCTTAAGAAGTGATCAATTTATTGCTTACACTTCACAAAAGGTCCAAAAGAGCAGGGCAGAGGCCCCATCATGGATGGTCCCTCAGGGAGGCCAGCTCCTTGGGTGAGGATCAGTGGATGGCAGCTCCACACACCCTAATTCACATGAGAGATGGGGACCCTATGCTGTCCAAATAATGGGTTTTTATACACACCAGGAGGTGGGGGCCCTGTCACTGAGCAAAGAGCAGATATCCAGCAAACTTTGTGCAGAGTTCTCACCCTGATAAGCAGCTGGGTCTGCTTGGTCTCAATTTGGGGTTCAAAGAAAGGTCAGGTTGATTCATTTCTGGATATTTTGATTTTATGGTTGAGACCTAATACCTTTTCCCCCACCCCACACCCTGTGGAATGGGAACATATTGAAACATCTGTATGCAAACAAGGGAAAAGGAAGGGGATAAGTGAGAGCTGAGAGATGGCCACTGAGTCTGTCCATGACTTCCCCAGGAAATGCAACTGTATTACAAACATAGGACTAAATCTCCTTGAATGGGTGAGGGGAAAGATGCTGGCCTATGTCAGCTAAACTAAAGGCAAAGGAAATGAACATAAGCCCTGTACTCTTGATAATAAAGTTCTTTCCTACAAGGTACCAGTTAAAAATTTGATACTGTTATATATGATTACTGGAATTGAACAATTATATACATGGACTGCAGATGGTAGAATCCAGGTTAATGACTGTTACAGTTGGATTTGCATATAACCAGGTCAAAGAGTCTACAGTGATCCATATAGTAATGGGTTATAATTGAAGACATGAGTAAGAACTCATGTTTAGTTCAGTATAGTTCTAGATTTTACATACATAGAAATATTTATCCATATGTGTATATACACAGTTTGGGTATACATGTATATTGATTTTCACTGTCAGTTAAGGGGGACTAAATCAAATGACGCCTCAGTAGCAATGTGCACACCTGGAACCCAGACATTAGATTCTAATACATTCTTCAATAAAAGGAAAAAGAACTGCTTGGAGAAATGGGTGATTCTAGGACTGTGGCAGGAAAAATACACTATCAGCCTCAAATGTCTTATACTGTCAAAAAGTAAGGAAGTAGTAAAATGCACACACACGCACACACACACACACATGGATGGGGAATGCCATATGAGCCAACTGAGCATCCCCAAAAGCCAATGCTGGAGCAATTTGAGCAACAATATAAATAAAATACTATTGTATTATAACCCAAAATAGAACATAAATATTCATGAATCCATATTGCTATAAATAAATAAATGAAAAAATAAATTGGAGAGAAAAGGTAAATCTGTGCAAAATAATTCCATATAATTAATGTAGATGCTCTTCCCTAAAGGAGAGAATCTTGACTCCCCTCTGTTTAGTTTGTGCTGCACACAGGGACTTCCTTCCAAAGAGTATAGTATGGAAAGGGTATATGAGAGAGTAATTTTCAAGAGAGAAATCTAACAAACAATAAAATGTGTGAAACTTGAACAGTAATTTTACAAAAAGATGGTATCCAATCTGCCAATAAGCATATGAAAATCTGTCCAAGTGATTATTCAATGTGGGAATAAAAAATTAAAAACAAAATAGTATATAGAACTTCCTCTTAGTACAATGTACTTATAGCTACCTAAATCAGAGACTTCCCACATATTCTCCATAACATTCCAACATAAAACATTTTTGTAAAAAATAAAACTACACAAAATCAATTTCCTCTACATACATTGAAGACAGAGTCACCTGTACTTCAAAATATCTGTGAATATAAAATAAAATTCCAATTTCTGAGGAGCAACTTATGACATTTACTGCAAAGTTTAATTATCAGCAAGAGAAATCCAGGAAAAACTCTGTGTCCATAATATTGACACAAAAACACTACCATAAAGAGAAAGCACACCCTAAGTGTGAAAATACTGAAAAAGAGCCTGAGTAGATCAGTCTGATTATGGGGAAAACACAGGATGCTTACAATTTGAGATGCAAAATTTTCAATGCTTTGAATGGCATTGCTTCTAGGGGAGAAGTTAAAACTATGTTTGAATATATTAAGCTATTAATAGAAAATAGAAGTTGAGAATATCTAAACTGACAGACTTCCTTCTAAGCATGCATGCATGCATGTGCAAACACACATACACTCACACAAGTCACAGTACAAAGCAGAAGAAAATTGTCAGATAATACTCCAATCTCCATTATAAATACTGAAGTAAGCATATGGTCATGTGGAAAATAGCCCAACTTAGAAGTTCAACAATTAAAAACAGAATATGCAAAAAAAGGAAGAAATGCAATGTGTTAATGAAATTCAGGAGAAAGAATGGAAGGCAAAAAAAATCTTGAAATGCATGCTAGGTATATATTTTAGTTAATCCTCCAGGGAAGTAGGTAGAAAGCCAGGAATTGTGTGTACCGGACACCGCAGAGCAATTTGACTTTGGGCATACTTTGTACAACACTCATGAACATGTGGAACTGCTAAGTTCAGTGAAATCTGTAATTTTTCATGGCCAGGGGACACATTCCCCTCCCTGCCAGGCTCAGTCCCATGGGAGAAGGGCCATCAGTGCTGGGAGGGAGAATTGCAGTTGCGGCTCTTATTGGAAACTCATTCTACTGATCCAAACTCCAATCATAGATAGACTGATACCAGACACCAGAGAATCCGGGAGCAGCCAGCCTGCCAGAGAGGAGATAGGGGTAGCAAAAACAGCAAGAAAAACCCTAAAATAAAAGCAAAGGCTTTTTGGAGTTCCAGTGAACATAGAAAGGTGAAGGTCAGAGCTCAGGCAGAGTCAGGCTCATATGCAAATCCAGAAGAAAAACTGGTTTCTCTTCCCCCTGGACCCTTCCTTCATGGACCTAATTTCCTTGTCTCTTAGCATTTCAATAACCCACTAGACCTGCAAGGATGGCCTTTCCTCTTTTTTTTTTTTTTTTTTATCTTTTTCTCTTTTTCTAAAACAATTACTCTAAGAAGCCCAACACAGAAAGCCTCAAAGACTTGCAATTTGGGCAAGTAAAGACAAGAACAGAAGTAAGAGAGCTCTGAGACACATGGCAATAAGTCCAGTGGCCGAGAAAATTCACTAAACACCACAGCTTCCTAAGAAAAAGGGGGCATCCTCTCACAGCCATCATCCCAGTGGACACAGAAAACTCCTGCTAATCACTGGCCCCAGAGCCCAGAGCTGTCCCAGACAACCCAGTGTGATGGGAAGTGCTTCCAATAACACACACACACACACACCACAAAATTGGGCATGGACATTAGCTTTCACTACACCCTCAGATGGTTGTCCCAGAGTTGGGAAGGTGGATCAGTGTGAATTCACATGCCTCTTTCAGCCATCCTTTCAGCAGACTGGGAGCCTCCCTACACAGCCCTGCAGCCCAGAACCACCCTGGGGAGATGGCGCTCACCTGTGACAGAGCACAGTCATCCCTCAACAGAAGACTGGGGGTGCACAGCCTGGAAGAGGGACCCACACGCAAGTCTCAGAGGCCATACACCAATACCAAGGACTTGTGGGTCAACAGCATAGACAAACTGTGGCAGGACTGAACTGAAGGATTAGACTATTGCAGCAGCTTTAAATCTCCAGGAATACCAGGGAAATTTGATTGTTAGAGTCACCTCTCCTCCTTGACCATCCAGACACATGCTCCATATACAGGGCGGGCAACACCAACTACACACACAAGCTTGGTACACCAATTGGACCCCACAAGACTCACACACCCACTCGCCACAAAGACAAAGCAGGGGAGAACTGGCTTAAGGGGAATAGGAGGCTCATGGATGCCATCTGCTGGTTAGAGAAAGTGTAATCCACAAAGCTGTAGATCTGACAAATTAGACATAAGGATTTTAATTGGTCTACAAATCCTAAAAGAAAACCATCAAATGCCAAGAGGCCAAAAAACAACAGAAAATTTTAAAGCATATGAAAAAAACAGATGATATGGATAACCCAATCCCAAGCACCCAAATCAAAAGATCAGAGGAGACACAGTACTTGGAGCAACTAATCAAAGAACTAAAGATGAATGACAAGACCATGGCACATGATATAAAGGAGATGAAGAAGACCATGGCACAGGATATAAAGGACATCACAGGATATAAAGGACATCAAGAAGACCCTAGAAGAGCATAAAGAAGAAATTGCAAGAGTAACTAAAAAAAAAAACGACAACCTTATGGAAATTAAAGAAACTGCTGACAAAATTAAAAAGATTCTGGATACTCATAGTACAAGACTAGAGGAAGCTGAACAACATATCAGTGACCTGGAAGATGACAGAACAGAAAATGAAAGAACAAAAGAAATAATGGGGAAAAAAATCAAAACAATTGAAATGGACCTCAGGGATATGACAGATGATATAAAACACCCAAATATAAGACTCATTGGTGTTCCAGAAAGGGAAGAGACGAGTAAAGGTCTAGAAAGAGTATTCAAAGAAATTGTGGAAAACTTCCCAAATCTTCTAAACACCATAAATACACAAATCATAAATGCCCAGCGAAATCCAAATAGAATAAATCCAAATAAAACCGAGGCATATTCTGATCACACTGTCAAATACAGAAGAAAAGGAGCAAGTTCTGAAAGCAGCAAGAGAAAAGCAATTCACCACATACAAAGGAAACATCTTAAGACTAAATAGTGACTACTCAGCAGCCACCATGGAGGCAAGAAGGCAGTGGCATGATATATTTAAAATTCTGAGCAAGAAAAATTACCAACCAAAAATTCTTTATCCAGCAAAGCTCTCCTAATTTGAGGGAGAGCTTAAATTTTTCACAGAAAAACAAATGCTGAGAGAATTTGCTAAAAAGAGACCTGCCCTACTTCAGATACTAAAGGGAGCCCTACAGACAGAGAAACAAAGAAAGGAGAGAGAGACATGGAGAAAGTTCAGTACTAAAGAGATTCAGTATAGGTGCGTTAAAGGATATTAATAGATAGAGGGAAAAATTTTATATGACAAACATGAACCAAAGGATAAGATGGCTGATTCAAGAAATGCCTTCATGGTTATAAGTTGAATGTAAATGGATTAAACTCCCCAATTAAAAGATATTGATTGGCAGAATGGATCAAAAAAAAAATGAACCATCAATATGTTGCATACAAGAGACTCATCTTAGACACACAGACACAAAGAAATTGAAAGTGAAAGGATGGAAAAAATATTTCATGCAAGCTACAACCAAAAAAAGCAGGAGTAATATTAATCTCAGATAAAATAGACTTTAAATGCAAGGATGTTATGAGAGACAAAGAAGACTACTACATACTAATAAAAGGGGCAATTCAACAAGAAGAAACAACAATCATAAATGTTTATGCACCCAACCAAGGTGCCACAAAATACATGAGAGAAATACTGGCAAAACTAAAGGAAGCAATTGATGTCTCCACAACAATTGTGGGAGACTTCAACACATCACTCTCTCCTATAGATAGATCAACCAGACAGAAGACCAATAAGGAAATTGAAAACCTAAACAATCTAATAAATGAATTGGATTGAACAGCCATATATAGAACATTACATCCCAAAATACCAGGATACACATTCTTCTCTAGTGCTCATGGAACTTTCTGCAGAATAGATCATATGCTGAGATATAAAACAAGCCTCAATAAATTTAAAAAAATTGAAATCATTCAAAGCACATTCTCTGACTTAGAAGTAAAAAACCATCAGAGACTTAGAAAATTCACAAATACCTGGAGGTTAAACAACACTCTCATAAACAATCAGTGGGTTAAAGAACAAACAGCAAGAAAAATTCCTAAGTATATAGAGACAAATGAAAATGAGAACATAACATACCAAAACCTATGGGATGCAGCAAAAGTGGTAATGAGGGGGAAATCTATAGCACTAAATGCATATATTAAAAAAGAAGAAAGAGCCCAAATCAAAGAACTAATGGATCAACTGAGGAAGCTAGAAAATGAACAGCAAACCAATCCTAAACCAAGTAGAAGAAAAGAAATAACAAGGATTAAAGCAGAAATAAATGACATAGAAAACAAAATAGCAATAAAGAGGATAAATAACACCAAAAGTTGGTCCTTTGAGAAGATCAACAAGATTGACAAGCCCCTAGCTAGACTGACAAAATCAAAAAGAGAGAAGACCCATATAAACAAAATAATGAATGAGAAAGGTAACATTACTGTCGATCCTGAAGAAATTAAAAAAAATTATAAGAGGATACTATGAACAACTGTATGCCAACAAACTGGACAATGTAGAGGAAATGGACAATTTCCTGGAAACATATGAACAACCTAGACTGACCAGAGAAGAAACAGAAGACCTCAACCAACCAATCACAAGCAAAGAGATCCAATCAGTCATCAAAAAGCTTCCCAGGGCTAGATGGCTTCACAAGGGAATTCTACCAAACTTTTGAAAAAGAACTGACACCAATCTTACTTAAAGTCTTTCAAAACATCGAAGAAAATGGAACACAACCTAACTAATTTTATGCAGCTAACACCAATCTAATACCAAAACCAGGCAAAGATGCTACAAAAAAGGAAAACTGCAGGCCAGTCTCTCTAATGAATATAGATGCAAAAATTCTCTACAAAATACTTGCAAATCAAATCCAAAGACACATTAAAAAAAATCATACACCATGACCAAGTGGGGTTCATTCCTCGCATGCAAGGATGGTTCAACATAAGAAAATCAATGCATTACAACACATTAACAAACAAAAAGAGAAAAATCAAGTGATCATCTCAATAGATGCTGAAAAAGCATTCCACAAAATCCAACATGCCTTTTTGATAAAAAACAAAACAAACAAACAAAAAAAACAAAAAAAAAACACTTCAAAAGGTAAGAATTGAAGGAAACTTCCTCAATATGACAAGGAGCATGTATGAAAAACCCACAGCCAGCATAGTACTCAATGGAGAGAGACTGAAATCCTTCCCTCTAAGATCAGGAACAAGACAAGGATGCTCGCTATGAACACTGTTATTCAACATTGTGCTGGAAGTGCTAGCCAGGGCAATCTGGCAAGACAAAGAAATAAAAGGCATCCAAATAGGAAAAGAAGAAGTAAAACTGTCATTATTTGCAGATGATATGATCTTATATCTGGAAAACCCCAAGAAACAGACGATACAGCTACTAGAGCTAATAAACAAATTTAGCAAAGTAGTGGGATACAAGATTAATGCACATAAGTCAGTAATGTTTCTATATGTTAGAAATGAACAAACTGAAGAGACACTCAAGAAAAAGATGCTATTTCAATAACAACTAAAAAAATCAAGTACCTAGGAATAAACTTAACCAAAGATGTAAAAGACTTATATAAAGAAAGCTACATAACTCTACTAAAAGAAATAGAAGGGGAACTTAAAAGATGGAAATATATTCCATGTTCATGGATAGGAAGGCTAAATGTCATTAAGATGTCAATTCTACCCAACTCATCTACAGATTCAATGCAATCCCAATCAAAATTCCAACAACCTACTTTGCAGACTTGGAAAAGCTTGTAATTAAATTTATTTGGAAAGGGAAGATGCCTTGAATTGCCAAAGACACTCTAAAAAAAGAAAGACAAAGTGGGAGAACTTACACTCCCTGACTTTGAAGCTTATTATAAAGCCACAGTTGTCAAAACAGCATGGTACTGGCACAAAAATAGACATATAGATCAATGGAATCGAATTGAGAATTCGGAGATAGACCCTCAGATCTATGGCTGACTTATCTTTCATAAGGCCCCCAAAGTCACTGAACTGGGACATAACAGTCTTTTCAACAAATGGGGCTGGAAGAGTTGGATATCCATATCCAAAAGAATGAAAGAGGACCCCTATCTCACACCCTACACAAAAATTAACTCAAAATGGATCAAAGAGCTCAATATAAAAGACAGTACCATAAAACTCATAGAAGATAATGTAGGGAAACATCTTCAAGACCTTGTATTAGGAAGCCACTTCCTAGACTTTACACACAAAGCACAAGCAACAAAAGAAAAAATAGATAAATGGGAACTCCTGAAGCTTAGAAGTTTCTGCACCTCAATGGAATTTGTCAAAAAAAGTAAAGAGGCAGCCAACTCAGTGGGAAAAAATTTTGGAAGCCATGTATCTGACAAAAGACTGATGTCTTGCATATATAAAGAAATGGTACAACTCAATGACGATAGTACATACAGCCCAATTATAAAATGGGCAAAAGATATGAAAAGACAGTTCTCTGAAGAAGAAATACAAATGGCCAAGAAACACATGAAAAAAATGTTCAGCTTCACTAGCTATTAGAGAGAAGCAAATTAAGACCACCATGAGATACCATCTCACACCAATTAGAATGGCTGCCATTAAACAAACAGGAAACTACAAGTGCTGGAGGGGATGTGGGGAAATTGGAACTCATTCATTGTTGACAGGACTGTATAATGGTTCAGCCACTCTGGAAGTCAGTCTGGCAGTTCCTTAGAAAACTAGATATAGAGTTACCCTTCGATCCTGCAATTGCATTTCTTAGTATGTACCTGGAAGATCTGAAAGCAGTGGCACGAACAGGTATCTGCATGCCAATGTTCATAGCAGCATTATTCACAATTGCCAAGAGATGGAAACAACCAAAATGTCCTTCAACAGATGAGTGGCTAAATAAAATGTGGTATACACACATGATGGAATACTACATTCCATCATTATATCTGGAAAACCCCAAGAAACAGATGATACAGCTACTAGAGCTAATAAACAAATTTAGCAAAGTAGTGGGATACAAGATTAATGCAAAGTAAGAAGGAATGATGTCGTGAAACATATGACAACATGGATGAACCTTGAAGACATAATGCTGAGCAAAATAAGCTAGGCACAAAAAGAGAAATATTATATGCTACCACTAATGTGAACATTGAAAAATGTAAAATGAATGGTTTATATTGTAGAATGTAGGGGAACTAGTGATAGAGAGCAATTAAGGAAGGGGGAACGATAATCCAATAAGAACAGATAAGCTATTGCGGGTAAATTAACGTTGTGGGAATGCCCAGGAACGACTATGGTCTGTTAATTTCTGATGGTTATAGTAGGAAAAATTTAACAGAAATGTTGCTATATTAGGTTACTTTCTTGGGATAGAGTAGGAACATGTTGGAAGTAAAGAAGTTATCTTAGGTTAGTTGTCTTTTTCTTACTCCCTTGTATGGTCTGTTTGAAATGTTCTTTTAGTGTATTTTTTTTACTTATTTATTTTATTTTTTATACAGTTGACTTAAAAAAAAAGAGTTAATTTAAAAAAATATATACAAGGAAAAATAATATGCAGAGCCCCCCTGAGGAGCTTGTGGTGAATGCAGGGGTATTGGGCTTCCCCACCTCAATGGTTGCTAATGTGCTCATAGACATAGGGGACTGGTGGTTTGATGGGTTGAGCCCTCTACCACAGGATTTGCCCTTGGGAAGACTGTTGCTGCAAAGGAGAGGCTAGGCCTGTCTATAATTGTGCCTAAGAGCCTCCTCCCAAATGCTTCTTTGTTCCTCAGATGTTGCCCTCTCTCTCAATCTAAGGCAACTTGGCAGGAGAAATCACTGCCCTACTCACTACATGGGATCAGACACCCAGGGGAGTGAATCTCCCTGGCAACGTGGAATATGACTCCAAGGGAGGAATGTAGACCTGGCTTCATGGGATGGAGCACATCTACTTGACCAAAAGGAGGAAGTGAAAGGAAATGAAATAAGCTTCAGTGGCAGAGAGCTTCCAAAACGAGCCGAGAGTTCACTCTGCTGGGCACTCTTATGCGCAATATAGACAACCCTTTTTAGGTTCTAATGAAGTGAGGTAGCTGGCGGTAGATACCTGAAACCATCAAACTACAACCCAGAACACATGAATCTTGAAGATGACTGTATAAAAATGTAGCTTATGAGGGGTGACAATGTGATTGGGAAAGCCATATGGACTACACTCCCCTTTGTCTAGTTTATGGATGGATGAGTCGAAAAATGGGGAAAGGAAAACAAACAAACAAACAAAGGCACCCAGTGTTCTTTTTTACTTTAATTGCCCTTTTTCACTTTAATTATCATTATTGTTATTTTTGTGTGTGTGGTAATGAAGGTGTCAGGGTTTGATTCTGGGGATAAATGCACGACTATGTAATGGTACTGTGAATAATTGAATGTACGATTTGTTTTGTATGACTGCATGGTATGTGAATATATTTCAATAAAATGAATTAAAAAAAAAAAAAGAAATGCATGCTAAATTTTAGTATGCCCAAGGGAAGTTAAACTCCCATGTATTTACCATTTTATACTTTATTCCCCACCATCTACTTTAGATAACTTTGGCCTTAGTCTTTATCTCCACAAGCTTTTAACTGATGCAGTTACCTAAAACTTTGTTTCTGAAAAGTCAAACTGTTAATGATCTGTGTATTGGATTGCTATAATCTTTCCTTAATATTTACCACTACATATGAAAATACTTAATAAGTGTCTTCTCATAGAATTTCTTAGATTCAGATATATTCTTCATTGTCCCCATTGGGTAGTAGCAGCCCTATTTCTTCATGATACTAAAGAAGGATCACACAGCAGGTAAGAGTCCGTTAATTGTAAAACCACCTGACGGTCTTAACTTCCAGGACTTAGAACCACTGCTGTGTATTCTGGTGTGTTTTCAATTAGTTAAGTTGGATTTTAAATCTGTGTCCAGGTGGTCATCAGGTATAAGACAATGGGAAACTGAGGCCATAATGCCTGAGGAAAAGGTAGTTTGCTATTCACAGGTCCCAGAGAGAGAGAGAGAGGAATGCTCCAGCAGATCAAAAGGAAGTGTAATTTACTCCGGTAATTCAGCCAGCAGATGGGGAACATGCAAAAACTGCAAGAGGGAGCTGTAGTCTTGTGCCTTCATTCTGGTCCCAGGGTGAAGGTTAGTAGCTTTTCTGCAGGAATCAAGGATTGGTTAGCTTAAAACAAATGTACAAGAAAAGGGAAAGGGATTGGGGATCCGAGGGCTGTGGGATGGTTAGCTTATCATTAAGGGATCAGCTGTGGGTTTATGGTGAAGTGTAAGGGTGGTGGTCACCGATGTGGGTTAGGGTTCTAGGGGAGTGTATGCCCCAGGGCTGGAAGGTTGCTTATCTTAGGCCAAAGGTCAGTGTTGAGGCAAGTGGCTCAGCATACAAAAATTTCTGATTGTTTTAACACAGTGGGAGCATATATTTCTTGGAAACAAAGGATTTTACCAGCAGAGTTCAATGTTGTGATGATGGAGAGCAAAAATTCTACTACTGAATTATTTGGGATATTATTGAAATAAACTATTGCTGCTTAAAACTCTTGATTTCTCAGACTAGGAGAAAAATGGCAACTAGACATTTTCCCTGGTTCAAAGCATATCATTTTTGGGATGGAGTGGGCATTACTGTAACTCAAGTCAACTTCATGAATGAAATTTTAATTGACATCCCAACATTCCAAAAGTCCAGCAGCTTCTGAGTTATGGAGTATATTCAATGGTTTATTGAATCTCATAGGTAAAAGTACCACACTTTTTTTTTTGGCAGTAAATCATGTTCCAAGGTAAGATTCAGTAATATAGGGTATTATGAGATGGCCAGTAAAATATAGACTAGGTTCAAAAATGACAATATTAATGGGAGCATAGAGGCAAGGGTAAACAAATCCATATCCAGAGTATGTCTCCATTAAAGGACAGACAGTGTTGAGTCATTAGTGAAGGGGTGCAACTATACCTCCCCACCATCTGTTGTCTGGCTAATATTCTTGGGTAATTATGATTTATCAGCAGCTTAGTATTTTTCTCATCCTTGAAAGGTTAGGCTCTCATCCCACATCATTCTTATTGAGTGGAAACCAATATTATAGAGTATATTAAAAATCTCCATTTTAGTCTCATATTTGCTTGTTCATTAGCCCATTAAACAAACATTGTGATGGTTTAAGAAATATGTTGATGAGTATCCATTGTTTCCACCTAGTTATTGAGGGACTCCTCTGAAGTGGATGTGTTTGGTGAGCATGGGACACAAATAAACTCATAGTCTGCACTTTTTCTAAAGTAAATTCACAAAACTTTTTTCCATACTTCCTTTCACTCCTCTTCCAACTTTGTTCCTTCCAAGTTTCTGATCATCCAGCTAAACTATTAGCCACTACTCAACAATCAGTTTAAATTAGTGGTTCTCCAGTGGGGGAAGGGACAATATTGGAGATAGCTTTTTTTTGTTGTCGCAACTGAGGCAGGTGCTAGTGACATCTAGTGTGTAGGGAAGACATGCTGCTAAATACATGATACACAAGACAACACCCCTCAGAAGAAGATTTTTCCAGCCCAAATGTCAATACTGCTGAGATTCAGAAATGCTGGTGTAAATCTCTAACTCTGAACCTTATTTGGAAAAAGTTGACAACCACATGTACTGCAATATTCTGATGAAATTTCTACCTCATAGAAAAGTCATTTTCACCACTGTCTTTAATGGCTATATCTAGGCAATTCTGCAATGTTACAGAAATTTATTTAATATCATTTTCAGTACATATTGTATCTTCATATGTAAACCAGGTTCCATTTTTTTCTTCCTTTTCTAACATTTTTAGGGAATTCCAGATAAGTTCAAAGAGTAAGTTGAGGGAAATTTCTGGTATCAATCAACCAATATAAAAAACTTACTTGTTCTTTAGGACTTGTTTAGTTCTCATCTTCCGTCTGCCTTCCCATGGAGTGTAGCTTTATATGGACTAGGTAAGTCCCATAATACCAAGATCATGAAGAACAGTTAAGGGTGCAAGTTCATTTTGAATCCAATTTTAAAAGCATTCAGTGTCTATCAGAGATTTCACAAGATTTATGGTTCCTGGCAGATAGGTTCATGTATGTACTCTGAAACTCTAATGAACTGCCCTTAGAGATTTTCTATCTTCCACAGAAACTTGGAAAGTCATTGAGAATGGGTCATAAGACTCAATGAGATGAGCAGCTTACATCTCAGCTTTAACAATTTTTGGAGACTTCTCCTGATTTAGGGTCAAATAACAACTTGAATAAATGATTTAAGCTATACAACACATTACATAACATTTTACCTCTAGAATCAAGTATTGTTCCTATTTCCTAGAGTTGTGAGAAACAGTATATAACAACTTCCTTTTGAATTTGGAAGGTTGCCTTTAGATCATGAAGACCATTGGATTCCGTGAGAGAAATGTCAGTATCCAAACTTACATGCATGGCTTGAATCTTACCAATATAATTTTAGTTATTCTTATTCTTGCTCACCAGGTACAATAGATATTGTATTGTCAATTTCATAGAAAGTTTGATATCCATAAATTGGCAGAGGTAAGCAAAATTAATCACTAAATGAGAATAAAATTTGTGGACTTAAAAATGAAAAACAACTAAGAAATGTTAAATCTCAAAATATGAAGAGAGAATTAAAATGGAAGACAAATTTCTGGTTTGAAAACTCCTATGCTTTTAGATCAAGAATTCTTTTTGTCACTTTAAAATGCAAAAATATTCTCAAAGTAGGCATACAAAAATAATTCTAGCATTTCTTTCAGTATAAAAGTTTGAATTGTGCAAGGATAATTTATTTTTGATGAATGGTGTTCTGGTTTGCTAATGCTGCCATTTTGTAAAACACAAGAAATGGATTGGCTTTTATAAAAGGGGTTCATTTGGTTACAAAGTTACAGTCTTAAGGCCATAAAGTGTCCAAGGTAAGGCATCGACAATAGGGTACCTTCACTGGGGAAAGGCTATTGGCATCTGGAAAACGTCTGTTAGCTTGGAAGGCACATGGCTGGTGTCTGCTTGCTCCCAGGTTGCATTTTAAAATGGCATTCTCCAAAATGTCAGTGTCAGCTTTCAATGGCCATCTTCAAAATGTATCCCTAAGCTGTGGCTGCGAGCTCCTTCTGTCTGAGCACTTACAGGGCTCCAGTGATTTAATAAAGACCCATGCTGAATAGACAGGGCCACACCTCCATGGAAACATATAATCAGAAGTCACACCCTAACCAAAGGTGTCACTCACAGATGGGTAGGTCACATCTCCATGGAAACAACCTAATCCCAATATCCCAGGAGATTGGACTAAAAGATCATGGTTTTTTCTTGGGGGACATAATATATCCAAACTGGCACAAATGGTGATTAGTTCTATAAAGACAGAAAACTATTTGCCACTCAACAAACATACCTGTGCCAATATAATTTATGTGTTTATCATCTAGCAATTCATATGCAGTGCATACATATGTCAAACACCTTCATATATAGACAGAAAATCATATTTTTCACAAACTAAAGATTTTTCAAGAAAAACATTTTTTTCAAGCTCTGTGTCTATGTAGTTGATTGAAAATATTTTTCTCATTAGCCTAATAAAATTAGTACACAGTTGTGAACAGAATTGCTGAAAAAATTCAACAAGTGCTATAAAATTTCACAAAAATAAGCATTCTTTGCAATTTTATTCAATATAATTCTAGAGCTAGGTATTCCATAAATTTAATTTTAAACCACACTATTTTTTGAAAAGTTGTTTGATTATTTTCTTTATTGTTTTCAATATTTTTGTTAATTTACCAGCACCTCGATGTCAAATACAACTTTTTCTAGTATTGAAAATTTCAGAAATTTGAAACAAAATGCAATGTCTATAAATTTTATTTAATACACCAATAATTATCTTATTATACATTCAGAATGTACAATAGACATTTTATACATTGGTAAAAACAAAATGGAGGAGTGGCTTAAAATGGAATGATAGGAATAATCAAATGAAAGAGGAAATGAAAAGGACAGGAAAACAACCAAATAAGCAGAAACAAAGGTAACTATTATTAGTGCATTATATGTCCAATTCAAAATATTGTCATTCATTGAAGTTTCTAAATGTTTACATTTAATCTAGTTTTTATTTTGTTCTTGATTTTTACAAATAAGACACCATGTGGTTTTATCTTGTGTTTTCATTTTTTTATACATAACATGTCAAAAGTGCATGTTTTTAATATTTCTTACAATTTTGATAACACTCATTGTTCAATTTTTCAGATTATAGATTAAAATAAAATGTTTTTCACAGATTTCTACAAATAATATTTTTTGGAAAAATTTCAACCCAAGTAATATTCTGTCTCAAATTTACCAGATGAACTGGTATTTCTTCATTGTTCCTTTCAAGCCATATTGCAACCACTAACCCAATAAATTTTATAAAGTATTGTCCTGACTACATGGCTTCTTCTTAAAAACCTTCCATTGTTCCCACTTGTTTGTTAAATTAAATTTAAATCTTCAATAGCTCTTGGATACCCATGATGAGGTCTCAGCCCTTATTTGTAAATACCTTAGTTTACCAGCACTGCTATAACAAAATGCCACAGACTGATTAGCTTAAATGGTAGCTTCTTGTGTCACAGTTTTGGAGACTAGCAGTCCAAAGTCAAGCTCTCAGCTGGTCATGCTTTCTCCCAAGTCTGTAGTGATCTGTTCCAGCCTCCATCACATGCCTAGCTGTCTCATTCGGTCTGCTCTTAGGACTTCTACAGCTCCTGCTCAGTCATGAGGGTCTTTGTCTAGATTTTCTTTCCTTATGAGTATTCCATATTGGATTAAGATTCAATGTGGTTTCATCTTAATAGTATCTTCAAAGATCCTATTTGCAAATTAGTTCCCATCCACAGGACCAAAGGTTAGTACGTGAACAGGTCTTGTATAGGATATGATTATATCCCCAACAGTTACCTACCTCCCAGTATTCCAATGTACATATATACACAGATGCCACTCTGACCTATTTACTATTTTCTGAGGAAGATTTGTATTTTCTGTTGTGCACACTTTTCAAAAAGGATTGTAAGGAAAGGAAATAGATGTCAGATGTTTTAGAAATTCATTCTGAAGTTTCTTCAAACAAATTTAGCATAAATATAATTCTTAAAAACATAGATTGTGTAGGAATTTTTGGTAAAGGATTTTACCACTTATGTGCAGTCACCATCCTGGTTACTGAGGATACGGCAAGGAATGAGAAAGACAATTTCCTTGTTCTCATGACCTTTCGAGCAAATAAACCTGAATTACATATTCAATTGCACATCTTAGTGACACTCATAATATGCTTAATGGATGACTGCTCATCCACATATTGCTACCAACTGTGTTGATATAAGCATAGAAATTGAGAATAAATGTTGAGAAAATTTCAGAGCAATTTGGTATTGTCACTACAGCCGAGCCTCTATCAGTGGCCTGGACTAGTCTCATTGAAAGCTTGAGTGTTGTTGAGTTTCACCTGGTCCATTTCATGAAGTTTGAGGTTTATATTGGTATCAAACTGTGATATATTGGGATGGTGTCTGATCCTTCACTACAGATCATTTGAGAAGTACTGACAAAACAAAATATGTATTTAAAATTGTGTTATGTTTGTAAATGTGAAGCACAAGATGTATGGAATCTATAAAAATCTAACATAATTTAGGGGATTGGAAATTGAATTTTCTTGAGGAAATGACACCTAAAATCTTAAAGATAAATGTCCTTAACAAGATTGTGTGACTTGGGGAACAGGGGATGGAGAAGATTCCAAATAGAAATAGTGTGTGCTAAAGCATTTATCTAAATATTAGAACTTTCAAGGATTTTTGGTGGTGAATTTATACAAAGGATAGTTTCTATCTATCCTTTTTTATCTCCGGATTTTGGTGCAACATATTTTGTATTTCAAGTCCATTTTCTGAGTTTAGTTTTCTTAGGTTATTCTGAGTCTTATTTTTAGAATCATATTTAAGCAGATATTTTACCCAATGCTTTAATTGAAAACTTGGAAGTTAATACCAAAGAGAGACGTCTTTCACTGGGGATGAGAAAGAAGTGCTTGTCTTTGGAATATGGTAACATGAATATTCTCCTGGGAAGACAGACTTGCAAACCAAGAGGAAAGGATGTTTAGGAGGTAACAAGTGTGTATGAGAGAAGGGCACAAAATTAAATATGAAACCATGCTTGATACAAACTCTGTATTGGGTCTTCTTGAAATATCCCAGAAAATCATCTGTCCCTTCCAGAAGTTTAGCACATTATAAAAAGAGTACAGGATCTTGTGAACAGGAAATTACTTAACATGATTCTCATCCTAGTTGCATAATATAATGTCTATCAAGAGGAAATACTTTACACATTATATTCTGCTTTATATATGCTCTTACTTTTTATATGTATCTGCTTACTTCTCACTCTGGCTTGGGTGGCATAATTTGGACAACAGTATTCTGAATCTTAGTTTTAAGGTTTAAAATGTAACTTACTACGGTATATTTTAGATGAACTATATCTAGATCTTTTAATCATAATGCAAAAATATAATGGCTACCTACATGGATATTGTAAAAACTATGAAAAACCCACACATCAAACAACATTCAATAGTTATCAACTATGCTTTTTAATCAAGATTTTCCATCCATTTTTAATGACTAACCTCTGCCATGAAAACACAAAATTTGTATTTATGGGTGATTTATTGAATACTAAGGAAGCCTTTGATAAAAAACTAATCCATTATGACATCAGAGAATATTGGCACTCCTTTTAATCCTGAGTGTTTATGAAGAATTTTATTCTTTAGAATTATGGGTAAACTACTGAACAGAATTAAACTTAACAGAATTTTTCAGCTTTGTTTTTCTAAAAACTACAATTAGATTGTTTAAAAAGTTAATTTTGAGAAAGATCAATGGATAAGAATCCCTATTCTTAACTGGAAAACCCGTAAGAATTATTCTTGGGTATAGATTTTCATTGGGATGACTGGGGACAGCAGGAGAAAACAATGAATCCTATATATGTGCATTTTGATGTTCCCTAAGAGATGGAGAATTTAATTATGCTGATCTAATTATGCTCAAATCTAGTTTGCCTGATTTGATTACAACAGAATCTAGATTTTGTGTAAGGTTACTGCTGAATGGGGATTACTCTAATTTCTGCCAAATCTAGTTTGCTTGCTCTTTTCATGACCAAAATTACCAAGCTTATAGCTGCAGCAAAATTAACATTTTGCCACAGAGGGTATTTATGTACATAATTTCACTATGCTAAAAGCTAGAAAAAGTTTTTAAGAACTTAAAGGTATGACTGGAATGAGAAGAAACAGTGCTACATTTAGAGAAGGCATAAAAAGAATTTGCATGTTTTACAGATATGAAAAAAGTATAAACTATTTCAAATGTAGCTAACTTCCCAGTAACATTAGGAACATTTATATAATTCATAGGCCCAGAGAGTCTCCCCATTTGAAAATGTTATATTAGAAAAAAGTGATGGCATATCGGCAAAGATAAACACAATAGTATATGAAACAGGCTTAATTTCTTTACATCATTAAAATTTATTGTTAGCCTGGGGATATAGAAGCACATTGAGCTGGTCTCAACTCCCAGTTTCTTGAGTTGCAGTTTACTTTCTCTTGTGGGAAAGTAAAAACAGAGCAAAACATCTGCAAACTATAAGTTTTCAGAAGAAAACAATCTCTGCAGTTTATTTAAGAAGAATCTGAATAGGACCCTAGCCTATGTTTCACTTCAGCTTTCAGGACTAAGCAAAAAGAACAGGTTGGCAAGTTCAGTCTGTGACACCAAGTGAGTGTTAATTATTTCATCACATGGGTATGACACATTTTGAGGATAAGTGGTATTGCAGAAGCAGTGACATAAATAAAATATAAGAAGGGCTTAGAACTAGAAAAATAATGTTTTACATTAAAACAAGTTTTTCCTCCACTGACTTGAAGGCCAACATAGAATTTATATTTGCTTCCCTAATATTTTAATAAACCACCCTTAAAACAACCAACCAAACAAAAACAAATAGAAACTTACACAAAAGTAGCATTATGGCTACCTATTTATCACAGAGCTTGAATTAAATGATTAAAATAACTTGATAAGTATCAATTGTCTATGAAGTAGGAGTGCCATTAACACATTAAGTGAAAAGGGAAGGAAGAATTTCTTCTAAAGAAAGAACGAAAGAAAGTAAGAGGAGAAAAAGAAAGAGAAAGGGAGAAGTGTCTCAAATTCTAGAATAAAATTTATATAATATTCACCTTACTATACATATATGTGAATATTAATAAGGGAAATTCCTACACTACATAAGAGCTCACCACTCCAACTACTTCATCAGTGCTAAAGAATAAAAGCATGCATGAGTGTAATGAGTCATTTCAACTGAAAAGCAAATACTGCACACAATATGCTAGGGAAAATGATTCAACTATTAAAAAAATGAAGAAATAGCTGCATGGAATTCCTCGCAACTAGTATAAATCCAGGTATAGCTGTTATAGACATTACAACAACTAAAATACACACTAAATTTATGAGTTGAACTATATCGAATGTTGATAAATCTAACTAGATTAGAAAATGACAAAAAGCAATAAACTTTACCATTGATGATCTATTTCTTTCTGTTTTTCTTATATTTTATAGGACCATTTTATTTTCAAAGCAGTATTCTGTTAAAATCTATAGTCTCTGACGGAGACCCAAAAAGTGGGCACAGCTTTGTTTTCAATCAATATCTTTAAGGCTCATTATCAGATCCTAGTTGAAGCAGTGACCTCTAAGGACCTTCTAAATTCTGAGTTTCAATAATTGCATGAGAGAGTTTGATAATTTACAGTTATCTCTATGAGATAATTTAACAGTTTGAACTTAAAAACAAATCTCAGAATGATCTTGGATTTTATATTAAAAAAAAGTGGGTGGTTTATCAGACAGGCTAGACACATCTGGTTCTACTAAATAAATATAAATATAAACCATAAAATAAACAGTGAGTGGTTCTTAAGCTTAATGCTTTGAATGTATGACATTGACACATGCCAGACATTTCCATTAGTAATTTGTAAGAAGGGAGGATACATCTATCCCCCCTTAGAAACTATGGTCAGGCTGAGAAGGAACAAATAATTGAACAAATAATTCAGTCAACCATGGATCTAATGTGTGGAAAATTTAAGTTGAAAAGACAACTCAACAACTCTGAAAACTTTGATATGAAGTCCTGCTTATGACACTGGATGGGTTTAATTATAAAAAAAAAAAAGTTCATTAACCTCAAGACCTTAAGAAAGCATTGCATTCCTATGGAATTTGCAAACAGACAAACCAAGTATTATAAAGATACTTGTTTCAAGTCATCAAAAATGAAAATTCTTTAAGAAGCAGTCAAAACAAATGTAGAATGTTGCTACCTGTTAAAAATTGTTACTTACATGTTAGGAGTATAAATTGAACTGCATTGTTTAGGTGATATTTTTAGATAAAGAATAAGTAGAGAGCTAAATGTGGTTTTGAAGCAATTTCACTTACATAAAATTAATGAGCTATGGCTATGGATAGTAAATGATAATAGTTTATCTTAATTTTTGTATTAAGACACTCTGATAAGCACTTTGCTTTCACTATATAATTTAATCTTCACAATAATTCTAAGAGACAGAATTATTCCTGTGCAGGCAAGTAAAAGGAGAGAAATGTGCTTCAGTGGTGTTCAGTAATTAGATCAAAAGAATTTTTTAAATTTAATTTCAAATATTACACCATATTATAATGTTATTATATAATGAGTTGTCTGGAAATGTGTTATCTAGGTTGAGAGACATTGTTTCAAATGGTGAATTCAGTTTTAATAAAAAAAGCAGGTAATGGAAACATGTAGAAACTAGAAAACATTTGGAAGTTTCCAAACTGAATTTATTGTATGTGCTTCTAAATGGCCATGCAGGAAACACAAAAGAAAAATTATCCGGTGAAAACACAATAGAATCCATTTTCTAATATGGTATGCTGAAATCCACAGTGTCCTTTCACCGATGAGAAGGCATAAGATGAAACAATTTTGAGGCTGTTTTGTCTTCAGTGTTTCTTCACGAGCAGGCACTATAAAAACAATACAATCAACACATTGCTGGCATGAGTGGTAGGAGGGAAGACTGACATTGATTTATTCTTTTCTTTGGGGCAGTGAGAATTTTGCTTTGGAGAAATATGGATGAAGTTGGAATGGACGTGCAAGTGCTTGTCTGATTCATGCTTTAAGAAACCATTTTTATGTGAATTTTTAAACTAAATTTCAATGCAAATAATTTTCAACTTCTTAGTATTATCCATATATTATTGAGGAAACATTTGTAATGCAAAGACTTCTGAATTTAAAATATTGGATCCTGTGTGTTGTTTTTTCAAATAGATTTTCAAGCATATATGTAAATGTCACATTCAAAGTTTTTGTGCCACGCTGAGAACAATATTTCTCTCTTAAGATTCATTGAATGCTATTCAAATATCTACAGCAAGATGTCTTGAATTATAAGGAATTTTCTCTATTTTGAAAAAACCTTTTGAATATTCAAGACACTATCAGTCACAACAATAAATAGAAGAAATTGTTAATATTGCCATGATGAAATTTCTGTTTCATTATTAACAGTGGTTTCATGTGATTATACTTTAGGACCAGGGATTTATAAAAATAGCAAATTTAGAAGGTTTAGGAGGAATCTTATACTTAGCAAACTTCTGGGAATATGTCCATTACATTTTCATTTGTAAAACCTTTGCTTTTACATAGAAAGCAATTTTCTTAAGAATACTTCACAAACAAAAGCAAAGTGTTGTCTTTGAAATTCATAAATCATGAAACATTATTTCCTCTTTTACTAATACTTTCCTTTGCTATCACTATCTCTAGGTAATATTCTGCTAATAGGGATTTAAGCTATCTTTATTAGATAATTCCTCAAGCTAAGTTGATTTAAAAAAAAAAAAAGACCTGTTAACATAATAAGTATCTAGAGTGCCCTGACAGAAGCAAATCTTTTCATTACATAGTTCTAGTTTACTTTCACATACAGAATCAGACTATTTTAAACAACATTTGATAATTTTTCAGTGGAATGAGGGGTTTTTGGATTTTCTAGGGTGAGTGAAGTACATTCCTTTGGGAGACCCAGAAATGAGTGAAGTACATTCCTTTTGGGAGACCCAGAAATGAAAAAGCACTATTCACCAAAAAATAAAAGTAAGTCCAGGATGAATTCTATGACAACTTGTACTGTTATTATTTTTGTATTGTTATTACTTCATTCATAAAGGAATAATTCTAATAATTGAATTCTTAGCAAAATGATAAAATAAGTTTTATTATCCTCAGCTCCCCATAGTCCCTTTTTGAGCTTGATTTTTTTTAATTGAGAATGTTCACATACAATAAAATTATCCAAAGATCCAAAATGTACAATCAATTGCCCACGGTACCATCCCACAGCTGTGCATCCATCACAATTAATATTTTTTTCAATTTTTAGAACATTTTCATTACTCCAGAAAAGAAATAAAGACAAAAAAAAAAGGAAACTCAAATCCCCCCATACCCCTAACCAACCCCCTGTCCATTGTTGATTTATAGTATTGGTATGGTACATTTGTTACTGTTGATGAAAGAATGTTAAAATACTACTAACTGTAGTATATAATTTGCAACAGTTATATGTATTTTTCCCTATATGCCCCTCCAGTTAATCACAGACATTGCCCACCACAAAGTTCACTGTTTTGTCCATTCCCATCTTGTAACTTCCAACTTTCCTTCTAGTGACATACATGACTCTGAGCTTCCCCTTTCCACCACATTCATGCATCATTCAGCACTGTTAATTATTCTAACAATGTGCTACCATCATTTCTGTCCATTTCCAAATATTTAAGTTCAACCTAGTTAAACATTTTGCTCATAATAAGCAACCACTCCCCATTCTTTAACCTCATTCTATATCCTGGTAACTTACATTTTGTGTCTATTGGTTTACATATTATAATTAGTTCATATCAGGGAGACCCTGCAATATTTGTCCTTATGTGTCTGACTTATTTCACTCAATATAGTGCCCTGAAAATTTCTTCAACCTATTTTTTTAAAAACAGTTCTGTTCAAACACCCTACATTCTATCCTGAGTAAACAATTGATAGTTCCCTGTATAGTCATGTATTTATGTATTCACCACCATCACCACTATCTATATAAGGACATCTCCATTTCTTCCACAAAGCAGGAGGAAGAATCAAAGAAGGGAGAGAGACAAAAGAAAAAGAAAAAAGAAAGAGAAAAAAATGACAGTTGGGAAGCAACAGAAGGAAGGATAGCATTAAAGTAAAGTAGAATAAAGAGCCCAACGACATTACCAATGCCAAGAGTCGCATACTCCTCCCTTTGCCCCCCTCTTATATGCATTTAGCTTTGGTATATTGCCTTTGTTACATTAAAGGAAGTGTAAAACAATGTTTCTGTTAATTATAGTCTCTAGTTTGCATTGATTGTATTTTTCCCCCAATACTTGCCTATTTTTAATACCTTGCAAAGTTGACATTCACTTGTTCTCCCTCATGAAAAAACATATTTGTACATTTTATCACAATTGTTGAGCACTCTAGGTTTCACTGAGTTCTGTATTCCCAGTCTTTACCTTTCCTCTTTCCTTCTGGTGTCCCACATGCTCCTAACCTTCTGCTTTCAACAATACTCACAGTTATCTTTGTTCAGCATACTTACATTGCTGGGCTACCATCATCCGAAATTGTGCTCTAAACCTCTCACTCCTTTCTTTTCCTATCTGTCAGTAGTGCTCCCTTTAGTGTTTCCTGTAGAGCAAGCACCTTGTTCACAAACTCTCTTGTCTGTTTGTCAGAGAATATTTTGAACTCTCCCTCATATTTGAAGGACAGTTTTGCCAGATATAGGATTCTTGGTTGGCAGGTTTTCTCCTTCAGTATCTTAAATATATCACACCACTTCTTCTTGCCCCCATGGTTTCTGCTGAGAAATCCACACATAGTCTTATCAAGCTTCCTTTGTATGTGATGGATCACTTTTCTCTTGCTGCTTTCAGCATTCTCTCTCTGTCTTTGATGTTTGAAAATCTGATTATTAAGTATCTTGGTATAGGCCTATTCAGATCTATTCTGTTTTGGCTATGCTGTGTTTCTTGGATCTATAATATTATGTCTTTCATAAGAGATGGGAAATTTTCATTGATTATTTCCTCTATTATTGCTTCTGCCCCTTTTCCCTTCTCTTCTCCCTCTGGGACACCCATGACATGTAAAACCAAGCATTTCGTGTTGTCATTCAATTCCCAGAAATGTTGCTCATATTTTTCCATTCTTTTCCTGTGTAGGACTTCAGGTGTCTTGTTCTCCAGTTCCTGAGTGTTCTCCAGTTCTTCTGCCTCTTGAGATCTGCTGTTCTACATCTCCATTGTGTCATCATTCATCTCTTGTGTTGTGTCTTTCATTTCCTTAGAGTATGCCAGTTGTTTTTTCAAACTTCCAATTTCTACCTTATGTACACCCAGTATTTTCATTGTATGCTTCATCTCTTTTGCCACATCTTCCCTAAACTTTTTGAATTGATTTAGCATTAGTTTTTCAATTCCTGTATCTCAGTTGAAGTGTAAGTTTATTCCTTTTACTGGGCCATACTTCATTGTTCTTAGTGTAGGTTGTAGTTTTCTGTTGTCTAGGCATCTGGTTTCCTTGGTTACCCCAATTAGGTTTTCCCAGACCAGAACTAGCTCAGGTCCCAGAAGGAGGAAATATTCAGCACCAGGTTTCCTTGAGGATGTGTCTTAGAAGACTGACACACTCTGTGAGGCCTCAAGGCACTGTGCTTTTCCTAATCTGTCCAGCAGGTGACATCTGTCAGCCTGTCACTCCGAACTGGTGTAAGGAGGCGTGGCTCTATAATTCTCAGCTTAAGTCGTTTCTGGTTTGATTGTTTTCCCCCAGGCCCTGGGGTCTGGTTCTGAATGTAAGGTGGGTAGTAGAGTTGGACACCACCTTTTTCCTCTTAGTGAAGATGTACCCCCTAGGGAATTTTCATTTGCATTTAAATAGGTTCTTTGTCTATTTGACTCTGCTGTCTCCACCTTTGTTGGGTCAGAGCACTGCAAACTGAAAATGGCTGAGGCTGTCTCCACTGCAGAGCACTATAAACTGAAAATGGCTGAGGCTGTCTCCACTGCAGAGCACTATAAACTGAAAATGGCTGAGGCTGTCTCCACTGCAGAGCACTATAAACTGAAAATGGTTGAGGCTTTCTCCACTAAGCTGCTCAGGTTGAGAAGGAGAAAAAGGGACAGAAAGCCCCCTTTGTGGTTCATTCTACAGCCCCCAGTTTCACCTATTGGCCAGAGATAGTACCTGGTCCTCTGGGATCCCCCACCCAAGACAGAGAATTCCCCTGGCTCTTCAAGGTCAGTCATCACTAAAAGCTTCTCTCTGCTTTTTGGGGATTTTCAGCTTGCACAGAGAAGTCCATGTTTGCCAATTAAAACCCCAGTTGGAGCTGGCCTGAGGTATATCGTTTGTTCAGAGAATTCTGCTGTCTCAGTGAAGCATTGCAGCTTGTATTGTTGTGGGGGGAGGGGGCTCCTGGCTCACATCCACTGTTTCTACTCACAGATTCCATGCTGCAATCTCAAGGATTCCTCCCAATCCAGGTTGGTGCACGATGTGTGGACAGTCATGGTTGTCCCCCAGCAGTTATTCCAGATCATTTACTAGTTCCTGGTTGTTTATTAGTTGCTCCAGGGGGACTAACTAACTTCCACTCCTCTCTATGCTGCTATCTTCTCTGTGTCTTGATCACTTTTAAGAGAGAAATTTCTAAAACTTTGAACAAGTAAAAACAAAAATTAGAAAAAAAAAAATAGAAAGAAAGAAAAAATAAGGAAGGTAAAAAGGAAGGGAGGTTAAATCTAACTTATCTAACTGTTGAAAATATTTAAGCTACTTTCTAAAACTGGAAAATTATATTGTTGCTGCAGCATATTTCAGATAGCTGAATTATCAAATTAGCATTGTAATTATGGGACACAAAATTGATGTTGCCTTGCCACTTCAAGTTGACCAAGATGGTGGCACAGGACATTCCTGGATGTTGTTTCCCCACAGAATCTTCAAACAATGAACAAAAACTGGCACAGCCATCTTCCCCATAACACTGGAAAATAGTTGAAGTGTTGTAGTAACTCACCAAGTGCCATATCAAGAAAACACATTTTAACAATGGTAGGAGAAGCTTGTGGTGCAGTTGCTGGCTCCTCCCCAACCCCTTTCCAGCACATGGAAGAGCTAGCCTGTGCTTCCACTGTTTGTCCTAAGCCCTGTTCTGGAGGGGCAGAATACCACAAGAAACAAAATTACAAACCAATATTCCTAATGAATATAGATGCAAAAATCTTCCACAAAATAGTAGCAAACAGAATCCAATAGCACAGTAGAACAATTATACTCCATGATCAAGTGGGACATATCCCAGGTATGTAAAGGCAGAGAACTCACAACTTATTACCAAGCCACATTTGCCAGTTTGGATATATTACATCCCCAAAAATGTCATTTTCTGTAATGGAAACTTGTGAGGGTAGAGTTGTACCACTGATAGAATTATTTCCCTGGAGGCTTGGGCCCTGCCCATTCAGGGTGGGTCTTAATTAAATCACTGGGGTCCTTTAAGAGAGTTCATGGACAAAAGTAGCTCAGAGAAGCTGAGAGAGATGCTGAAAGAGTCTAGGAGATGCAGACAGAAAGATGTTTGGAGATGCTAAGCTAAGAGATGAAGCCCAGAGTTTGCTCTGGAGAAGCTAAGTGAGGGCTCCCAGATGCTCAGAGAGAAAGTCAGTGGAATCAGAAGTTGAAAGCAATAGAACCCAGGAGCAAAGGACCAGCATACACCAGCCACATGCCTTCCCAGCTAACAGAGGTGTCCCAGACACAATGGGCCATTCTTCAATGAAGGTATCCTCTTTTTGATACCTTAGTTTGGGCACTTTTCACAGTCTTTGTAACCTAATAAATCCCCTTTATAAAAGCCTATCCCTTTTCTGGTATTTTGCATAATGGCAGCATTAGCAAACCATAACACCACAGTAATCAAAACAGCATGGTACTGGCACAAGAACATTCATATAGACCAGCAGAGTAGAATTGAGAAATCTGAAGTCAGGAAAACCTGGGGTCCAGTCTCTGGCTGGCTGCCATGGGTGGAGATGGAAGTGAAATTCCTCTTCTCCCACAATGAGGGGAATGGCAGAGCAATGATTGCAGTTTTTAATTGGCAAAATCAGTAGAGCCCAGGATCAGATATCTTACAGATGAATTCTACAATCATTCCAAGAAGAATTAATACCAATCTTGCTCAAACTCTTCCAAAAATATTGAAGGGATGGAAGGCTACCTAACTCATTCTATGGGGCCAACATCACCCTAATACCAAAAGAAGATAAAGACACTACAAGACAACAAAATACAGACTAATTTTTATAATGAATATAGATGCAAAAATCCTCATCAAAATACTTGCTAATTAAATCCGACAACACATTAAAAGAATTAAACATGATGATGAACTATTTTTTATCCCAAGTATATAAGGGTCGTTCAACACAAGAAAATCAATTACTGTAATACACCATATAAACATAATGCAGGAAAGAAAACAGATGATCATCTCAATTGATGCAGAAAAGGCATTTGACAAAATACAACACCATTTCTTGATAAAGACACTTATAACACTAACAATAGAAGGAAGCATTCTCAACATAATACAAACATATATGAATAACACACTGCTAACATGACACTCAAAGTTGAAAGACTGAAAGTTTTCCCTCTAAAATCTGGAACAAAACAAGTATGCCCACTATTAACACTGTTAATTCAAGATTTCATCAGAAGACCTACCCAGAGCAGTTATACAAGAAAAAGAAATAAAAACATCTAAATTGGAAAGCAAGAAGTAAAACTTTCACTATTTGCAGATGACATAATCCTATATATATGAAGTCCTCCAGTATCTACATCAAAGTAGCTGGATACAAGATCAACAGACACACACAAATCAGTAGTGTTTCTATACACTATTAATGAACAATCTGAGGAGGAAATAAATCCAAAACAATGCAATTTACAATAAAAAGTAAAGGAAGAAAATATCTAGGAATATATTTAACCAAGGGTATAAAGGATTTGTAGCAGAAAACTGCAAAATGTTACTGAAAGAAATTAAAGAAGGCCTAAATAATTGGAAGAATATTCCATGTTTATGTATTTGCAGACTAAATATCATTAAGATGTGAATTCTAACAAAATTGATTTATAAATTCAATGCAATACCGATAAAAATTTCAACAACCTACTTAAAAGAAATGGAAAAGACAAATACAAAATTTATTTGAAAGGGTAAAGTCCCCAAATAGCCAAAAACCTCTTGAAAGAGAACAAAGCTGGAGGACTCACTTTTCCTGGCTTTAAAGCATATTACAAAGCTACAGTGGTCAAAACAGCATGGCACTAGCATAATGATAGATATATTAACCAATGGAATTTAATTGAAAGTCCAGAAATAGACCACTATATGAAATGCTTTTTCTGCATCAATTGAGATGATCATGTGTTTTCTTCCCTGCATTACATTTATGTGGTGTATTACAGTAACTGATTTTCTTGTGTTGAACCACCCTTGTATACTTGGGATAAAAAACAGTTCATCGTTGTGTATAATTCTTTTAATGTGCTGTTGGATTCAATTTGCAAGTATTTTGTTGAGGAATTTTGCATCTATACTCATTACAAAAATTAGTCTGTGTTTTGTTGTCTTGTAGTGTCTTTATCTTCTTTTGGTATTAGGGTGATGTTGGCCCCAGAGAATGAGTTAGGTAGCCTTCCCTCCCCTTCAAATTTTTTGGAAGAATTTTACCATTATATCTATGGTCAATTGATACTGGACAGGCTGTCAAGTCCTCTCAACTGGGACAGAATAGTTTCTTCAACAAATGGTGCTGGAAGAAATGGATATCCATGTTCAAAATACTTAAAGAGGTCCCCTATCTCACACTTTATACAAAAGTTAACTCAATATGGATCAGAGATCTAAAGAACCAGGACTACAAAACTCCAAGAAGAAAACATAGGGAAGCATCTTTATGTATTTGTGTAGGCAATGGTTTTTTTGACTTTACACTCAAAGCACAAGCAATGAAAGAAGGAAGAGATAATGGAAACTCCTCAAAATGACAAACTTTTGTACTTCAAAGGATATAACATGAAGGTGAAAAGACAACCTACTCCAGGGGAAAATATTTGGATATCACATATCTGATAGGGGTTTAATATCCTAAATATATAAATAAATCTTACAACACAACATTGAAAAGACATCCCAAAGGAAAAAAAAATGAGTAAAGACTTGAATAAACATTTTTCCCAAAAAGGAATTACAGAAGGCTAAAAAAGCACATGAAAAGATGCTCAGAATCTAGCAATTAGGGAAATGCAGATCAATAGTACAATGAGATATCATTTCACACTTACTAGAATGGCCACTATTAAAAAAAGAGAAAACTGCAAGTTTTGGAGAGGCTGTGGAGAAATAGGAACACTCATTCACTGCTGATGGGAAGGGAAAATGGTGAAGCTGCTGTGGGAGACTGTTCAGCAGTTCCTCTGGAAGCTAAGCACAGAATTGCCATATAATCCAGCAATCCTGCTACTAGGTATATACCCAGAAGCACTGATAGCAGGGATGTAAACAGACATTTGCATACCAATGTCCATAAAAACATTGTTCACAGTTGTCGAAAGATGGAAGCAACCCAAGTGTCCATCAGCTGATGAATGGATAAACAAAAGGTGGTATATACATATGATGGAATATTATTCAGCTGTAGGAAGGAATGAAGTCCTGATACATGTAATAGCATGTATAAACCTTGAGGATATTATTTTGAGTAAAATAAGCCAGACAACAAAAAGATGAATATATTTTCTCACTGATATAAACTAATTATAACAAGCAAAATCTAGAGTTAGAATCTAGAATATAGGTTACAGGAGATAGAATTGGGATAGAGAATTGGGAGTTGATGCTTAATTTGTGCAGCATTTCTATTTAGATTGCAAATATTTGGAAATGGATAGGGATGACACACTTCATTGTGAACATAATTAACAGTGCTGAAGTATGTTTGTGAATGTGGTTGAAAGGGGAATTTTCCTTATTAGAAGGAAAGTTAGAACATAGATGAGACTGTGAACCCTGTTGTGGACAATAGACTATGGTTAATAGTAAAAATATAAGAATGTTCTTTCATGAATTATAACAAATGTATGACACTATTGCAAAGTGTTAATAATAAGATGGTTTATGGGGAAAATTCACCTAATGTAAACTATGGACTATAGTTAACAGTAACATTTTACTATTCTATCATCAATTGTAACAAAGATACCACATTACTGTCAGCTGTCAATGACAGGTGGATATATTGGGAATGTTGTATTATTTATATGACTTTTCTGTAAACCTACATCTTTTCTCATTAAAGAATACCTATATTTTTAAAGAAACACTATGCTAAGTGAAAGAAACCAGAAACAAACAACTACATATTGTATGATTACATTTACATAAAATTTAAATATAAAAACATCCAAAGAGACAGAATTAGATTAGTGGTTTTGTAGGGCTGGGGAAGGATAGTGGGATTGAGAGGTCACTGCTAAGTGGTATGGATATTTTCTTTTGGAGTAATGAAAATGCTCTAAAATTGATTGTGGTGATGAATGCCCAACATTGTGATTATTCTAAAAGCCATTGGAAGTTAACTGGATGGATTGTATGGTATGTGACTATATCTCAATAAAACTGTTTGAAAATGTAATGTTTCTGAAAAACAGAAAAAAATCTAGGTTTAAGTGATCACATTATGAGGAACTTCCTTTTATATTTTTTAAAAAAATGATTACAGGAAGTTGGTGGCATAGGAAGTTCTAAGGTTTTGTACATCCTCCAGGGCAGTTGTCAAATAGCCAAGAACTATATGAAACAACTGTTTGGGGGGACTTTGGAGACCAGATGCACATCATACACCAGCTAGGAATGAGTGGAAGAGGAAGACTGATAAATGGCAATGAATGCAAATAAACCTGCCCAGGCTGTGGAGGCTAGTTTCCTCCCCCACTGGCATGACAAGCTGACTCAGGAGTCACTCCCTGGTGAGAAACAGAAGCCCTCTCTCCCACTAGCAAGGGGGGTGGAACTCAGACAGACATAAATTGTAACTTCTGATAAATGAATTCAGACTGCTGGATACCAGGACCAAGCACAGATATATTTACAATGCAATCAAGAAAAAACTGAGTGTTCTGTTTCAGTCTTACTCCCAGCAAAGAGGAATCAGAGTTGATGGGACAAAGGCTTCTGGAGTTGGCTGAGTTCAATTTGCTGTTGGATGGTATTCTAGTTTTCTAATGCTGCTGGGATGCAAAACACTAGAAATGGATTGCCTTTTAAAAAGGGGGTTTATTTGGTTACACAGTTACTGTCTTAAGGACATAAAGTGTCCAAGTTAGCACATCAACAATCAGGTACCTTCACTGGAGGATGGCCAATGGCATCTGGAAAACCTCTGTTAGCTGGGAAGGCACTTGGCTGGCATCTGCTCCAAGTTCTGGTTTCAAAATGGCTTTCTCCCAGGACATTCCTCTCTAGGCTGCAGTTCCTCAAAAATGTCACTCTTAGTTGCACTTGAGATAACTGTTCTCTCTCAGCTTCTCTGGAGCAAAAGTCTGCTTTCAAAGGCCATCTCCAAACTGTCTCTCATCTGTAGCTCCTGTGCTTTCTTCAAACTGTCCCTCTTGGCTGTAGCAAGCTTGCTCCTTCTGTCTGAGCTTATATACTGTTCCAGTGAACTAATTCAGACCCATCCTGAATGGGTGGGGTCACATCTCCATGGAAATGATCTAATCAGAGTTATCACCTACAATTCAGTGGGTCACATGCCCATGGAAACAATCAGAGAATTATAATCTAATCAACACTAGTAACATCTGCCCCACAAGATTACATCAAAGATAATGGTGTTTTGGGGGACATAATGCATCCAAACCAGCACAGATGGCTTTGCCCCAAGAAAAGGGGAAGACAGAGCCAGGTACCAACACTGGCTCCTAATTGGTGAACCTGGGGTGCTGGGGTCCAACTCTGAAAACAACAACATTTTTTATAACAGCTCATTAAAGAAAGCAGCCACATTCTCAGTTTTCAGCCTTTCTCCAGGCATGGGTGGAAGCAGGATTGACTGAGAGGCACAGTAATGACTTAGAAAGTGGAGATAGATCTTTGAAGGGTGGCTACTACCCAAGAAAGGGTGGTTGCATTAGAGAATTTATATCCCAGGGGATGGATATCAGCAACAGTTTCAACCTACAAAAAACAGTGCCCAGCCTTTGTCTCAGTCACACTCCAGTAGTGGCCAAAGTGGGACTGCTTGAGAGTCACTATAACTTTTCTGGCATGCAGGGATCAGGGGACTGAAGAGTGACTCCTCCCCAAGTAAAGGGGAAGCAAGGCCCAGCACTAGTATTGTCTGTTATTTAGAGAATTTTAAACCCCAGGGTCTGGGAAAATAGCAATAGCTTTAAATAGCTTTCCCTCAGCCTCTGTCTCAACCACATCCTTGACAAAGGTGGTATCAGCTGAGATTAAAGGCACACTACCATCTTAGGTCTTTGGGGAGCAGCAGGCTGAAGAACACCATCTACTGAGAAGCTCAGAAAAATCACAGAATCAGGAGAGTTAACAGAAAAGATTGGCATCCTACTAGGTCTCTTCCCCAGGGAATCCTCTGTGAGTAATGGACCTGTCATGTCTAGGAAAAAACAATTGGGTAAGTCCTCTCTAGGGGTACCCTCTTCCCAGAATTAGTCTTCTAGCTAAAAGTCACTAGAGACAATGGAAGGAGTGTTAAAAACATATAGAGGCAAATAAAAAACAAACAGAGCAGATCAACATGCCATGATGAGGAAGAGGGAAGAGAAAACATTTTCCTGGGGGCAAAACAACTGCACAAATAGGGCAATCTCAAAAATCATTCCATATTCTCAGGGCAAGAATCAGATACATAAAGACTGAAAAAATTCTGATCAGTTAAACACATACTATGCTAGAGGTCTAGAATAAGTTGAACTAAGCATCAAAGAAGAGTTAGAAGACAAAAGCAAGCAAAAATAAAACCCTAGGCAAGAGAGAAGAAATGAACTCCAGAATACTAATCAAGAAAATCACATGCCTAGACATCAGTAAAAATCACAAGTCACACTAAGATGCATGAAGATATGGCCCAGACAAAGAAACAATCTAAAACTTCAAATGAGATACAAGAGTGGAAACAACTAATTAAGGATATTCAACCAAACTGCCATCAATTCAATGAGTGGAAGGAAAATGTGGCAAAAAAGATGAAGGTTATAAAGAAGACACTGGATGAAGAAGACTTCAGAAGCATTCAAAAAAATAGCAAAACTTATGAGAATGAAAGTCACGATATAAGAGATTAAAAAATAACACAGAAACATACAACAGCAGATTTGAAGAGGTGGAAGAAAGGATCATTGAAATAGAGTATAAGACACCTGAAATCTTACACACAAAAGATAGGGAAAATATAGGAAAATTTGAGCAGGTCTCAGGGAAAGTAGTGATAGTATGAAGCACATGAATATATGTGTCATGGGTATCCTAGAAGGAGAAAAGAAGGGAAAGGGGGCAGAAAGAATAATTGAGGAAATAATCACTGAAAATTCCCCAACTCTTCTAAAACACATCAAATTACATGTCCAAGAAATGCAACATAGTTAAAACAGGATAGATCCAAATGTGTCTACTTCAAGATAATTTCTAATCAGAATTTCAAATGCCAAAGACAAAAGGAAAATTCAGAAAGTTGCAACAGAAAAAATGATCCACTATATACAAGGGAAATTCAATAAGGCAAAGCGTGGATTTCTCAGCAGAAGCAATGGAGGTGAAAAGGCATTGGTATGATATATTTAACATACTGAAAGAGAAAAACTGCCAATCCAAAGTTCTTTATCCAGAAAAACTGTTTTTCAAAAATGAGGGAGAGTTTAAAATGTTCACAGATAAACAGAAACTGAGAGAGTTTGTCAGGAATGTCTTGCTCTACAAGAATTACTAAAGGAAATGCTGATAGGAAAAGAGAAATAGGCACCTATAGTTGGAGATTCAATACACCACTCTCATCAATGGAAAGAACATCTAGATGGGGTATCAAAAAGGAAAGAGAGATCTTGAGTAACATGATACATGAAGTAGACAGCAGATATTTATAGAACATTGCACCCCAAAACAGCAGGATTTGCATTCTTCTCAAGTGCTCAGGAATAATCCTCAAGGATAGAGAACATGTTGGGTCACAAAACAGGACTCAATAAAGTTAAAAAGTTTGAAATTATACATAACACTTTCTAAGTTCATAATGGAATGAAGCTGGAAATCAGTAACAAGTGCAGTACTGGAAAATTCACAAATATACCAAAGGTAAACAACAAACTCTTAAGCAACCAGTGGGTCAAGGAAGAAATTACAAGAGATCAGTAAATATCTTGAGGTAAATGAAAATCAGAACACAACATATCGAAACTTTTGCAATGTGGCAAAGGCAGTGCTGAGAGGGAAATTTATTGCCCTAAACATCTATATTTTAAAAGAAGAAAGACCTAAAATCAAGGAATAACTCTTCACCTGGAGGAACTAGAAAATGAACAACAAACTAAATCCAAAGCAAACAGGAGGAAAAAAATAACAGATATTAGAGAAGAAAATGAAATAGAGAAACAAAAACAACAACAAAACAATAGAGAGAATCAACAAAAACAGTTTCATTCTTTGAAAAAATGAATAAAATTGACAGACCTATAGTTAGACTGTCAATGAAAAAAAGAGAGAAGATGCAAATAAATAAAATCCAAAATGGGAGGGGAAACTACTATAAAAGAGATAATAAGAGAATACTATGAGCAATTGTGTGCCAACAAACTAGAAAACTTAGATAAAATGGACAACTTCTTAGAAACACCTGAACAATTAATGATGACTCAAGAAGAAACAGACTATCTAAACAAACAAATTGCAAGTAAAGTGATTGAAACAGTCATCAAAAACCTCCCAAGAAAGAAATGTCCAGGACCAGATGGATTCACATGTGAATTCTACCAAGCATCCCAGGAAGCATTTCTACAAATCCTGCTCTAACTCTTCCAAAAAAGAGGAAGGAAAGCTACCTAACTCATTCTAGGAAGCCAACATCATCCTAATAGGAAAGCCAGAAAAAATACTGTAAGAAAGGTAAATTACAGACCAATTTCTCTAATGAATATAGATGCAAAAATGATCAACAAATACTTCCAAATTCAATCCATCACATTAAGAGATTTATACACCATTATCAAGTGAGTTTTATCCCAAGTACGCAAGGGAGGTTCAGCATAAGAAAATCAATTAATGTAATTCACTATAACAACAAATCAAAGGGGAAAAAAAGCACATGTTCATCTCTACGTAGAAAAGGTGTTTTACAAAATGTAACATCTTTATTGATACAAACACTTTGAAATATTGGCATAGAAGGAAATTTCCTTAACATGATAAAGGGCATATATGAACAGCTCATTGCTAACATCATACTTAATGGAGAAAGACTGAAAGCTTTTCCTCTAAGATCAGGAACAAGAAAAGGATGTCCACTGTTGCCATTGTTATTACACATTGTGCTAGAATTTCTAGCTAAAGCAATTAGGCAAGGGAAAGAAATAAAAATATCCAAATTGTAAAGGAAGAAATAAACCTTTCATTGTTTGAAGATGACATAATTATATATCTATAAAGTCCAAAAAAAAAAAAAGCTACAACTAAGCTACTAGAGCTAAAAAGTTCAGCAAAGTGGCAGAATACAAGATCAATGCACCAGAATCAGTAGTGTTTCTATACACTAGTAATGAGCAATCTAAGCAGGAAATGAAGAAAAAATATATTTACATTAGCAAACAAATGAATCAAATATATAGGAACAAGTTTAACAAAGAGTGTAAAGGACATACATACAGAAAGATATAAAATATTACTGAAAGAAATCAAGGAAGACATATAGATTGAAAAATATACTGTATTCATGGATTGGAAGTCTAAATATAGTTAAGATGTCAATTCTATCAAAAATGACATATAGATTCAATACAATACCAATCAAAATGCCAGCAATTTACTTGCCAGAAATAGAAAAAAAAAACAATAATCAAATTTATTTGGAAGGTCAGGGTGCCCTGAATATCTCTAAACACTCTTGAGAAAGAAAACTGAAGTTGGAGGTCTCACACTGACTTTGAAGCATATTACAAAACTACGGTTGTCAAAACAGCATGGAACTGACATAAAGATAGATTAACTGACCAATGGAATCAAATTCAGAATTCAGAAATAGACCTTTTCATCTATAGACAAATCATTTTTTACAAGGCAGCTAAGTGCACTGAACTGTGATAGAACAGTCTCTTCAACAAATAGTGCTGGGAGAAATGGATATTCATATCCAAAAGAATGAAGAGGATCCTTATCTCACACCTTATACAAAACTTAATTCAAAATGGATCAAAGACTTTAACATCAGAGTTAAGACTATAAAACTTAGAAGAAAATGGAGGGAAATATCTTAATGATCTTATGGTAAGGAGTGGTTTTCTTGAATTGCACCTGAAGCACAAGCAGTAAAAGAAAAAATAGATAATCGGGCCCTCCTCAAAACTGAATTCTTTTGAGCATCAAAGGACTTTGTACAGCAAGTAAAAATGCAGCCTACCCAATGGGAGAAGCTATTCAGAAATCACATTTCTGATAATGGTTTAATAACCAGAATATACAAAGAAATCCTACAACTCAGCAACAAAAAGACACTCAAACCAAATTAAAAAATGGGCAAAAGACATGGATAGAAACTTTTCCATTGAGGAAATACAAATGACTAAAAACCATTTTAAAAGATGTTTAACTTCATTAACTATAAGTGAAATTCAAATAAAAAACATGAGATGCAATTTCACACCAACTATAATGACCATTAAAAAAAAAAAAAAGAAAGAAAGAAAACCCAAAGTGCTGGAGGGATGTGGAGAAATTTGTACACTTATTCACTGTTGGTGGGAATGTGTAATAGTGCAGCCACTCTGGAAGACAGTTTGGCAGTTTCTCAGAAATCTAAGTATAGAATTACCATATGTTCTAGCAATCCTGTTACTAGGTATACACTCAGAAGAACTGAAAGCAGGGACACAAATAGACATTTGCACACCAATGTTTATAACAGCATTATTCACAATTGCCAATAGATAGAAACAGTTCAAATTTCCATCAGCTGCAAGGTGGATAAACAAACTATGGTGTATACATACAATGGAATATTATGCAACTCTAAGACAAAATGATGTCATGATGCATACAACAATGTGCATGAACCTTGGGACACTATGTTGAGTGAAATAAGCCAAAATCCAAAGGACAAATATGGTTTGGTCTCACTAATATGAACTAACTATAATGAGCAACCTCTGAGAGTTAAATTTGGGAGCATAGGTTATCAGGAGATAGAAAGAGGGTAGAGACTATGCAATTTATGCTTAAGGAGTGCAGAATATTTAATAAGGTTAATTGTAAAGTTTTGGAAATGGATAACAATATTGTGTGATGGTAGCACAATATTGTAAGTATAATGAACAAAGCTGAGCAAGAATATGGTTGAAAGAGACAGGCTAGAGTCATGTATGTCAACAGAAGGAAAGCTAGAGTAAAAACCTGGGACTGTATAACTTAGCAAAAACTAGAGTGGATGATGATGGTGGTTAATTGTACAAATAAAGTTTTTACATGAACTAGAGAAAATGTAAGTCATTATTGCAAGGTGTTAAAAATGGGGTGGTATATGGAAAAAATACAATTAATGCAAACTAAGATTTGTAGTTAACAGTAACATTGCAATATTCTTTCATTAATTGTATCAAAGGTACTATACCAAAGATAAATGACAATAATGGGGGATAAAAGGGAGAGGTATGGGGTTCTATTTTTTTCCAGAAGAAATGGGAAGTTCTCATATAGATTGTGGCGGTGAGTGCATAACTTTGTGATTATAGCAGAAGCCATTGATTGTACACTTGGGATGGATTGTATGGTTTTTGAATATAACTATTAAAAAAGTGGTTATAGACAAATTTGTTTTGCTGAGAGAGAGAGGAGAGAGAGAGAGAGAGAGAATTAATAATACTATGTTACTGGGTCCTTGTTTAGTTTCAAAATGGGTATGAATTGTCAGGGCTATACTTTGGAAACCTGAACGGAAGAGTTCTTCCTTGTGTCTTCTGATTTCTGGTGCTTCCTGACAATCTTTGACTTTTCTTGCCTTGTAGATACATTACTCCAATCTCCGCCTCCTCCATCTTCACATGGCCTTCTCCCTTCTGTCTGTCTATGTCTCTTTTCCCCTTCTTATAAGAACATTGGTCATTGTTAACTGTTAATTCTACTCCAGTATGACCTCATTTTAAATTAACTGCTTTCATCTGCAATGAACCTATTTCCAAATAAGTTCACATTCATAGGAATAGGGTTTTAGGTTTTATGTGCGGGGGTACCCATTTCAATCCATAACATTGTGGGAGCCATATTCAGTTTTCAAGTTCAAGGTAGTGACTTCTTTGACAAGCAAATGTGACAATTCAGAAGGATCAAAAGTCTAGATGCCTGGATAGCATACAATGAAGGCAAAATGCAAAATGACAGTAGAAACAAAATGAGTGTCCAAAGAATTGGTATATATGATACTGGAGCGCCAAAATTTGCTCCAATATTCTTGGTCCTGAAATCACGTGGATACATTCCACACCATGTGAAATGGTGCAACCATGAATATAGATAGCATCTGTAAACTTAGAGTAGGGGCCTATGATGAACAGCCTCTTTAGCTTAGAAAGCATCTATGGTATTGACCAATTGTTACTCTAAAAAGAGCATTCCTGTTGTAACAAAAGGCGCTGCATATTTGAAGAGGCTCTTTAACAAAAGGATCCATGTTCCATTACAGTGCAATTGTAGTACTAAAGTTTTCTTAAAATAGTGGCAAATTCATTGGGAGATAAGTCCATGAAGAAGGATACAGACAATTGGATAGAGGGAGGGTGAGAATAATAATACCAAGCTAGAGCCCCCAAAATTCATTGAAAAACAGTTCTCATCTTAGGCGTTTAGGGACAAAGTAATCTGATAGGTGCTCAATCACCATAGTCTAATGTAAATACTGCTCATTAACTGAAACCCTAGTATATAGATGAATACATGGTATTTTCACTTTTCCAATATTGCAATAATATTTTGTGTTACTTGCACTGGATTTGTGCCTCCCTTTATGTGTCGTTATTTGAATCTATATTGTTGTCCACACATGATCTCATGTCTTATCTTTCTAACATACTAGAGAGACGAATATTTCTCTGATGTTTTAAAGTGCCAGGAATTTATAACATCTGGGTGAGGTATTCAGTTAAAAAAAACATAAACAATTTATTGCCATTTTTAATTTAGTCAATAATGCAAATATATCTGGAATGTATCAAATGTCAGTTTGTATGCTAAAAAATAATATGAAAATGTCATGATGTAGAATTGATAGGTGAACTGCAATGTCAATGAACCATAAGAGGGAGAGAGGGTTGAATGCAATTATGTAATATAAATAAAAAATTTAAAAATTGTACAAAAATTGTAATTGCCACACTTCTATCACCAAACATAGAAAAGTTGAGCTATATAAGCTAATGTGATCTAGAGAAAAATGATGGACTCAGATATAACTAAAATAACATCATTATATATTTCAGCCAAACACAACTGATCAAAAGTAATCTCAGTAAGCCTCCTAATGGGAAAATAAGTTATACTTCATTAAGTGTAGAATCTCACTATAAAATCCATCTAGAAAATCATATTAAACTTTGGTTTGTGAATGTGTTTCTTAAGAAAAAATTGGCCATATAATATTTAAAATATACAGTTTTGAAATGAGGAAGTCACTGACAATTTCATACTGACATTCTGTAACTAAGGGAGATCTTTTAAACCATTGACTAAGGTTCAGTTTGAGAAATTGAGGGAAGTTTATGGCACATGTGTCTCAACAGCAGTTGTCCAAATCTCTGAGAGCCTAACTTTCCACGTCTCATGATTCCCATATAGTTGGGCTTCCAGTTATGAAAAAGGTTAAGCTGCGGGTGTGTAAATCCATCTCCCTCTTTACAAAACCTGATTCCTTAGACTCTTTTATCAGAAAAGCCCTCTTTTAAATTATTTTATTTTCCCCTATTCTCTGCAGTAATCTTGGTTCAGCCAAGACAATGAAAGGTATAAACTAATATGATTTAATGAGGATACATTTTCATTATTTAATACTTTCAAAATAAAACCCTATTTTAGTTTGCCAGAGGTGCTGTAACAAAGTACCACAGAAGAGTTGACGTAAACAACAGGAACCTATTGTCTCACAGTTTCAGAGGCTAGAAATCCAAAATAAAAGTGTCAATAGCATTATGTTTTCTCTGAAGTCTGTAGCATTCTCTGCTGGCTTTATGGCAATCCATAACTCAGGCTCTACCTCCTTCCCATGTTCTTCCATCCCGGCGTCCTAGCCGGCATGCACATTGCATATGCCTCTAAGCGCACCAGTCGTATTTCATTAAGACTTGCCCTAATGCACTTTGGCCTTATCTTAACTAATAGTATCTTCGAAGATCCTACTGACACATGAGTTCTCATTCAGAAGACTGGGCATTAAGACTGGAACCCGTCTTTATGGGGGTATACTTAATAACACAACACACCCACCTTAAGTTTATGAAGACAAACATTAATAGCTGAATATCTTACCAGTGCACTCCAAGGGATTTTTATCTGGTTTTAAGTTAGAAATCATTTGATATTGGCATTATATTTAGCTCTGTTCAATCATTAAATTGCTTCCAATATGAAGTAGTGCAGAACTGCTGACTCAAGGACAGAATAAAACTTTTGTATCTATTGAGTTTAAATAGAGAGAGAGAGAGAGATACAGGGAAAACAATTTGATATGATGCCCTAGTATATAATAATAGAAATATACAAATATCACAATGTTACCCCATTTACTTCCCTACAAGTCCACACTACTATACGGCAGATTCATAAAGACAACAAGTCACATTTAGCTAGGAGGATGGATGTTAGAGCAGCTCATGGAAGCAGTGGTGAGTATTTGTTCTGTCAAAGTGTAATCCCCCAATAGGACATACCAGGCACTGGAAACATGACCATAGGCACTCTAGAAACTGTCAAAATAAAATAAAATAAAATAATCATGTGCACACACAACGAATGCCCATATGAAGCTGTGTAAATATCATTCCCCATTAATTCAACCCCTTGAAATTAATGTCTTACAACTGACCTTTAAGCCCACAGGCCCATTTGGATAAATATGCTGATTAATAATTTGATTCTTCTATGAATTATTATAATGCTTTCAACTATTCACCTCCTTTAAACACCTCAGCTTGGGTTACAACAGTAATCTCTGTGTGCAAGTTAGATAAAATTTAATATTGAAATTAGCAATACTACAATAGAAACTTGGGCATTTAGGTAGCTGGTGTCAGAATGTTAATGAATACTCTTGCAGTAGAAGAACTTCTTAGAGTAAATTATTATTTTATATCGTATTGAAAAAGAGCATTTCCAATTCTGTTGGCAGTGTGGAATACTTTTACTCATTCCTTCCCTTTGATTCTCATCAGACACTCTTAAGCCCTCTTCTCGTTTGGGCAGAATTCTCCAGAGGAATAGACTGATTCTTCCTCCCACTGTTCCCTGAAAACACTGTGTCAGATTCTTTTGCACAGTTTCAGGAAATGCCTTGTCTCCCTGAAACTGAGAAACATGTCAGTGATGCAAAGATGAAGGGACATTTCAAAATCATCCATAACTGAAATTCTGCAGTGATGGCTGGTATTCTGGAGAAATCTTTGCCTGGCCCAATTATTAATTCTAAAAGATTATTTTATTGCATATGTTTTTTTTTGTTTGTTTGTTTAACCTGATTCCTTAAAACTACCTAGTTTTATGACCATTTTCCAAGCCTGATTCTCTAGTTTCTATCTAGTTTGTGAAAATTTAATGTAATTAATTTATTCATTCATCCAACAGATATTTGCTGATAGTTGGCTTATACCATATGGGAGAAGACACAATATAAAAAAAATCAAATATACACTTTTCTTATCATGATACATGATGCAAAGAAAATTAAAGCTGGGAAAAAACAAACAAAACAGTATTGGGCTGTAAAAAAAATCTTTCTGCTATGCTAATATTTAAGTGAAATCCTGAAGAAGAGGGATCTAGCATTGCAGATTTGGAAGACGGGGTGATGGGAGGGCTATTGTCAGGTAGAAGTAACCAGAACAAAAGCCCTGGGGTGGTATATGTTTATGAAGGAACAAAAAGGTACCAGTGGACTGTAACACTTTTTAATCCTCCAACAAATCCTTTTCACTTTATGAAAGCCAGAGTTAGTTTCTGTTACCTGAAAGATAAAGCATCCTTAGCAATGTTATCACAAACATGTAGAGATGCAGAAAAATGCAGACTTAAATTTGTTTTAAAATTTTAAGATGATTTTGAAGCTATCTTTATTTTTAACATGCAATTATATACATAATCATGTATTCATTTAACTCTATCCTATCTATTTGCACATCTATCTGTTATTTATCTATTTGGCTATCTATCTATCCAACATGTATCTCTTGATAGTTTCAAATTGTTTTTCAAATTAAAGAAACATTTAATTCTTCTTCATTATGTGTTGGAAGATGGCACCTACTGGTGGCATTTAAAATTACAGCCAAAGTAAATGGTTAGAACAAAGTCAAAAGAAGTCCCTATATTTTGACAACTGAAACTAAGTGTAAAAATAAGAAACCCCCAAAATGATGCAAGGAAAATCATGACAGGGAGGGAATTTTGGTAAACCCAGGGTAAATCTGAGAGTCTTTTGTGTTTTACACTCAATTTGTAACTATAATCCCTTTGTTGATACGAAGCATTGCAATTGTCAACACATCTTGTTCAAAACACTAAAAAGGCAATTTGCTTTAGCTTAAATTTCTTTTTACCAATTTACTCCTTTGAGATCTCGCTATGATCTATATAACCTGATAAACATAACATAGAAACACACAGAAAAATATATGCCAATATTTTATCTACTTTTACATAGTTTCTAGTTTTTGCCAGAACCTTGCTTACTGAGTCAAATGAGTGAAATCTGCATATGAAAATAAAAACAGTAACAAAACCAAAAACACAACTAACAGGATAAATGGGAAAATGAAATAATTGGTAAAGGAAAGAAAAAATTTCTTATTGTTAATTTCAGGGAAAATGACAAAGGCTTAAATTAAGGGCATCTCTTTTAACAAAGAGAGGAAAAGTGGTTATTAGAGGCCCTTGAACAAGAACAGAAAGGGACAAAGGAGCAGGTAAAGATATTCAGCAGGAGTTTGTGAGATTTGGCATGATTTGAATATATTTTGTTGAGGAATGAGTTGGGATTGGTGGTAAAAAGAGCCTTATTTAGCCACTGGGGAAGAAATTCCAGATGGGGAAATTCTATGTTAGTAAATAGGTCAGCAAATTGAGAGGTGGAAGGTTAGCAGTATTTGGAATAGTATGAATGTTACACTATCTGTCTCAGCAAAATATTGCTGATGACATGAGCTGTAGTATTGACAATTCTCACTTAAAAACAATATGGAAGGGACTTTCAGGAAGATAGTGGAGTAGGTGAGACAGAGCTGGCTTCTCCATGAAAGAAACTAGAAAGGAGCTGGAGGACACTCAGGACCACAGTTTCAGGGTATGACTGGCCTTAGAGGGACCACTACAGTAGGTGGAGGGGACATGGACAAAAACATGGAGAGACAGCACCTTGAGGGATGGCATGAGTTTGTTTGGCTGGAACCACTTATCGGGGCCAGCAGTGGTGAGATGGCTGCCAGGTAAGGATGAGCAGCAGCTCTCCACTTCCATGAACCTACCTTGGCAGTTAGCTGTGCAGGTGAGCCCCCATAGCTATATGACATAGAGCTTCCACAAGGAACCCCAGAGGCATCATTTACTCTCACCCTACAGAAGTCTGGGTTATGTACGGCAAGCAGTGGGTATAGGAGATGGTGCCATACGGAAACCCCAGGAGCCCCTCCCACACTCCGGAGGCTCATGGCTGAATGGCAGGCAGGGAGTGGGGCAAGTCTGAGCTGGAAGGTGCCCTTAAGCAGACTCTGCAGAATTCACAGGGCCCACATAGCAGCCCTAGGGCAGGCAATCATTTCCCAGTGCACATGGAAAACTGGGGCAGTGACTGGATCCCCACCCACTTTGGACTCTGCCCAGTATATAGAAAAAGTTCAGGGAAGACCAGCTTGAGAGTAAAAGGGGGATCAAGAGTGTCACCTGTTGGTAGGACATGGAAACTGCACTCTAGCAAGTTGTAGCTCTGCCAAATTTAATATAAATGCTCAAATAATCATGAATTTCCCAAAATAAACTTATCAAGACAAGCAAATACCCTGAAACTAACAGAAAGTCATAAAGCACTTGAGGAAGCTAGAAGATATGGACAAGCAAAATGACCAAATCAAAAAGCCAGGAGAGACACAAAAATTGAAGCAATTAATTAAAGAATTACACACAAATCTCCAAAGTAACTTCAGTGAGATGGTTAAAGACATAAAGGACATCAAAAAGACTCTAGAATAGCATAAAGAATTTGAAAGAGTGTATTAAAACATAGCAGATCTTACGGAAATAAAAGACACTGTGGTTTAATTAAAAATATGGTAGAGGCACACAACAGCAGATTTGAAGAGGCAAATGAAAGAAAAAGTGAACTATAAGACAGGGAAATCAAATGCAAATGCACAAAGGAACAAATGGTGAAAAAATTAAAAATTTTGAAATGGATCCTAGGGAAATGGTGGACAACATGAAGTGAACAAATATAAGAATCACTGGTGTTACAGAAGTAGAAGAGAACAGTGAAGAGCTAGGAAGACATTGTTGGGGAAACTTCCCAACCCTTCTGAACAACAAAAATATGCAAATCAAAGATGCTTAATGAACTCCAAATAGAATAAATCAAAATAAACCCCCTCTGAGGTAAAATTGATCAACTTGTCAAATGCTAAAGAGAAGGAGAAAGTTATTAAAGCAGTAAGAGAGAAACGATTCACTACATACAAGGGAGACAGCATACGACTAAGTACTGACTATTCAGTGGGCACCATGGAGGCAAGAAGGCAGTGGTATGACATATTTAAGATCCTGAAAGAGAAAAATTGCCAGACAATAATTCTTTATCCAGCAAATTTCTCCATCAAAATTGAGGGAGAATTTAAAACTTTTAAAGACAAACAATTGCTGAGAGGATTTGTTAAGAAGAGGCCTTACCTGCAATAATTACTAAAGGGAGCTTTAGCAGCTGAGAAACAAATAAAAGAGAGAGAGGTCTGGAGAAGGGCACAGAATTGAAAATTGTTAATAAGGGTAACTCAAAGGATAAAAAGAGAGAAAGGGAAAAAATATAGCTGACAACTAAAATCCAAAGGATAAGATGGCTTGTTCAAGATCAGCCTTCACAGTAATAATTTTGAATATGAATGGATTAGATGCTCCAATTAAATGATACAGTCTGGTAGAATGGATTAAAAAGTATGACCCATCAATATGCTGTTTATAAGAGAATAATCTTAGACCTTGTGACACAAAGAGTCTGAAAGTGAAAGGATGGAAAAAAAATATTCTATGCAAGCTGCAACCAAAAGAAAGTAGGGATAGCTACACTAATATCAAACAAATAGACTTAATTGCAAAGATGTCATAAGAGACAAAGAATGACACTATATCTTAATGAAAGAGATAGTTCACTAAGAAGAAATAACAATCATAGCAATCATTTGTTTATCATAACAATAACTTGTTTATCATAAAAATATGAACAACAATCATTTTTATCATAGCAATCATTTGTTAACAATCATAACAAAATAACAATTATTTGTTTATTAGCTACTTGAGCTAATAAATAAATTCAGCAGAGTGGTGGGATACAAGATTAAGGCACTTAAGTCAGTAATGTTCCTATATATAGTAATGACCTAACTGAAGAGACAATCAAAACAATTCCATTCACTAGCAACTAAAAATGCCAAGTACCTAGGAATAAACTTAACTGATGATGTAAAAGACCTCTATGTAGAAAGTTACAGAACTTTACTAAAACAAATAAAAAAAAGGACCTGATAGGTGGAAAGTTATTCATGCTTATATATAGGAAGGTTAAATGTCATTAAGATGACAATTCTACCCAAACTGATATAAAGATTCCATGCAATTCCAACAAAAATTCCAACAACCTACCTTGAAGACTTGGAAAAGCTAGTTATCAAATTTATTTGGAAGGAAAGGGGCCTCAAATTGCCAAAAACATTCTAAAAAGAAATGAAGTGGGAAGACTTAAACTCCCAGAACTTGAAGCTTACTATAAAGCCACAGTTGCCAAAACAGCATGGTACTGACACAAAAGTAGATATATTTATCAATGGAATTGAATGGAGAGTTCAGAAATAGACCCCTAGATCTATGGTCAACTGATTTTTGATAAGACCCCCAAATCCACTGAACTGGGACAGAACAGTCTCTTCAACCAATGGGGCTGGGAGAATTAGATATCCATATTCAAAAGAATGAAAGAACACCCCTAACTCACACCCTATACAAAAATTAACTCAAAGTGGATCAAAGACCTCAATATAAGACACAGCACAATAAAACTCTCAGAAGATAATATAGGGAAATATCTTCAAGACCTAGTAGAAGGAGGTAACTTCTTGGACCTTACTCCCAAAGCACAAGCAACAAAAGGAAAAAATAGATAAATGGGAACTCAGGGACTGAGTATTCTTTAGGATTTTGGGGACTACTGTTGACTTGGGCTTATCATACTGTGTTCATTTGGCATATCTAGCTAAAGCTTGCATAGGAGTAAAATCCATGACAGCTTCTCAACTCTATTTGAAATCTCTTAGCCACTGAAACCTTATTTTGTTGCCTTTCTTTTCCCCCAAATGGAACACATATAATTAAGAGCTGAAAAGAACTATGGAATGTTTTGGGTCATGGAAATCGTATAAAATGGAGAGTGATGAGGATTGTACAATTAAGTGATGATAATGAGATATGGATGGATTATCATGGACATGTATGTTATGTGAACTACTTAGGAACCCACTACTTTATAAATCAAGCCCTTGATCTTGAGGCTTGCTGTTGTGAAACCTATGATTTTAAAAGGGAAGCTAAGCCCACCTATAATTATGCTTAGGGGTCACCTCCAAAGAACCTCTATTGTTGCTCAAATGTGGACTTTCTTTCTCTAAGTCTAACTCTGCAAATAAATTCATTGCCCTCTCCCTGATATGGGACAGGACTCCTTAGGTGAGTGAATCTCCCTGGCAACCTGGGACACAGATTCCAGGAATGAGCTTGACCTTGTTATTGAGGGGTTGAGAATCCCTTTTTGACCAAATGGGGGAAAAGAAAGGCAACAAAATAAGGTTTCAGTGGCTAAGAGATTTCAAATAGAGTCAAGAGGCTGTCATGGATTTTACTCCTATGCAAGCTTCAGCTAGATATGCCAAATGACTACAGTATGATGAGCCCAAGTCAACAGTAGTTCCCAAAATCCTAAAGAATACTCAGTCCCTATCTGAGACTCTATAAAATTTCACTCACTAAGTTTATTCTTCAGAAACTTAAATCCCCCAGAAAACTCCTATGCCAGCTAAGTCCCCAAACCCAGAGGCAATAGACTCTTCAAGAATATCAACCAGATGTATCCCCTTTTCCTATAATGTTGATAACCCTTTTCAACATGAACAAGTTAGGGTGGTCATTCCCTAGCTATCCCTGAAGATCAGGAAATTGATTAAACTAGAGAAAGTGGTAGCAACAGACAAGACAGAATGTAACAAAGGATGCTGAATACTGAATCTCTATATAATTTTCTTCTTAGTTGCTAGGGTATTAAAATAACTAGAAGGAAAGAATTGAAATGGTTGAAATGTAAGCCATAGCATTCTTTGAAATTTGCTCTGTAACTACTAGTTAAGTTGTAATTTGAAAGTTATCACCTTTTTGTATATATGATATTTTTCCCAATAAGGAAATAACTGAAACTATCATACTGTAGCATAAAATTTTTGGAAATTTCCTATGTAACTACTTGTTAAATTGTACTTCGAAAGCTATTACCTTTGTGCATATATGTTATATTTCACAATAAGGAAATAACTGAAACTGCGGAACTATAACCCATAGCATTCTTTGAAATTTGCTCTCTAACTTCTTGTTAAATTGCACTTGGAAAGTTTTCACTTCTATGTATATATGTTATATCCCACATTAAAAATATGATAAAGAAAAACAATATGGAAGGATTTGTTAGGAATTTTGATTTTATAGACCTTCACAAATAACTGAATGTTGGCAGTGATCAAGAAGAAGTTCAAGGCAACATTTTAGATGTCTCATCTGATAGGATGGTATTTCAAATAACTGGAAGGATAAACAGGCAATCAAAGAGAGCAATCATAAGAATTTCTGAGTAAAGTTTGGAGATGACAACTCAGAAATTCTTATGAAAAACCAAGATGGGGTTGCCCACCAATCATCTGGATATATGTATCTGGAGAGTAGAAAAGTAATCAGTTGTAGATAAATATTTAGTATTATTATTATTAGCATAATTGCAATTTTTTTCAATGTGAAAAAAAAGTAAAAATGTGGTGACTGAGAAAAATTTAAGACCAAGGACTGAATTTTGGTAATCTCTGTCAATTTTTCCTTTTTCTGAGAGCCAAAATAAGTACTCAATAAAAGCATGCAGTAACAGAAATCTATGGAAAAATTTTTCAACTTGGAGGATACTTCTTAATGTTAGTAATCAAATCAGTTACAAAAGCAGCCACTTTTAATGTATACAGTAAGATATTGTTCCCAAAAGTAGAGTGTGGAACTTTGTTAATATGATTATATTTTCAGTACAATATTTTCAGCTAGCTTCAAAATTATAAAAATAGCTCAATTTATGTTCATACTGTAACTGCATTCTTTAGCTAATGTTTTATGATAATAAATTGACATATTAGGATAAAATAAATGAGTAAGTTCAGTTGTATATTATAGCTACTTAAAGACTCAACTTGTTGACCCTAATGAAATATGGGCTTACTTCACAATGCTATATTCCAGATTATTGTACTGCTGATTTGAACCCAAAATACATTTATTCTTCTATCAAAAGTAAATCTCTTTTCTTGCCTGGACTTACTGAGGTGGAAATTTGTGTGGTATCAAAGAGAATGTAGAAGAAAGAAGCTATCTCAGGGCTATTTGATATTACCTACAGATTCCTAGTATGTTTTGAGTGTCCTCTGGATGTTTAAAAATTTAATTCATATCCATTTTTCTATTTGGCTCCTAAATCAAAGATGAACTGGGAAAGCAGCACTTAAAACACCCGTCATTTCCAAGGCAAAGAAGTCTAGATATCTGAAATTTTTAATATTCTTATGACAATTTTTTGTTTGGAAAAAATGAAATTTAAAAAATAAATCAGGTTATTATGCTGATTCTTATGTATCCAAGAAAATGCCTTTAAAATGCCTGGAGAATATGTGTGAAAATGTGAAATGAAGCTATTATACCACTAGATGGCAGATAAAGGCCACTAAAATGATACTTCTTGCCTTTGTAAGGCTCTATTTTTCTTTCATATGTGTTCACATTTTTACAGAAATTTTTTATGAAATAATTCAATGTTTGTATAATTTGAATACAAACTGATAATTTGATCTGTGTTCTATAGCAAAACTTATTTTTCAATGGAGAATCACTTTCTGTTTTGTTTTATTAAGATATGCAAAATATTTTTCAGTAATACAGAGAAATATTTTCCAGCTTAAAGGTCTGTCTAAGGATTTTCCTGAAACTCCTAACTCTAGTACTTATTTGATGAATTTCACAGTATGTACAGCAATCTTAGGCTTTATGTCTAGATAAAATTTATTTTATGCATATTTGTGAACTATAGGACATTTAGAGTTACTGAAACAAAATGAAATGAAAAAAGAAAGCATAAACAAAACATTTAAAATCACTATTATCTTAGTATCGTATTACTTCAGATTTATGATGACATGATTTAAATTATTTGAACTTCAACCTAAATGATCATTTCTTATATGGAATATTGAGATTTCTGATATCCTGTTATGACCTTATTTCACTTATGTTTTAAAATATATGATGCACTGATTTCGTTATATTGATATTTGAAGCATATTTTATTTACAATGTATAAAATCAAGAAATTACCATTCTATTATTAGGAGAATCTACAGTGCGGATATGATACAATTTCTAGATATAGGTAGCATTTTGAGGAAAAGACTTCAGTCATAAACAGAACCACACATTCAGCAAGTTGCTTTATGTGACTGTGTCATAGAATGTGCAAGAGGTAACCAGAGCTGGAGGATAAGTTTGAGAACATATTTTGAGGGACAGTTTACATCCAAAAGGGAGGAACTATGTGATCCCAATAGGTATTGGGAAGCTTTTTAAAAGGTTCATATGGTGGCTTGCTATTATTTGATTGAATATTTATAAAGATAAGTCTCCCAGTCATGTAGAAGATGGTATGGACTAGAAGAGCAGTGAGAGGGAGCAGAATTTGGGTTCTCAGACAGGGAAGTGAACAGGGAAAGGATACTCAAGATGCTGGAATAATTGTATAGTTGCATATGGAGCATTCTTAATTTATTAATCAACCAATTAATTAAAAATCCAATTATTCATTCAATCAACAGATGAGTAGAGCACCTACAATATTCCAGGCACATTGGATTTACAATTTTGAAAAAGACAAATTCCCAAGCATTACAGAATTTACCTTTGTCTGGGAACACATATACACAAATACCCCACACCTCTTCACACTCATGTATGCCTCATAATATCATATTGTGGAAAGGATATCTGAATGAAATAAAGAGAGAGAGCTAATAAAATATTTGGCTGTGGTGAAGTACTCCAGACAGAGAGAACTAAAGTGCAAAAACTCTAAATAAAACTAATGTAGTCTATGTATATTAAAAAGGCCAAAGTTACTGGAAAGGAATGTCAAAGGGCAATAGTTTTAGGGGATAACTTTTAAAATCACCTACTAAATTATGAATCACTATTTTAGTAGGTATTGGACATATGGAAGTACCCATACATAATACCTTTTTGGCAAATATTACAGTCAAGTGATCAACTTACTGGGAGAGAGGTATAAGTCTTCATAGGTAGGGAGAAATGTCCATGGAAATGAGGAAGAAGGAGGAGTCAAGAATTATGTATGCAATAGTTTCTTGCTAGACCCATCTATTCTATATCAATGACATTACCTTAGATAAAAATGTCCCTAGAGAAGTAGTTATGTGGTGAATCATGGGAGACTGGTAACAACACGTGTTGCTTTGAAAATGGAGATATAGTCATGCTATGGAACTACTAGAGGCAGATGTCAGTGGAAACCAAAATATTAGAAAAAAGGACATATAATAAATATTTAAAAGATAGAATAAAATTAGAATGAGTGACTCACAGAGTCCTACTAAATGCTCAAGGGAAGAAGAGATTGTATTAAATCATTAGTTTGCAGAATCAGAAAAAGCATTCTAAAGGACATACCAACTGATACAGGTTCTCAAGAATATGTGGGATTTGGGCAGAAGTAATGTATGTTAGGGAGAGAAAGTTACTCAAGCAGAGAGAAATTCATAGACACAATCAAGGGAATTAATGCAGAGGGTGCTATTTTAGAAACAAGAAATAGTGTACTTTAATGTCTTTTCATGGATTATGGTTAACTAGGATTGCCTGTATCTTACAAATGGTTTTCATTTAACTAGGGCTTAAGTCTCTCATTTATTCAACCAGTAATCATATATTTCCATCTATTCCACTTGGTGTCAATGATAATGCAAATGTAGATTGGGGCAGGTAAGAAACAAGACAGGAATCAAAATCCTATTTCTAAGATTGAGGACATGGAGATTTTGTTCAGGTGTAAGAAGAAGAAAAAGACTCTTCGTCAGACATCGAAAGTCTATTGGAAAAATAAAGCACCTAGTTAGACAATTCTGTAATACAGTGTACCCTGTTGTTCTTCAGAATGAATCTAAATCCTTCTGTTTGATATTAGTTTAGGAAGAACATGTATGCCAATAAAAGGGACATAAAATGACTCATTGGATGCAACCAAATGCAAATATCAGGGTAGATTGCAGTGAGGCATGGAAATACATAGACTTTGTAAATTGTTAACATAATGCTATCTGTTTGGGTGAGGATGAAGTAAATTTTTAATTAGCTGTGACTTGCTGTGCTGGTCTAGTAGATATCTTATGCTGACAGGCTGGGAGAAGAATATCAGCCATCAGAGGAAAAGAAAAATATCCACTGGATATGATGAAGAATAAGAGCCAATAACTCTGTATTTAATAGTTTCTTGCTAAATCTAAATAAGTGCATAGAAATATTAATATATATAAAGATGTTAATGGAGAAGTGTGAGAAGAAAGGAGGGCAATAATAAGTAATCTTTGGTATATAAAGGATTTACCAAACCAAGGAGAATTCCAATGAAATATATTCAGTGGGAATTTATAACTCAGAGATATACTCATATTCTAAATATTGACCTTGATGTATCTAAAAGATAATTTCCCTATGCCCTCTGAGGCAGAAGGTAGAAAATGCCTTTGAACTTGCATTTCCCTCCGCATGAATAACCATATCCCAGTCAGCATCTATATGGCTCCATTCTCATTTTATTTTTGTGTTGATGTTTCATTTCCACCAAGAGGTCTTCCCTCACAAATCTATCTAAAATAATGCCAATCCCGCCCTGCCCTAATTTTCTACACAATGAGCTTATCACTTCCTGGCATTAAATTTTGCATGTTATTTGCCTAAGGTTATTAACCTGAAATAATGTACTAATAATTTCAGAAGCAGGAAAGATGAACTGGATAGCAGTTATGATCTCACCCTATCTCCTGGTACAATTATAAAAATTGATTGCTATTAATTTCACATTATAAAATTGTTGTTAAAGATAGATATATTGTTTGGCTGTTTAAATGACCAGGATAAAATTCCTAGTTCAACAGTAAATAATAAACTAATAACATGAAGAGGAGAAAATGGTATTCTTGTTTTTGTTCTTTTTATATCTGCAATTTCAAACTTCTTTCACTGACAGACTGTATGACTCCATTTGCCAAAGACAAATATCACCCAATAGGTTGGCTTAAAAAGAGGAATTGGGTATTGGTTTATGGTTTCAGCCATTCCTGGGTCAGTAGCATTCTTGTTGGCCAGGAATCCTTGGGTTCCTTGGCTTTTCTATAATGTGGCAATGTCCTCTCCTTTCTCTTCTGGGTTATGGTTTCCATTGGGTTCTGTTGACTTCCATCTTCTGACTTCCCCCTCTGGCTTTCTCTCTCTTTGTCTGAATTGTTTCTCCTGATACTGGATTCTAGTAATCCACATTAAGGCCCGATCTCATCAAATTGGGCCACAACTTAACTAAAATGACATCTTCTAGCCATCCAATTTACAATGGTTCCCATCCATAAGAATGTAGATCAAGATTAAGAACATGTATAAAGTAGTGCTCTTTGGGAAATCCAATTAAAACCAAAATTGTGTTCCAACCCAGAAAATTTTTCCACAAAAGTAGAAGAGGGAGTAAAACAGTTTTATTATTGAATAAACTTTAAATCAGAATGTGATGCTATACAGGCAATGCACAAAGAGTTGCAAAGACAGAAAGAGAGCTCATTCAGTGTTCCTATTTGTTAAAGCTGCCATTATGCAAAATACCAGAATGGTTTGGCTTTTATAAAGGGGATTTATTAGGTTACAACTCTACAGTTACAAGGCCATAAAATTGTCCAAACTAAGGCATTAACAAGAAGATACTTTAACTGAAGAAATGCTGATGGTATGCAGCTGGGAAGGCATGTGGCTAGCATCTGCTGGTTCTTTGCTCCTGGGTTCTGGTTGGAAAATGTCTTTCTCTAAAATATCTCTGGGCTTCTGTCTCTCAGCTCCCCTCTCTCAGCTCCTGTGCATCCATGCTAGTTCTCCCAAGGCATTTCTCTTTAAGCATCTGGGGGTCCTTTCTTAGCTTCTCTGGGAAAACTCTGGGCAAACTTCATCTATTAGCTTAGCATCTTCAAACATCTTTATCTCTGCTCTGCAAGTGTCTGGGTCTGTGTTGGCTCCTGAGCTCTTTTAGGACTCCAGTAAACTAATCCAGACCCACCCTGATTGGGTAGGGTCACACCTCCATAGAATTAATCTAATCAAAAGGTCTCACCCACAGTTGGGTGGGTCACATCTCCATGGAAACAACCTAATCAAAATATCCCACCCATAAAAATTCTACACCCAATAGAGTGGATTAAAAGAACATAGCTTTTGTGGCAGACATAATAAATTCAGACCAGAACACTCAACTTTTTTTGGCAGGTGAGAAGGTACAGTCGACTACTATGTACACATTCTTAAGATATTTGGGAGGCAGGTTTATAATTTTGGTCCAGGATCCTGGAAGTTATGCTAATCTCTTCCCAGGAAACTGGGAGAAAAGTGTCATCTCTTCCTTGATTGTTTTACAAATAAATTCCTTACTGGAGGAAACCTTCTTGCATTGTGTATTAGTCAGGGTTCTGCAGGGAAAAAGAACCAGCAGGAAATATCTGTAAATATGAGATTTTATAAACATGTCTCATGCAACTGCGGGGTACACAAGTCCAACTTCCATATGGCAGGCTGGAAGCTGGCAACTCTGATGAAGTTTTTTTTTTCCCTGAATTCCCCAGGAGAGGCTGCAGATTTAAGTAGAGATGAAATTTCTCTTTTCTGACAGCTGAAATCATCACCTCTCCTTTTAAAAACCTCAACTGATCGGATTAAATGTCTCTCCTTGAAGAAGACATTCCCTTAGTTGATTATACATGTAATCAGTCACAGACGCAATCAATCGACTGATGTTTTAAATCCACAAAATGTCCTCACAGTAAGTTAGGCCAGGGCTTGCTTGACCAGATATGATGGTTAGGTTAATGTGTCAACTTGGCCATGTGGCTGTGCCCAGTTGTCTGTCAAGCATGCACTAGCCTAACCATTACAGCAAGGACATTTGTGGCTGGTTAATAAATCAGAACACTGGTTTATTAAATCATCAGTCAATTGGCTGCAGCTGTGACTGATTACATTCAATGAAGGGTGTGTCTTCCACAATGAGAGAATGCAATCAACTGGATTTAATCCAATCATTTGAAGACTTTTAAGCAAGACAGATATAGGACCTTCATTTCTTCTTTGGCTAACCAGTGAAGCATTTCCTGAGGAGTTGATCAAAGTTGCCAGTTCATTCCTGAGGAGTTCATTGAAATCTTTCTTGGAGGTGCCAGTTTGCTGCCTGCCTTACGGAATTTGGACTTGTGCATACCCACAGTTGTGTGAGACACTTTTATAAAATCTTATATTTATAGATATCTCTTGTTGATTCTTTTTCCCTAGAGAACCCTAACTAATACGCCAGACACCTGGGCACCATCAGCTGACCAAGTTGACACATGTGCATAACTATCACAGTCCACCCCTTGACATCTTGACAGCTATACACATCACCTTTAAACCATACTTAATCTCTAAGTAAAAAACAACAGCAGACATATTTTTGCTTAATAATACTCAACTGTCCTATGTACAACTGGAAATGTACTAAATTTCTGCAGAATAAGGTGCATGTCATTAGGTAATATTCACTCCTAAATGGAATATCCTATACCTTAAATACTATAACATGAACAATACAACTTATGTCATATAAAGGGATAAGATAGAGAAGAAAACAAAGATATTTGCTTTATGTACAAATATGAGCATACTCATAAGAAAAAAAGGAAGAAATATTCATATTATTATAGTCCTGATTTCTGTAACTGGTCATGTGGTCATAGTTCATATTTATCATATCTTCTTCCACTACACATTCCATGTTCCCTTTATCCTCAACAAGCAGCTCAGCTGGCCATGGTTCTTTGCCTGGTGACCTGACACAAGTTTTCATTTCTGAAGTTTCTGGGCCATTGGTAGACACTCTGGGGGATCACCTGTATTCCAGAAAAACTGTTCTTTACCTCCATTTTGTAGTTGCAGTTCTATTACTCCTTGATATTCAGGATCAATCACCCCAGACAGAATAGTAATCCCCTTCCTTGTCTGCTGATTCAGAAGCAGGAATTGCCCAAAGTGGCCAGGTGGCAGTCTTAATTTCCAGTTCAATGGGATTATTGTTTCTCTTGGTGGAAGCACTCCTTCTTTTGGATCTAAGACTTGTAGACCAACAGAGCTTAATGTTGCAGGGATAGGAAGCAAAATTTTTTCTAGTGGATCACTAGGGGTGATAGTGAGTGATGTCACTCTCATTTCCAGCCCTTGATTACTGGTGAAATTTTCAAGAGGTTTATTCAACCTTTTACATTTTAAATGTACATATATTTTAAAAAGATAAAGAAAAAACTTAAATTACAGGTTTTTTAAATAAATAAAAAGAACATGGGAAGGAGGAGGAAGCCTCTTTTCTTATGTTTAATAAGGAGTATTAAACCCTTTATCATTATTTTAATTTTTATTTGCCCATACAGGTACACTGACCATCAATACAAAGTCTGAATTCATCTCTCCCTTTATGTTTTAATTGAAAGTAATGGAATCTATAAAATATCTGAGAACTCTAGGTTAGGTAGGTGTTTAACAAGGGCACAAATATTCATACCAGTTGTCACTCTGTGTGGTTTATTTGCTGCTACACCTTTGATTAGATAAATCCAACTGCTTGACATTTAGTCAAGACTGAGGAAAAAGGAGGCTACTGCTCTGAATTAAACTTTTGGTCACAAAAATTGTCTAATGCATGTTTTCCCTCACATTGTAAACATACTTGCCATAGACTATTACTTAAATTTAGTAACTAAAGATATATACAAGGAACTGCATTTTCTTTTTCAGCTTGTTATTACCTAATTCTTAGCTTTCAATGGGGCCTACCATGGGGTTAACAAGCCTTTACAGCTAGGAGATTTATAGGAGAAATTTAACCAGTATCAGGTTTCCAGGGACAACACCCAAGAGCTAAACCACTAAGGCAATTTTAGGGAAAGAGAAGTGAACTGAGGCAGTTTGTCAGAGCAAGAAATTATAGATCTAACTTAATTGAATTTTCAGAATAATAATAAAAAAATACATCAGCTAAGACAGGGAGGACTTTTAAGCAAGGTCCTGAGCCACAGAGATATCTCATTATAATAGAAAGCACTAAGTAAAGTAGAGCCATCTAAATGTGCTGGACTTAAAACATTTGCTGTCATATATAAATAGAATGAGTTTTTAAAAGTCTTTATCATAGTTTTGGAATATTTCAATAAAAATGGAGACATTAAGCCTCATGCTACTTTTACTGATTTTTAGAACATAATTATAGCAGGTTTATTTTTCTACCAATAAATGAGATGATACATGTAAGTAATTTAATTTGTCTTTAAGTATATGAATTATTCAGAAAAAGGTCCTATAATAATTTAAATGAGGATTTACTCTATTTTAACATTTGAAGTATACAATAGGATAGAACAGAGTTTTTGTATTTAATTTATTTAACATCAATTTGAAACTTATACTACCCTAGCAATTAATTCATATTCCATATAAATGGAATTTATATCCATATTCCATATACAAATGCAATTTAGAATACTACATCTGCATCCTACATTAAATATTTTCTAAAATAAAATATATCTTAAAGATATTTTCAACATTGTCTGCAAAAATTCTGTCACAATTTTTAAATGACTTTAGAATCTCTAAAAGGTCATCTAGAAAATCTGCTAAGTCATGAAATTTCTTGAACACATCATTCCTCCATATCATAAATCCCATCACCAATGGATTTAGAAAATCAAAGGTAATTATCTTTCAATTATTTGAATCTCTAAGTTTTTGTACACTGTTAGTAATTAGGAGTATGTACATATACAATTTTAGAATCTGTAGAATGAAATGTAATCTATAGATTATTTAGCTTCTACAGACAAGCAAAGAAGGACAACATACACACTGCTTGTTGTAACATTAATTCATCCCATTAGATTTGCATCTAGTAGCTTTGAGCACCAAGGCATTGATTGTCACATTTATCAGCAATGTTCAAGAACCAGTCAGCCAAAGTAAGAGGATCTGATGAAATCCTTACTATAGAAACCAGTGATTACTGGAAATACAATCTCTAATGTTTCAAAATATATTGATTTGAATTTACTTTCAATAATTATTTTATCCTAAATCCAAATGCCTGGACATATAAAAATGCATAATTAGGAATATAATTTGAAGGCCTCCTATGAATTATGGGCATGTGTTCAGCTGGGAGCACTGCCATTCATCCAATTTATCTCTTGGTAAAATTACTATACCAATTCTTTATATCTCAGAACAAAAAGCCCCAGGGAATGATAAAGAACACCCCATATAGGGTAATAACTTACTTTATATTACCTCGCACGTAGGAGATGATTCAAGATAACAATATCATTTTCGTTAAACTCTAGATATCTTATAAAACATAAGCAATACAGGAACATGGAGTATATACTGAGGGAGCTTCAACAGAAGTGGAAAACAATGCCATCAGAATTCTATAGAGATTGCAGTTTTGGTATGACAGAAAGCTGGACTGAAAATTGGGCAAAAGTCCAGGAGTTAACTTAAAGCATATACATATATAAAACATAGATACTATTTTCTTCTCTTCCCATATACCAACATGAGTATGAGTATTAAAAATAACACATTTAAAGAAGAAAGAAACCTGTCAGACCTTTCCTACATTAATTGAGTGAATGTGTTGGGAGTAATAATGCATTTAATGTGGGTATTGTTACTCATGTGTAAATACTGAAATGAACCCTGCCAGTTTAATGATCCATCTGGGGACCCATGTGACAACAAAGAGGATACAGTCAGCTTTCAGAGTACCAAATTTCAAAATCTTGTTGATCAAACATGTAGGCAAAAAGTCAACAAAAACAAACAGATAATATGACCTGCTTTGAAAGTGCTAATTCAGAGAAGGGATATCAAAACAGCAAAAGCAACTGTTCTATCTGTTTTTTCTTTGAAGAGAATTTGGAAGATGCTACACTATGAAACAGGAAAACCAGTGGATAAGAATCATATCTAGGAAATAAATGTTTTTACTCAAAATATTAATAGAATGTTTGGAAGGTAATGCAAAGTAAGAAGGACAAAGATTGAAAATGATAGAGCAAAAATAAATGTTGCATAAGAAGTGGTTAATTCTAGCTCAAAAAAAAAAAAAGAAAAAGAAAAAGAAAGAGAATTAAGAAGTTTAAATTGCGGTGAGAAAAATAGAAAACTACTTTCTAGCATTGAAAAAACACAAGACAGTTTGTTCTGGTTTGCTAATGCTGCCATTATGCAAAATACCAGAAATGGATTGGCTTTTAAAAAGGAGGTTTATTTGGTTAGAAATTTACAGTCTGAAGGCCATGAAAATGTCCAAATTATGGCATCAACACAAATATAACTTCACTGAAGGAGGGCCAATTGTGCCTGGAAAACGTCTGTTAGCTGGGAAGGCACATGGCTGGCATCTGTTTAGCCTGTGTTGTGTTCCAGCTCCTCTCTCAGCTCCTGCACATTCTTCAAACTGTTGCTTTTTGGGTGTTTTGTCCTCTCTTAGCTTCTCTAGAGCAAAGTGTCAGCAAAAGTCTGCTTTCAATGGCCATTTCCAAAATGTCTCTCTGGACTGCAGCACTGAGCTCCTTCTGTCTGAGCTCTTATAGGGCTCCAGTGATTTAATTAAGACCCATGCTGAGTGGGCAGGGACACACTTCCATGGAAATAATCCAATCAGAGTTATCACATACTGTTGGGTGGGTCACATCTCCACAGAAACAATCCAATCCAAAAGTTCCAACCTAATCAAGACTAAATACATCTGCCCCCAAAAGTTTGCATCAAAGAACATGGCATTTTGGGGGACATAATACATCCAAACCTGAACACAGTTCTTCAAAATAAAAGGATAAGTCAAGGATTAGGCCTAATTACCATAAATTAATAGATAGATACATAGGTATGTAGATAGATAAATCCAGGTATTATTGCTGCATAACAAATCACCCCTAAATCTTAATGCTGTAAAACAATCATTACATTTTGTAAATGGATTCTGTGGGTCAGTTAGTGTTGTGTATTGAAATGATACTAATGACTTGGATCCTCAAAACATTGAAAACATGTTGTTTCTGTTTGCTAATTCTGCCATTATGCAAAATACCAGAAATGGATTGGCTTTTATAAAGGGGGATTATTTGGCTACAAATTTACAGTTCTGCAGCCATAAAAGTGTCCAATCTAAGGCATCAACAGGAGGATACCTTTACTGAAGAAAGGGCGATGTCATCTGGAGCACCTCTCTCAGTTGGGAAGGCATGTGGCTGGCATCCACTGGTCCTGGGTTGTGTTTCAGCTCCTCTCTCATCTCCTGCGCATCCTTAGTTTAGTATCTCCAAGCATCCTTCTGTCTACAACTCCAAGCAACTTTGACCATCTCTGTCAGCTTCCAATTATCTCTCCAAAAGTGTCTCTCAGCTGCTCCCTGCTCCTGTCTGTGAGCTCTCTTATAGATCTCCAGTGATTTAATTAAGATCCACCCTGAGTGGACAGGGTCCACATCTCCATGGAAATAATTTAATCAAATGTCTCTGGCCTAATCAACAGAGTAATCAGTCTGCCCTACAAGATTGCATTGAAGAATATGGCTTTTGGGGGACATAATATATCCAAAACAGCATATTCCACCCCCTGTACCCCCAAAAGACATGTTCTTTCCAAATGAAAAAAATGCATTCATCCCATCACAACATAGATAAGTATAAAATCCTAATATTCTCCTTTGGCTGTGGACCTGCAATACTCAGAACAAGTTATCTGCTTCCAATATACAAAAGAGAGACAGTCATAGGATAAACATTCCCATTGCCATAGGGAAAAACTGAAAGGAAAATGGAGGTCATGGGACAAAAACAGTTCCCAAAACCTTCAGGGCAAATACCATTAGATTTCAAAGTCTGAGAGCCATTTATCAAATGACATTTTAACCTTGAGGCTTGAAAGAGCGGTAGTCCCACACTTTCCAAAGGCTTACACGGAGGACTTTTTTACTCCAAACACTGGGGTGAGTGCTCCAACATATCCTCACATTGGGGAGACCAATTTCTTCTCAGCTCCCCCTTCAAACATTGCAGTGACACCTGGATTCTCTTCCATCTCTGGGGCACATGTTCAACCCCTTCAGAACAGTGGGGTGGTGGTCAGGCTCTCCTCAATCCCCAGGGAATGTTTTCTACCTCTCTGAGGCCTGGGGTGGCAGCACTCTTCCTAAGCATTGAGCAGAAGGCCCTGCTTCTGCTCCAGAGCAAATTCACCCTTTCCACCTGCGTGTGTTGCTCTGTTCTCCTTGCCTGAAATTTCTTGGCTTCAGATCTTGGCTTCCATGGTTCCACCTTCTCTGAAGAAAGCTTTTCTTAAATATGTCCACTTTCTGTCCCTTTTAATCTAGACTGGCAGTGGTTCTCTCTATACAGATCTCAGAAAAAAAGTTGTTGGCTTGGCATGCAACTTACAGGGGTCAAAACTATCAGACAATAGGACTTTCCACAAATCCTTTCTAGATAACTCTTCTCCTACCATGGATTGTACTGAAATGGCAGTCAGTTTCTATGTTTGGTTAAATCCTCATGTGGGACCTCCGGAGTATCACTTTGTGGAAGTTCAGAATCTTCCAAACCACCAATTTCTGGTTTCTTGGTATCCAAGGGTTCATTTCTCATTTTCTCTCTTTCCTCTTGCATTTTACTGTAAGCTGCAAGGAGAAGTCAGGCTGCATTTTACACATTTCATTTCAAAATCTCTCCAGCTTAGTATCCCAGCTCATCACTTTCAAATTCTGCCTTTCATCCGACACCAGGATTCAATTTTGCCAAATTCTCTGCCACTTTAAAACAAGGATCACCTTTCTTCCAGTTTGCAATGACACCTTCATCATTTCAGTCTGAGTCCTAATTGGATGTATCTTTTGAGTCCATATTTCTATGAAACAGACTCTTCAAAGCAGTCTAGGCATTTTCCATCATGCTCCCCACAATTCTTCCAGAATCTTCCCCTATGCCATTTAAAAAGCCATTCCAACATGTTTGGTGCTTGCAAAATCAGCAGCACCCCACTTCTCTGGTACCAAAATTTGTTTCAGTTTTCAAATATTACCATTATGCAAAATACCAGAAATGGATTGGCTTTTATGAAGGGTGTTTATTCGGCTAAACATTTTTAGTTCTGCAGCCATATATGTCCAATCTAAGGCATCAACAAGAAGATAGCTTTACTGAAGAAAGGCCAACGGCATCCAGAACAGTTCTATCAGCCAGAAAGGCACATGGCTGGTTTCTGCTGATCCTCAGTTGTGCTTCAGCTCCTCTCCCAGCAACTGTTCATCCTTAGCTTAGTATCTCCAAGCATCCTTCTGTCTGCAACTCCAAGCATCTCTGAGCATTGCTGTCAGCTCCCAAGCATCTCTCCAAAATCTCTCTCAGCTGCTCCCTACTCCTTCTGTCTGTGAGCTCTCTTATAGGACTCCAGCAATTTAATTAAGATCCATCTTGAATGGTCAGGGTCCACATCTTCTTGGAAATAATTTAAACAAACATTTCTTCCCTAGTCAACAGACTAATCAGTCTGCCCCCACAAGATTGCATTAACAAAAATGGCTTTTGGGAGGACATGATATATCCAAACCAGAACACATGTTGACCATAATCATAATGTAAACAAATTAATTAAAACATGTTTTTGTAACAAGTGATAATCAGACATTTGTATGTGGATATGATATGAACTTACTTGATGCTGCTAGAGTGACAATCCCTCAATAAGAACATTACCCATCAGCCCTCTGAGACATAAAAATCCAGGGCAGATGCCATCTAGAGAACACCAGGTAGAGGCAGGTTGACACCCAGTCACTCTGACTTTGGGCTTCAATGTCCATGCTATGCTGTGAGGCTTGCTGCCATCCTCATTGCATTATGACCAGCACCTCCTGTCAACAGCTTTAGAACTTCCTTGATGCCATGTTGAACTGACTCCTGAGACCTCTTATTAAATGTACCCACCTCCTTGTGTCGGCCCTCATACAAGTGGATTTTATAGACTTTGGAATCCTCTACCTTTAAATGTGTTGTGTGTCCTTGATCTGGTTTTTGTAAATTGCTTGCATTGGTAGCTTGCAATTAAGCAAACAAATAAACTGCATTGAGCATCCAAATTGTAGTCAATCTGAATTTGTTTTCAATTTGTGATCATTTCTCAGGTCATTTTATGACAAGTGCATGACAGGTAGCTGAATAGGGTTCATTCATAGTATCTGGACCTAAGCTGGGAAGAATCAAAGCTATAGGAATGGTGTTTTCTGGAGTCACCTACACTCAATGTCTTGTGGTTGATCTGCCTCTGGACTGGGACTTCAGCTCGGATATTGTTTGGAACAACTACATGTGGTCTCTCCATGGCACATGTTTGTATGGGCTAGTTTAAGCTTCCTTATATCATGGTGACTGAGTTCCAAGAGTGAGCACCCCAAGAGTGCAAATCTTATGTGTATTCTATTTTAATGATTTGGCCTGATATTTATATAACAAGACCTCTGCCAAAATCTATTGTCAAATTTGGTTTAACTGATATTCTTTCAAGTTCAATGACTGTGGACACAGACCCCTCCATTTGATGGGAGAAGTGACAAGATAAGAAGAGTACATGGGATGCAATAGATTTGGGTAGCCATCTTAAGAAATTTTAATCTCCCTCTCAAATTGAGAAAAATAATTGAGAAATGTTAGAGAAACAGAAAAATAAAGATTCTTAAAAGTATCGTCTCCAAAACAAACAAACAAAAAATATATCTATATAGTAGTAGTTCAATTTATAAGCAACAGAAGATAACAGAAATAAAGAAAGGCCATGCTTTTCAGATTTTTAGAGAAAATGCTTTCAATATCTATCAGCCTTCTATGTGGCAAATATAAGGGCAAAATGTAATCATTCATTTTTTCACATGAAAGGATTCATAAATTGTATTTCTTGTCCAGTCTTCCTGAGGAAGCTACTGAGAATGAAATTCAACAACCTCAACAAAGAAGTATTCATAGAATTTAATAAATAGTGAACAAGTAAAAGGAGACAATTCCATAATTAGCTTTTATAAACTATGTCAGTGGTCTTAATTTAGAATGTCTATAAGGAATTAAATACAAACAGTTGAAGGATTAATAAGAAAGTGTCTGACATCAGTGACATTTTAGAGGAGGCATATGTTTATTGTCCCAAGTAGAAAACAAAAGATATAGAAATGCTAAGAAACAAATCAAATCTACCTAACAAAAATGGCATAGCCCAAATATGTAGCAAACTAGAATATGATATGCTTTAGAGAAGTCATACTGTAGGGAAGGTGGCTCAATTTCACCTTCATTTTAAAGAACACTTTGCTATAAATTTCATAAAATTTGAGACATAGGACAGAAGTGAATCTAATCATAACAGAAAATTTGGCTCAACAAAACTGTATATTTCCATAGTGTGTTGGGTTGAAATATGTACCCCCCAAAACACATGTCTTAATTCAGAGTCCCTGTGGATATGAACTCATTATAAATAATTCTCTTTGAAAATGTTATTTTTAGTTAAGCTGGGGCCAACTGAATCAGGGTTGGTCAAATCCATATTACCAGAAGAAACTAGAAACCAGGAGTCAAAGAAGGCCACACAAAAAGAAGCCAAAATCAACAGAAACCAGAAGAGCCAGAAAAAAAAGGAAATTTACCATGTGAAGGGAAGCAGAGATACAAGCCAAGTAATCACAAAGATTGCCAGCAGAGAGCACCAGAATGCTACAGATGCTGGGAGAAAGCAAGACTTACTGATATCTTGATTTTGGACTTCTAGCCTCAGAACCATGAGCCAATAAATTCATTTTGTTAAGCCAAAACCAGTTTGTGATGTCTGTGATAGCAGTTTGCAAACTAAGACACAGAGTGATACAATATTAACAAATTTTTTAAATTGGATAAAATATGTTTTATAAAAACTCGGTACTGCAAACATAAGTCAATATGTGGAAAAAAATAAAATAGGAGTAGAAACACAATTTTGTCAATATAGAAGTAAAGACAAGATGACCAAAAGGGGAAGTGGAAGAGGAAGCATAAAGGTTAAGGGAAGCAATATTTTGATGTAGGTTGTATTTTTCCTATTTTAAAGTGGAAAATCAAGAAATTATAGCAAAATTAATGAATCCTAAAATGAATTTTAAATACTTTACTTAAATGTACAAAATAACAAGTAAAGAAACAGCAGATAAAAAAAGAAAAGAAAATTGGATAAGGAGAAGAAACATGGTATAAGCCAAGCCTAATCTTCGTGCAAGTGAATGCTTAATAAATTAAGCAATAGAGATATAAATATCCTGTATAGAAATGTAGAAATAACCATCAAAAGATCCAGGAAAAATGAAACTCAAAACAACTGGAAGGAGCTGATTGTGGGAAGTGGGAGTGAGGAAGGAGTAGGAAGGAACTGTTTATTTTCTTTATAAATCCTACTGTGAAATTTCACTTTCAACACAATGGATATACGTTATGTTAATAAAAAATAACAATAATACAACCCCTGCCTAAACTGGTGGCTACACATGCCCAGCCATTACTACAATTGTAGACTCAGGTAAATCCCATGGGGAAAATGATAAATGCTTTTGGAAAATGAATGAAAATTAAAAAGGACATGAAATTTATTTTTAAGGTGTTGTGAGCTATAAGAACTATGTCTTAATTGATCCTGATCCTGATGGGAGATAAACTGTGTTTCTATAAAGAAGGTCCTGAAGTATAATTTCCCTATTTCATGTGAGATCCTTAAAGTATGAGGTGAAACTGACCTACATAGGAAGTTCAATGACTTACGGTCTTAAGTTTGCCAGGAAACTACTATGACAAATACTATACACCGGCCTGGCTTGATTAATTGTCTCACAGTTTTAGAGGTTAGAAGTCCAACATAAGGGTATTGGTGGGCCGTGTTTTTTCTAAAGTCTGTGAACATTCTGGTGACAGATCAATCTCTGCCTCCATCCATGGTGAGCTCTCCCTCTCTTTCTCTGGCTTCTACTGAATTCTGGCTTCTATTCACTGCCTGTGTCTGTATTTCCTCTGCTTATAACAACTCCAGTCATAAAAATTAAGCCCCTCCTTCATTCAGTTTGGCCACACCTTAACTGAAAACATCTCCAAAGTTCTTATTTACAAATGAGTTCACATTCATGCCCTGACTCATCTTAACTAATAACATATTCAAAGATCCTACTTACAAATGGGTTCACACCCATACACCCAGAACTAGGATTTGAACATTTTTTTATGGGGGACATGATCTAATCCCCAGCACTTAGAAACTTCACAACTTAAAAAAAAAAATTCTTTGTTAATCGTTAGCCATATGATCTATGTATTTATCAATAGATCTTAGCACACCTATCATATAATAATCACATTGTGTATAGAGATAGTTCAATGGAAAATTAAGTTTCTGAGTGTTAACAAAAACTAACCAAAACCAAAAATACTACATAAAATTTATATTGTCAGTAACTGCTGAGAATTTATTGAACTGATTTTCCTGCACTACCAATATAAATTACAAAACAAGTTCAGTCCTTGAAATAACCATAGGGGGAAAAATTTAAGCAAAACACTGATTTCTTTAATTCACATCATTTTGGACAGAAACACTCAAAGTTGTCATCTGTGAATACAAAACACTTTCATTCATGAATATGAAACAAGATGAATGCTATCTCTGATTGAAATTTCATGCATAACATTTGCATTAGGAGGTGCAGGGTGTTAAGAATAGAAGGAATGACAGCATGTCAGCAGATAGAATAAAAAAGAAGGACCATTGCTTCAAGATTATACATGATGACTTACTTGCTTTGTTCTTTGCTGATCATACTTCACCAAGCAAAGTTCTAGGAATCACCACTGCCTGATCAGCACTTTTCCTGAGCAGCAGCCTGATCAATACACTTGATTTTTTTTTTTTTTTTTTAAATCATCATTTTATTGAGATATATTCACATACCACGCAGTCATACAAAACAAATTGTACTTTCGATTGTTTACAGTACCATTACATAGTTGTACATTCATCACCTAAATCAATCCCTGACACCTTCATTAGCACACACACAAAAATAACAAGAATAATAATTAGAGTGAAAGAGAGCAATTGAAGTAAAAAAGAACACTGGGTACCTTTGTCTGTCTGTTTCCCTCCCCTACTTTTCTACACATCCATCCATAAACTAGACAAAGTGGTGTTTGGTCCTTATGGCTTTCCCAATCCCATTGTCACCCCTCATAAGCTACATTTTTATACAACTGTCTTCGAGATTCATGGGTTCTGGGTTGTAGTTTGATAGTTTCAGGTATCCACCACCAGCTACCCCAATTCTTTAGAACCTAAAAAGGGTTGTCTAAAGTGTGCATAAGAGTGCCCACCAGAGTGACCTCTCGGCTCCTTTTGGAATCTCTCTGCCACTGAAGCTTATTTCATTTCCTTTCACATCCCCCTTTTGGTCAAGAAGATGTTCTCCGTCCCACGGTGCCAGGTCTACATTCCTCCCTGGGAGTCATATTCCACGTTGCCAGGGAGATTCACTTCCCTGGGTGTCTGATCCCACGTAGGGGGGAGGGCAGTGATTTCACCTTTCAAGTTGGCTTAGCCAGAGAGAGAGGGCCACATCTGAGCAACAAAGAGGCATTCAGGAGGAGACTCTTAGGCACAAATACAGGGAGGCCTAGCCTCTCCTTTGCAGCAACCGTCTTCCCAAGGGTAAAACTTATGGTAGAGGGCTCAACCCATCAAACCACCAGTCCCCTATGTCTGTGGTCATGTTAGCAACCATGGAGGTGGGGTAGGCGAATACCCCTGCATTCTCCACAGGCTCCTCAAGGGGGCACTACATCTTTTTTTTTTTTTTTTTTTTTTCCCCTTTTTTTTCTTTTTTATTTTTTTTTTTTTTTTTTTTTTTTTTTTTAACTTTCCCTTCTTTTTTCAAATCACCTGTATGAAAAAAAAAGTTAAAAAGAAAACAAACATACAATAAAAGAGCATTTCAAAGAGACCATAGCAAGGGAGTAAGAAAAAGACAACTAACCTAAGATAACTGCTTAACTTCCAACATGTTCCTACTTTACCCCAAGAAAGTTACATAATATAGCAACATTTCAGTGAACTTGTTCCTACTACAACCATCAGAAATTAACAGACCATAGTCATTTCTGGGCATCCCCAGAACGTTAAATAGCTTATCTGTTCTTCCTGGATTATTGTTCCCCCTTCCTTAATTGCTCTCTACTGCTAGTTCCCCTACATTCTACATTATAAACCATTTGTTTTACATTTTCAAAGTTCACATTAGTGGTAGCATATAATATTTCTCTTTTTGTGCCTGGCTTATTTCGCTCAGCATTATGTCTTCAAGGTTCATCCATGTTGTCATATGTTTCACCAGATCGTTCCTTCTTACTGCCGCGTAGTATTCCATCGTGTGTATATACCACATTTTATTTATCCACTCATCTGTTGAAGGACATTTGGGTTGTTTCCATCTCTTGGCAATTGTGAATAATGCTGCTATGAACATTGGCGTGCAGATATCTGTTCGTGTCACTGCTTTCCGATCTTCCGGGTATATACCGAGGAGTGCAATCGCTGGATCGAATGGTAGCTCTATATCTAGTTTTCTAAGGAACTGCCAGACTGACTTCCAGAGTGGCTGAACCATTATACAGTCCCACCAACAATGAATAAGAGTTCCAATTTCTCCACATCCCCTCCAGCATTTGTAGTTTCCTGTTTGTTTAATGGCAGCCATTCTAACCGGTGTTAGATGGTATCTCATTGTGGTCTTAATTTGCATCTCTCTAATAGCTAGTGAAGCTGAACATTTTTTCATGTGTTTCTTGGTCATTTGTATTTCCTCTTCAGAGAACTGTCTTTTCATATCTTTTGCCCATTTTATAATTGGGCTGTCTGTACTATTGTCATTGAGTTGTAGGATTTCTTTGTATATGCAAGATATCAGTCTTTTGTCAGATACATGGTTTCCAAAAATTTTTTCCCATTGAGTTGGCTGCCTCTTTACCTTTTTGAGAAATTCCTTTGAGGTGCAGAAACTTCTAAGCTTGAGGAGTTCCCATTTATCTATTTTCTCTTTTGTTGCTTGTGCTTTGGGTGTAAAGTCTAGGAAGTGGCCTCCTAATACAAGGTCTTGAAGATGTTTTCCTACATTATCTTCTAGGAGTTTTATGGTACTTTCTTTTATATTGAGATCTTTGGTCCATTTTGAGTTAATTTTTGTGTAGGGGGTGAGGTAGGGGTCCTCTTTCATTCTTTTGGATATGGATATCCAACTCTCCCAGCCCCATTTGTTGAAAAGACCATTATGGCTCAGTTCGGTGACTTTGGGGGCCTTATCAAAGATCAGTCGGCCATAGATCTGAGGGTCTATCTCTGAATTCTCAATTCGATTCCATTGATCTATATGTCTATCTTTGTGCCAGTACCATGCTGTCTTGGCAACTGTGGCTTTATAATAAGCTTCAAAGTCAGGGAGTGTAAGTCCTCCCACTTCGTTTTCTTTTTTAGAGTGTCTTTAGCAATTCGAGGCATCTTCCCTTTCCAAATAAATTTGATAACTAGCTTTTCCAAGTCTGCAAAGTAGGTTGTTGGAATTTTGATTGGGATTGCATTGAATCTGTAGATGAGTTTGGGTAGAATTGACATCTTAATGACATTTAGCCTTCCTATCCATGAACATGGAATATTTTTCCATCTTTTAAGGTCCCCTTCTATTTCTTTTAGTAGAGTTATGTAGTTTTCTTTGTATAGGTCTTTTACATCTTTGGTTAAGTTGATTCCTAGGTACTTGATTTTTTTAGTTGCTATTGAAAATGGTATCTTTTTCTTGAGTGTCTCTTCAGTTTGTTCATTTCTAGCATATAGAAACATTACTGACTTATGTGCATTAATCTTGTATCCCGCTACTTTGCTAAATTTGTTTATTAGCTCTAGTAGGTGTATCGTTGATTTCTCAGGGTTTTCTAGATATAAGATCATATCATCTGCAAACAATGACAGTTTTACTTCTTCTTTTCCAATTTGGATGCCTTTTATTTCTTTGTCTTGCCGGATTGCCCTGGCTAGCACTTCCAGCACAATGTTGAATAACAGTGGTGACAGCGGGCATCCTTGTCTTGTTCCTGATCTTAGAGGGAAGGCTTTCAGTCTCTCACCATTGAGTACTATGCTGGCTGTGGGTTTTTCATATATGCTCTTTATCATGTTGAGGAAGTTTCCTTCAATTCCTACCTTTTGAAGTGTTTTTATCAAAAAGGGATGTTGGATTTTGTCAAATGCTTTTTCAGCATCTATTGAGATGATCAATTGATTTTTCCCTTTCGAGTTTTTAATGTGTTGTAATACATTGATTGTTTTTCTGATGTTGAACCATCCTTGCATGCCTGGAATGAACCCCACTTGGTCATGGTGTATGATTTTTTTAATGTGTCTTTGGATTCGATTTGCAAGTATTTTGTTGAGGATTTTTGCATCTATATTCATTAGGGAGATTGGCCGGTAGTTTTCCTTTTTGTAGCATCTTTGCCTGGTTTTGGTATTAGATTGATGTTAGCTTCATAAAATGAGTTAGGTAGTGTTCCATTTTTTTCAATGTTTTGAAAGAGTTTGAGTAAGATTGGTGTCAGTTCTTTCTGGAAAGTTTGGTAGAATTCCCCTGTGAAGCCATCTGGCCCTGGGCATTTATTTGTGGGAAGATTTTTGATGACTGATTGGATCTCTTTGCTTGTGATGGGTTGGTTGAGGTCTTCTATTTCTTCTCTGGTCAGTCTAGGTTGTTCATATGTTTCCAGGAAATTGTCCATTTCTTCTACATTATCCAGTTTGTTGCCATACAGTTGTTCATAATATCCTCTTATAATTTTTTTAATTTCTTCAGGATCTGCAGTTATGTCACCTTTTTCATTCATTATTTTGTTTATATGGGTCTTCTCTCTTTTTGATTTTGTCAGTCTAGCTAGGGGCTTGTCAATCTTGTTGATCTTCTCAAAGAACCAACTTTTGGTGATATTTATCCTTTCTATTGTTTTTTTGTTCTCTATGTCATTTATTTCTGCTTTAATCCTTGTTATTTCTTTTCTTCTACTTGGTTTAGGATTGGTTTGCTGTTCATTTTCTAGCTTCTTCAGTTGATCCATTAGTTCTTTGATTTTGGCTCTTTCTTCCTTTTTAATATATGCGTTTAGTGCTATAAATTTCCCCCTTAGCACTGCTTTTGCTGCATCCCATAGGTTTTGGTATGTTGTGTTCTCATTTTCATTCGTCTCTATATATTTAGCAATTTCTCTTGCTATTTCTTCTTTAACCCACTGATTGTTTAGGAGTGTGTTGTTCAACCTCCAGGTATTTGTGAATTTTCTAAGTCTCTGATGGTTATTGACTTCTAATTGTATTCCATTGTGGTCAGAGAATGTGCTTTGAATGATTTCAATCTTTTTAAATTTATTGAGGCTTGTTTTATGTCCCAGCATATGATCTATTCTGGAGAAAGTTCCGTGAGCACTAGAAAAGTATGTGTATCCTGGTGATTTGGGATGTAATGTCCTGTAGATGTCTGTTAAATCTAATTCATTTATCAGATTGTTTAGGTTTTCAATTTCCTTATTGGTCTTCTGTCTGGTTGATCTATCTATAGGAGAGAGTGATGTGTTGAAGTCTCCCACAATTATTGTGGAAACATCAATTGCTTCCTTTAGTTTTGCCAATGTTTCTCTCATGTATTTTGTGGCACCTTGATTGGGTGCATAGACATTTACGATTGTTATTTCTTCTTGCTGAATTGCCCCTTTTATTAGTATGTAGTGGCCTTCTTTGTCTCTCAAAACATCCCTGCATTTGAAGTCTATTTTATCTGAGATTAATATTGCTACACCTGCTTTCTTTTGGCTGTAGCTTGCATGAAATATTTTTTTCCATCCTTTCACTTTCAATTTCTTTGTGTCCCTGTGTCTAAGATGAGTCTCTTGTATGCAACATATTGATGGTTCATTTTTTTTGATCCATTCTGCGAATCTATATCTTTTAATTGGGGAGTTTAATCCATTTACATTCAACGTTAAAACCGTGAAGGCATTTCTTGAATCGGCCATCTTATCCTTTGGATTATGTTTGCCATATTTTTCCCTCTCTCTATTAATATCCTTTATTGTACCCATACCGAATCTCTTTAGTACTGAACCTTTCTCCAAGTCTCTCTGTCCTGTCTTTGTTTCTCTGTCTGTAGGGCTCCCTTTAGTATCTCCAGTAGGGCAGGTCTCTTGTTAGCAAATTCTCTCAGCATTTCTTTGTCTGTGAAAAATTTAAGCTCTCCCTCAAATTTGAAGGAGAGCTTTGCTGGATAAAGTATTCTTGGCTGGAAATTCCTCTCTCTCAGAATTTTAAATATATCGTGCCATTGCCTTCTCGCCTCCATGGTGGCTGCTGAGTAGTCACTACTTAGTCTTATGCTGTTTCCTTTGTATGTGGTGAATTGCTTTTCTCTTGCTGCTTTCAGAACTTGCTCCTTCTCTTCTATGTTTGACAGTGTGATCAGTATATGTCTCGGAGTGGGTTTTTTTGGATTTATTCTATTTGGAGTTCGCTGAGCATTTATGATTTGTGTATTTATGTTGTTTAGAAGATTTGGGAAGTTTTCCCCAACAATTTCTTTGAATACTCTTCCTAGACCTTTACCCTTTTCTTCCCCTTCTGGGACACCAATGAGTCTTATATTCGGACGCTTCATATTATCTATCATATCCCTGAGGTCCATTTCGAGTTTTTCAATTTTTTTCCCCATTCTTTCTTTTATGCTTTCATTTTCCATTCTGTCATCTTCCAGGTCACTGATTCGTTGTTCAACTTCCTCTAGTCTTGTACTATGAGTGTCCAGAATCTTTTTAATTTGGTCAACAGTTTCTTTAATTTCCATAAGATCATCCATTTTTTTATTTAGTCTTGCAATGTCTTCTTTATGCTCTTCTAGGGTCTTCTTGATTTCCTTCATATCCCATACTAGGGTCTCATTGTTCATCTTTAGTTCTTTGAGTAGCTGCTCTAGGTGTGTCTCTTCTGGTCTTTTGATTTGGGTGCTTGGGCTTGGGTTATCCATATCGTCTGGTTTTTTCATATGCTTTATAATTTTCTGTTGTTTTTGGCCTCGTGGCATTTGCTGTCCTTGATAGGGTTCTTTTAGGGTTTGTAGACCAGTTGAAGTCCTTATCTCTAATTTATCAGATCTACAGCTTCGTGGAGTACACTTTCTCTAACTAACCAGCAGGTGGCGTCCACGAGCCACCTGTTCTCCACAAGCCAGATCTCCCCTGCTTAGCCTTTTTGGTGAGTGGGGGAGTGAGTCTTGTGGGGCCCAATTGGTGTCCCAAGCTTGCGTGTGTAGTTGGTGTTGCCTGCCCTGTAGGTGGGGCGTGTTTCTGGGCAGTCGGGGAGGGGGGGTGGCCCTAACAATCAAATCTCCCTGATGATCCTAGAGTTTTAAAGCTACTGCAATAGTCTAATCCTTCAGTTCAGTCCTGCCACAGTTTGTCTCTGCCACTGACCCACAAGTCTTTGGTATTGGCGTATGGCTCCTGAGACTTGCAAGTGGGCCCCTCTTCCAGGCTGTGCACCCCGGGTCCTCTGTTGAGGGATGACTGTGCTATGTCACAGGTGAGTGCCGTCCCCCCAGGGCAGTTCTGGGCTGCTGGGCTGTGTTGGGAGGCTCCCAGTCTGCTCAAATGATGGCTGAATGGGGCTCTGTTAATTCACACTGCTCCCCCTTCCCAGCTCTGGGACATTCAGCTGAGGTTGCAGGGAAGGCTAATGTCCACGCCCAGTTTTGTGGTGTGTGCCTGTTATTTGAAGCACTTCCGTCACACTGGGTTGTCTGGGGCAGCTCTGGGCTATGGGGCTGGCGATGGGCAGGAGTGTTTCCTGTCCACCAGGATGGTGGCTGTGAGCGGACACCCCCCTTTTCTTGGGAAGTTGTGTTGTTTAGTGAATTTTCTCAGCCACTGGATTATTGCCTTTTGTCTCAGAGCTCTCTTATTTCTGCTCTTGACTTGACGTGCCCAAATTTCAATTCTTTGAAGCTTTCTGTATTGAGCTTCTTAGAGTAATTGTTTTAGAAAAAGCAAAAAGGATTTAAAAAAAAAAAAACAAAAAAAAAAAAACGGCCCTCCTCAGAGATCTAATGGGTTATTGAAATGCTAATAGACAAAGCAACCAGGGCCATTAAGGAAAGGTGCCCTGGGCAGAGAGATCAGCCTTGCTTCGGGATTTGCATATGCGCCTCAAGGCCTGATCTCCGCCCTTCCCCCCCCTGTGCTCACCAGAACTCCAAAAATCCTCCGCTTTTACTTTGGAGCTTCTCGTGTTGTTTTCCTTCTATGCCCGTCTCCTCTCTGCTGGGCTTGCTGCTCTCAGAGTCTCTGGTGTCTGGCCTCAGTCTATCTATGGTTGGAGTTTGAATCAGTAGAATGAGTTTCCGATGAGAGCAGCCACTGCAATTCTCCCTTCTCCTTCCTGGAGCTGACAGCCCCTCCTCCCCCGGGACTGAGCCTGGCAGGGAGGGGCGCGGGTCCCCTGGCCGCAAAAACTTACAGATTTCGGTGATCTCAGCAGTTCCACGTTTTCATGAGTGTTGTATGAAGTATGCCCAAAGACAGATTGCTCTGTGGTGTCAAGTCCACGCAGTTCCTGGCTTTTTACCTACTTTCCTGGAGGAGTAACTAAAACATACAGCTCACCAGTCTGCCATCTTGCCCCGCCTCCAATACACTTGATTTTAATTCCAGTAACTTTGTTTAAAAGATTCTAGGAAACCATACCACATTTGTGATTATGTGCCAATCATACAGTTTTTGTGACTCACTTAAGGAAAGAAGAAATTTCAATCTAATGCAATTTTATTTTTAGTGTTTAAGAAATAAATATGATAACCTTTTTCAGGAGGCCACAAAACAAAGCATAATCTAATAATTTGGTTTGAATTACAAAGTTGATGGGCATATAATACCAAAAGATATCATGGAATGAAACTATGTAAAAACTAGTCAGTTATTTTTGAAACTTTTACTTAATCGTTTGAACAATCCCTGAACAATTTTATGGCTTCTATATATTTTTATGTTTGTTGTCACTTTTGACTGGAAGAGAAGAATCTTGTAAGTATTTTTTAATTAAAATCATTGTACAACAGTCCTGAATTCATGGTGTACTTAAATTTGAAAAGCATTCATTTACAACTGCCAGCTGCTTTGCATACTCAAACATCTGAGAAGAGCAAATAGCCTAAAAATATCATAACCCAATTAGGGAGAAAAGTTCTAAAACAATCTGAATTCATTTTTTGGGATGTATTAGGACTTAATATTAGAAAATTTGACTAAAATCATTCATTTTTATAAATAAACTTATCTATCACAATTTTTCTAGAAGTTCAGTTTTTTTTAATCCCAAAACTATTTAAAGATTCAAAACATTTCTTTAGTCAGAAAAAAAAATCAATATGAATGCTAAATTATATTATCTTCTTTTTTTCCATAATATTGTAGAGTATTTTCTATATTTGGGGCAGTTGGGCCTTTCTGAAAAAAATCTATCTAAGTGAAATTTTAAAATTTAAAAGTATCATTAAATACATTTCAAATATATTTTAAGTGAACAATTTATCTTACATCTCTACACCTACAATATATAAACTGTTGGATGAAAAGATACACAAAAGTTATTTTCTTTATTTATAAAAACAAAGTGTGTTTTTTGTCAAATTATTCAATGTAAAAGCAGAAAATACCAAAATAAAATAGTGTGGCAAACTAACACAATAATATGAATGAAAAATTTCTGTAAATGTAAAATGAAATATAAGAGAATCTCCACTTCCTTTCTGCCATATGTACTCAGAAATGAGAAGTGAGCACCTATATAGAAAGTTTTTCCCAAACACAAGGAAAAAAATATTCAAAGCTAGTACTCAAGGATTAAGACTTGAAACATAAAATCTAAGACCATATCATATTTCCATATAATTGATTTAGAATTCAGAACTAAAAAACTACCAACACTGTCAATGATCTCATTTTACAAGTTAAGGAAATGAGATCAAGATTTAAATGATTTCTCTAAGGTTACTTTCAATGGAACTTCTGTATAGACATCCCATATCTACTAGTTTATCCATGTATCCATCCATCCATCCATCAATCCACCCATGTATTCATTATCTCTCTGTGTTTCAAAATACAATTCATGTTCCATTTGCCCAATAAAGCCTTTCTTAATAGCCAATAGAGATGTTAATTTGAATTTCTATTGTTTTCTATTCTCTCATAACACTAATCATGTCATGTTTATAAACACTTGAATAGCTTCTTACATAAAAATGTTATCACGTTTTTCTAATCTAAGTCTCATGGGGACAAAATTCTTAGAGCCTAGTACAGTGTGGAGCTTATTACTGCAAAGAGAGGCTAAACCTGCTAATAACTGTGTTTAAGTTTCCCCCTGAGTACCTCTTTGTTGCCCAGATGTGGCCCTCTCTCTCTAGCTAACCCAATTCACCAGGTGAACTTGCTGCCCTCCCCTCTATATGGGATCTGACTCCCAGGGGTGTAAATCTCCCTGGCAATGCAGGATATGACTCCTGAGGATGAATCTGGACCTGGCATTGTGGGATTGAGAACATCTTCTTGACAAAAAGGGTGATGTGAAATGAAACAAAATAAAGCTTCAGTGGCTGAGAGATTACAAACAGAGTAGAGAAGTCACTCTGATGGGCAGTCTTATGCACTATATAGATAACCCTCTTTAGGTTTTAATGTATTGGAATAGCTAGAAGTAAATACCTGAAACTATCAAACTGCAACCCAGTAGCCTTGACTCTTGAAGACAATTGTATAGCAATGTAGCTTAAAAGGGGTGACAGTGTGATTGTGAAAGCCTTGTGGATCACACTCCCTTTATCCAGTGTACAGATGGATGAGTAGAAAAATGGGGACAAAAACTAAATGAAAAATAGTGTGGGGGGTGATTTGGGTGTTCTTTGTTACTTTTATTTTTAATTTTTATTTTTACTTTTTCTGGTACAAGGAAAATGTTCAAAAAGTAAATTGGGATGATGAATGCACAACTATGTGATGGTACTTTGAACAGTTTATGCACCATGGATGATTGTATGATGTGTGAGTATATCTCAATAAAACAGAATTAAAAAAAAAAAAAAAAAAGATCTGCAGACATTTGACCACCATGACATGTAGATACTAAGCAGAATGGGCTCAAGTCCTTTATCTAAGGTGCCATAGCTAAGATTTACACACAGACTAACAGTTAGGCCACCTAACATATAACAAAATGAATACAGTCTGCTCCTACACACAAACCCATTTCTGTAATATATATTAGTAAATTCTCAGACAAACTTTATGATCCACAGATTGCTCAATTACTACAGTGGAAATAATATATGTACCAAGTAAGATTGTTATGCAAAGGAAATGAAAATAAATATTTCTAAAGTGCTTAACAGATAGATATTTACACATATTATTCTCCACTGGTTTATTTCATAATTTTGCACTGTATTTTGCCATTCATATTGTTTTTATAGTGCTAAAATAGATTGTGGCAGGGTGAAGTTACCTACTTAAGGATATCAGAGCATGCCAACTAAAGCAATTGATGGTTTTAAGCAAGAGAGTGGCATGATTTTGAGTTTTTAAAAATCGATCTTGCTAAATGGAAATAACTTCTTTAGATGTTGTGCAGAAAAGAGGGGACTCCGCAGATCTTGTTGTCCAAACCCTGCACATTCCAAAGATTCTCAGGACTGGCCCTTGACCAACTGCTTGGAGATAACCTTGGATAGACTGTAAACCCTTGGAATATTCTGCCTGATAAGAGAGTGTCTTTGTATACCTGGAGGCTTTGGCTAAACTAGACAGTTTATGCTAACAATGTGGTTTATAATAAACACCTGCTATTTTTGTCTGTGGCCCTGGGCCACCCTCTATCAGTTTGAACTATGGAAGGGCTAGAAAGTGAGTAGTTAAGGTCAGTCATGTGGATGCACTATATCTACCTGACTAAGCCCCAATAAATATCCTTGAAACCAAGGTTTGGGTAAGTTTGCCTAGTTAGTGATAAGTCATTTGTGTTATCATACATCTTCGCTGCGTAAATTAAGCACTGTTCATGCAATTCTACCAGGAGACGGCAACTGAAAGCTTGCTTTTGGATTCTCCTAGATTTTACTCTGTGGGCCTTTTTTCCTTTGTTGATTTTAATATGTATCATTTTACTGTAATGTAACCATGAACATAACAGCTTTTCTGAGTAATGTGGGCCCTTCTAGCAATTCATTCACCCTAATGGTGGTTTTGAGTACTCCCAGCACAGACCTCAATATCACTTCCTTTGGGGAACTGTAATGTCCCCAATTCCATGTTCTTCTGGCTGGAATGCAGTGATAGGGCTCCTCTCTCCCTGACTACAGGTCTGCATCCATTCTAAGATACAGCAGGCAGCTGCTCTCTGTTGAGCAGAGAAATACAAGCTGTGGGGGTATTTGGCGTTGAATCTCCTGTGGTAGATGTCTAGAGAGGTAGTCCCCAGTTCTTTGGCTACTCTGGTCCCCGTACTCTCTGAGGCTTGATTAGTAGGCTATATATTCTTTCATTTGTTTTACCTCTTTTTATTTCCGATTGTTATTGTTACTTGCTTTAAAAATTAAGATACTCAAAATCATTTCCATTTATCTGTCATAGAGAGCAGCAGCAATATTTTAGGTGCTTGAAGATGGAGGCTTAAATATGATTATGGAAATGGGAAAATGAAGAAAATGTAAAATATAAAATACAAAGATCCATTTACATAGAAAGATGGGAACTTTGGCAGGACTTGGTGTTTGATTTGGATAGTGAGGTCACATAAGGAGTCAAGAAAGATGTACAGGTTATGCCTTGTGTAACTTTATACATAGATATATCATCTTCTGAACTATGTAACATAGAAGAAATTATTAGAAAAGTGGAGTGGAGAATATCAGCATGATCATATATATATAAATTCTATTGATTTCTTTTTTCACTAGTTAGAAAAACTTTGAAAAACTGGGGCTCTTTTTCTCCTTCATTTCTTTTTCTGGTTTCTCCTAAGTACATTCCACTATTCATTCAACAGCTTATCTTCTGTAGAGATGAGCTCCTGCAGCTATAGCTGCATTTTTATAATGAGTTTTTTGGATTGAAATGTGGAGAGTGCCATGGTACTCAGAATCTAACCATAAATATCATATTACTTAAAATAATGGAAAGACACTGATGAGAAAGTTGAGTCAAGTGAAATACTAAAAAATAAAGTTAAATAAAATGGTAGAGCATGAGGAATGATTGCTCAAAAAAAAATTGCAGCAAATCATACTTTAAATGTTACACAAAGTCAGATAATTTCAAAAGCAAAAGTATAAAATTCCTTTCAAAAGATTTTACAGTGAAACTATTATTTAATGTGGGACCTAGGTATATTCTATCAGATGTGGGGTGATCCCCCCCCCCCAAGTCTGAGGGACTAAGGCCAACAAGGGTCATACAATGGCCCTGTCTGGCCCTTAGTGGGCTTGCCCTAATATGTGATAATGAATGAATGAATGAAGATACTGGGCCCCAGACTCCTTTCTTGAAGGAGAATTTATCCCAGGGGTAACCCTGCACCGTGATCTGCCTCTAGATCTTCCTGCCTAAGGTTCATGATACTGACTGTCCCTGTCCCAGTGCACCCCACGAGCTCAGGGCTCCCTGCATAAATCAATCCATATCCTCCCCCTTTTGTGTGCTGGGATCTCAGGTATCCACAGCTTTGAAGAGTGCCCAAAGGTTCCTGTTACACCCTAATCTCAGAATATCCCCCAACTTACCTCACCTTTGCATAATTCAGAGGGGCCATTCAATAACCATGATAATAATAATAACCCATAGACAATGCCTCCTCCCTGCCCTGTGCTAAAACTTTCACGGATTTCTGACTTATAAATCCTTTTCAGTTTTTCCAAAATGTTTATTAATATTACATTTAACAATAAAGTCAATAAACTGTTACACTCTATATGCCTTTAATTAAATATATGACTATTTCTAAAAAAAATGATAGCGTGGAAGAGTATAAATAATGCATCTACCACCTTTATTATTTGCTAATACATATGAAACAGTACTCTACCATTGCTATGCTTATAATACTTAAATTATGTTCTGAAAAAAATTTTTTTTTGACCAAAAAAAAATAGTAGATATAGCTACATAATGTTGATACTAATATACTGTAATCAAAACAAATTATACAATTATATTTAAAATTAGTTTCTTTCTTAAAAGAGCTTTATCGATATATAATTCACCCATACAATTTACCTATTTAAAGTATATGATTTAATATTTTTTAGTATGTTCATGGTGTTGTGGAGCCAACACCATAATCAATTTTAAAACATTCTCTTCACTCTGAAAAGACTATGTTCTCTTTAACTATCATTATCCATTCCCTCCAACCCTTTCAGTCCTAAGAAATCACTAATTTTTTCCACTCTCTAAATACTTGCCATTTCAGGACATTTTGTATAAATTGATTGCCTTCATGACTGGCTTCTTTCACTTTGCAAAATGTTTTTAAGTTTCCTCCATATTGTAGCATTTATCAGTACCTCATTTTTTTCTTAAGGTGCAATAACACTCCATTTCAGGTTATACCACATATTATTTACCCATTCATCAGTTGATGCACATTTGGGTTACTTCCTGTTTCGTGGTATAATAAATAATGCTGCTATGAATATTGGTTTACAGGTTTCTGTGTGAACCTATGCTTTTCTTGGGATATTACTAAGAGTGAAATTGCTCAGTTATATGATTATTTTTAACTGGTATGGATTGGATGGTGTCCCCCTAAAAGATATACTCAAGTTGCAACCTCTGAATTAATGAACATGATCCTATTTGGAAATAGGATATTTGAAGATGTTATTAGTTAAGATGAACCCAAACTGGATTAGGGTGGGCCTTTAATCCAATATGACTGGTGTCTGTCTAAGGAGAAGATACTTGGACACAGACAGACAGAAAGAAAAGACAGGCATGTGAAAAGGCACAGAAAGAGTTATGCCACAAGCCAAGGAACACTGTGAGCTGCCAGCAAGCCACCTCCAGAGCCCTACTGACTTCAGAAAGATAACCCTGCCATGATGAGGAATTCTGGCCTTCAGAAATGTGAGGCAACAAATTGTGTTGCTGTAAGCTGTCCTGTTAGTGGTGCTTGTTTATTATGTTCCTAGAAAACTAATTAATTAAACTTTCGAGGAACTGCCTAGCTAGTTTACGAAGTGGATATACCAATTTACGTTTCTACTGGGAATATTATGAGGTTCTAGTTTATCCACAGAATCACCAATACATTTTATTATCTATTTTTTTTTTAAATATAGCCATCCTAATGGGTGTAAATTGGTATATCATGATTCTGATGGGATATCCCTAATGTCTAAGGATGCCGAACTTGTTTTCATGTGCTTATTGTCCATTTGTATGTTTTGTTTGGACATATTTCTATTCAGATACTTGTCCATTTTTAATTGAGTTATTTAACATATTATTGAGTTTTAAGTGTTATTTATATTCTTGGATATAAGTCTTTTGTGAACTGTATGATTTGCAAATATTGTCTCTGATTTTAAGGTTTATCTTTTCATTTTCTTGTTTGTGACATGGAAGTGTAAATGTTAAATTCTGTTGAAGTCTGATTTATCCATTTTTTCTTTTGTCACTTGAAATTTTAGTATTGAATCTAAGAAAGGTTTGTCTAACCTAAAGTCATGCAGATTTACTTTTTTGTTTTGTTCCAGAAGTTTTCAATTTTGGCTCTTTGATTTAGGTCGATCATCAATTTCGAGTTAATTTTTGTCTTTTGTGTGTTGTAGAGGTCTAATTTCATTGTTTTGCATGTGGTTATCCAGCTGCCCTAGCATCATTTGTTGAAAAGACTATTCTTTCCCCATTGATCTGAATTTGCTCCTATTTTGAAAACTAATTAACTGTAAAGGTAAAAGTTTATATCTAGCCTCTCAATTCTATTCCGTTGATCTATGTGACAGCCCTTATACTGGTACAACACTATTTTGATTTCTGTAGCTTTGCAAAGTGTTTTGAAATTAAGAAGTGGAATTCCTCCAATTTTTTTTCTTCATTTTAAAGATTGTTCCAGCTATTCTTCATCCTTGCCATTTCTATATAAATTTTAAGATCAGCTTAATTATTTCTGCAAACAAGGTAGCTGGGATTTTGGTAAAGATTGCATTGAATCTGTAGATCAATTTAGGAACATTTCATTGATTAATATTGAAGAAAAAGTCTCCACTAAACATTAGCATATTTTGCAGTAAAAATATGAATATTTTCAAAAATGTCATTTGAATAAAATAAACAATTTAGTCCTGTTAAAGAATTTGTGTTTCATAACTTCAGTTTACAACAGTAGGTATACAAGAATGTAATTCCTCCACAGTTTTTTTTTTTTTTTTTTTTTTGTGTTGTTTAACTTTTGGACACAATGTTGTTTCTGTCTACCTACTGGCATTGGATAACAGTTAATTTTGTGAGAGTACATAAAAAAAGGTCATAAAATACTTCTACTGTTCACACAGTGATCCATATGTTATCCAGAAAAGTCTGGCTTACTGGAAACTTTGATAAGTAAAAAAATATTTTAACAATATCTTTTAATGATATATTTTTAAACCCACTTTACATGTTTTATGTTTTGAAGCCCTGGTGTAACACTCCCACAGTTTTTCCCATTACATTGTCATTTAGTGTTTAGTGCCATCAAACTCAGTAATTTTTTTAAATTACTGTGGCATTTCCTCAAATATTGTCTTAGCTTTTAGATACTATTTGCTCTCCATCTTTTGAAGATGGAAAGTTTTCTATGACTCATCATTTGTTCCTTTGCTTCCTCAAGCACCACATTGACAAAGATCTCCTGCTGAGAAAATTTTCAGCCTGAGACCAAAATTAAAATCCTCCATGTCACATGTTAATGCTCATGAGTCGTTAGAGTTTTAAAGACTATGATTTGGATATACATCCTTAAACTTTTCAGCCCAATACATCTTAAAGCAAGTTGCAGTTAACTGGATTTATCATATTATGTAATAAATACATACTTAAAACCATGACGCTATTTCATTTTTTATGTTTTGTAATTGTTCTATAGATTTTTGTTTTTTTCATGCATGTGCACACATGCACACACAAACACATTTGTTTTCCTTTTGTAACTTTTAGCCAGGTCTCATAGTAGATCAGAATAAGACTTTCTTTACTGTGGAAAGATTTATGATGTGAGAGCCACAGTACAAAAATAAACATTTTTTTGCTCCTATCTTAAATAAAATGAGTATCTCTTTCCCCTATGCATGGTGGTAATGAAGTACTAGGTTAAAAAGTACTACTTATGCATTTTCTATGTATCAGAACGGATAAAATAAATTCCCTATTCCAATAACTGCCCATAGGGAGCAAGGAATGCGTTGATTTCACTACTGAGGACAGCACAGCTGCAAATGGAATCTTAACTTCAATAAGCTTAAGTGTGTTCATTGCCATTACTCTAGAAACATCTGCCTTTTTCCACTGATGATTCAAGAATATCAAAAGTGGATGTAATAGAAATTATCACACTTTCTCTATAGGGTAAGAACAAAGGCATTGAAATCCAAGTGCCCACATTCAAATTTAGTTTCATATAGACTACATATTGAATTTGAGATATTATTTAAGGTCTCTGGGCTTCAGCTTTCTCTTCTACAAAATCAAGATAGCAATTGTACTTGCTTCCTAGAGTTGTGGTTTGAATACAATGGTATATTCCAGGTGCTGTTGACTAGTATCCCATACATATTAATATATAGATATCATTACTTTTATTATTACTAACAATGGATCATTACATATATTTTAGATACATTTAAAAAGTGATCGTTAGAATGTCTATCTTAAAATATCTTTGACATTATATGATTACATTTTTGGTATGTGATATTTATTGAAGATCTGTGAATGTTATAGTGTATAAATTTCCAAGGCAATGTACACAGAAACAAAAATATTCTGAAGAAGAGCCAAGATAAAGAATAATTGTTTGATTGCAAGTTTGAGCTAAAGTTATACAGATAAATTTTGGGGCAAGTTATTCCAATCAGTAGGCAAATGTGGGCAGCATTTATTTGAAAAATGAATGAATTTTTGGCTGGGCTACATCTCACTGGTTCCATATTATTCAAAGGAACACAAGAGGAAGATCCTGGCTTAGGATCTTAGACAAACTATCATTTTCATCCAAAAGTAAAGACAGTATAAAAGAAAGAAAAGGTTCATATCATCAGAGAGCGCATACATACTGAAAGTGATCTTAAACTTAATGCAAAAGGTAGAATTATCAGACACATGGGTGTATTTGAAAGGAAGGGAGGAGGCACTTTAAGATGAGCTGACTGTCCTTATTGTTGACAGCAATCTCCTATATTGATTGTAGATGCAATCAGCCTAGATTCAATCAGCTGATTATAGCTATAAATCTATCAAGAAATATTCTCATACTAACAATCAGGCCATTGCTTGCTTGACCAAATTACTGGACACCATAACGTAACCAAGTTGACATGTAAAATTGTTCATCACAGAATGATTAACCAAAAGCAACCTGTGGCCATAACTTGTACAGCCAGTGGACATTCATTTAGGAAACTGGCAATGTAAGACCTGGTGGAAATCACAGTTAAAAGCTTCTTAACTTGAATCATGAAATTCTCCACAGTGAATGTAAAGAATGCATCCCCTCCTCTCAATATTTTACAGTGGTCAAAACAAGGAGAACCATCATTATTTGTGATGTTCAGTAGGTGGTAACATAATTTTGGTTCTTGAAATAAAAACATTGTCTTGGTCATGGTACCTTTCCATGCAGTGGGTACACTGCATGAGAGGAACCTTGAGCATAAGGAAATTTTATCTTATATAAAGATGTTGCTGAACTGCCCATCTTTGCCTCTGGATATTGAGAGACAGAATGTATCTTTACTATGAAAGTAAGCAAAAGTTCCCTGGGTAAAAGAAGGAAAGCTCTTTATCTTTATTAGTCTGGACCATCTCAGGAGAGGGGGCTGTCTCTAAGCCTTGCACTCCTGAAATATCTCCATATACAAATATCCTTAATTTAGCTATAAAGGCCTTTGCTCACAGGACACCAACAGGTATTTCTTATACATGATAAATTTGATAATCATGATGTTGTGCCAGATCATCATTTAAGATATCTTTGTATGAACTACAGGTGTGGCAAACACTCTGTAAAATTTGAGTCATAATCTTGTTCTCTTTTAGACATCCCTCAGAGTTTCAGTTATGCATTCCTGAATATCTGCATATGTAGTTGATGTCATACCAGTACTTTCACCAGCTCCAAATTCAAATTTATGGATTTTCTATCAGGTCTACTACTTCTTGTGTATTCCCACAACAGTAAATTAAACTCAATTCTTTCTGTCTCTTAAGCACAGAGCTTAATCATTATGAATCACCAGTCTTTCTCAAGAGCTATTAATGTCCTTCTCATGATATAATCATCATTTCACTTTTCTTTCTTTTCTAATCCTATTTTAGACCCATCTTTATTTCTTTCCCAGTCTACTGGTCCTTTTAAATTGCTTTGCCTCATTTATTTCTTTATTGTGTGCTAATTATGCCAGACACTGCACAAGAAACAGAGGATACAAAATGAAGAACAAAAGCATAAAATTTATACAGTCAAGTAGTTTAAAAATAGAGAAGATAAATCATAGATTACCAAAATAACCAAAATAAATTATGTGAAGCTTTAATTTTGGTAGATGTTATGAGAATGCACCATGTTTAAAAGCTTGTAATAGACATGGTGATGGGTCAGGGAAGGCTGATGTGGGGAAGTGTCACTTAAATTCATATATCCCATGACTTGTCACATCCTGAGCAAGAGCTTTACAAGTACAGGGAAGAGGATGAATAAGAGTTCCGTGGCAGTAGGAAGCATATGCATCTGAGGTACTCAATGAGGACCAAGGTAACTATTACAAAGAGAAAATGTAAAAGCATAGCTAAAGAAGAGACTGGGAGATACAATTCCAAATTTGACATTTTTTGACATGTTTAAGGTTTTGATTTTCATCTTAAAAGCAGTGAGAAGATAAAGTTTTTTTTTTTTAATTTCAATAGAAGAGATAAAAGAAAATGCATATGTTGTGAACATTCCTCGTCTATAATGCTGATTAATTCAAAATGTTTTTCATAGAGTTTCTAGTACATTTCAGGCACTTTACTAGGTGCTGGGTATATAACAGTTAGCAAAAACAAAAACAAGCAAAGGGCCATGATATGCATTTTAGTTATAACAACACTGAAGGGAGTAAATATGGACATTAGAAAACTAGGCAGGGATCTATGCGGTGCTTCAGGTTATGATAACTTGGAACTCAGTGATTATTGCAATAACTAGAATTAAATTAGTGAGGTATGCAATGGCTAAGATTGACAAAAGTGATCATTTGGTTATGAGGTTTAGAGTGAAATCACATTATCATATATAATATATACTTCTGTCTTGCATGACCCAAATGGATGGCAATTCTATATACTTAGACAATCTTTTGATCTTTTGAGGGAGAACTAAGGCTTTTCTTTTTGAGTAGTTACACTGATTGGTGTTTTACTTGATCCTTCTTGCATAAATGTCAACCATATTGCATCAAATAAGATTGTGGTTTGATTCATTGAAATGTAATGTAATAAAATGGGACACACAATTATATTGCTGAATCTTTTATTTTTAAATATTTTTAAAAGATTGTTTAGAACAGCATTTCTCAACCTTTACTTTTTATTATCACCCCCACAAAAGGTCCTTTTGAGACATATTTTTGCCTAATACTTGCCGTGAAATTTTAGTACCACAGATAATGTGTATATGTTTGTATACCATATACACCTCTGTGATTCATATATAAAATTAGCATTTTTCTATCCCCAGTCCTACAAGGATAAATACTTGTCTTCTTAGGATCAATATCAACCCCCTTGGGAATCTACATTTCAAAGTAGTCTTAACTATAATAATTCTCTAGAAATGTTTGTGGAGGGCTATTCATCTTTATGAAGTTTTAAAATGATGATCTTTTCCATAATCAAATTTGAACTTCACTTTTTGGTCTCATATACAAACTGATAGGATGTCTCATATCAGTTACATTTCATATCTGTAGTGTGAAATGCAACTGTTATAGACAGGTTTAGGTAAAAAGAAATGACTTGTTAGGAATATAAAAACTAAATGAACATTCAGTAGGCCATGAATATCAACATTGTGTTTTTCCAGTGATTGGAGAGCTTCAATTAATTAATCTTATAATTGGGTGTTCCTAATGAAAACTTCCACTGTGTTCATGTTTATATACTTATGATTCATTCTTGTGTGTGTGCATGTATCTACTTGTGTTAGTGTGTTTGAAGCTAATTTATCATGTAGATATAATATATTTCAGTGATCAAAAGACAAGGGAATAAATTGGAAACAACAATGGTATTTACTGTTTTTCATTAATAATATTTTCAATTAGGAAAGTGACAAAAATTGTTCAAGACACAGAAATATTTCTACACCAGTTCACATTTACTGGATTGGAGACAAGAGTTTCAGTTAAAATCCCAGATCAAGCTAGACTCAATTTGCTTTTGACATATCCTTTTTTAAAAATTTAAATTCAATTCACCTAAAATATTCACATTCATATTAATAAAGGTGGTAAATGTGTAATTAATTTTCTTTTCATTTCTAAATAAGCTACAATGAATTATTCTACAATGCAAAAATGAAAACATCAATTTCCCCTGATGTATCTGTCACATGAGTTGTTCAACTCAGGCCTTAAAATTCTAACATACCATTTCCTTTCATCTAAATGAGTTAGGAAATAACAGATTTTTCATATATTGCATTGTAAAAATTATTTCAATTATAAAATTTTATAATATCTTTATCAGTTGTTGAATTTAAATTGGACTTTTATCAACTTTTTTTCATTCTCAGTATTAGCATGGAAGATTTCAGACAACTTAATGTTTAACAGTATTAGTGAAGACCTATATAGCTCCATCATAGATGGTTTGTGGCTGTCATTTGAATTGGAGCTTGAAATTCAACAGAACTCTCATCAGGGCTCTATGCTGTCAGAAATATGCTTGGAATTCATACATTGCAAGTTATAGATCTTTATTATGAAATAGCACTCTTGAAATATTTTCCAATAAAGGCAAAATCACATTAAATACACAGAAAATATTATTATATGAAGGGAGAATTCTCATACCAGTGTAAAAAAAATAGGAGACAGTGTTAGAGAAAAATTTTTTTTTTATTATTAGAATATGAACAAGTGAACTTCATATACAGTATTTGGGAAACATCCCAGCTTCAATTCACACATATAAGGAACACTGATCCTTATCAAAAGGAAGGGTGTTTTTGTCTTCTCTAAGTGACCTTCATTAACAATGGGTTCTATTCCTAGTCCTACTAATGAAACATTGTAAAAGGTTATAGAAAGTGAATGTAGAGTTCATATAAAGAAATTTCCTGGATCAACTATTTTTAACAGAAAACAAAACAAAACAAAAAAACAGAAGACAAAGCCATGCCAGAAGACAAAAGGCACAATAAAATTATGATTCCCTAATGCCTTTATAAAACTAAGTGTACACATTACCTATATAGTCCACCTTGGAATAATTGGCTTTAGGCTTTACTTTGCTGTCATATTTGTGGTAGATAGCCAATCAGTCCCACTACTTTATTGAAATTTTGGCCAACTCACTGCACAAAAGACTAACTCCACTTGGTCTTGTGTCCTAAATGATTTTTTCATGTATACACACAAGTGTGTACACACACACTTTAAAAGTTTTTCTACAAGATAAACAATACAGTCTTTTTTCTTACACACAGAACATCCCATATCACTTATCCCCCTATTATTTATACAATTCTGTGTCTTTATTTTATTACTCATCTGCCCATACACTGGATAACAGGATTGTCAGTCACAATTACCTTGATTTTTTTTAAGTTCACTTTTGTTGACATATATTCACATACCACACAATCATCCACAGTGTACAATCAGCTGTTCACAGTACCATCATATAGTTATGCATTCATCACCCCAAACTATTTTTAAACATTTTCCTTACACCAGAAACAATAAAAATAGGAATAAAAAATAAAAGTAAAAAAGAACACCTGAATCATCCCCCCCATCCCACCCTATTTTTCATTTAGTTTTTGTCCCCATTTTTCTACTCATCCTTCCACACACTGGACGTAGGGAGTGTGATCCACAAGGCTTTCGCAATCACACTGTCACCCCTTGTAAGCTACATAGTTACATAATCATCTTCAAGAGTCAAGGCTACCGGGTTGCAGTTTGGTAGTTTCTAGTTTTTACTTTTAGCTATGCCAATACACTAAAACCTAAAAAGTGTCATCGATATAGTGCATAAGAATACCCACCAGAATGACCTCTTAACTCCACTTGGAATCTCTCAGCCACTGAAACTTTGTTTTGTTTCATTTTGCATCCCCCTTTTGGTCAAGAAGATGTTCTCAATTCCATGGTGTTGAGTCCAGATTCATCCCCTGGAGTCACATCCCACAATGCCAGGGAGATTTACACCCCTGGGAGTCAGATCCCATGTAGGGGGGAGGGCAGTGAGTTCACCTGCAAAGTTGGCTCAGCTAGAGAGAGAGGGCCACATCTGAGCAACAAAGAGGTACTCAGGAGGAGACTCTTACACACAATTATAAGCAGGTTTAGCCTCTCCTTTGCAGCAATGAGCTTCATAAGTGCAAGCCCCTAGGCAGGGCTCGGCATACCTAACTGCCAGTCCTCAGTGTTTGCGAGAACATCAGCAACAATCCAGGTGAGGAAACTCAACACCTCTTCATTTTCCCCCAGCTCCTCAGGGAACCCTGCATATATATTTTTATTCTCTGCCCAAATTACTTTGGGATGTGTCACTATTTCACATAATCTGTACAACCCCACCAGATTTCCCTTCCTATTAAAAGTTCCATATCATTGGGCTTTTAGTGCTCCAGCCACTGTGAATGATCTGCTGTTCCTTGAACCCAGCACATTCATTTCCACCTCCAGGCCTTGACTGAAAGGTCCTCTTGCACTGGTAAGTTCCTTTTCAAGTCAGAACCAACACAATCTCCCTGTAAAGTCCTCTATTATTCCCATAGCCCTTTGTACATGATTCTAATATAATATCTACCATAGTGTAATGATATGATTATCATAATATGATAATTGCTTCAGAGGCAAACAATGCATCTGTTTTTTTTCTTTTTTGCCCCTGTTTTTCTACTCATCCATCCATACACTGAACAAAGGGGAGTGTGATCCACATGTCCCCCTTAATAAACTACATTATTATACAATCCTCTTCAAGATTCAAGGGTTGTGGGTTACAGTTTGATAGTTTCAGGTATTTACTGCTAGCTATTCCAATTCATTAGAACCTAAAGAGGGTTATCTCTATTGTGCATAAGATTGCCCACCAGAGTGACCTCTTGGCTCTTTTCGGAATTTCTCAGCCACTGAAATTTATTTCATTTCAGTTCACATCCCCTTTTTGATCAAGAAGATGTTCTCTATCCTGTGATGCTGGGTCTAGATTCCTCCCCAGGAGTCATCTTTCATGTTGCCAGAGAGATTTACACCTCTGGGTGTCAGATCCCACATAGGGGGAGGGCAGTGCTTTCACCTTCCAAGTTGGTGAGAGAGAGGGCCACATCTGAGCAACAAAGAGGCATTCAGGAGGAGACACTTAGGTACAATTATAAACAGGACTAGCCCTTCCTTTGTAGTAACCATCTTCCCAAGGGAAAATCCAGTGATAGAGGGCCCAGCCCATCAAACCACCAGTCCCCAATATCTGTGAGCACATCAGCAACCATTGAGGTGGGGAAGCCCAACACCCCTGCATTCTCCCCCAGCTCTTCAGTGGGACTATGCATATTTTTTTCATTTTTTTTTCATTAACTATTAACTATATCAAAAAATTTAAGAAAAACTTATAATTAAAAAAACATTTCAAACAAACCAAAACAAGGGAATAAGAAAAAGACAACCAATCTAATATAACTACTTTACTTCCAACATGTTCCTACTCTACCCTAAGAAAGTAACCTAATATAGTAACATTTCTGTGAACTTGTTCCTACCATACCCACCAGAAATTAACAAACCTTAGTCATTCCTGGGCATTCCAAGAATGTTAAATTTACCCATGATAGCTTATCTGTCCCCCCTTTACTAATTGCTCTCTATCGCTAAGTCCCCTACATTCTACATTATAAACCATTTATTTTTCATTTTTCAATGCTCACATTAGTGGTAGCATATACTATTTCTTTTTTTGTACCTGGCTTATTTTGCTCAGCATTATCTCTTCAAGTTACATCCATGCTGTCATATGTTTCACAACATCGCTCCTTCTTACTGCCGCATAGTATTCCATTGTGTGTATATGCCACATTTTATTTATCCACCCATCTGTTGAAGGACATTTGGGTTGTTTCCATCTCTTGGCAATTGTGAATAATGCTGCTATGAACATTGGCATTCAGATATCTGTTCGTGTCACTGTTTTCAGATCTTCCAGGTATATACAAAGAAGTGTAATTGCTGGATGGGAAGGTAACTTTGTATCTAGTTTTCTAAGGAAGTGCCAGAATGACTTCCAGAGTGGCTAAACCATTATACAGTCCCACCAACAATGAATAAGAGCTCCAATTTCTCCACATCCTCTCCAGCGTTGTAGTTTCCTGTTTGTTTGAATGCCATTGTAGCCATTCTAATTGGTGTGAGAAGGTATCTCATGGTGATCTTAATTTGCATCTCTCTAATAGCTAGTGAAGCTGAACCTTTTTTTTTAATGTATTTCTTGGCCATTTGTATTTCCTATTCAGAGAACTGTCTTTTCATATCTTTTTCTTATTTTATATTTGGGTTGTCTGTACTATTGTCATTGACTTGTAGGATTTCTTTATATATGCAAGATATCAGTATTTTGTCAGATACATGGTTTCCAAATTTTTTTTTCCCATTGACTTGGCTGCCTCTTCACCCTTTTGACAAATTCCTTTGAGGTACAGAAACTTCTAAGTTTGAGGAGTTCCCATTTATCTATTTTTCCTTTGTTGATTGTGCTTTGGTTGTAAAGTCTAGGAAGTGACCTCCTAATACAAGGTCTTGAAGATGTTTCCCTACATTATCTTCTAGGAGTTTTATGGTACTGTCTTTTATATTGAGGTCTTTGATCCACTTTGAGTTAATTTTTGTGTAGGGTGTGAGATAGGGGTCCTCTTTCATTCTTTTGGATATGGATATCCAACTCTCCCAGCCCCATTTGTTGAAAAGACTGTCATGTCCCAGTTCAGTGGCTTTGGGGGCCTTATCAAAAGTCAGTCAGCCATAGATCTGGGAGTCTATCTCTGAATGCTCAATTTGATTCCATTGATCAATGTATCTATCTTTGTGCCAGTACCATGCTGTTTTGATTACTGTGGCTTTATACTAAACTTCAAAGTCAGGGAGTGTAAGTCCTCTCACTTGGTTTTTCTTTTGTAGAGTGTTGTTAGCAATTCGAGGCATCTTCCCTTTCCAAATAAATTTGATAACTAGCTTTTCCAAGTCTGCAAAGGAGGTTGTTGGAATTTTGATTGGGATTGCATTGAATCTGTAGATGAATTTGGGTAGAACTGACATCTTAATGACATTTAGCCTTCCTATCCATGAACATGGAATATTTTTCCATCTTTTAAGATCCCTTTCTATTTCTTTTAGTAGAGTTATGCAGTTTTCTTTGTATAAGTCTTTTACATCTTTAGCTGTCTTTATTCATAGGTACTTGATTTTTTTAGTTGCTATTGAAAATGGTATATTTTTCTTGAGTGTCTCTTCACTCCATTCATTTCTAGTGTATAGATACATTATGGATTTATGTGCATTAATCTTGTATCCTGCTCCTTTGCTAAATTTGTTTATTAGCTCTAGTAGCTATAACATTGATTTTTCAGGGTTTTCCAGATATAAGATCATATCACCTGCAAGTAATGACACTGTTACTTCTTCCTTTCCAATTTGGATGCCTTTTATTTCTTTGTCTTGCCAGATTGCTCTGGCTAGCACTTCCAGCACAATGTTGAATAACAGTGGTGATCGTGGGCATCCTTGTCTTGTTCCTGATCTTAGAGGGAAGGCTTTCAGTCTCTCATCATTGAGTACTATGCTGGCTGTGGGTTTTTCATATATGCTCTTTGTCATATTGAGGCAGTTTCCTTCAATTCCTACCTTTTGAATTGTTGTTATCAAAAAGCAATGCTGGATTTTGTTGAATGCTTTTTCAGCATTTATTGAGATGATCATTTGATTTTTCACTCTTGATTTGTTAATGTGTTGTAATACATTGATTTTCTTATGTTGAACCATCCTTGCATGCCTGGAATGAACCCCCCTTGGTCATGGTGTATGATTTCTTTAAATATGTCTTTGGATTTGATTTGCAAATATTTTGTTGAGAATTTTTGCATCTATATTCATTAGGGAGATTAGCCTGTAATTTTCCTATTTTTTTTGTGTGCAGCATCTTTGCCTGGTTTTATTATTAGATTGATGTTAGCTTCATAAAATGTGTTAGGTAGTGTTCCATTTTCATCAATGTTTTGAAAGAGTTTAAGTAATATTGCTGTCAGTTCTTTTTGGAAAGTTTGGTAGAATTCCCCTGTGAAGCCATCTGTCCTGGGGCATGTATTTGTGGGAAGTTTTTTGATGATGGATTGGATTTCTTTGTTTGTGATTGGTTGGTTGAGGTCTTCTATTTCTTCTCTGGTCAGTGTAGGTTGTTCATATGTTTCCAGGAAATTGTCCATTTCCTCTGTGTTATCCAGTGTGTTGGCATGCCGTTGTTCATAGTATCCTCATCATAATTTTTTTAAATTTATTTGGGAGCTGCAGTAATGTCACATTTTCATTCATTATTTTGTTTATATGGGTCTTCTTTCTTTTTGATTTTGTCAGTCTAGCTAGGGGCTTGTCAATCTTGTTGATCTTCCCAAAAAATGAACTTTTGGTGTTATTTATTCTATTGTTTTTTTTGTTCTGTATGTAATTTATTTCTGCTTCAATCCTTGTTATTTCTTTTCTTCTACTTGGTTTAGGATTAGTTTGCTGTTCATTTTCTAGCTTCTTCAGTTGTTCCATTAGTTCTTTGATTTTAGCTCTTTCTTCCTTTTTGATGTATGTGCTTAGTACTATAAATTTCTCCCTCAGTACTGCTTTTGCTGTATCACATAGGTTTTGATATGTTGTGTTCTCATTTTCATTCATCTGTATATATTTAGCAATTTCTCTTGCTATTTCTTCTTTAACCCACTGTTTAGGAGTGTGTTGTTTAACATCCAGGTGTTTGTGAATTTTCTAAGTCTCTGATGGTTATTGACTTGTAATTGTATTCCACTGTGGTCAGAGAATGTGGTTTGAATAATTTCAAATTTTAAAAATTATTGAGGCTTTTTTTAAGTCCCAGCATATGATCTATTCTGGAGAAAGTTTCATGAGCACTAGAGAAGAATGTGTATCGTGGTGATTTGGGATGTAATGTTCTATATATGTCTGCTAAATCAAATTCATTTATCAGATTGTTTAGGTTTTCAATTTCCTTATTGGTCTTCCATCTAGTTGATCTATCTATAGGAGAGACTGATGTGTTGAAGTCTCCCACAATTATTGTGGAAACATCAATTGCTTCCTTTAGTTTTGCCAGTGTTTGCATCATGTATTTTGTGGCACCTTGATAGGGTGTGTAAACATTTATGATTGTTATTTCTTCTTGTTGAATTGCCCCTTGTATTAGTATGTAGTGGCCTTCTTGGTCTCTCATAACATCCTTGCATTTAAAGTCTATTTTATCTGAGATTAATATTCCTACTCCTGCTTTCTTTTGGCTGTAGCATGCATGAAATATTTTTCCATCTTTTCACTTGCAGTTTCTTTGTGTCCCTGTGTCTAAGATGACTTGCTTGTATGCAACATTTTGATGGTTCATATTTTTTGATCCATTCTGCCAATCTATATCATTTGATTGGGGAGTTTAATCCATTTACATTCAATATTATTACTGTGAAGGCATTTCTTGAATCAACCATCCTATCCTTTGGCTTATGTTTGTCAGATATACTTTTTCCCTCTCTCTCTTAATGTCCTTTAACATACTCATACTGAATCTGTTTAGTTCTGAACCTTTCTCCAGCTCTCTCTCTCCTTTCTTTGTTTCTCTGTCAGTAGGGCTCCCTTTAGTATCTCAAGTAGGGCTTGTCTCTTGTTAGCAAATTCTCTCAGCATTTGTTTATGAAAATTTTAAGCTTTCCTTCAAATCTGAATGAGAGCTCTGCTGGGAAAATAATTCTTGGTTGGCAAATTTTTCTCTCTCGGTGTTTAAAATATGCCATGCCATTGCCTTCTTGCCTCCATGGTGGCTGCTGAGTAGTCACTATTTAGTCTTATGCTGTTTCATTTGTAAGTGGTAAATTGCTTTTCTCTTTCTTCTTCCAGAATTTGCTCCTTCTCTTCAGTATTTAACAATCTGATCAGAATATGTCTTGGAGTGGGTTTATTTGGATTTATTCTATTTGGATTTCACTGGGCATTTATGATATGTGTATTTACGTTGTTTAGAAGGTTTGGGAAGTTTTCCCCAACAATTTCTTTGAATACTCTTCCTAGACCTTTCCCCTTTTCTTCCCCTTCTGGAGCACCAATGAGTCTTATTTTTGAATGTTTTTTATTATCTATCATATCCCTGAAGTCCATTTTGATTTTTTTTCCCATTCTTTCTTTTGTTCTTTCATTTTTCATTCTGTCATCCTGGAGGTCACTGATTTGCTGTTCTGCTTCCTCTAGTCTTATACTATGAGTGTTCAGAATCTTTTTAATTTAGTCGACAGTTTCTTTTATTTCCATAAGATCATCTATTTTTTTTTTTTATTTACTCTTGCGATTTCTTCTTTATGCTCTTCTAGGGTCTTCTTCATTTCCTTTATATCCTGTGCCATGCTTTCATTGTTTGTCTTTAGCTCTTTGATTAATTGTACCAATTACTGTTTCTCCTCTGGTCTTTTGATTGGGTGTTTGGATTTCGGTTATCCGTAACATCTGTTTTCTTCATATGCTTTAGAATTTTCTGGATTTTCTTTTTCTTGTCTTTTTTGTTTGTTTGTTTGTTTGTTTGTTTTGGCCTCTTGGCATTTGCTTAACTTGATAGGGTTCTTTTAGGATACGTAGTATTATTCAAACACTTATCTCTAGTTTGCCAGATCTACAGCTTGTTGGCATACACTTTCTCTAAGTAACCAGCATGTGGTGTCCATGAACCACCTATTCCCCTCAAGCCAGTTCTCCCCAACTTTGTCTTTGTGGTAAGTCTGAATCTTGTGGGGGCCCAATTGGTGCACCAAGTTTGTGTGTGTAGTTGGTGCTGCACATCCTGAATATGGGGCATGTGTCTGAGCAATTAGGGAGGGAGGGCAGTTTAATAATCAAACCTCCCAGGTGTTCCTGGAGATTTAAAGCTGTTTCAAGAGTCTAAGCCTTCAGTTCAGTCTCACCACAGTTTGTCTCTGCTGTTGACCCACAAGTCCTTAGTAATGATATATGGTCCCTGGGACTTGTGAGTAGGTCCCCGTTCCAAGCCATGCCCTGTTAGGCCCTCTGTTGAGGGAAGATAGCTATGTCATAAGTTAGTGCTGGCCCCCAAGGGAAGTTCTGGGCCACAGGGCCATTTTGGGGCACCCCCAGCCTGCTGAAAGGATGGCTGTATAGGGTGTGTTAATTTCCCCCTCTTCGCATAGCTCTGCCTTCCCAGCTCCACAACAATAAGCTGTGCATGCACAAAAGGCTATTGTCCATGCCAGATATTGGGGCATGTCCACGTATTACTGGAAATACTTCCCATTGCACTGGGTTATTTGGTACAGCTCTGGGCTTTGGTGCTGGCACTGGGCAGGAGATTTCCCAGCCCACTGGGAAAGTGGCCATAAGGGGCATGGTTATTTTCACCTTTTGGCTAACCTCTGCCTTCCTTGTTCTGAGTCAATCTGGCTATGGTTTGTGCCAGATATTGAAGTATGCCCACAGGTTGTGGGGACACTGTTCCCACCATGCTTCACTGTGCAGTTCTCACTGCCATAACCACAGTCAGTTTTTGAAAACTAGCCTGTCTCCAAACACCAACCCACAGCTTCACCAGGCTGCAGCATGGCTGCTGGTTATTCAGCAGTCTTGCGCATTCATTTCAGGATGCAGACTCCCAAGATGCACCTTGTCCAGCTGATGCATCACTGGAACTGGTGTTCTGACTCACTTTCTGTCTTTTGTCTAGTATTTTTCATGGAGATGTTTTTTGCCCTGTCTCTCCTAACTGCCATCTTCTGGAAGGCCCTTCTTTGTCATGGTTGTAACATTGCTAGTCCTTTTACCTGAAGTCACAGTGCTTGCACAGTTTGCATTACCAACTCCAACAATATAGTCTTTATAATATGAGAGCTCCATTAAAATTTTTGTATTTTTGGGGGGCCTAGGAAGTTTGTCCCAATGGTAACAACACAATGGGAATTTTGAGCTATTTTTCAAAGTAAGAAAAGAGTATATATGCCTTTATATTTTCTTGTTGAACATATAAATAAAAAGTAGGTCCCAGTATGTCCAGTTCTTCCTATAATAGACTTTATTGTGCATAGGCAAGAATCCCAAGGCTGTTAGCAAGCTGTTCAAGCACTACTACTTGAAATAGTAAATATGGAGGCAGTCCATGACAAACGGGTACAATATCTATTCTTACATCTCTATTTCTGACTGCTAACCACCTTCTACTACTATGATTTTATTATTAGAATCAGGGACTGTAATGTATGTTTTCTCCCACACATAGAAGTAAAAAGAAGTGAGAAAAAAAAAAGTGCTGAGAAAAAAAAATAAGTAGAAAGAAGTGCTGAGGAAAAATAATCAGTAGAAAAGGGCTAGAGAGTACAAGATTGGGGAACATATAATAAGCACCACCAAGGGTTAAACAGCATTTTCACTGGCCACTATGAATAATATGAAAAGTGTTTTAAAATGAGAAATTATAGTGTATAAGAGAGAGAGAGAAAATATCTCCTTCCATTAGACCTTCTTTTAAATTTGTTACTAATATTTGCTTTTCTTACTTGATTAAGATAAATTGTAAAACCATTTAACACAGCTGAACTGTTGTCTCGGTCTTAAATGCTTTTTTGAAAATATTCATGTAAATCTGACTAATAATGTTTCTAAATATATCTCAACTATTTAGTTTTCTAATTCACTCTATTGAGGTAAGCATATGTGTGTATGTGTGTGTGAGAGAGAGGGGGGAGATTGTTGATTGACTGCTGTTCACAGCTATTAATTCATTTATTGTCATAAAATGTACAATACAGCACTGAAATTTGCCTGATACATTTCCTAATTTTCAGTTGCAAAAGTGAGTTTCAGATGAATTAAGTAACTTCTTTAAAGGTACTTAGACTATGCTTGGTAAATCAATTCAAGGACCTTGGCTTTTCCATCTTGTAAATTAACTTAACTGCAGCTGGACTTTGTTAGACTATCTAAGCTTGCAATAAGTTATTTCTTTGGAAACCTGTATATAAGGTTGAAGAGGTTAAAAGATAAGATTTATTTCTGTAAAAACCTGTTTCTGTAACTAGAGGATAGTCACAAAAAAAGCATACTGAGATTTATTACTGTATATAATAATATAATCATATAATAATATATGAAACATTGTATATAAGATATACAAGATATGTATATATATATATATATAATATCTTATTATTTAGAATAGGATAGAAAAACATCTCAAGAATACTATTTACTAAAGTGATTAAGATGTGGTGGTGAGAATCTTCTAATTATCATTAGCTGCTGAGGATGCTGTTGCTACCGTAACTTATCACAAGCACATCACTTTGTTTTTCACAAACAATTCCCAAAATATCACTGGCCTCAGGACCCAAAATTTCCTTGGTTTGCCTTTTTTTGGTCTTGATTTGTATCTGAGTTAATTTTCCCCATATCTCCAATAATTTTTGGAAGCTGAATTCCATTCTCATATGCACAAAGGTAAATTGATGTAATATGCTACGTGTCAGCTTTCTTCAAATGAATTGGAATAGGAAGGTTCATAAAAATCTCTTTTTATATTACACTGAAATTCTTTTCATTATGCATTGTCATTAAATGATGACAATATAATTCTTTTGCTCAATTCAGGACCTGACTTTACTTTTTAAAAAAAGAAATCCATGATTATTGAGACTATACTCAGAAATAAAGTATTGGTTGAGAAATGGGAATCCTAACTTTTGTATGCAGTTTAGAATTAGTTATTTATATATTTCCTTAAAACTTGTCTTTAAAAGAGTGACTAAGCCAGTTACTACATGAAGTATGATTATTAAAATTTCACATGCAATGAAATATAGCTAATTTGAAACATAACTTAAAACTATATGCACACACAGGCATATACAGTTTCAATTAGGATAAAATTATAAAATAAATCTAAAATACACATGCATAATTTAGACCACTTTAGCCTCCTGTATATATTATTTCTCTTATAATAAAATATATTTGTATATATATTACATGTATATTTCATGCATATATTTAAATACACATGTGTAAATTATATTTTCCTAAGTTAATATAATATGCTTATAATTGTGCCTTTCATTTCTAAGGTTATTTGTATAGTAAAAAATTTGGGTTGTTTTAGTTTCCTAGGCTGCTCAAGCAATACCATGAGTCAGATTAAACAATGGGAATTTATTTGCTCATGGTTTTGAGGTTAAAAGAAAGTCCAAATCAAGTTGTCATCAAGTTGACACTTTTTTCTTGAAGACTGATGCTCTAGGGCTGACTGTCCATGATCTTTGGCCCTTAGTTTGTCACATGGCAAAGCACATGGCAACAGTGCCTGATCTGTCCCTTCTCTTCAGAGTTCCATTCATATCAGCTTCCAGCTGCTCCCTCTGTGGCTTTCTCTCTGTCTGTTTGAATTTTATTCTGCTTATAAAGGACTCCACTAATAAGATTAAGACTCTTCCTGGTTATGAAAGTTCCTACTTACGATAGGTTCACAAACACAGGAATTAATTACATTTAAGATCATGCTTTTCTGGATTACATATAGCATCAAAAATCACAACGGTCCTGCCCAAAGAGATATCTGACTTTGCCTTCAGCTTCTGGGAGCTAATTTATGTCATACCTGATAGGAATATCTTGGTTTCCTGGGGTAGGAGTTGGAGGAGGGGGGTGTGTTGCCACACTAGATATTGGGATAGCACCAGCCATACCTAATAATATTAGGGTAGGGGCTGGCCATGTCAGAAAGATCAGTCATGTGGTTTAAGGTAGGGACCTTGAGTCACATGATATTGGTAGACCTGGAAGCTGAATCAGCCTTGTAGGCAATCAATCAACCATGCCTATTTAATGGAGCTTAATAAAATCTCTGAATGTGGAAGCTTGGATGAGTTCTATTTTGACAGTGCTCCATGTGTATCATCACACATTGATACTAGGAGAATTATGTGCCCTAACTCCACAGAGATAGGAAAATGGAAGTCCTGTGTTTGGAACTCTCCTGGGTATTACTGTAAATGTCTACCTTTGGCTGCTGTTAATCTGTATCTTTTCCCTGTCATAAACTGTAGCTGTAAGTACAACAGCTGTCAGTGAATTCGGTGAGTCTTTCAAGTGAAATGTCAAATATGAAGGTGTTTTTGGCAACCCCCAAAACTTGCAATTCATGTCAAAGTAAGGACAGTCTGTGGAGGACTGCATGCACTCTAATTTTGTAATTGGCTCTACACTCTCCTAATATGCTTTTCCATTTTTAAATACACTATTTAGGAGGTCATTGAGACATACATAATTGACTCAGAATTCACATATGAACATATAAAATCACGTGTGGAATATCAAAAGCAGTATGCATTTGGGAAAGAATATCTATTTTGAGTGGGAGTAGTAACTTTTGGGAGTGTGTTTCCTGAGTTTCACAAAATGTATTCATTTCATTCTGAAATCCCAACTCATTACCAACAGACTGACCTGTTTGTATGTAGGGTCTGGAGCAAATTGCCAACCTACATGAGGCTTCTCAGTTGTTAAGACAAAGGTGCAAATTTTAGATGTCGCTTTTTCAAGTTACAGAACATATTCTACCAACTCAGAAATGTGAAAAAGTTAGAAATGGCCAGTTTCTCTGGCAGAGAATAAAGCAAAAAAATAAATAAAAAAAAAATACTAGTCTGAGTGCTATGTAAAGAGGTTAGCTGGCCCAGCTGAGTAGATTCTACTGACATCTGAAGAATTTTACTGACTCCACTGCAATACACTAGCCTGGGAAACATCCTTGCCCTTATTTACACTAGTTACATTATTGAACTTAGTTTTGGTCCTTGTAGGTTTCTGAAGAGTGACAGCTGTCTCTGTTAAAACAATAGGAAGAAATCTCAGAAATTTGAGGCCCCTCACCACAACTCAATATAATGATCTGATTGTTAGCTCATGATTTATCTTGAGTATTCTACAAAAAGAGACTCCCACTAATGAGTCATAGCATGCCAATTCTCCAAAATATGACAAGCCCCGATTAGTGTGACTGCCGAGGAAACCCATGCACTCTGATATGCATAAGCCAACAAAGATCAGAACTACTTTAAAAAAACTCTGAAGAAGAAAAACCTGTTCAGGGAATCCTCTTTAGAATATTAAAAATCATAAACTGAGAACTGTCATGCAGACATAATATATATAAAGATATATGTATATATATATTCACACACACACACACACACACACATACATATGATGAAAAGAGATACAAATTATAAAAAATGATTCCAAATTAAAATTTTCAAGGGAAATGAAATTCAGTGGGCATCTTGGAAAACAAAATTAAAGATCCGGAAGTTTAGCTGCAGGAATTATATATAGCACAGAGCAAAAATACAAAGATATTGAAAACATGAATTAAAAGAAAGAGGTGAGGTTATAAAAGTAGAAACATAATATCTAAATAATTGCACATCCAGATGTAAATGACATAAGAAACTAAGAAAGAAATATGCCTACAGTAGAAGAAAGACATGAATATTTATTTTATAAGTAATCCCATATGAGATTAATAAAGTTTTTAAAAGATACACATACAAATTCCTGGCTGTATTTTTGAATCACAGCTCCACAATAAAGTGCAATTTTAACCCTTGTAATACAATGAAAAAGACACAAAATGCTGTGATTTATCATTACATTATAATGATTATATGCTGTTAAATATTTATAAATTGTTTGTTTTAAATCATTGTATTCCTTCTTGTTCAACCTAAAGCTGATCAAAGGGCTTTAAATGTATAATACATATGAAAAAAAATCAAAATTTGCATTACTTCCTTTCAGTGTGCATACTGTGATTATTTTATGTCACCTCACACTTGAATATATTCTTTCAACTATATTACTGTATAAGAAACACAGTATGTAAAATATAATCCTTCTTTTCTAAGATGGCATAATTGCTCATGGACTAGAACTTAATTAACTCCCTGGGATTTAAAAAAAATGAGAACTTATTTCCATATTTCTAATCTTTTCTCCCATATTATTATAAATGTTTGCACAGAATGATTTTAAATGAAATTTGTTTAGGAAATAAGTCATGAGTTACCTTGAAATTTATTTTACTAATAGTAGAACTTTTTACATAAGTCATGCAATTTAGCTTTCCACTCGAGTTTATTTTAGCAGCATATTGTATAAGGAAACTGCAGGAAAGTAGTTGGCATTATTTAAACATTACATTGTTCATCACTTAAATGTATAAAAATATAAACTTTCCAGAGTACTTTCTTTATAGAAATAAACAATCATATATTATTGTCTTAGTTTCCTGAGGCTGCAGTAACAAAGCACCACAAATTGGATGGCTTAAAACAGCAGAAATTTATTGTCTTATGTCTATGGAGGCTAGAAGTATGAAGCCAAGGACATATGTTGATGTCCAGCTTCTGGCTTTTACCTCTGTGACTTCCTCTCCATCTGTCTGAATTTCACTCCACGTATAAAGGATTCCAGTGATAGAATAAGACCCATCCTGATTGGCCCAGGCCACACCTTCTTAACCAAAGTAATCTTATCAAAAGGTCCTAATGAAATTTATTTCACAGGAATGGATTAAATTTAATAACTGTTTTTCTGGGAAACCTACAGCTTCAAATTACCATAATCCTATATAGCATTAAAAGATCTAATGCATGCATCTTTATTTTAGACAAAAGGAGCTTTTCTAAAATTAAATTGAGGCACAACACTATTTTGGTTTTAATCAGCCTCCTATACACTCACTCTTCTTGGCTCATCTTGAAGGATAACTTGAAGTTTAATTCCTTCTTTTCAATAACTGGATATAACTACTTCCATCCCCAAGAGAGTGTATCTAACCAAACAAATCTCATTTCAGTCCTCAGAATATACCAAGACCCTTCTTGCTTTGAGGTTTGACATGTTTTACTCCCTACTGCCTGTACAAATACTTCTGCTGTTCTTGTTCCTTTGCTATATTCCTACTTACTCATGAAATATTAGTTCTAATATCCCATCTTCCAAACCAGAGATTTCTCAACTAAATCCTTATGCATACATCAAATATAGAAATTTGACATTGTTGTAGATATTTATTGTGCTGGTGTGAAGTTGTTATACATCCCAGAAAAGGCCATGTTCTTTTAATCCATCCCTGTGGATGCAGACCTATTGTGGGTGATACCTTGTGGTTCAATTGAGATGTGACCCAGCCCATTCAAGGTGAGTCTTAATCTCTTTACTGGTGTCTTTAAGAGAGGATAAAAGACAGAATGATCCAGAGAGCTCAGAGAGTAAGAAACACACACAGAAGCCAAAAAAGCCACTGAAATTAGAACCTAAGAGCCACAAAACCCATGAGAGAAGGGCCAGCAGAGGCCAGTCATGTGGCTTGCCATGTGACAGAGGTGTCTCAGATGCCAGCAGCCTTTCTTTAGAGAAGATATCCTTTTGTTGATGCCTTAATTTGGACATTTTAATGGCCTTAGAAATGTAAATTTGTGAGCTAATAAACCCCCCTTTTAAAAGCCAATCCATTCTGGTATATTGCATATTGCCATTTTTTAGCAAACTGAAACCTTTACTCTAATGTATTTTTCTAGAACCGACTGCCAATAGGGAGGGAGCATTTTTACTTTCATTCATTTTTTTTTTGTATCTCTATAGATAGTCATTTTGGATTCAACTTGTCCACACCTTAACTGATATCTTCCAAGGCCCTCTTTACAAGTGGTTTCACATCCACAGTATCAGGGGTTGGGACCTAAACGTGCCTTTTGTGGGGGGATATGATTCAATCCTCATCAGTCCACCCTCTGGATTTCTGAAAGACATGTTCTTCCCACCTGAATGTATATTCATTCCATCACATCATAGAAGCCTTAGGCCATTTTAGAACAGTGCTGAGTACAAAGTCTCATCAAAATCAGTTATGGATATAGTCCTTCCTGGGGCAAAAGTCCTATGGTTCATGGAGCTGTGAAATCTAGTAAACAAGTTATCTGCTTCCAATAGACAATAGTGGAATAGTAAGGCATATAAGAAACAGTCCAACTCCAGACATGAGGAATTGGAAGGAAAACAGAGGTCCCATCTCCCAAACAAGCCCAAAACCCAGCAAGGCAAACTCCTTTAGATTTTAAGGCCTGAGACTCATTTATGGTTCAATGATTTCTCCTCCAGTCTTGATGGAGTAGCAGTCCCACTCATTCCAAGTGGCTGCACAGCAGCAATATTCACCCCAAACAGGCCCTCTATGAGCATTTGGATGGCAACCAAGATCTCCTTAAACACTGTGGCATAGGCCCAACCGTCTCTGATCATTTGGACAGCAGCACCCTCCCTGAATAATGGGTCACAAGGCCCACCTCTTCCAAGGGCCAGGCCAGATGTTCTGCCCCCTCTAAGCACAGGGGTGAACTTACACTTTTGACCCCTGGGTCGGTCTGTCCTCTTGACTCAAGGAGATCTTTTTGGTCTAAACATCTATGGTTCTGCCCTTGAAGCCATCTTCCTTCAATTCACCCTTTCTCTTTCCCTTTCAATCCAGGTCAGCAGTAGTTCTGTTCATAGAAATTTTGCAAAAATCTTGTCAGCTTTGCAAGCAATTCAGCTGGGTCCAAACCATCAGACAATACAACTTTCCACAGATCCTTCCTGGATAACTGCATTTCCTTCCTGAGTTCCACTGAACTGGCTGAGTATCCGTATTCAACCACATTCTCTTTAGGAACCTGTTCTCAGGGGTCACTGCCCAAAAGCTCAGGGAGGCCCTTGCTAGAGCTGCTTCTGGCCTTAGTCTCAGAGCACACTACCCAGATAGTCTCAGAGTTCTCAAAATCTTTAATTGCTGATTCCCTTGTGCTGAAGATTTAAATTCTCAGTTTATCTCTTCCCTCTCATATTTTACTATAAGCTGCAAAAAAAAAAAAAAAAAAAAAAAAAAAAAATCTGCGCCTTCTACCTTTAGCTTGAAAATCTGCTCAGCAAAATATCCAGGTTCATCACTTAAACTTCGACCTTCCATCCAGTATCAGAACACAATTTTGCCAAGTGTTCTGCAACTTTATAGCAAGGATCACCTTTCATCCAGTTTCCAGCAATACATACAGCATTTCCTTCTAAGGCCTCATTGGAACACTTTTAATGTCCACATTTTTACCAACATTCTCTTCAATCTGGGGTATCAAGTGGCTCACAATTCTTCCAGCCTCTATCAATTACCAATTCTAAAACCATTTCCATAGTTTTAGGTTTTTCTCAAAGCATCAACCTACTTTCCAGTGCAAAAAACTGTTTTAGTTTCCTGGCTACTAAAACAAATACCATAAAGAGTTGGCTTAAAAACAGGAATTTGTTGGATCATGGTTTCAGAGGCAAGCAAACTTGCTTCCTGGGGTTGGTATATTCTGGGTGGCCCACAATCGCTGGTGTTTTTCCATCACATCTTAATGCACATGGTGGAATCTTTTCCCTTCTTTTCTGGGTGCCATGGACTTCCAGCTTCTGGCTGCTTACTCCCTGTGGCTTCTACTTCTAAGTACAATTTTCCATGCCTCTAAAGACTTCAGACATATTGATTTACAGCCCAGTTTGGATACACCTTAACTAATAACATCTTCAAAAATACTATTCCAAATGGGTTTGCTTTCACAAGAACAGGATAAGTGACCCGAATATACCTTTTATGGAGGCAGATTCAATCCCTAACACCCTGAAAATCAATTTTCACCCATTTTGGTTACTCTCACTTCAGTAGAAAGTGCATTATTTAGAAGCACAGTGGTCCAGGTCACATTTAGAGATGAATTTGATATCAGGAAGAGACAGGCATATATTATGTAAGTACAAGAGTACATAAATAGAAATTGACAAATTTGCAATAGAATTTTAATAATTTTCTGTGACCTTTATTAAAATTTGAAAATGATGATTTACTAAAAGTCAGAAAAATTATCTCAAAAAGAAAATTATTTTTGGCCTGAAACACTCTGCTTTCCAAATATCCATTATATATATGCTGTGTGCTTTTAAGTGAATTAGCTATTTAAAATCATAATTCAATACTCATATGCAAATCTAGAATAATAATGCAATGGTCATAGAAGAATTGTGATTGTTGATTAATAAATTACAGTGTATGTAAAGCAGCATGGTGAATGACTCATGGTAAGTGTTCAACATATTTGATTAAGCTTAAACTTAAATCACCACAACTAAGAACTGAGGGTAGCTGAGTAATTATTACATGTAATGTACTATTTTCCATGTAAAGCATACATCATAATATTTACTCAAAAATAATCTCAAAATTAAATAAGGTTTTCAATTTTGAATTAATAATGTCAGTGACATTGATATTTTAATTGCTTGTAAAAAGACCTTTTAAAATTGTCACCTTTCTGTAACAGCTTTATTTCATGAGGTTTATATGAGGGGTTGTAGATAAAATTGGGATTTCACTAAAAATTTCAATTAAAGTGTCAAATTGCCCAAACTCATCATGGTATCTATTTCCATTGAGCAAGTTTTCTTTTTTTAAATATCTTTTAAAAAGTTTTCTTATAATTGACCTATTAATTTCTTCTTAATTGTATCATTTATAAGTTATTTTTTAATATCCTGAGATTATGCTCAGTTATTATTCTAATCACTTAATGTTATTGTTCCAGTTTGCTAATGTTGCCAGAATGCAAAACACCAGAGATGGATTGGCTTTTATAAAAGGGGGTTTATTTGGTTACACAGTTACAGTATTATGGCTGTAAAGTGTCCAAGGTAACACATCAGCAATCGGGTACCTTCACTGGGGGCTGGCCAGTGGTGTCCAGAAAACCTCTGCTAGCTGGGAAGACATGTGGCTGGCATCTGCTTTCAAGTTCCAATTCACTAGTTTCTATTGCCTTTAAAACTAGGGACTAGGGAATATAAAACTTTGTGTATTTGTGTGCCTGTGTGCATATGTATGTGTACATATATATTTAATTAAGTTTAATAGTATTTTATTAATGGAATAAACCACAGCAGGTTATCACGTATTATTCTTTTCATATATCATTGAAGTAAATAATGCCTGTGAGTGAGAATGAGCTGCAGTATTAAGCAGTGCTTTTGTAATTTTTTTTTTGTCTTAGTTTGCCAGAGCTGCTGTAATAAAGTAATACAAACTCATTAAATGAAAAAAAAGTAGAAATTTATTGTATCACAGTTCTGGAGGCTAGAAGTTTTAAATTAAGGTGTCAAGCAGGGACTTGACTCCTCTTAAAGGGGAAAATCCATTCCATGTCCCTCCCATGGCCTATGGGGAGTGGCCATATCCATATCTTTCTTTGCCTTGTGGAGGCATAACTCAATCCCTGTCTCCATCACATCTCTATCTCTCTCTCTCTGTCTCTCTTACTGAATGAATCCAAATTTCCTCTCCTGGTAAGAACACTAGTCATATGAGTTTAGAGTCCATCCTAATCAAGTTTGTGCTCATCTTAACTAACAACATCTTTAGAGATGCTATTTACAAATAAGTTCATGTTCACGGATCAGAAGTTAGGAGCTCAGCATGACTTTGGGGCGGGGGGCACAAAAAGCAATCCATTACATTTTTTAACATTCTATTTTCTAAATTTTGTATAAAGGCTATGCTGGCTTATTAAAAATTAATTGCAATCATTTTCTTCTTTATGCTTTTTAACTTGATAGTAATTTATACTCTCATTCATACTACTATATAACAATGTGTTTAAAATGAAGACTATATCCTCATTTTAAACTCTTGTAGAACATACTTGCCAAATTGTCTTGGTTTGGTGTTGCTTTGGTAGATTGTTTATCTTGTCAGATGCTGACTGCCCAAATATTACCAACACAACATGTTGAAAAGACAAAGATGAGTTTGTTTGTTACCACTGTAAGCAAAAAAACACAGCACCTTGTAAAGTTTTAAAATGTCTGGGGGGAGGTTGGCAGAATTTATTAAGAATTGGAAGTTTAGTTTAAAGCAGGTCTTTCAATGTGGGGGTTTGATTAAGACTGACTAAGATCAGGATACAGCAGCGGAGGACTGGTGGAAACAGTAAGCCCACAATTTTGAGGCTAGGGATTAAAAGAAACTTTGGGCACAAAATTTTGATGCTTTCCTTTGAAGAATTGATGGCTCTTTTGGGAAGTTCCCATAATGAACAATCAAACCATTTGACTGCACAGGAGACTCCTGGAAAATCAAGCCATCCTAATGAAACAGAGGAATAGTATAAGGTCATGTAGACATGTAGACATGCAGACAATAGGTGTGCTTTCAGTTCTCAGTGTCCAGGCTGAGTGTGGGGGTAGACTGTTTTAGTTCTCAATCATTTCAATTACATTGATGATTGTTGGAATAATCATTAATTCCAGTAATGTTGGCATTCTCTATCTGGGAAAACATATATTTTCATTTAATCTAGGAATTCAAATTTAATATCACATTGTGTTTGATTTTAGAGTTCCTCACATGCTTTAAGATAACATCCATTCTGGATCTCTGTTGCAAAATAATAAATAATGATAAACAATTCATACTGTGTGTTTGGCAACTAATATAACAGATCAATAATCAGAGTAAAACAAACAATACTTAATACCTTCTATCATTGGAGAATAAGAACAAGATAAATCCACAAGGTATTTTGAAATAGATTGTGAGAAGTCTAAGGAAAAGAGCATGGAAGAAAAATGGAAATTGTAAGGAAGAAATGAAATGTGGGCTGGGTCAGGGAAATCTTCACAAAGAGGATGACATTTGAGTAAAATATGATGTAGGTGTGGAAATGAAGTCTTGTGGATATGTGGGATTGGTAGTGGGGATTATCTTTACAGAGGAAAACAGACTGCAAAGTCATGAGCATGTCTATGTTTGCAAGGAAATAGCAAGGGAGTCCAGGGCAGCTAGAGTTGAATTAGCTACAGAGTGAATAGTTGGAGAAGAGGTATGATTGTGAACTAATGATCTGGGAAGCAATTGGAAGAATTTGACAAGTAGAGAGATAAGATGTGAGGCATAATTTAAAAGGATGACTCTGGCTGTGGTGGTGATGAAGTCAGTTGAGTGGCCATTGCCATAATCAGAAATATATTAATGTGGTCTATACCAAAATGGTCTTAAGAGAAATTGAGGACGTTTGAGATACTAGATATAATTTAAAAGAGATTTAACAGATCTGACATACATATACATATACATATCATATAATTGTATGCTTAATCTTTTATTATTTTTGAAAAATTAAAATGTTAAAATTATTAATGAGAAAAGTAGTGGTTTGGAGCACAGAACAGCTGTGGGAAAATTATGTTTAAAATGCCTGTCAGATATGCAATAGTAGGTGTAGATTAGGCATTGGGATCTGAGAATATGGAGACTTAAAAGAAGTAAGACCTGAGTTATACATTTATGGGTTCTTATCTCTTAATGATATTTAAAGGCAGATTGATATATGAGATTAAGAAATCTAGACAGGAAATTGAGGAAGGTTGAGACACTAGATATAGTAGTGGGTGGCAGTGCACAGGAAAAAGTTTGGAGATCAGGGAGATAAGAGGTTTAAAAGGAAGAGCTATAGCAGTGGAGTCTAGTAAGTTTCTGGCATTTCAAAAAATTTTGAACTTTCCAGCAGCCATGTTAAAAAGAGTAAACAGAAGTAGCTTGCATTAATTTTAATAATATATTTTATTTAATCTAGTGTGTCAAAAATGTCATTTCAATATATAATCAATATAAAACTGCTAATGGGATATTTTGCATTTTTTTCATGCTAAGTCTTTTAAATATGATGTAGATTTTGTACTTACAGCACATCTCAGTTCAGACTTGCTAGTGCTCAATAGCTATATGTGGCTACCAGCAGGATAGGCCTGGAGGATTAGAAGGAAAGTCAGGTGATTTAGTGCTTTGAAAACAAGTAAAGAAAGATTTTTCATGGAGGAGACAGTAAACAATTGCCTTCACTATTTCTAATAGTAATGTAAGAGGTAGCCTGAGGATTGATCATTGAATGTGGCAAGGTTGAGTTTTAGATCAATTACAGTTAGTAACATGAGTGAAATCCTTATAGGAGAGGGAACAAGAGAACAAGAATAATAAGAGCTGGAGACAGCAAGTACAAGTGACTTGTCCTGAATTATCCTGTAAAGGGAGGGAGTGAAATGGCATAGTAGTTGCAAGGATAGTATAGATAATATGAGTATTTGCTTTATTGCATGAGGTAAATAAAATCAAATTTGAATGCTGATGGGAATGATCCATTAGAGAGTAAAAGAAGAAAATAATGGTGCAAAGGAGAATGGAGAACTTTTGGAATAATTTAATCAGATAAGTGAGAAACCAAAATACGTAAGCTAGCCTTAAGCTAGGGACTTTATCCATCATAGTGGCAGGGCATATGCACCATGGTGTGCAAATATGATTGTGGTGGGAGCTTGACAAAATTCTCTAGATTGTTTATATATTTTCAGTGAAATATGAAGCAAAACGTCTTAGTTTCCAAGGGCTGATGTAACAAGGTACCACAGACTAGATATCTTTAAAAAGATGTATTTATGGTCCCCTAGTTTGGGAGGCTAAAAGTACAAAGTCAAGGTGTCAGCAGGGACATTCTCTCTGAAATCTGTAGGATTCATTAGTGGCTTGCCAGAAATCCATAACCCAACCTTTGCTCCTAACACATGATCATCACTCTCCCTATCTTTTTCCTATTGACTGAATCTAAACTTCCCCTGCTTACAGTGATTCCAATCATATTGTGTTAAGGTTCACTCTGATTCAGTTCAGCCTAATTGTATCTAATGACATCTCCAAATTTCCTATTTACAAATGAGTTCAGTCACAGGAATTGGGTTAGGACTTGAATGTGTCTCTGTGGAGAACATGATTCAACCCATAACAATTCAGACCCTGGACCTCCCAAAGTAGGTTCTTCCCTCAGGAGAAATACATCCATCCCATCATAAAAGCCTTAAGCCATTTAAGAAATTACTCTAAGTCCTAATTCTCATCAAAATCAGTTATGGGTATGGTACATTCTTGAGAAAAACTCCTGTCCATCTGTGGGCCTGTGGAACCTAGGAAATAAGTTATCTGCTTCTGAAATACAATGGTAGAACAGGTATAGGACAGACATTTCCATTCCAAAATGGAGATATTGGAAAGAAAAAAATAGGTTATGAGACCCAAGCAAGTCCAAAGCCCAGTAGGGGAAGTTGCATTTAATTTCAAAGCCTGAGAATAATGCATGGCTTTATGCTTTGTCCTACAATCCTCTAGGAGCTAAAGCCCCACCTTTTCTAAGCACCTTGGCAGCAGCCCCATCCACTCTTAAAATTGGAGTGGGCCCACTGTCTTCAAACACTCTGGATGGTGGTCACTCTCTCTTGGCCTGAGCAGATTCCTTCAACCCAGAACTTTATATTCATGGTTTTGCCCTTGGAATCATTCTTTAATTTTGTCTCAGCTCCATCCCTTCCTGTCCAGGCTTCTTTTGCTAATACAAAATTCTCAAAAACCTCATTGATCTTCCATGTGATTCAAGGTGAGTTCAAGTCATCAGACAAAAGGATCTTCCATGGGCCTTCCCTGGATTACTGCATTTCCATTCCTGCCTTACTCTGAGATGGTCGGTTGGATCCATGAATCTTATGCCTAAAATGTTTAGCAAAAGGTAATTTAGCAAGCCCCTCATTTTGGAGCCCCTTTCTCTGGACTCACCTCCTGGGAACTTGGGGATGGGGATGCTTGTTAAGGCAGCCTCTGGGTAGGCTGGGAAATTTCCAAATCATCAATTGCTGGTTCCTTTGTTCTTAAAAGTTCAGTTCTCAATTTATATCCTTCCTCACACATTTTACACTAAACAGCGAGGAGAAAACTGGTTGCACTTTCCATAATTTGCTTGGAAACATATACAGCTAAATATCCAATTTAATTGCTTAAATGTACTATCTTCCACTTAACTTCAGAACACATTTCTGCAAATTTCCCTCCTACTTTGTAGAATCATCTTTTCTCCACTTTCCATAACACATTAATCATTTCCTTCTAAGGCTTCAGCAGAATTGACATGAATGTCCATATTTCTTCCAACATTTTCTATCTAGTCTTTTCTACCAACCTCAAAATTCTTCTAGTCTGTACCTATTACCCAATTCCAAAACCACTTCCAGATTATAGTATTCTATATAGCAGTACCCCACTTCCTGGTAACAAAAACTGTCTTAGGTTGCCAGTGCTGGCTGTAACAGTGAGTTAACTTCTGCAACAGGAATTGTCTCGCAATTATGGAGTCTAGAAATTCAAAATCAAGGTGTCAGCAGGGACATTCATCATCTGAAATCTGTTAGTGGCTTAACAAGAATGAATAACTCAATCTCTGTGTCCATCTTATGGCATCTCTTCCCTTTTGTCTTCTACTGCCTATGTGTATGAATATCCCCTGTTTATAATATTCCAGTCATACTGGATTAAGGACCACTCTGATTCATTTTGGCCTCATCTTAACTAATAACATCTTCAAATCCTGTTTACAAATGAGTTCACATCCACAGAACCTGGCTTAGGAGTTGAACATGTCTTGGTGGGGAACATGATTCAATCCCTAACACAAGTTCATCAGCTGGAATTGAGGTTGGCAGAGGAAGAGAGGAGTAATTGGTGTAATTGCTTATATTAATCTCCAACAGAAAGAGATGAGAGGTGAATATACAAATAGATGGTGGCCAGATCATATATAACAATGGGATTTTAGTCCACAATCTCTGTAGCAACCTCTATGGGGAGCCAAACCCAAACCTCTTCATCAACTATTCTAAGAAGTCAAACAATAATCTCTGGATCAATCAGTCCAGAACAATCAGTACTTGACAAATGACTGCAAGATTCCCTACTTTTTGCAACCCCCCCCCGCTAACTTAAGACCAAATAGACAAAGCCAAATATGCTCACAAATCAATCACATATGTCCCTCTTCTAGTTTACCTGCCTACTGCTTCCCAATCCCAATAAATTCCAATCATAGCATACCTTCTCTTTTTTTACTATATAGATTTCCCACTGCCCTGTCTGCCTTTGAAACTCTGCTAAACACTAAGTTATAGTTACTGATTCTCTTGCTATAGCAAGTTCTTAATAAATAGCCTTTATTTGCTCCATTTGGTTGGTCTTTTTTATTTCTGTAGTTAATAAGGGGATATTCAGGATCCTGAAGTGCCTTTCTAAATTATCTGCTACATTTCTCAACTCCACTGATACTCTTATCTAAGAACAAAATAAGGTCCCCTATTTCTACTTATTGCCTTGTGCAATTCCAAAAAAAATAAATAAATAAAAATGGGTATCCATAACATCATACCTCTTTCTATAGCTCATCTATGACTCCTTGGGTATATACTGCTCCCACCCAACATTTCACCAAATATATGAGGCTAGGACCTATGGTGGTTTGGAGCTATGTACCTCAGAAAAAAACATGTTCTTGAACATAATCTATTCCTGTGGGTGAGAACCCATTGTAAGTAGGACCTTTTGATGAGGTTATTTCAGTTGAGGTGTGGCCCAATTCAATCAGGTTGGGTCATAATCCTATTATTGGAGACCTTTATGAGTGAAATTAAATTCAGACAAATAGAAAACTACAGGAAGCAAGAAGCTGAACATCATTGAAACCTGGAAGAGAAGGGAGAAGTCAGGAGATACCTCCGTGTGATTGCTCTGTGACAGAGGAGCCCAGGACCAAGGATCACCAGCAACCAAACCCAGAATTCTGGTCATCAGGAAGAAAGCATTGCCTTGATGATGCCTTGATTTTGAATGCTCTTAACCTCAAAACTGTGAGTAAATGAACTCCCATTGTGTAAGCCAAACTACTGCATGGTATTTTCTTGAGCAGTAAAGAAAACTAGAACAGCAACATTCAGTATGCCAATGTTTCTAGCAATGTTTTTGCTCATTGCTCACTGAACTCCAATTTAATCCACCTCACCATCTTTCCCCTGGTATCTACAAATCTTAGTTTAAGAAGCAAACTTTTGAGTGCAACAAGCAAAACCCTTGAAAAGGTTTTAGAATAACAAACATCAACATGCATTGGAGGTAGTAAATTTTGAAAGAGGAAAAGGTAATTATGAAACAAACAAAATATATTAAAACTTTAGGGAATTATAAAAGTTGTAAGTAAAAATATCTCTTCGGATTCTTCTGAAGATCTTTGCTATATTTGCTAAAAATTCAATAGTAGTTTTAAAATGTTCTTCCATAATGGAATGGTCATGTCCTATTCAATGGATATTAATGATACTGGGTTTCAAATGGTAAACCATCTACAACCAGGAATGGAGAGCCACTACAATTTTTCAAGTGTGCACTTCCTCACTCTGACCCTTTTCCTTACCCTACATGTACACACACACAAACACACACACGCACAAACCAAAGAGAATTAAAAAAAAAAAGAAAATGTTTCTATTTGGATGTTTGGAGACAGACTGTCCTTTGACCATGGTTAGGTATGACAAAAGTCTACACAATAATGGTGTGAGTTACAATTTGTGAGTTTCATCTTTCTGTGTTTCTGTTGCTTATTCAGATCAAAGATTTCTCAAGTATGATGTCAGGAAAGTTTGAGAATAATGGCAAAATTGCAAAATCTTGGAAGAATATTCAAGAAAGGCAGGTAACAGATGACATTAGAAATTTAAAGATGAGTTCCCAGAGTTGAATAAAGAAACCTACAAGCAAAGATTTCCAGATAATACACTCAGCAGAAAACATACATAACTGGAGGGAATGACAAAATTCAGATCTCCAGTAAGTGGCCTAGTAAAGAGATAGTCATGGCTAGCTGTTGTGAATGACAGCAGGTAGACAACTGCCAGGTTGCCAAGTTTTTGAGGGTAGCTTGATGAAACTTCCCATCAGTTTCCATCTGCAGCTTGTGTAGTTAATCTGACCAGGTGCCTGCACTGTTGGACTGTTTTTGAGGAAAACCTAAGCTCAAGATTATGCCTTCAGTGGAACCATATGGATGAAACCCATACTTAGTATCATGTGTTTATGTGTTAATCTCTCTCTCTCCCTTTCTCTCTTTTTCTCTCCCCCTTCTTTTCTTCTTCCTTGTAAAAAATTCAAATTCAATTTCTCTTTACTCTCTTACTGTCTACTGAGTTATCTAATGGTCTACAAATCTATCAGTATATCATTTTTATGTATTAATTTTATGTTTGTAGAATCAGGGGAGATTTAGCCCCTTGGTTAATTTGCATTTTAAATAGAATTATACTAAATAAACATGTTCTTTGTAAAATAAAGGGCTTTCTCTTCAGCGTACAGTTTGAGCAATATAGATGCTCCATAAATATTCAACTTGCATCTATAGTTTTGGTAAATTTTTATGTAATATTAGTTCAACCTTTATTTGTATAGAATTACATTTATTTTTGCTACTATCTTTCTAGGTGTTAAGGGACTTCTATGATTTACTTTATTCCACATTCTTTTAAGTTTTATGTTTTTCCCAGTTGCTTCTATTGTTTCCAACAGACTGTTTTATAATTTATAAAAAAATTAGTTAATGCAGTTTTTAAATTGAATTTATGATTGCTATACAGTCATTGCCCATTTACTGATTTCATGTTCATTAAAGAAGATCCTTCTTATTAAAATGTAGTAACTTTGGGGTCGAATGCCACTTTGTTTTAAATTAATATCAGCTCCTCTTTTGCTTATGTATTCTTACAGTTGATATTAAACTAGTATATATTAGTACCTTCTTAGCTTTGATTGGTTTGTTTGGCACTCATGCTATCTCATTGTTAAATATTTTAAATATTATCACTGTTTCTTTGCACATGATCACATACAATGTTATTGGTCTATTCCAAATTTCAAATTTTAACATTTGTCTTTTTCTTAGAATAAACATTAGATATCTAAAATCATTTAATCAAAGTGACTTTGCCTTATTTTGTCTCCATTACATTTCTACTTTTAGGTTTTCTTGGTCCCTTTAAATTTATATGTGTACTTTTTTCTATATTGTTAATCTTTCTATATTTGTTTTTTCTCTGATCACTTGAAATATATAAATCTTATTTTTATTCTATTGACTTTTTATATTTATCAAATAAATGAGAGAATCTGTCAATGAGTAGTGATAGATTAACTATAGGATAATGTGCAGAAATACTATATTTATGCATATGCAGATATAGTCTATAGGATTCTATGTCAACAATTTTCTTTTACATTTAAATTAAATGACAGAAAGAGTTGTCTCAGAATTCTGTTGAGCACAAAAATCTATGCATGTTACATACACATGCACATCCATTCAGGGAAAGAGAAAAAAAAGAGAGAAGATACATAAACAACTTACATAAAATTAAACATTAAAGTACCACTTAATATGATCATTGCCTCAGGTTCTGCCCTTTTGATCTGGTGTTTCATCAGGAGATCAATGATTTTCAGATTTCCAAATTTGTTTATGGGCTTTTTTCTTGCTGAGTCCAAGTTACCTGTTTAAATCTCTTAGAATACGCTACAAACTTTAATTGCTGTTGGTGTTCACAGGGGTAAATATGTTTAAATATGTATTATATTTAAGGATAGGAATTTTTTTTTCCTTCAAAATAAGGAACAGGCAGTGATGATAGAAAATAAAATATGATATGTCTAAATGTTTCATAGATGAAAATATAAATTTTATATGTATACATTAAATATGTTAGTATAACACTGTAGTTCAATCAAAATCATTTTAAATATTAATTTAATATAATATGTTTTCTCCTTTAGTTTATTGTAAGCTGCATGAGGACAAAGACTCTGGGATGTTTCCCATGATATATAGAATTGGAAGAGGTACATATTAGGCACTCACTGTAAATGCACAACAAATGAATGTGAAAGAATGAATAATAGAATTGACTATGATTCAGAAATGATTGAATATTTGTTGGAAAGAAAAGTGAGTGGGGGAAGAGAGGGAAGGAGAGTCAGAAAGAATGAAGGAAGAAAGATTGTAAGGGAGGAAAAAAGGGAGGGGAAGTGAGAAAGGAAGAACCAAGGAAATAGTGTTACAAGAGGTATTTTGCCTTATTTAGAAAGGTATTATATTTTTTGTAGAATTCATAAACGCCATGCTGAGGTTCTTTTCCCAGTTGGAAAGAAAAGGATTCTTATGACAATTTTGAATGGAAAATCTCTTTCAACAGTTGGTAAACTGAATGCTTGTAATTTGAATAAAAAGTAGGATGATTTCCAAGGAGATATTGATTTTTTAAAATTCAGGTCTCTCAGATGGGAATAGGAGAGCAGTTCTCTGTGAAATGCATTCCCTGCTGTTTTCATTAAACAGTAGCTGTGCTTTTTTTGAAACTTTGACCCATTAAAAAAAAGGAAGGAAAAAGGAAAAAAAAATTAAATGAATTCAGTTGGAGTTTTGGGTATGACTGCTGTATTTTACCAAAATGTCAAATACTTAAATGCAGGTGGTTTATTTCACTGCTATTTTAAGAGCGACTTTCCTTGGGTTGAACCTGGTATTGATGAAAGTAGTGCACATTACAGCTTCCTCAGGAGCTGGAAGAACTCACCCTTAGGACAAATATAAAAAGCACTTGTTCTGAGCCAGAGAGAATGCTGTCTGGAAATAAAAGCTCTGTTTGCTTCCTTAGCTATACCATCCCAACTACTTAATAAAGGGTATCTAAGAAAACAAACTTTGCTAGATCTCACTGTACAGCAAAGGCAGACAATTCAACAAACACATTTAAGGTGTCTCCCTATTGCTAAATAGATACAAGAAACAAACAGGACAATTAGAAACTTATATAATGTAAGATAGTGAAGGAAGATGAGTAATACAGAGAGTTAAAATGCCTGTCTTTCATAAAGGGGAGCTAATAATTTTTTTGCAATTATTAGATCAAGAAAATAGTTTAACTGTTTTCTTATTATTGTTATATTAGAATAACATATTAACATTGGGCAGGCAACAGGGGTGGGCATTGGACTAATATGCTTACCTTTAAAAATGGGCCTGGACTGGTATCTCTGTGACACCTGAAACTCAGAGCCAGAGCTTGGCAAATATGAATGTTAGTATTGGTGCATACAGCAACTGTAAAAAAAAAAAAAAAAAGCTGAAAAAGAGCCCAGACTTCAATTAGTGATATGTATGAAGTAAATCTGGTTAAGACTAGGGCAAACTGAGCCAAAGGGTAAAGGTCAAAACTGACTGTGTTTTAAAATTTCAACTTCCATGTGAGGCCAAGGGAAGACATGTCTATTTGGTGCAGGATCTATATTTTCTAAACAGTATAACTCTACAGTTGGTTTGTTCAAACACCACAATTAAGTGGAAATTTGAATAGGAAGTGAGATACAGTAGGTTAGTATAGGTTAGAGTGAAATAGTGACAAATCCCAAAGTAATTTGGGCAGAGAATAAAACTATATTTACAGGGTCTCCTGAGGAGCTGGAGGAGGATATGGAGGGTTAGACTTCCTCACTTGGACTGATGCCAATATTGTCACAAATGTTAGGACTGGTGGTTTGATGTGCTGAGCTCTCTATCACCAGACTTGCCCTTATGAAGCGCGTTACTGTGGGGGAGAGGCTAAACTTGCATGTAGCTGTGCCTGGCAGTCTCCCCCTGAGTGCTTCTTTGTTGCTCAGATGTGGCCCTCTCTCTGTCTCTAACTGAGCCACCTCAGCAGGTGGACTCACTGCCCTCCCCCCTGCATGGGACCCAGCTCCCAGGGGTGTGGATCTCCCTGGCGGTGCAGGATATGACTCCTGGGGATGGGTCTGGATCCAGCATCGTGGGATTGAGGGTATCTTCTTGACCAAGGAGGGGATGCAAAATGAAATAGGATTTCAGTGGCTGAGAGATTTCAGGTGGAGTCAAGAGGTTGCTCTGGTGAACACTTTTGTGCACTATATAGATAGCACCTCTTGGGTTTTGATGTATTTGAGTGGCTGGAAGTAGATACCTGGGGCTGTTGAGCTCCAGCCCAGTGGTCTGGACTCCTGAGGATGATTGTGCGGCAGTGTAGATTGCAGGGGGTGAGAGTGTGGTTGTGGGGGCCTTGTGGATCACACTCCCTTTGTGTAGTGTGTAGACGGATGAGTAGAGGGATGGGGACAGAAACTGATTGGGGGGTAGGGTGGGGTGTGGGAGTGATTTGGGTGTTCTTTTTTACTTTTATTTTTTATTCTTGTTCTGATTCTGGTGTAGGGAAGGTGTTCGGAAGTGGATTGTGATGATAAGTGCATAACTGTGATGATGCTGTGAACAGTTGATTTTGCCCCATGGAGGATTGTGTGATATGTGAGTATGTTTCAATGAAATTGAATTTAAAAAAAAAATGGGAATGGGGTAGGAGAATTTCTGTGTGTATTTTATTGCACAGCTAAAGTATAAACAGTGATAGGAAAGGATAAGCTAAGCTGAAAGGATCTCTGTTTTCATGGGGTCTTTTATCTTCATTTCAGAGTATATGACAGAAATATCTTAATAGGCATTGAAACAAATTGTATGTATGTAAATTACCACAATATTCTGAATTTTTAAATTTTATTTTCTCCTTTTAGAACCACTTCCCAGTTTTATATGTTCTGTCAGGCAAATACTATTTGAGATTTCCCCTCATATTGCATCATCTTTATAAATTGCCCAATTTATAGATAAATTAGATACCCCCAATATAAAAATAAAAATTGAAATCAGACTCATACTGGACAAGTTAAGTATTTCAGATGTTTTTAATTAGAAATAAACCAGTGTGTATAACTGATTATTTTACAACTGTGGAAATTTCTTTATAGATATTTAAATGCTAAAACTTTATACATAATGTTTTAATAACAAAACAAATTAGTTACTTTTTAAGCATAATTGCCCTTTCCCATGAAACTTTTGCACAGATGATTATTGTCCTAATATTTAATATATAAAAGTTTTTCATACAGTAGATTTCAAAGGAATCACAATAATGGTTTTTACTGAAAGCTTATTTATGAAACTCTTCTATATATGTTTTGTATTATTTTCACAATTAATATTGTTTTAAAATGAAAGCATTTTATGCAACCCTGTTCTGTTTTAAAATATAAGGTTTCAAATATACTAAAGGTACCTGTATTAAAAAATAAAACCATTGGCAGTAATATTTTTCTAAAATAATACCAAATGACAGCTTGCTGGTTTACAGGATAATAATCCAAATAATCGTCAGAATGTATGACAATTCTGCAAAAGCATAACTTCAAGTCTCTGACTGTTAATTTTAATAATGCATTATTTTTTAAAGTTCAAAAAATTAGTGTATTATAGTACATGAAAGTATGTTATAAATTTCTTCTTTACTGTGTTCTCTGTGTTAGTGAAAAATAATACATTTCCTTAATTTTATCTTTAACTTACATTTTAATAATTGAAATCATGATAAAATTTATATGCATTCATTTGAACTTAAAATTGCTAATTAAAATGTGACTGAAACCAGAGACTATTTCTGCAATAAACGGCAATGATACTACTACAACAAACATATGAACATATAAATTTATCCTTATCTTTCATTTTTGTGACATTTGTTTGTCTAAATCATAATCAGTAGTAACTTTTTGCACTATTCAACAAACTATAACTTTTGGATACTTATGGCATGTTTTTAAGACAATATTTTCCTATAAAATTCTCTTCACAGCTAAAATTCTTGAAATTTTTTTTACATTTAATAGACTTCTCAAAATATTTTATATGCATATATATACATAATTTATGTATAGGATAAATAGAATTTAAGTCCGTTATGCATTTTCAGAACAAAAACCAATATAACAAATCCAAACTATTTTATTAAACAAATAAGGTCTACTTACTTAGAAGTCAAGGCTGTTTAAATGAACTTCCCAGTATAGCGTCATAAACACTAAATCAGAGTTACAAAATGGGTCATCTGAAAGAAAACTTTAAAGAATAGGTTTATGTATTTGATGAATATCTAAATAGTTTTTTTATTTAATGAAACAAAATGTAAAACAATATCTGGGGAACTTCAAATCATCTTATTATCATGAAGTCCCTTATTATCTGGCTGCCTATTCAGGGCTGTAGCGATGGATATATGCTCTCCATTTTAATCATAGTAGTAGCTTTGAAAGGGGCAAATATGAGTGGTGTGACAGGAAGGTAATATACGCAGTAATGTACATAGATTATATTCTAACATTAGTTGGACTAATGGTAATGGTTCTTTCTATTACATGAGATAATCAAAATGTCTCACTAAATTAATATCTGAGAAGCACAGAGCTATGCTATCTTTTATAAGCCTCTCATTTTGGCATACTTTGTAGCCAATTTTCATATTCATTTTCCTAGTTCCAGTAAATCAAACTGAAGTACAACAATTTATCCCTGCCTAACCTATTGGATATTAAACATGTTTGTGAAACAGCCTATAACAAATTTAACTTTCATCAATTAGTATTGCTGGGGCTTTTTTAGAATGCCAAAATGGTTACTTATTGTCCCAATATTGTCAAATTCTAATTTTTTTGTTTGTTTGTTTCTGTCTTCAAGCTACTGCTGTTCACATAGTTTAACATTAGTTAAACAATGTTGTTTTACAAAGAATTATTAATATATATATAAACAGTCTTTCCATTGAAATAAACATGTCTGTCACTATGGACTGTATTGACAAAAACATACAGGTCATATATTAGCATTTAATAATCTTGAGATATTATAAGAAAAGTTTCCTAGCTGCTAAAATGAATACCATATAATGAGTTGACTTAACAGGAATTTATTGGCTCGGGGTTTCAGAGGCTAGATGGCTTGCTTCCTCCCATGGTCAGTATCTTCTGGTTGGCCAGCAATCTTTGGGGTTCCATGATTTTTCTGTCATATGGCAATGCCACATGGCTTGCATCTTCCTCTTTTGCCTCCGGATTCCATTGACTTCCAACTTCTTGCTGCTCCCAGTGGCTTTTCTCTCCTTTTGACTATACTCTGTTTCTTAAAGCCCAACCTGATTCAGTTGGGCCACACGTTAGCTGAAGTAACATTTTGAAGAGATCCTATTTAAAAATGGGTCCCCACCCAATGGAATGCCAGCCAAGACCAAAAACATGTCCAAACTAGGGTACATTATTCAATCCACCACAAAAATGTATTTGGATACAATTATGATTTTCAAAGCCTTATGTCTGTCTACTTACTATATAATAACCATCATGTTTACTTACATACTAAAATATCTTCAAGGAATAAATTAATTTCATTAAATTTTATAGTATCAGGTTATTATTATAAATAATGCATGAATATGAGTAAGCTTTCATTATAATGAAAATAAACTTTAGGTCCTGTGTCAATGTCAATATGTAATGACTCTATAGTGTTCTATATTGTAGCTAATAATTAAAGCAAACATAAATGCAAAGAAAACCTAGATAACCTGAACTGCTTTCTGCTGTTAATTTGCATTTAGAATTCTTATGGCTATTTACTGAGCATGCTATTTTTTTGCCTGTCAATACTATTGAAAGCTAAGATGAACTGCGATGGTGTTGAGCAGTCCAGTTTTCCACCACTGTAACTACTGCATGTTTATATGTGTGCGTTATGTACTAGATAATAAGCAATGTGAGACTGATCAGGCACTTGCAATTTAACAGGCACTCTTACCAGGCAACCTTTGTACTTTAATTCTCACAACAGTCATATACTAAATTATACAATTATTCCCCTTCTACAGATGAGGAGGTGGATGCCTACAGAAATTAAAAAATAGCTATTAATTACTGGAAGAGTAATACAAAGACAAATCTCTTTGATGCCAAAGACCAAAATCTTAATCTATAAATATTTCAAAATATTAAATTATAAAATTTATTTTGCCAAGTATATATTTGTTAATACTCAAAGTATACTGTTATATTTAATGCATGGATACTCTTTAATAATTGATTGAAAAGTGAAACTCCAGTATCGTATTAGCTATCACTTTTTGGGGGTGATTTATAGTGTGACAAATACCCTTAACCCCCATTATGGGGATTAGCAAAACAAAGTATATACCATTGGATTCCCAATTTATGTAACCAAAGCTACAAAGTAAAACTCAAATATTTAGGTGCTTAACTATCACTGAAATTGCTTGGTGAAAGAATGGATTTCTTGGTCTCACTCCTAGAAATGTTAATACAGTAGGTTTATTAGTCATGAATTAAGATGTATATATATATAATATAAATATTGCGAAACATAATGAATTGGTTCACATGACTGAAGTGATGAGCAAGTCCAAATTCCATCGGGTCAGGTCACAAGCTGGGAGCTCTGGGGAAGGTTTTCAATGCATTCCTCAGGAGAATTGGGCTAGCAAAAGTAGAGCTGTAAATTCTCTCTTCTGACTGCTGAAATCATCAATTCTCCTTTTACGGACTTCACCTGGATGAGACTTCTCTCATTGTTGAAGGCAATCTCCTTAGTTAATTGTAGATGTAATCAGCCACAGATACAATCAACTTACTGATTATTTAAATCCACGAAATAGCCTCATACTACAGTCAGTCCAGTGCTTCTTTGACCAAATAATTGGACACCGTAACCTAGCCAAGTTGTCAAATGAATTTAACCATCACAGTAAGTTTGAGAGAGATGCCCCCCAAAATGCATTTTTATGAAAAAACCATTTTTAATTGGCATGTGTTTTAACTGATACATGATTATTGATAAGTATTGTTCATGCACCAAACTTTAAGACATAATAATATGAAGTTACTAATTGAAGGTTAATTTCACCGCTTCAAAAGTGAACATAGCTGTTGATTCCTTTTAGTGTGCATTGTCAGGAACTACTGAACAGGCCATATATGAATGCAAACTTTTGACCTGGGTTGGTCATACACTTTAGTCATTGGTCTTGCTTCCTTGTCCCTGACCTACATTCTGGTTCACCTCAGTCTTCCAAGGAAGAAATGGAGAAAAGGTGATTTTTTTTTTTTTTTGCCTTATTTTTTAGGTAATGTTTTTGATCCTACTGGAATATATTATTATGGAGGAAGGGAAGGATCCTGCATTTTTTAAAATGACTATCCAGCTACCTCCTCACCATATTTTACTTGCCATATGTGAATGTTTACTAATTTCTAAATGAATTTTATTATCAGTTTAGCTCAATTATCTTAAATTTTGTAAAAATTGACTTTAACTATACTGATTATGCAAATTATTTTGTAAAGAATTCTTATCTTCACAAAATTTTCTTGAAAAGAAAGTAATAAAAGAACAGATTTCCGTATTTTTCAAAATTTTTTGCATCACTTTGTGAAATTATAATATTTTCCTCACAGGAAAAATACATACTTATAAAACTTATTTTTAGATATTGCATTTACTTTGAGAACAGTGATCTAAATTTATTTTTTGTTGTTTTAATTGAGCTTCAGAATCAGTGGAATAAAACATGTATTTACTCCACCAATTGTATGGGGAAATCAGAAGAACTCTCTTGGCATTTAGAAGTTTAATACTGAGTGATCATCTTTCATACTGTTTGAATGCTTTTATATAACTGCTACTTGCTTGAAAAGTCTATTGTCTTCTCTGAAATATCTCAAAGTTTCTACTGTTTATTTTATATTTTATAGGTCCCAGGCTTTGGCAATTACACATAGCTATTAGAAAAATTATTGAACATGTACCTACAATTTTAATATAATGGTATATAAGTTTGTGCTAATGATTTTCCATTCAGTATACTGCCATAACTTTATTTCTTATTTATATATAAAAAAATTAAAAATAGAAAGTTTAGTGTTTCCTTCCTATATGCTTAACCTATTTCTTGGTTGGAAACTTGTCCCACACTAACTAAAAAATAATTCTCTAAAACATATATTTGTTCATATCATTCATTTTTTAGCTGAAGTAATTTTCCCAATATTTTCTTCAGTCAAATCATAACATAACCCTTTAGTGAATTGATGCAGCTTACAAAATGCTTTATGTTCTCTTAACTGTTTTTCCTTTCTGCCTCATCTTTTATCATGTCCCCCATGACTAGCACCTCCACTTACAAAGTTCAATAATATTGAACTTATTTCAGTCCCCTCAAATATACTATTTATACACCATCTAATAACTTATTTTTTTCTTATACCTAATTAACCATCACATGGATTAAGTTTACAAGTCATTTTAATCACAGCATCTTCTCTCATTCTGGACACTTGATAGGGACATTCTCCTAACATCTATAGTATCTGGAAGGTAGTGCTTTTGCAGCCATTGCTCCACTGTAACACCCTTGCTAGCTTGCTCTCAACATCTCTCTACACACTTCCAAAATCTGGGCATTTCCACACCTTTAGTAATGCACTATGTAGTGCACTGATCATAGTAAAAGGCAATTATTTTCAAATCAAGGAAATTTATGCTTTAATTTTTTTTATTATTATTATTAGGTTTTACAATTTTTCTGAGATTTTTTTTTTCTTTTTACTTTCCCTACCTTGTGAATGGCAAACCACATCTATTAAAACTTCAAGACCCTTGTCATACACTATTTAGATTAAAAAAAAAAAATCCACTGGATTTTAAACATCTGGACTAATCTGAATTAAGTTTTGTATTTATAAGATTTTGTATACACTGTATATACTTGATGAATATTGAAATAAATGACAAAAACATAGATTCTGATGTTTAAGACTCCAATTATAAATGGCATTGAAAAAAATAGCATTTTGGGCATCACTAAGCCAGTGACACATTTTTTTTTTTTTTGAGAGATTCTACTATGGGTATTTTAAATATTAAATAAGACATTGCATACTTCATATTGTTATAAAAAGTCAGGTGTAAAATATCTGAAGAACACTCATAAGCTATAAAAAATTCTGTCAATTTTACAGATAGTCATAATTTATTAACATTTATATTAGGCCAGTTTTACCTTTTCTTCTGAACTTTTAAAGTGAAATGACAATAGCAATAAAAACTTTAGTGTTAGCTAGAGGTTGATAAGAGTCTGCTTGTTTTATTCATCCTTATTAATATATTCTTGGACATTATTGTGAGAATCATATTCACAAAATCTTCTGCCTAACCCATCATTAATGTCTAATCATCTAAATAGTTATTATAAATGAGAGCAAGTGATTTTTCTTAGGTTGGATAAATGAGAAGCAGGAGTGAACAATAAAATCAAAGCAGTTACAGAAGTTAAAAAATACATATATATATTCCAATCACACCTTCAATATATTGGTCTCCAGCCTCATTAAGTCCCACTTAATTTTTCCAGTGGATGCACGTAGCGAACTCCTTTATTTGCATCCTTAATGACTACTCTATGGAAAGCACAATCCATTTGGTGCGTGTATGTGCTTTCCGTGTGGATTACTCAATATTTAATGTTTTGAACATCACATAAATTTTTCTCAGAGAATATGTCACCACCTATTATTACCTATTATAATTCATTTATTCATGAGTCCATTAGTAATTAATGTAGACCTACTATGTGGAAGGAACTCTGGATGATGAGGTGGAATAAATCACTTTAATAAGCAGTTTGAGCAGGGATAATTTGATTTCCTCAGGACAGATGAATATTTAACTTTCTACAGATAACCCATTATAGCAGATAAATGCTTGCTTTACTTTTCTGCATCATTTCCTATGTAAAGGTGATAGTTAAACATGAGAATGAATTATCTAGAAGAGCACCCTTAAAATGTTAAAAAAGAAAAAGAAAGAAAGAAAGAAAGAAAATGGCCCCACTCAGACTTCTACTGATCTGAAAGTCAGACATAACTGAATTCCTGTTCTTTATTTTAAACTGGAAAAACTATATATTGTGAACCAATTTCTATCAATTAGAGTGAAGGAAGTATCTGAAAAATTGGTGTGCTGTTTTTCCTACTAACTGTAAGGCAACAGTATCAGATATAAACCATAATAAACCATGTTTTTTAAGAGTCTATATGGCTATTTGATTTAAAACCTGAGAATTTGTGTCTAGGATGAGAATGATTTACCTGCATGTTCTAGTTTGCTAATGCTGCAGAATGCAAAACACCAGAGATGGATTGGCTTTTATAAAAAGGGGGTTTATTTGGCTACACAGTTACAGTCTTAAGGCCATAAAGTGTCCAAGATAACACATCAGTAATCGGGTACCTTCACTGGAGGATGGCCAATGGTGTCCAGAAAACCTCTGTTAGCTGGGAAGGCACGTGGCTGGCGTCTGCTCCAAAGTTCTGGTTTCAAAATGGCTTTCTCCCAGGACGTTCCTCTCTAGCAAGCTTGCTCCTCTTCAAAACGTCACTCACAGCTGCACTCAGTTCCATCTCTTTGAGTCAGCATGTTTATATGGCTCCACTGATCAAGACCCACCCTGAATGGGTGGGGCCGTGCCTCCATGGAAATATCCCATCAGTTATCATCTACAGTTGGGTGGGGCGCATCTCCATGCAAACAACCTAATCTAAATGTTCCAACTTAATCCCCACTATTATGTCTGCCCCACAAGATTGCATCAAAGAATATGGCTTTTTCTGGGGGACATAATACATTCAAACTGGCACACTGCATTAAACAAAGTATGGGAAAAATAATAATACTGCCACTTTTTTGAGAATTTGACCAAATGAGTGGTTTGAGGATTTTGATCACTTCAAAGAATTTAATATTTTTAGTTTCATCAAATGGTTTAAGAAAATGCAAAGTCTGTATGACACTAACAACCAAAAATTGCTCCTTAAAATTAGGTTAATTTCTATGTATACATGAGACATTCTCTAAGAAATTTTGGATATATTTTATGTATATATAATCTGTGTCCTAATTTGGATGAGGAAACTTTTTCTTGCAGTAGTGTTTTAATGAAATTTCCATCTTTATAAATTTCCATAAAATGCATCTGATATTCTTGAGTAGTGATATGCAATTGCTCAAAAAGAAAATTTGAAGATATAGTTGAGCATAGAAACTCAATGCAAATGCATAGATATTGGTCTATCAGAAATATGTTTGCTAAAAATTTCTAAATGCAGTTGCATTATGTATATGATACTATTATCATACTGTATTATAAGCATTTTATATGTTTTCTGATTATTTTGATTGTCTTCCTATATAATATTTAGAAAACTTTCTAAGGTTCACTGTGACAGAATTGAATGGAATTGTGGTAAATGCACTGCGAACATTAGACATGGTTGGAGTTGCAGAATGGGGAAGCCAAATAAATAAATATATTTTTCATTATCTTTAAATAACTGTGAATGTGTGTTTGTGTGCTTGTGTGCATATGTATGTGTGTGTGTGTGTATGGAGATGTATACTGTGAGATATGAATCACAAATACTCTATAATATTGTGCAGAATATGAATTTTTAAAAATTTCCTCAAAAGATTTAGAAGGAAAACAAAGTCAAAATACTAATGAGAAATATTAAACATATTTTTGAGGGAAACAATGTAAAACATGGCAAATTAAGAAAGTATTATTTCTAAGAATGTGTAGGAAGTTTGAGAGAAGAAAACCAGTCAAAGAAGCTAGACATAAAACATTTTATATAAACTCAGGTGGAAACAAATATTTAATACATTTTTTGAGTGAATTCTCCAATGCATTGAAAGGAGCACAATGTTACTGGTCAGATATTATCTACCTGGTAATCTCTAAAAAAAAAAAAAAAATAGATAATAATGGTCAATATTATAAAGTACATTATATTGAGTTGATAAAAAACCATCACTATTTGTGATTTATATATATATATATATTCAATAAAGTAACCTCATAAATAATTAATTTATTTGTTCGCATGTGTCCTTTTAATATACTTTGCTCTTGTTCCTTATAAATGGCATACAAAGGTGCTGGAGGGTAGAAAGTTTCATCTTTTAAAACAGGAAAGATATCCATACTTTTGAAAATCCTTTTGGTGTTAAGTGCAGCTAGGAAAAATAATTCTAAAGAGAGAAAAATTATAAGACTTTCTTCAAGAGAGAGGAAAAAGAGCAAAGGAAAGAATATTGGGAATGCTTTTACCACAAGAATGAACAAAGACGAAGTTCATGAAGACATTCAGAGAAAAGAAGCCAAATTGTAAGGAACATTTGTTTTATTTATATTTTTGACAAACTTTCCTAACACTTTCTTTTTGGTAACTTTTTTCTTATCATTTTCTTAGTGTTTATGTATGGGTGTATGGATGTGTACCTCTTTATTTTCCATTTGTAGTATCAGGAAAAGCACATTCTGTGACAGATTAAATTATTGTTTTCAATTCTTCACTTCCCAGGAAACAGGGATATAAATCCATACTCTGTACCAAGTAAATTAGCAGAGCCTCTTAACAGAGGATGTGAAATATGCATCCCTGACACTGGGTTTAGCTATGTGACATGATTTGACCAATCAAATGTTGGTGGACTAATTGGAACAAAGCCTTTAAATGTGCTTGCAAGTTTGGTCTGGTCTCTTATACTTCTGCCATTTGCTATGAGAAGAGCCTGCCTTAGGTGGCTGCTGATCCAAGGAGAATGGGGAAAAACCTGAAGCAGACATGAACTTGAACAGCAGCCTGAAATTGAGCTGCTCCATCTGACTTGCAAAACCATGAGACAAATGCTTATCTATTGTTGCAAGCCACTGAGATTTGGGAGATTCCTTTTCATATACCATAACTGCAGTAGTACTTGATTAATACAGCCCCACAGTTGTATTTCAAGGAGAAAAACTGTGCTTCAACTGCACTTGTCTATGCAAGACACCCTCTTTTGTTTTATTCATTTATCTCTTTACTTCCTTTCACTTGTATTCCTCTCTCAATTCCATGCTGCACAATAAGCACCATTCTAAGCATTTGATATGTATCTGTTTATTTGTATGTGTTTTAAAATAAATAAAAATTAAGTATTTCTTTGTATGCCTAAATGCTTTTAATTTTAATAAATGTAGGTTATACAGTTCCTTATTTTGCTTCACAGTGTTCTAGAATGTGCATCCACAACATTTTACATGCTCTCCCTTACCCCCATGAAGACAAGAACATATATTTGCAGATCATTTCCTAAATGTTGCCAAATTTTTGCTTTCCAAATATTTTGTGGGTAAAATATTTTCCATTTGACACAAAAAGGTGTGTATGTTCAAATAGCCAATCTCATTTTTGAACACTTGATTAATATGTGAGATTGTGAGGATTTTAGAGATTCTGTTTTTACCAAAAAGTTCACATTGGACTTTTCTAGAAAGTAAGATTTGCAATGGATTGATAGGTATAATATTGAGAATGGATTAATTCTCTTGCTAATATATTCTAGTATATTCTGTATTCTAAGATTTCCATATGTCAAATTGACTTTTGAAGGGAAATTATAATAATAGGAACATGGGGTTAGAAACAATGCCATATTTGTAACATGCATTGATAAATTGATTCTGTACCAGTTAGATTGAGTTAATGGCCTTAGAAAAAAGGAAAGAGCAATTTTGAATGAAGTTAAACCATTCATTGGTTGAAATGTTTGACTCTGTTATTGTAAGTAATCCTCACTGCTCATAAATAAAATTGACATGTATAATCCAATCTCTATTTATAAAACATCCAAACCTACTTCAGTTTCCTTTGCAGCTTCAGATGTAGTTTGAGGTAAAACATTATTTTGAATTAAACAGGAAAAGGAAAAACATTTACTTTCTTACTGTCAGATAAACAAACCTTTACCATTCTCAATTCATGTTTTGGCATAACTTTTATTAATATACTACAATTTAGCTCAATTTTGTCTTGAAGTAATCACATCAGTGTTGATAACTCTAAGTCTGACAAGTATAGAGAAACAAAAGCTTTAAAAATCCAATAATATTCTATTATCAGGTGATAGGGAATATAATGCTTATGACAGAGAATTATTAATATTTTTTTAATTCCTAAATGCCTCAGGAGATTTACATGAAGGAAAAGTTATAAAAAGTTATAAAAAATACTTCTTTTCAACTTTGGAAGTTATTTTTAAGGACTTTTCAAAAATATTAAAAAAAATTATTATAGCAACATACATACAAGCTATATATAACATTTCCCATTTTAAAGCTAACACTTCCCATTTTAAACATTTTCAAGTAAACAGCTCAGTGGTGTTAATTGTATTCATGATGTTTTGCTACCATCACCATCATCCATTACCCAAGTTTTATACTGCCCCAAACAGAAACCCTGTTCCCATTAAGCATTAATTCCCCATTTCCCACCCTCACTTACATTCTTTTAAGAAGGAAAACAATTCTAGAAACTAAAGATAATTATGAAGTGAAATGGCATAATAAGACATGAGCACGCCATCAAGGCAAGCATCCAAATAGAGACTCAAAAATCTATTAATTAGGGATGAAGGGCTAAAGAGAATTCCTGTGCTTGGCAGGAACCTGGGCATGTTACTGTCATCTGACCATGAGAAAGACTATCCATTATGGGCTGAAGTAGAAGCTAAGTAAAATAATTTTTTTCTTAAGTTACCTTCAAATCCCAAGATTCAATGGCAAATTGCTCTTTTCTTCCTTTACTTTTTCATTTATTCAACATACAACATCAAAATTACCACTACCAAATGTAAGATGAGCACTTACTTTATTCTAGGCACTATTCTAAGTATCTAAAATGGTAGTTACCATATTATTCCCATATTGCAGATGAGGAAACTAAAACAGAGAAGGTAAGTAACTTTCCCAAAGTCACAAAAGTGGTAAGGGGAGATTGTACAATATTAGTTTCTATAATCAAGAATAGAACGGTAAGGGCAAACTGAAAGCACATATCCCCAAGAGTTCTTTCTAAAAGATAATGGCATTTTTGGAAGCCACTGCAAATAAGCAGCATTTTATTTTTATCTGTAATGGGATTTTCTTTTATAATGGAGTTAAAGAAATGCCTCAGTATAAGTTTTTAATTTTCATTTCTATCTTTAGATTATACCTCTAAATTTCATATCAACAATCATTCTTATTCTGAGTACTAATATAATTAATAACAGTATCCCCACAAAATTAACTTGGAAAGTCTAAGGCAAAGACAAGTGATGGACTTTATCATTTTTTTTTTAAATTCCCATTTAGGGCATCTTCCACTTCTGCAATTATGTAAAGATGCCATAGAACAAAGACACCTGAAGGATCTGGCAACATAAAATAGAACATACTCAGATATTTTGAAACATCCTTAGCACAACCTACTTATCCAGACACAATTTTATGACCTTGCAAAGGCGGCCACACTCTAATCCCAGAAATCTGTGAATATGTTACCTTGCAATGCAAAAGAGACTTTGCAGGAATGATTAAATTAAGGCTCTTTGGATGGAGAGATTGGGGGAGAGTATCGAGGTAGGCCCAATATAATCACAGAGATCCTTATAAAAGGGAATTTGTAGGGTTAATGTAGGAGAAGGAAATGTGATAACAGAGATGAGGAGCTGTGAGCCAAAAAATATATGCAGCTTCTTGTCATTGGAAAAGGAAAGGAAACAAATTCTCTCCTAGAGTAATTGGAAGGAACAAAGCACTACTGACACTTTGATTTTAGACTTTTGACCTCCAGAACTGTAAGGTAATAAATCTGTGTTGTTTTAGGCCACTAATTCTGTGGTAATTTTTTATAGCAACAATAGGAAATTAATAAAGTGTTCAAGAACAGGAAGTTGGAATAAACATTAAGCAATATATAGAAATCGGACTTTAATATAAGTTCTTATTCTAAAGGGTCTTAGTTCAAGAAACTTGATTACCCATGTTGAGAATTAGTATTATCTCCATTTATTTTGTCTCTACCAATGTCTATTCTTTCTACCAGGTAGGTTCTTCAAAAAGCTTTTACAATGTGACTGTCTACCTTTCTATAAAGTGGCTTTGTCTACTACTCCACTCACTCACTACAGCTTTGGCTAATACAATTGTGGTGCAATCCTGCCTTTTGCCATGCACACATCTCCAGAGCAGCCTAATGTCAATATAAAGTAGCGATGAGAAATTGTACTTGAGACCTAGATCTGTCAGCCCATAGCCTACCCATCCAATAGACTGCAGATGCATGATATTGCCCAGCTGGCATCAGCCAAGACAAGAAGAATGACCCTTGTGAACTCAGATTAAATCAGCAACCTACAGACTCCTGAGAAAAATAATTGTTTTAATCCACTAATAATTTGTGTGGTTTGTTACACAGAAGTGACTAAGTGATACTCATGCATTGTTAAGGAAACCACAAGCCTTTGAATGTATGAGATTGAAAACACCCAAGTTTCCAAGGAGACTGAGAAAAGAGTACAACTTCCAAGGCAGGTGCTTTCCAAACACCTTGCAAATGTGGCCCTGGGGTGTTAGTAGATCAAAACCAGACTTTGTTGAAAAATAATTTTTAGTGTGATAAGTCTCCGTGGATTCAGATTTGTGTGTTATAGCATAGCATATCCCATCCTCACTTTTGAATGTATAGACACAGTTACCAGTATAAATGACCATAATTAGCATTAAAAAGATGGCCTATATTTAGTGAATGCTTACTGTTCATCAGGCATTATTGTAAAATCTTCCTTCACATGGTTAAATACATTTAGTGCCCTTCAAATCCATAAAGTATCTGTACCTTGATTATGCTCACTTTACATAAAAGAAATTAAGTAAATTGCCTAAGGTTACACAGTTTGTAAATGCCAATATTGAACCAGGGTGCAGACACCAAGATGGGTATAGAATTGGAAACCTATTTACTATCAATTTACCACAAAATTTGTCTCAAAAATGAAAACAAACATATATAAGCAAAAAGCATCTATCTGGCTTCTAATCTCTTTGCTTCTAGTCTGTTCCATGTGCAGCAACCACACTCAGACTTCTTTGCCAGATAATATTTACAAGCCTAATTTAATTGCTTTTCTCAACTATATGTTTCTTTTCTCAACTTCATAGGAGTTATGTTGAGGCTACTGGGCTTCAAGGAGAAGACCTTTGATCTAATTTTTTCCATGGTTACTTTTATTCATCAAGTGATTTTACTTGACACCAATGCCTTGAATTAATCTTTGTATCCAGGCTCTTTAATAGACTAAAAGGTCTTTCATTCAAAGCCTGCTTATACCCCACTTCTTACCTTTAGGAGAGTAAAAACAGTCAGCTATTCTAATCTTGCAAGTCTCTTAATGTTTAGCCTGTCTTTATTCTCTTTCATTTCTGCTTGCAAATTGGTCTTTTATCCCCCTGAGCTCATCTGTTTTTTTGTAACATATAGTCAGATGAGGTCAACTGCAAACACTATAGCCTAGTAAACTTGTGTTTTCCTACATTTATTCCTCAAGTTTTATGTTCATTATGCATATGTTATGCCTGCAAAATTATCAGACAAAAAAAAAAAAATAACAAAATCTGTTGTCACAGCATGATACACCAACATCCTTCCAGGCTTAACAACCATTTCCCTTGCCACTCACCTTCTACTCACTAAGCCAATATAAAATGGATAGATGTGACACAAAACACTTTTTCTCCCAGAATATTGGTTCTGTTGGTTATACAGCCCTTCTAACTGCAAAAGGAGAGACATTCATATTGCCAAGTGGAAAAGGTGAGCATGATTTTGGTGAAACTATTAATATATACCACAGTATTTCTATTCAAGAACATATTTAATTGAACTTCTGATTGACAGAAGGAACTTAGAAAAAATTTAAGAAAAAGCAGAACAATTATTGATTTTAATCTTCTAAAAAGCAACATCAAAATATCTGGTTGTTTTGTGAATTAATCATGAGGTTTATCAATAGTTTTTGTTTTCAAAAGTTCGAACACTTTCTAGTCGACATCATATCTTACATTTTTGTAATATTTTACTTTCTTTATATATGAGCCCTGTCCTATCAAGAAATAATATAAAACAAATAATTAATGTCATATCTAAAATATACAGAGATGTGCAATTATTTCACCAAACATAATAAAAGTATATTAACATTTATTAGTATACAATATATATTTCATATTGTTATATAGGATATATCCTATTCTAACACTTTGTGTATGTGTATGTGTGCATATTTGCTCTTCTGAATTTCTTGAAATTGTGGACAATTATAAGCTGGAATCAGGAAACAGATTAGTCAAATACAGTGGCGTATGATTCCAGAAACCTTGTGCTAAAGGCTGTTGAATCTGACTACAGTACATAAGGAGCACAGCTAGGGGCTATGTGTGCAATTTATGCATGTTTGTATTTACAAAGATCAGTCCAAACTTCTAAATGATCATATTGAATAGAATTTCACTAATTTCCAAACATCTGCTCAAAGAAATTTGCATAGATACCACATGTGATAACTAGGAGACAATTTTTCAGAGATCCTAAAACAGATTTTGCACAACTTTTCTTAATGAACTAGCAGTTTCACTTCAGCACTCTTTTGCTCCTGAGGGAAATTCTACCTCTTCTATTATTTCAAGGAATCTGACAATTGGCCAACTAGAAAAAAAATGTGATGTTAGTTGTCCCTGAGAAAAGAAATTTGATAACAGGAACCAATAAAAAGCTTCGATGTTAGAAGTTCTAATGAGGCATTGCAAAAGAAGCCTTTTCTTATTCTTTTAAGTTTTGGCGACTAAGAGAAGTATCCTAGGCACTTACTAAATCAAACACACCCATTTAAAAGGATTAGAACAATATTGCTTAAAATAATGACATTAAGGAAATTTTTATTAGCATAGATTGAATTTAATATTTCTGTTTGCATAACAATGAAATGACATGCAACACTTCATGAAGAAAAGACCTTAAATTTTTCCAATTAAATGGCTAGATAATTTTCCTTTTGGATTTGGCACACACATACACATGTCCACATATACACAAGCCACTATTATAGGAAACAGTTTATTTATTTCTTCTTTAGTGATTTTGCTATTGCTTTAAAATATATGATTATACACTAGAAATATCTTTAAATTTTCAAAGCTTAATGTGTATTTCTGTGGAGCATTTTGTAATATAGTCATACCCTGCATACATCCAACCTAAATTGTGAATAGTCTGCTTTACCAAAAGATTAACAGAAGACTGTTTATTACTATGATTCTTTCAATGTATTCTTTAAATTTCAAAACTTAAAATATTTTATTTCTTTCTATAAGCTTTCTCACAGCATATTTATTTTCATGAAGTGTGAAATAACACATCAGAAACAGAAAAACATTCCATCTTTCAACACAAGAAATTAGCTTTCCTAAAAATCATTTTTAACTATTTTTGTCTATTTTAAATAGATTATCTCAAGGGTATATGAATATAGAAAATAATAGAAACATGTCATTGGTTTTCCTATTGCTTTGACATTAAACAAGTAAGAGGTACTGTATCAATAGTAAAACTTAATGTATGTATAAAAGTCAACATTCTAATGGAGGACTTTCTCATATAAAGGGCAATGGTGCTTATTTGAAAATTTAAAAATCTGAGCCACAGAATATAAAAATAACCATTTTATACATTGTAGTAATTTTAAATAAAAATTATAAAGGAAAAAGGAACCACAGTCCTTATCTCTGTAAAAGTTTTTGCTTATCATTCAAGACTCTCTGTGCTTATGAATGCCTGTAACTCATACTGCATTTATATGTATAATATGTTGAACTTAACCCTTTTCTTAGTTCACTAGAGCTCTTATGATAGATACTGGACACTGGCTTACTTAAACAATCTCAAGGTTTTGGAAGCTAGAACTCCAACATTAAGGTATAGGCAGGGCTTGCTTTCTGAATCAAAGTATTGGCAGGGCTTCTGTTCTAGTTTGCTAATGCTGCTTGAATGCAAAACACCAGAAATGGATTGGCTTTTATAAAAAGGGGGTTTATTTGGCTACACAGTTACAGTCTTAAGGCCATAAAGTGTCCAAGGTAACACATCAGTAATCTGGTACCTTCACTGGAGGATGGCCAATGGCATCTGGAAAACCTCTGTTAGCTGGGAAGGCACGTGGCTGGCATCTGCTCCAAAGCTCTGGTTTCAAAATGGCTTTCTCCCAGAGCATTCCTCTCCAGCAAGCTTGCTCCTCTTCAGAAAGTCACTCACAGCTGCACTGAGTTCCATCTCTGAGTCAGCACGTTTATATGGCTCCACTGATCAAGGCCCACCCTCAATGGGTGGGGCCACGGCTCCATGGAAATATCCCATCAATTATCCTCTACAGTTGGGTGGGGCGCATCTCCATGCAAACAACCTAATCCAAACGTTCCAACTTAACCCCCACTATTATGTCTGCCCCACAAGATTGCATCAAAGAATATGGCTTTTTCTGGGGACATAATACATTCAAACCAGCACATTCCACCCCCTGGACCCCAGAAAAAGATATTCTTTCCAAATACAAAATACATTCATCCCACAATACCACAGAAACTTAAATCATTTCAGTAACAATAGTTAAGTACAAGATCCCATCAAAATCAAATATAGGCGTGGTCAGTCCTAAGGCATACTTTTCCTTTAGCTTTGGATCTGTGGACTTAGAACAAGTTATATGCTTCCAATATACAAAGGAGGGACATTCATAGGATAAACATTCCCATTGACATAAGGAGAAACAGTAAGGAAAACAGGGTTAACAGGGACAAAACAGTTCCTAAAACCCGCAGGACAAACTCCATTAGATTTCCAAAATCTGAGAGTCATTTACAGAACAATGTTGCATCCTTGGGGCTTGAGAGAGAGGGAGTCTAACCCTTCCTAAGTGCCTTTGTGGCAGCCCTTTCCTCTCCAAACACTTGGGTGAGTGCTCCAACATATCCACACATTGGGGAGACCACCTTCTCGGCCCCACCCTCCTCAAATATTGGGGCAGCTCCCGGATTCCCTTCCAACTCCGGGGCACATGCTCAACCCCTTCAGAACAGTGTGGTGGCATCCAGGCTCTCCCCAATTCCCTGGGAATGTGCTCCACCCTCTTTGGGGCTTGGGGTGGCAGGACATTTCCTGAGCATGGAGGTGGAAGGCCCGCCCTCAACCTCCAGGGCAAACTCACCCTTTCCATGCATGTGGGCTGCTCCGCTCTTCCAGCCCGAGACCTCTTGACTCCAGACCTCAACATCCATGGCTCTGTCTTTGAAGAGATTTTTCCTTTAATTTTTTCCTTGTCTGTCTCCTCCAGTCCAGACCAGCAATGGCTCTGTCTATAAAGATCTCGCAAAAATTCTGTTGGCTTTGCATGAAGCACACAGGGGTCAAAGCCATTAGACAATAGGACTTTCCACAAATCCTCTCTGGATAATTCCATCTCCAATCTTGGCTTGTACTGAAATGGTGGCTGGATTCCGTGTTTGGTTACATCCTCATGTTGGGCTATAGCTTCAGGGATTCCACCCCCTGGAAGCTCGTAATTTTCCAAGCCCTCAGCTTCTGGTTTCTTTGAACCCAAGAGTTCAGTTCTAAGTTTATTTCTCTGTGCTCACATTTTACTATAAGCTACAAAAAGAAGCCAGGGTACATCCTCCATATGTAGTCTGGAGATCACCTCAGCTAAGTATTCCAGGTTGTCACTTTCAAATTCTTCCTTCCATCTGACACCAGGACTCAATTTTGCCAAATTCTCTGCCACTTTAAAACAAGGATCGCCTTTCTTCCAGTTTGCAACAACACATTCATCATTTCTGCTCAAGTCCTCATCAGAAGTATCTTTAGAGTCCATATTTCCATAAACAGTCTCTTTAAAGCAGTTTTGGCCTTTTCTGTCAAGCTCCTCACAATTCTTCCAGAATCTTCCCCTTATCCATTTAAAAAGCCATTCCAACATGTTTGGTATTTGCAAACTCAGCAGCAAAAGCACCCCACTTCTCTGGTACCAAAATCTGTTTTAGTTTGCTAATGCTGCAGAATGCAAAACACCAGAGATGGATTCGCTTTTATAAAACGCGGGTTTATTTCACTACACAGTTACAGTCTTAAGGCCATAAAGTGTCCAAGGTAACATATCAGTAATCGGGTACCTTCACTGGAGGATAGCCAATGGCATCCGGAAAACCTCTGTTAGCTGGGAAGGCACGTGGCTGGCATCTGCTCCAAAGTTCTGGTTTCAAAATGGCTTTCTCCCAGGGCATTCCTCTCTAGCAAGCTTGCTCCTCTTCAGAAAGTCACTCACAGCTGCACTGAGTTCCATCTCTGTGTCAGCACATTTATATGGCTCTGCTGATCAAGGCCCACCCTCAATGGGTGGGGCCACACTTCCATGGAAATATCCCATCAGTTATCCTCTACAGTTGGGTGGGGCACATCTCCATGCAAACAACCTAATCCAAATGTTCCAACTTAATCCCCACTATTATGTCTGCACCACAAGATTGCATCAAAGAATATGGCTTTTTCTGGGGACATAATACATTCAAACCAGCACAGCTTCTTTTCTCAAAACTCTTCAGTCACTCAGCAATCTTCCATAATATGGCAATCCTTCTATCCTTGTATCTGCTCTTGGGGTTTCTGCTGACTTCTGGCTTGACTTTTTCCCAAGGCATTGTCTAACTTCTGGCTTCTACATCTTCTGGCTTCTTCTAGTTTCTGGTTTCTACTGACTGCATCCAAATCCCTCTCATTCATTTATTTACAGAAAAATCATGTAAAAAAAATAGAATGTTCCTGTATCCATATATATTCACATATATAATGCAATACTGTTAAATACACACAAAATATTGTGCCACCATTACCACAAACCATCTCCAAAACTTTACAATCAACCTAAAAAGAAATTCTGTTCAAATTAAGCATTAACTCCCCTCACTCTACCACAAACCCAGCCCCTGATAAACTATATTCTAGATTTTAACTCTATGACTTTACTTATTCTTATTCTTTCGTATCAGTGAAATCATACAATATTTGAACTTTGTGTCTGGCTTATTTCACTCAGCATAATGTCTTCAAGTTTCATCTATGATGTTGCATGCATGAGTACTTCATTCCCCTTTATGGCTCAATATTATTCCATTTCATGTATATACCATATTTTGTTTATCCATTCATTTTTTTATGGACACTTGGATTGCTTCCATCTTTTATCAGTTGTGAATAATGTGGCTACAAACACTGCTGTTTGAGTCTTTGCTTTCACTTCTTTGTAGTATATAACTAGAAAAGTGATTGCCAGGTCATATAGTAATTGTATACTTAGTTTTCTGAAGAACTGTCAAACTATTTCACAGTAGCGTCACCGTTTTACATTCTAACAAGAAGTGAATGAGAGTTTCTATTTCTCTACATCCTCTCCAACACTTGTAATTTTCTGTTTTATAATAGTAACCATTCTAACGGATATGAAATGGTATCACATTGTGGTTTTGATTTGCATTTCCCTAAGATTAGTGATTTTGAGAATCTCTTTCATGTGCTTTTTAATTTTTTTTAACTGAGATTTTTCACATACCATACAATTATCCAAAGATCCAAAGTGTACAATCAATTGCCCATGGTACCATCATACGACTGTGCATCCAACACCACATTTAATTTTTTTTCAATTTTTAGAACATTTTCATTACTCCAGAAAAGAAATAAAGACAAAAAAAGGAAACTCAAATCCACCCTTATCCCTAACCACTGCCCCCCTCCATTATTGATTCATAGTTTTGGTATGGTACACTTGTCACTGTTGATGAAAGAATGTTCAAATACTACTAACTGCAGTATATAGTTTGCAATAAGTATATATTGTTTTTCCTATATGCCCCTCTACTAACTTCTAGTTATAGTATCATACATTTGTTCTAGTTCATGAGAGAGATTTCTTATATTTGTACAGTTACTCATGGGCATTGTTCACCACAGAATTCACTGTTTTATACTTTCCATCTTTAACCTCCAACATTCCTTCTGTGATATACGTGACCCTGAGCTTACCCTTTCCACCACCTTCACAGATCATTCAGCACTGTTAGTTATTCTCACAATGTGCTAGCATCACTCTGTCCATTTCCAAATGTTTAAGTTCAGCCTAGTTGAACATTCTTCTCATAATAAGCAACTGTTCCCCATTCTTTAGCCTCTCTCCATATCCTGGTAACTTAAATTTCATGTCTATGAGTTTACATTTTATACTTAGTTCATATCAGTGAGACCTTGCAATATTTGTCTTTATGTTTCTGTCTTATTTCACTCAATATATTGCCCTCAAGATTTCTTCATCAACCCATTCTTTTTAAGACAGTTTTGTTCACACACCATACATTCTGTCCTAAGTAAACAATCATCAGTTCCCGATATAGTCATGTATTTATGTATTCGGCACCATCACCACTATCTATATAAGGACATCTTCATTTTGTCACAAAGAAGGAGGAAGAGTCAAAGAAGTTAGAGAGACAAAAGAAAAAGAAAAAAGAAAGAGAGAGAGAGAAAAAAAAAACATGGCGGCTAGAAAGCAACAAAAGGAAAGAGAGCATTAAACTAAAGTAGAATAAAGAGTCAGACAACATCACCAATGCCAAGAGTCCCATACCCTTCCCCTATGTCCACCCTCCCCATAAGCATTTAGCTTTGGTATATTGCCTTTGTTAAATTAAAGGAAGCATGATACAATGTTTCTGTTAATTATAGTTTCTAGTTTGCATTGATTGTATTTCCCTCCAATCCCACACTATTTTTAAACCTTTCAATGTTGACATTCCTTTGTTCTCCCTCATGTAAAAATATATTTGTGCCTTTTATTACAATCATTAAGCACCATAGGTTTCACTGAGTTATACAGTCCCCATCTTTATCTTTTGTCTTTTGTTCTGGTGTCCCACATGATACTAATCTTCCTCTTTCAACCATACTCACAGTCATCTTTGTTCAGTGTACTTGCATTGCTGTGCTACTATCTCCCAAAAATGTCTTCCAAACCTTTCTCTCCTGTCTTGTCTTTTCTGTCTTCACTGCTTCCTTTAGTGTTTCCTGTAGAGCAGGTATCTTGTTCACACACTATGTCATTGTCTGTTTGTTAGAGAATATTTTAAGCTCTCCCTCATATTTGAAGGACAGTTTTGCCAGATATTGGATTCTTGGTTGGTGGTTTTTCTCTTTCAGTATTTTAAACATATCACACCACTTCCTTCTTGCCTCCATGATTTCTATTGAGAGATCCACACATAGTCTTATCAAGCTCCTTTTTATGTGCTGGATTGCTTTTCTCTTGCTGCTTTCAGGATTCTCTCTTTATATTTGATGTTTGATAACCTGATTATTGAGTGTTGGCAAAGGTCTATTCAGATCTTTTCTGTGTGGGGTATGCTGTGCTTCTTGGATCCGTAATTTTATGCCTTTCATAAGAGATGGGAAATTTTCATTGATTATTTCCTCTCTTATTACTTCTGCAGCTTTTCCTTTCTCTTCTCCCTCTGGGACATCAGTGACATGTACATTCCTGCATTTTATGTTGTCCTTCAATTCCCAGAGACATTGCTCATATTTTTCCATTCTTTTCTCTATCTGTTTTTTTGTGTGTAGGCTTTCAGGTTTCTTGTTCTCCAGTTCCTAAGTGTTTTCTTCCACCTCTTGAGATCTGCTGTAGTATGCTTCCATTGTGCTTTTCATCTCTTGTGTTGTGCCTTTCATTTACATAGATTCTGCCAATAGGCTTTTTGAAGTTTCGATTTCTACCTTATGTACACCCAGTTTTTTTCATTATATGCTTCATCTCTTTTGTCATATCTTCCCTCAACTTTTTGAATTGATTTAGCATTAGTTGTTTAAATTCCTGTATCACAGTTGAAGTGTAAGTTTGTTCCTCTGACTGGGCCATAACTTCATTTTTCTTAGTGTAGGTTGTAGTTTTCTGTTGTCTAGGCATCCTGTTTCCTTGGTTACCCAAATCAGCTTTTCCCAGACCAGAACGGGCTCAAGTCTGAGCAGGAGGCAATAGTACCTAGTTTCCATGAGGGTGTCTTAGAACATTGATACATCCTGTGAGGCCCCAAGTAACTGCTTTTCTGCCCAGCAGGTGATGCCTGCCAGCCTGTCACTCCAGACTGGTGTAAGGAGGTATGGCCCGTGGCTGTTTTCCCCCAGGCTCTGGGTTCTGGTTCTGAATGAAAGATGGGTAGTAGAACTTGGCACCACTTTCCTCCTCTTAGAGTAGATAAACACCCTAGGGAGAGGTCATTTACATTTGAATAGACTCTCTGCCTGTGCTTTCTCCACCCTGGTCTGGGTCAGAGAGCTGGGAACTGAAAATGGCTGAGGCTTTCTCCACTGAGCCAAGAAAAGAGACAAGAAGCCCCCATTCAGGGCCAGTCTGCAGCCACCCTCTAGCTCTCCAAGGTTAGTCATCACCAAAAACCTCTCTCTGCTTGTTGGGGATTCATAGCTTGTATTGAGCAGTCCACATTTATTAACTAACCCCCCAGTTGGAGCTCAGCTGAGCTATATTCACTTGCCTGGAGTTTGCTGCTCTCTAGCACTGTGAGGCTTTGCAATTTGAGCTGTTAGGGGAGGGGGCTCCCAGCTTTTATCCACAGTTTTTACTTACAGATTTTATGCTTCAATCTCAGGCATTCTTCCCAATTCAGTTGGCGTATGATGAGTGGACAGTCATGTTTTCCCCCCCACAGTTATTCCAGATTATTCACTAGTTATTCCTGGTTGTTTATTAGTTGTTCCAGGGGACAAACTAGGTTCCACTCCTCTCTGTGCTGACAAGTTCTTCCCATTTCATGTGCTTTTTAGCCATTTTTATATCCTTTTTTTGAGAAATGTTTATTTAAGACTTTTGCCCATTTTTAAATTGAGTTGTTTGTCTTTTTAGTACTGAATTGTAGGATTTATTTATATATTCTGGATATTAAAGACTTATGAAGTATGTGGTTTCCAAATATTTCCCATTGAATAAGTTGTCTTTTCACTTTCATTATAAACTCTTTTGATGCTTAAAAGTTTCTATTTTTTTTGAGATCCCATTCATCTATTTGCTTTTTCTATTTGCTACTTGTATTTTGATGCAAAGTCTAAGAAACCATTGCCTAATACAAGATCCTATAAATGCTTCCCTACATTTTCTTCTAGAAAATTTATACTCATGATTCTTACATTTAGGTCTTTGATCCACTTTGAGTTGTTTTTTTTGTATACAGTGTGAGGTAAGGGTCCCTTCTTTATTCTTTTTTTAATGTAGATATCCAGTTCTTTCAGCATGATTTGCTGAAGAGACTATTCTTTCCCAATTGAGTAAACTTGGCAGACTTGTCAAAAATCATGAGGCTATAGACATGAGGATCTATTTATGAACTCTCAAATCCATTCCATTAGCCTGTATATTTATCCTCATGCCAGTAACATGCTGTTTTGACCACTGTGGCTTTATAATAACATTAAAGTCAGGAACTCTGAATCCTCCAACTTTGTTGCTCTTTTCCAAGATGTTTTTGACTAATTGGGGCCCCTTACCCTTACAAAAAATATTGATGATTGGCTTTAGATTTCTGCAAAGGAGGCTGTTTAAATTTTGATTAACTCTGTAAATCATTTTGGGAGGAATTGACATCTTAATAATATTTAGTCTTCTAGTCCATGAACATGGAATGTCTTTCTATTCATTTAGGTCTTCTTTGATTTCTTTTAGCAATGTTTTGTGGTTTTCTGTGTACAGGTCCTTTAAGTTCTTGGTTAAATTTTTTCCCTAAATATTTGTTTCTTTTAGTTTGCTATTATAAATGGAATATTTTCTTGATTTCCTCCTAAGATTGCTCATTAATAATGGATAGAAATACTACTGATTTTTTTGATCTTGTACCCTGCCACTTTGCTATACTCATCTATTAGTTCTAGTATCTTTGTAGATTTTTCAAGACTTTTTATATGTTAGGATCATATCATCTACAAATAGTGAAAGTTTTAGTTCTTTCTTTCCAATCTGGATGCCTTTTACTTCTTTTTTTTTTTTTTTTTTTTTTTTTTTTTTAAATCATCATTTTATTGAGATATATTCACATACCACGCAGTCATACAAAACAAATTGTACTTTCGATTGTTTACAGTACCATTACATAGTTGTACATTCATCACCTAAATCAATCCCTGACACCTTCATTAGCACACACACAAAAATAACAAGAATAATAATTAGAGTGAAAAAGAGCAATTGAAGTAAAAAAGAACACTGGGTACCTTTGTCTGTTTGTTTCCTTCCCCTACTTTTCTACACATCCATCCATAAACTAGACAAAGTGGTGTTTGGTCCTTATGGCTTTCCCAATCCCATTGTCACCCCTCATAAGCTACATTTTTATACAACTGTCTTCGAGATTCATGGGTTCTGGGTTGTAGTTTGATAGTTTCAGGTATCCACCACCAGCTACCCCAATTCTTTAGAACCTAAAAAGGGTTGTCTAAAGTGTGCATAAGAGTGCCCACCAGAGTGACCTCTCGGCTCCTTTTGGAATCTCTCTGCCACTGAAGCTTATTTCATTTCCTTTCACATCCCCCTTTTGGTCAAGAAGATGTTCTCCGTCCCACGGTGCCAGGTCTACATTCCTCCCTGGGAGTCATATTCCACGTTGCCAGGGAGATTCACTTCCCTGGGTGTCTGATCCCACGTAGGGGGGAGGGCAGTGATTTCACCTTTCAAGTTGGCTTAGCCAGAGAGAGAGGGCCACATCTGAGCAACAAAGAGGCATTCAGGAGGAGACTCTTAGGCACAAATACAGGGAGGCCTAGCCTCTCCTTTGCAGCAACCGTCTTCCCAAGGGTAAAACTTATGGTAGAGGGCTCAACCCATCAAACCACCAGTCCCCTATGTCTGTGGTCATGTTAGCAACCATGGAGGTGGGGTAGGCGAATACCCCTGCATTCTCCACAGGCTCCTCAAGGGGGCACTACATCTTTTTTTTTTTTTTTCCCCTTGTTTGTCTTTTTTCTTTCTTTTTTTTTTTTTTTTTTTAACTTTCCCTTCTTTTTTCAAATCACCTGTATGAAAAAAAAAGTTAAAAAGAAAACAAACATACAATAAAAGAGCATTTCAAAGAGACCATAGCAAGGGAGTAAGAAAAAGACAACTAACCTAAGATAACTGCTTAACTTCCAACATGTTCCTACTTTACCCCAAGAAAGTTACATAATATAGCAACATTTCAGTGAACTTGTTCCTACTACAACCATCAGAAATTAACAGACCATAGTCATTTCTGGGCATCCCCAGAACGTTAAATAGCTTATCTGTTCTTCCTGGATTATTGTTCCCCCTTCCTTAATTGCTCTCTACTGCTAGTTCCCCTACATTCTACATTATAAACCATTTGTTTTACATTTTTCAAAGTTCACATTAGTGGTAGCATATAATATTTCTCTTTTTGTGCCTGGCTTATTTCGCTCAGCATTATGTCTTCAAGGTTCATCCATGTTGTCATATGTTTCACCAGATCGTTCCTTCTTACTGCCGCGTAGTATTCCATCGTGTGTATATACCACATTTTATTTATCCACTCATCTGTTGAAGGACATTTGGGTTGTTTCCATCTCTTGGCAATTGTGAATAATGCTGCTATGAACATTGGCGTGCAGATATCTGTTCGTGTCACTGCTTTCCGATCTTCCGGGTATATACCGAGGAGTGCAATCGCTGGATCGAATGGTAGCTCTATATCTAGTTTTCTAAGGAACTGCCAGACTGACTTCCAGAGTGGCTGAACCATTATACAGTCCCACCAACAATGAATAAGAGTTCCAATTTCTCCACATCCCCTCCAGCATTTGTAGTTTCCTGTTTGTTTAATGGCAGCCATTCTAACCGGTGTTAGATGGTATCTCATTGTGGTCTTAATTTGCATCTCTCTAATAGCTAGTGAAGCTGAACATTTTTTCATGTGTTTCTTGGTCATTTGTATTTCCTCTTCAGAGAACTGTCTTTTCATATCTTTTGCCCATTTTATAATTGGGCTGTCTGTACTATTGTCATTGAGTTGTAGGATTTCTTTGTATATGCAAGATATCAGTCTTTTGTCAGATACATGGTTTCCAAAAATTTTTTCCCATTGAGTTGGCTGCCTCTTTACCTTTTTGAGAAATTCCTTTGAGGTGCAGAAACTTCTAAGCTTGAGGAGTTCCCATTTATCTATTTTCTCTTTTGTTGCTTGTGCTTTGGGTGTAAAGTCTAGGAAGTGGCCTCCTAATACAAGGTCTTGAAGATGTTTTCCTACATTATCTTCTAGGAGTTTTATGGTACTTTCTTTTATATTGAGATCTTTGGTCCATTTTGAGTTAATTTTTGTGTAGGGGGTGAGGTAGGGGTCCTCTTTCATTCTTTTGGATATGGATATCCAACTCTCCCAGCCCCATTTGTTGAAAAGACCATTATGGCTCAGTTCGGTGACTTTGGGGGCCTTATCAAAGATCAGTCGGCCATAGATCTGAGGGTCTATCTCTGAATTCTCAATTCGATTCCATTGATCTATATGTCTATCTTTGTGCCAGTACCATGCTGTCTTGGCAACTGTGGCTTTATAATAAGCTTCAAAGTCAGGGAGTGTAAGTCCTCCCACTTCGTTTTTCTTTTTTAGAGTGTCTTTAGCAATTCGAGGCATCTTCCCTTTCCAAATAAATTTGATAACTAGCTTTTCCAAGTCTGCAAAGTAGGTTGTTGGAATTTTGATTGGGATTGCATTGAATCTGTAGATGAGTTTGGGTAGAATTGACATCTTAATGACATTTAGCCTTCCTATCCATGAACATGGAATATTTTTCCATCTTTTAAGGTCCCCTTCTATTTCTTTTAGTAGAGTTATGTAGTTTTCTTTGTATAGGTCTTTTACATCTTTGGTTAAGTTGATTCCTAGGTACTTGATTTTTTTAGTTGCTATTGAAAATGGTATCTTTTTCTTGAGTGTCTCTTCAGTTTGTTCATTTCTAGCATATAGAAACATTACTGACTTATGTGCATTAATCTTGTATCCCGCTACTTTGCTAAATTTGTTTATTAGCTCTAGTAGGTGTATCGTTGATTTCTCAGGGTTTTCTAGATATAAGATCATATCATCTGCAAACAATGACAGTTTTACTTCTTCTTTTCCAATTTGGATGCCTTTTATTTCTTTGTCTTGCCGGATTGCCCTGGCTAGCACTTCCAGCACAATGTTGAATAACAGTGGTGACAGCGGGCATCCTTGTCTTGTTCCTGATCTTAGAGGGAAGGCTTTCAGTCTCTCACCATTGAGTACTATGCTGGCTGTGGGTTTTTCATATATGCTCTTTATCATGTTGAGGAAGTTTCCTTCAATTCCTACCTTTTGAAGTGTTTTTATCAAAAAGGGATGTTGGATTTTGTCAAATGCTTTTTCAGCATCTATTGAGATGATCAATTGATTTTTCCCTTTCGAGTTTTTAATGTGTTGTAATACATTGATTGTTTTTCTGATGTTGAACCATCCTTGCATGCCTGGAATGAACCCCACTTGGTCATGGTGTATGATTTTTTTAATGTGTCTTTGGATTCGATTTACAAGTATTTTGTTGAGGATTTTTGCATCTATATTCATTAGGGAGATTGGCCGGTAGTTTTCCTTTTTTGTAGCATCTTTGCCTGGTTTTGGTATTAGATTGATGTTAGCTTCATAAAATGAGTTAGGTAGTGTTCCATTTTTTTCAATGTTTTGAAAGAGTTTGAGTAAGATTGGTGTCAGTTCTTTCTGGAAAGTTTGGTAGAATTCCCCTGTGAAGCCATCTGGCCCTGGGCATTTATTTGTGGGAAGATTTTTGATGACTGATTGGATCTCTTTGCTTGTGATGGGTTGGTTGAGGTCTTCTATTTCTTCTCTGGTCAGTCTAGGTTGTTCATATGTTTCCAGGAAATTGTCCATTTCTTCTACATTATCCAGTTTGTTGCCATACAGTTGTTCATAATATCCTCTTATAATTTTTTTAATTTCTTCAGGATCTGCAGTTATGTCACCTTTTTCATTCATTATTTTGTTTATATGGGTCTTCTCTCTTTTTGATTTTGTCAGTCTAGCTAGGGGCTTGTCAATCTTGTTGATCTTCTCAAAGAACCAACTTTTGGTGATATTTATCCTTTCTATTGTTTTTTTGTTCTCTATGTCATTTATTTCTGCTTTAATCCTTGTTATTTCTTTTCTTCTACTTGGTTTAGGATTGGTTTGCTGTTCATTTTCTAGCTTCTTCAGTTGATCCATTAGTTCTTTGATTTTGGCTCTTTCTTCCTTTTTAATATATGCGTTTAGTGCTATAAATTTCCCCCTTAGCACTGCTTTTGCTGCATCCCATAGGTTTTGGTATGTTGTGTTCTCATTTTCATTCGTCTCTATATATTTAGCAATTTCTCTTGCTATTTCTTCTTTAACCCACTGATTGTTTAGGAGTGTGTTGTTTAACCTCCAGGTATTTGTGAATTTTGTAAGTCTCTGATGGTTATTGACTTCTAATTGTATTCCATTGTGGTCAGAGAATGTGCTTTGAATAATTTCAAACTTTTTAAATTTATTGAGGCTTGTTTTATGTCCCAGCATATGATCTATTCTGGAGAAAGTTCCGTGAGCACTAGAAAAGTATGTGTATCCTGGTGATTTGGGATGTAATGTCCTGTAGATGTCTGTTAAATCTAATTCATTTATCAGATTGTTTAGGTTTTCAATTTCCTTATTGGTCTTCTGTCTGGTTGATCTATCTATAGGAGAGAGTGATGTGTTGAAGTCTCCCACAATTATTGTGGAAACATCAATTGCTTCCTTTAGTTTTGCCAATGTTTCTCTCATGTATTTTGTGGCACCTTGATTGGGTGCATAGACATTTACGATTGTTATTTCTTCTTGCTGAATTGCCCCTTTTATTAGTATGTAGTGGCCTTCTTTGTCTCTCAAAACATCCCTGCATTTGAAGTCTATTTTATCTGAGATTAATATTGCTACACCTGCTTTCTTTTGGCTGTAGCTTGCATGAAATATTTTTTTCCATCCTTTCACTTTCAATTTCTTTGTGTCCCTGTGTCTAAGATGAGTCTCTTGTATGCAACATATTGATGGTTCATTTTTTTTGATCCATTCTGCGAATCTATATCTTTTAATTGGGGAGTTTAATCCATTTACATTCAACGTTAAAACCGTGAAGGCATTTCTTGAATCGGCCATCTTATCCTTTGGGTTATGTTTGCCATATTTTTCCCTCTCTCTATTAATATCCTTTATTGTACCCATACCGAATCTCTTTAGTACTGAACCTTTCTCCAAGTCTCTCTGTCCTGTCTTTGTTTCTCTGTCTGTAGGGCTCCCTTTAGTATCTCCAGTAGGGCAGGTCTCTTGTTAGCAAATTCTCTCAGCATTTCTTTGTCTGTGAAAAATTTAAGCTCTCCCTCAAATTTGAAGGAGAGCTTTGCTGGATAAAGTATTCTTGGCTGGAAATTCCTCTCTCTCAGAATTTTAAATATATCGTGCCATTGTCTTCTCGCCTCCATGGTGGCTGCTGAGTAGTCACTACTTAGTCTTATGCTGTTTCCTTTGTATGTGGTGAATTGCTTTTCTCTTGCTGCTTTCAGAACTTGCTCCTTCTCTTCTATGTTTGACAGTGTGATCAGTATATGTCTCGGAGTGGGTTTTTTTGGATTTATTCTATTTGGAGTTCGCTGAGCATTTATGATTTGTGTATTTATGTTGTTTAGAAGATTTGGGAAGTTTTCCCCAACAATTTCTTTGAATACTCTTCCTAGACCTTTACCCTTTTCTTCCCCTTCTGGGACACCAATGAGTCTTATATTCGGACGCTTCATATTATCTATCATATCCCTGAGGTCCATTTCGAGTTTTTCAATTTTTTTCCCATTTTTTCTTTTATGCTTTCATTTTCCATTCTGTCATCTTCCAGGTCACTGATTCGTTGTTCAACTTCCTCTAGTCTTGTACTATGAGTGTCCAGAATCTTTTTAATTTGGTCAACAGTTTCTTTAATTTCCATAAGATCATCCATTTTTTTATTTAGTCTTGCAATGTCTTCTTTATGCTCTTCTAGGGTCTTCTTGATTTCCTTCATATCCCGTACTAGGGTCTCATTGTTCATCTTTAGTTCTTTGAGTAGCTGCTCTAGGTGTGTCTCTTCTGGTCTTTTGATTTGGGTGCTTGGGCTTGGGTTATCCATATCGTCTGGTTTTTTCATATGCTTTATAATTTTCTGTTGTTTTTGGCCTCGTGGCATTTGCTGTCCTTGATAGGGTTCTTTTAGGGTTTGTAGACCAGTTGAAGTCCTTATCTCTAGTTTATCAGATCTACAGCTTCGTGGAGTACACTTTCTCTAACTAACCAGCAGGTGGCGTCCACGAGCCACCTGTTCTCCACAAGCCAGATCTCCCCTGCTTAGCCTTTTTGGTGAGTGGGGGAGTGAGTCTTGTGGGGCCCAATTGGTGTCCCAAGCTTGCGTGTGTAGTTGGTGTTGCCTGCCCTGTATGTGGGGCGTGTTTCTGGGCAGTCGGGGAGGGGGGGTGGCCCTAACAATCAAATCTCCCTGATGATCCTAGAGTTTTAAAGCTACTGCAATAGTCTAATCCTTCAGTTCAGTCCTGCCACAGTTTGTCTCTGCCACTGACCCACAAGTCTTTGGTATTGGCGTATGGCTCCTGAGACTTGCAAGTGGGCCCCTCTTCCAGGCTGTGCACCCCGGGTCCTCTGTTGAGGGATGACTGTGCTATGTCACAGGTGAGTGCCGTCCCCCCAGGGCAGTTCTGGGCTGCTGGGCTGTGTTGGGAGGCTCCCAGTCTGCTCAAATGATGGCTGAATGGGGCTCTGTTAATTCACACTGCTCCCCCTTCCCAGCTCTGGGACATTCAGCTGAGGTTGCAGGGAAGGCTAATGTCCACGCCCAGTTTTGTGGTGTGTGCCTGTTATTTGAAGCACTTCCGTCACACTGGGTTGTCTGGGGCAGCTCTGGGCTATGGGGCTGGCGATGGGCAGGAGTGTTTCCTGTCCACCAGGATGGTGGCTGTGAGCGGACACCCCCCTTTTCTTGGGAAGTTGTGTTGTTTAGTGAATTTTCTCAGCCACTGGATTATTGCCTTTTGTCTCAGAGCTCTCTTATTTCTGCTCTTGACTTGACGTGCCCAAATTTCAATTCTTTGAAGCTTTCTGTATTGAGCTTCTTAGAGTAATTGTTTTAGAAAAAGCAAAAAGGATTTAAAAAAAAAAAAAACAAAAAAAAAAAAACAGCCCTCCTCAGAGATCTAATGGGTTATTGAAATGCTAATAGACAAAGCAACCAGGGCCATTAAGGAAAGGTGCCCTGGGCAGAGAGATCAGCCTTGCTTCGGGATTTGCATATGCGCCTCAAGGCCTGATCTCCGCCCTTCCCCTTTCTGTGTTCACCAGAACTCCAAAAATCCTCTGCTTTTACTTTGGAGCTTCTCGTGTTGTTTTCCTTCTATGCCCGTCTCCTCTCTGCTGGGCTGGCTGCTCTCAGAGTCTCTGGTGTCTGGCCTCAGTCTATCTATGGTTGGAGTTTGAATCAGTAGAATGAGCTTCTGATGAGAGCAGCCACTGCAATTCTCCCTTCTCCTTCCTGGAGCTGACAGCCCCTCCTCCCCTGGGACTGAGCCTGGCAGGGAGGGGCGCGGGTCCCCTGGCCGCAAAAACTTACAGATTTCGCTGATCTCAGCAGTTCCACGTTTTCATGAGTGTTGTATGAAGTATGCCCAAAGACAGATTGCTCTGTGGTGTCCAGTCCACGCAGTTCCTGGCTTTTTACCTACTTTCCTGGAGGAGTAACTAAAACATACAGCTCACCAGTCTGCCATCTTGCCCCGCCTCTTGCCTTTTACTTCTTTTACTTGCCTTTCTGCTCTGGCTAGAGCTTCCACCACAATGTTGAATAGCAATGTTGACAGTGGGCATCTTTGTCTTGTTCCAGATCTTAGAAGAAAGTTTTCAGTCTTTCACCACTGAGTACAATGTTAGCTGTGTAGTTTTCATATATGCCCTTAATCATGTTGAGGAAATTTGGTTCTATTCCTATTTTTCTAAGGTTTTTATCAAGAAAGTATGCTGTATATTGTTAAATACCTTTTATTCATCAATGGAGACAATCATATTTTTTTTCCTTTTTTTAATATGATGTATTACATTTTCTCATGTTGAACTATGCTTGCATACATGAGACAAAACCCATTTGATCATGATATATAATTCTTTTAATGTGAAGTTTGATTCAGTTTGCAAGTTTTTTTTTTTGTTTTGTTTTTTTTTTTTTGCACCTGTATATGTTAGATAAATTGGTCTGTAATTTTCTTTCCCGGTAGTATCTTTATCTGGCTTTGTTATTAGGGTGATGCCTCATAGAATCAGTTAGAGAGTATTCCCACCTCGTCAGTTTTTTGGAAGGATCTGAGCAGGATTGGTGTTAATTCTCCTTGCAATGATTGGCAGAATTCACCTGTGAAGTCAGCTGGTTCTGGGCTTTTCTTTTTGGGAGGTTTTTGATGACTTCAACATATGTTATGTTCCTGTTTTTGCTCATCTGAAGATATTTACTGATCTTTGTAATTTCTCCTTTGACTCATGGATTGTTTCAGTATATGTTATTTAACGTTCATATATTTGTTGTTTTCCAGATCTCCACCTCTCATTGTATTCCAGCTTCATTCCATTGTGATCAGAGAAGATGCTTTTGTATAATTTTAATCTTTTCAAATATATTGAGACTGGTTTTATGACCCAACATGTGGTCCATCCTGGAGAATGATCCATGCACACCTGAGAAGAATGTATATCCAGCTGTGTTGTTCTGTATATGTCTGTTAGGTCTAGATCATTTATCATGTTATTCAAATTCTCCTATTGATTTCTCTCTAGATGTTCTATCTGTTGATGGCAATGATGAATTGAAGACTCCAGCAATTATTGTAGAGATGTCTATTTATCCCTTCAGTTTTGCCAGTGTTTGCCTTATTTTGCTGTACTTTGTGGCACCCTGGTTAGATGCAAAAATATGTATTATTGTCATTTCTTCTTTGTGAATTGCCCCTTTTGTTAATATATAGTGTCCTTCTCTGTCTCTTATAAATGCTTTTGACTTCAAGTCAATTTTGTCTGATATTAGTATATCTATCCTTTCTCCTTCATTGGTTACTGTTTTCATGGGAAATCTTTTTCCATCTGTTCACTTTGTCCATTTTGTGTCTTTGCATCTAAAGAGAGTCTCCTTTAAATAACATATAGTTAGTTACATGATGCTTTTTTTAATCCATTCTGCCTATTTTTGTCATTTTATTGGGAAATTTCATCCATTAAATCCATTTAATCAGTGTCATTACTGTAAAAGCAGAACTTACTTTAGCCATTTTGTCCTTTGGTTTCTATATGTCCTATCTTGTTTTTTGGTTTTAAAGTCTCTTTTTCCTTTATTGTAACTTCCTTTCCTGTATAGTTAATCTGTTTTGTAAAGTAACTGACTGATCCCTTTCTTATTATAGTTTCTGTATATATTTTTAAATATTTTCTTTGTGATGACCCTTGGGATTATTTTTCACAGCCTACTTCCATAACCTACTAATTTGAAAAGATACCAATTATCTTCAACAACATACATTTTCTCTGCTCCCATTTCCATCTGTATCCTGCCCTGGGGAGCCAGCTGGGGTCAATTCAGAAAGGTGGATCAATCCAGAAAAATCCATTTTGCATTCAGGTGGTCCAGACAACAGGAAATGCAATGAGTGTCTGCATCTCTTGTCATTGGCTCTGCCATGTTCTCTCCACCCATCCACCCCTACTCCAAGTGCCCTTTTTTGTGTAGCATGTAGCATGAGTTGGTGGCTTGTGTGCCTCCCTGGTCTCTGCAGACTTGTTTTTCCGTGACTGGATATGCATGGGGTTCTAACTCACTGCTGTGGGTAGCTCTATAGTCTTCCTTCACAGCTGGAGATATCTGGGTCCTGCTGCCTCTGTATGACTCCCAACCTGTGCAGTACCATTTGAGGGGGAATGGTGGGTTTCAGATAGGAAATTTCCTCCCTCTTGGAGATTATTTTCTTTTTCTTGGATTCAACATTTTTGCATCCCTCTCCAGTCTCTATTATCTTCCAGAGTTCCCAGCTAGTGGGATTTGTCCTTTTTTTTGCTGATTCTGACAAAAGATTTTTTCCAGAGGATGTCTTATATCACCATGCTGATGCTGTCACCCCTCCCAAATTCCTTTCTTTATAAAGTGTCCAGAAAGTATTAAGACCCATCCTCATTCAATTTGGTCACATCTTAATTGATAATGACATCTTCACAAGGCCTTATTTACAAGTTCATCTCTTCTACAGGAACTCAGATTAAAATTATAAGATGTCTTTCATTGAGGTACATTATTCAATTTAACAAAACCCAAAATAAAGACTTCCTCCATTTAAAAATATTATTAAAAAATAATTTTAAATAACTCCAAAAATGCCAAATATATGGAAAGACCACAGTTTACTCAACTAATTCCCTAAGGTAACTGGGGTATATATTGTTTAATTTATTTTTGTATGTAGTTACAGAGGTACATTTAGTTTTTATTCTCACATATATAATGTATAGTATTTAATAATATCTATACCACTGTACATGTGATATTTTAGTAAAATAAATTTATTATTGTAATGTATAGCAATACAGAAAGAGAAAATGTACAAAAAAGTATGTATTACCTTACCTTTCCCATACCACCGCTGTTAATATTTTGTTATATTCCCTTCCAGTACATTTTCATGTCATACATATTCTACTATAGTGTTAAAAATACATTACTAATTAAATATCTCCCTTGCCCCTTTAATAATTGTATAGGCACTGCATAGTTAAGTACATGCACCCAAATAACATTAACTTTTCCAGAGTGAGTAGAAATGGAAGCCCTTGGCCCACTGCCTTCAGTTCTTCTCTGCCCATACTGCATCGTTCATGAACAAAGGCCCCAAATGCATTTTTATGGACGCTCCAGATGGCTTGTCTAAACTCCAGCCAAATCTGCACCCTCTCCAAAAACAACTACTCTTTGGACACCCCTCAGTTTTAGGAATACTTGTGCTTGTGGTACTATCTGCATTCAGGACCTGGGAAAAGAACTGAGCAGTCACTGAAGGTGTGCCTCAGGGCCACTTTGGACATTCTGAGGTTTTGGTTCCCTGTGATTGGTCTAAAAAAGAAAATTTGTGATCTCAGTGGGTATAACACTTTGGTCTTTGAGACTCCTCACTCAGTGTGTAGCACCAAAGCAGGGGTTTGCTAAAGATCAATTTGCTTGGTAGAAGGCTATATTGGTCAGGTTCTCAGGGTGGTTTTGTTAATAGTAATGTCCATAACAAAACATAAGTATTTCTTCTTTCTCTACCTACAATCAGTATCTCACACAAGGCCAGAATGATATGTTAAACATTGGATCTATCAAACTCAACACCTTGATTAAAACCTTCCAAAACCTATCTCTGTACTTCTGATAATAACCTCATGGTAATTCTCTACCATGGCTGTGTTGAAAGTCAAGTAAGAGTCAAATTTGCAGATTTTACTTGGGGCACCTAAATCTACAGTGTAAAGAAAGTATAAAACAAATAATGTTGAATTTAGCATCAACTTCCCAGAAGGCATAGGAATGATGTCCAAGGACACTTTGGGCATATTGAACTATGTTTCATGCATAGAGCTTCTCTCTCTCAGCTCCTGTGCCTCCTTGCTTGTTCTCCCAGGGGGTTTCTCTCTAAGAATCTGGGTGTTCCTCTCTTAGCTTCTTTGGGGTAAACTCTGGGCTTCATCTCTTAGCTTAGAATCTCCAAGTGTCTTTCTGTCTGCATCTCCAAGATCTGGGTCCGTATCAGACTCTGAACTCTATTAAGGACTCCAGTAAACTAATCAAGACCCACCTTGAATGTGTGGGTTCACACCTTCATGGAATTAATCTAATCAAAAGTTCCCACCTGCAATTGGGTGGGTCATATCTCCATGGTAATAACCTAATCAAAAGATTGCACACACAATAGGTACCACCCTAAGATTGCAATAGTGAACAGGCTTTTTATGGAGCACGAAACAAATTCAAACCAGCACACCTCTTACACAAAATTACACATATCTCTGAGAGATAATACTGCTTCTGAATTGGATGATTTAGGGCAGCAGTATACACAAAAAACTAGGGAAGCCCTACCCAATTGGCTTCTGAGGTTATGAGACACTGGAACCAAGGGGTAGTGCTCTCTGGAGCAGAGATGAGTAAACTGACATCTATTCCTACCCACCCCTTGCTATGGCAATGCTTGTATGATACCTCAGCTAATGTGAAAACTGCCTCCTTGTTGGTATGGCTGGTTGAGGGTTGTAAGGCTGTATGGTGTAATGAAGAGAATATACTGCACAATACCCCATGGGCAAAATATGGAAGAGCTACAAGATGTTTTAAGGGGCTGGGAATGAAACATACCATTTGTGCAGTGACTTTTGTAAGTCCTGACAGTGAAGCCTTTACTGCAGGAATGAAAGACATGGCATTGCATACTGCCCCCAAACACTGCTATGGGACTGTCTTATTGATCCTAAGGACAATATGGACAACACATTTCCCTGGCTTCTCAGGCTAAAGCAGACCTCAGAGAGTTTGAGAGGCTGTGGTAAAAGGAGGCAGGAGTAAAGGCAATGGGAAAGAATCCTGGGGTCATGAGAGCCCTAACCAGGTATCTTGTAATAAGATGTGGGTGGATCTCATGGCTGCAGGTACAGAGGTAGAAGCTGTGGATAGGTAACATAATGCAGTACTACTACAACTATGGAGCAAACTGCCTAAGGACCAAAAATTTGCTAAAGTGAACTCTCAAACCTCTGCATCCCCAAGGCTATGTACATAGCCTAATCATCTGCCATGGTCTCATGGCAAGGCTTAGCTCAGTGAAGAAGTCCTGCAAGTGTAATTCCATTTCACAATATTAATGATGTCATGTTAATTAGTAACTCTCTTTCAAAGTTAAAGGAAGTCTCAGATTCATTGCTGTTTCACCTTAAGATTAAGAAATAGACAGTCAATCATGACAATCTGCAAGGCCTTGGCTGTTCTTTCAAGTTCTTAGTGTTGCATGGTCAGGCAAGACAAAACTATACCCTTCTGCTGCAGTTTTTAAGGTGCAATGTTTCCCCACACTGCAAATGCCAAAACAACTAATGGCTTTCTTGGCATTATTGGGTTATTGGAGACCATTTTTTTTCCTTACTTAGCCTAAGCATTAAAACTTTTATATGTTTTAATTATGAAAGGCCATTCCTGGGAATAAGACATCTCCCAACAGTTTGCTTTTGAAAAGGCAAAAAGGGCAATAGCACAGGCCCAAGCACCGGGGGATGTAGATCCAGACCTGCCCTGTAAATTGGATGCAGCCAGTCCTAATATTGGCTTTGGGTGGGGTCTGTGGCAGATGCAACATTCTAAATGAATGCCCCTTGGGAAAGGGGTAGAACAGAAATATAGCCCCCTGGAAAAGCAACTGTGTGCTGTATATAATGCCTTATTGCAAGTGGAGGACTGACCATAAGATTCCCAGTCACATTAAAAAAAAAGCCACCCCTATTCAGGGATGGATAACCAATACGGCTTCTAAGCCATGTTCTGGAAGTGCCCAACTAAGCACAGTGACCAAATGGGAAGCCTGCCTGCTACAGCACAGCATTTTCAGTATCCGTTCTGAGTGCAGAAATGCATGAGATTCTCAGACCTGTGTCCTATATAGAAAATTCAACAGCTTAAGTCACTGCACCTGAAATACCTGTTGAAATGCCCACTATAGAAGGCATGGGTACCATTACTGAGTCTGCTTGATACACTGATGGGTCCACTAGTGGGTGGCCTCCCATCTGGACAGCTCTGGCCATGCAACCTAGTACTGACATATGTGGTGGGAGACTGACACTATGCAAAGCAGTCAGTGGGTTGAGTTAAGAGCAGTGTGGATGATAATAGTGCATGAATTAGTAGATGTGCTAACTCTACTGATAACTAGGCTGTTTACAAAGGCCTTATGACCTAGATGGCAACCTAGAAGCAGGAACAATGGAAAGTCATAGGTCACCCCCTCTGGGCACAAGAATTGTGGAAAGACATCTGGAATGCCTTCCAATGACTAAAGGTAACTGCTTATCATGTCCCTGCCCACACTCGCAACATACTACCTGGAAATGTGGGAGCAGATGCACTCACATTGGTTCAGAGTAGCACAGCTGAAACCAGGGAAGTGGTGGAATGGCTTCATTGGATGAGCAGACACCAAGGGTTTCAAACCTTATGGCATCTAGGCTAGCAGTTCCAGCTGCCAAACATGTGCCTTTATGCTCTTTACATCCTTCATGCTCCTGTGTCAACCAAGTAGGCTACCACAACAGATGGGACACACTGGCCAGTCACAAATCCTGGTGACCTAGTGGCAAGTGGGCTACATCAGTCCCCTTCCACTATCAAAGGGGGCAAGGTATGCTTTTACTGCCTTGGACATGGATACATGACTTTTGTTAACTTTCCTGGTGGGGAAGGCGAACCAGAGTGCCACCATCCACTGTCTGGAAAGAATAAGCACTATGTATGGCATATCTACATAGATAGACAGTGACTGAGGGACTCTTTTTCCCAGGCCAATGGCCCAATCCTGGTCTTGGATCAGAACATCATGTGGACATTCCATCTGCCCTACAATCCCACAGGTGCAGGTCTTATAGAAAAAATGAATGGTTTGATAAAGGAACAGCTAAAGGAAAACAAAACCTCCTTGCAGCAGTGGACTAAAAAGCTTTATCAGGCCCTAACCTGCCTGAATTCAAGCTCCTATTGAAATACTAACAAAAGGACTGATGTAGGCACTGAGAATAAAAATTAAAGGACCAACAGCTTTACAGCCCAAAAGGGGGAATGGTAATAATTTGTTGTTGCGTATGCCTCAGACCATACAAAACAGAGACAATGAGGTCAATTGGCCTTGGTGCTGAGCTGTGCAGCTGTGTTGGTTAGAAATCCTAAGTCTCTGGGGAATAGGAGTCACAAAACTATTATAATGATACCTCAGTTTATATAGAAAATGGCTGTTAAAATCTTTATCATTATTCCAGTACTCTTATTCCTACTGAAACTTTAATCATGACTATGTGGACCCTTCTTATGCCCAACTTAATGATTTACATAATGGTAGAGGACTCTGAAGATTTGCAAGGGCAGAATATTTAGTATTTAAAACCTTCCAGTAATGTTCCTCTGCCTGGAACCTTGTTATCAATGAATGGAACTCTAGAATGTATCCTGTTAGATCAGCAAGAATTACCTCTTATTGCTCTCCATGAACATCTATCTTTTCACCCTAGCAAACACCTTCCTACATTGGGCTTCATGGGAACTCATGCCCACAATTGAACCCAATGTTGATTTGCACGGACATGCCATCTTTGGTGCTACTGTCCTTCCTTGGACTGTGACCTGTGTGAATTGAACTGTGTGAAACACCCTGATGGCCTGGCAGAATTTATCGCATACATAAAATTTATCAACTATTAGTAGACCCCTTGTCTCAGTGGCTTAATTCCTTTTATTGTCTATGGTGGCATCTCTTTGGAGGTTTATCATCTCTGTGGGGGGTCTCCTAGTGTTCTGTTGTTTCTTATACTGTTGTTGTGGATCATGAATATAATGTCTGTCCCTTAGTCAATGTAGTATGTTGTTTGGGGGTGGATTGTGGGGACCCAGGGCCCAGGATCCCCTCCCTAATGGGGAATTAGGCCCCACAGCACATAGCAGCCTGTGAGTGGACAGAAGTTAAAGGTCATTAGTCCCCTTAGGGAAGAAAGTATATGGGATGGTATTGTAAACAAAGCATCAAAACTCCCTACCCCCAATCACTGTTGATAACAAAGCTCTAGACCCCTGTGTCATGAGACCCTGCTAAAACTCTATTCTCATACCCTATGAAACATCTTTGTACTAAGCCCTTATAAGCTGTCCCTTCACATCCCCACCGTTGTGGAGTACTAATTCCATTTTTCCTCAGCCAGCCACCACCAGGAAGAATCCTCTCCTGTTCACAAGTCCTAATAAACCCATGTCTGTCTTTGTGTCTGATGTGTTCTTTGGTCTTAGGGCTTTGCCAATCCAAGAGCTAGGTTGGAACAAGGAGGCAAACAAAACAAGAAAAAAAAAAAATCACATTCTGGCAATCAGAAGTTCCTCATTATTTTAGAGTCACTAATATATCCCCATGGGTACAATTAAATGCAAACCAAGTCAGTTGCAAGTACACCTGAAACTAGAGAGGAGGTTTATAGGTGAAGACCTGTTTAGTAAAATAATGAGAAAGCTGCTCCTTTCAGAAATGCCAGAGAACTAGCATGTATTATTACCCACCTATATCTCAAACAGTTTAGCAGATAGCATGAGATGAAATATATCCAGAAACAGTCTTCCATAATCCTAGCTGGAAATTAATTGTAAAATAAATCCCTAACATAATATTAAATTTGATAAATTAATAGTCTTAGTACTATTAATTTATCAAATTTATCAAATTAATAACTATTTATCAAATTATCAAATTAATCAAATTAATAACTATTTATCAAATTATCAAATTTATCAAATTAATAACTATTAAGTTATTGTATATGATTTAGGTTCAAATTAATTTTAAAATGAGTTTGCTTAAGGTTTATTGCATAAAGAATGTTGACAAAGAAGTAGCACACATTGTAAACAAATGAGGTTGACTTTCAAATTATTTCAAAAGTTATCTTTGAAAATATGGTTATAAATTTACAAAGCAATCACTATAAAATACTTTTTTACACCATGAAATACCATGAAAGTTAAAGATTAAATAATAACTCCCTTAAATATTTTAAGATTTATTATTTGTCAGTCTCATACATGGTCTTGTTATCTATCATGTTGGTGTCAGCTTATTTCTTCCAAAAAACAATTTTTTTATAATCAAATAAAATTCAACTAAATGATCAGAATAAACACAATTATGTTTTCAAATATTATTGCATGATTAATTTATTTTCAGTTAAATATTAAACATATTTTATGTATAAATTAGTATGATAAAAATAAAGATTTGAAGAAAAAAATAAACTTCTACTTAAAAAAATATGGTGTGTAAAGCAAGTTTTCTCAATCCTAAAGAAACCGTGAAAGGATTCCTCATATATCAAAATTTTATTTACATTACCAACCTAATGTAAAGAAATATGGGAATGACTATATCATTTATAAAGGGCAAACACTGAGAATTTTTCATGAATGAATCTTTTTCCTGTTGAGTTGTATCTATACATTAGTTCATCAAGAACAATAAAATATGACTTCTGTAAATTTGTAGACTTTATATTTTGCTGTTTTAAACATGATTTTCAATTGCAGTTGAAACTCTTCTAACTAAAATCTAATTTATTGGATCCCTCCTTTTGAAAGTTTTACCCGGCCATTTTCTGCTTTGTCTTACAGCATATGCCATTTCAACTTCCTCTTCCCTTCTATACCTTCTCAAAAATATTGTGATCCAACTTTTGGCCTTACTTTCCTTCAAAGCTCTTGACAAAATCACTAATGACATTCAGGATGTAAAATTCAAGGATCAAATCTTTGTCCTCAATTTCCTTACCCTGTTGCCAATCTTTGACAAAGTAAATCACTTCATCCTTTTGATAAGATGAACTCCCCTTAATCATCACAATACTATTTTCTTTATTTCTAACTTACTTCACTGGTTGATACTTCTCAGAATCCTTTGCTGCATTGTGTTAATTTTCCAAAGCTTTAATTTTTTTCAATTCCCAGGGCATAATCCTAGCTTCCAAAGTTCTCTTGCTGGCCTACTTCATTAACACATGTATGCTAATGACTCACAAATTTATAGCTTCAGCCAGAAACTCTAGCAGGAAATCCAGATTTATATTTACCACTTCCTAGTTCAATTTTCATATAAATGTTTAAGCATCAAAAATAATATATCCATCACTAAAAGTTTTGCTATTTCCCACTCCTCACCACCCATAAACCAAATCCAACCACTGCCCACCACATCCATTGCAACTACTGTGCAGTAGCCATTAACAGATACCACTGCTTTCAGTTTGCTCTGCACCTTGAGTCTAGTTTGCACACATTACCCATAAGGGTCATTTAAAATATGTCATGTTACATCACTCCTCAATTCAGATTCATCCAGTGGTTTCCTCCACATTCAGAGTGAAATCCAAAATCATTACCATGCCTCCAAAGCCTTGTCTCCACCTTCTCCTCCCTGTCAAGAGCTCCTAAAATTACACTTATTTCTCATTGTGTCTCAGCTACCCTAGCATTCCTTTGGTTTTTAGACTCAGAAGCTGTTTCTTTGTTATTCATTGCAAAGACTGGGAGGGGTCAGTCTTCAAATATGCAATTTTGGTGTGGAGAAAATATTTTAAATCCATTTAAGCTGTGTGGTAAGGAAAAGGGTGATAGAGAAGCCCTCACACCTAGAATAATTTCAGTCTTTCTAATTAAGCACTGAAAAAGGAATACTGAAACGAGCAGAAATTAAATTTCCATATGTTCCAACCCAGATTAGTCCCAAGGCCAGAGAACACACCTGGCATGAAGTTACCCATGAGCTTCATTAGGAACTTGCAAAACAGGGGATGAGTTTTCCTGATGGCAGCCAGTCAAGAAAGTAAACTCAGTGTTCTGTGTAGAGAGAGCAGAGTGCCAAGGGAAGTGCTTATAAAGGTTTGTGACAATGGAGTTTCTGGCAATATTTGGTTACAACAGGATCTCATGAGATTTGGTTACAACAAGGTCTCACAAGATTTGGTTACTAAGTTTTAATGCTTTCTCCCCTGAGAAGGGGTGAGGGTCTTATTGACTATTAGTCTTTCCTGGTCATGCAGGCAGCTGCTTGCAGCTGAGGGGGCCCTGGGTCCTCACACCATAGTAAAATCTGTTAAATGTTCATGTCCTCTTCTCTACTGACAATCACATGCACAATTAAGAAAGTGTTCATCAATTCACACTTTTCTAAGTGTATACATACACACACGATATCTCAAATAGTTTTTTTTTTTTTTTCAGCTGTGGCGGATATCTTCTGTGATCTCTTCACTATCATCCATGCCTTGGGATGCTGTCCAGTATGGACTATGACAAAAAGGATACTTGGTCAGAGGATAGAAATGAAATCTGAATATATTCCTCCACCAAAGTTGCGATGGCTTCTCTCACACTTTTTTTTTTTCCCTGTGTTCTGGAAATTGCTCCATCTTCTCACCCTTTAGGCTTAGTATTAATAGTAGTGCTCAGCTTTTAATATCACCATGACATTATTCAAGGTGTTGAATTATCCTGTGAAATCCCTAAATCAACATTTGTTAAAATGGTAAACTGCATTAATTCATTAGGAATATTTGATAATATTTAATTTTAGATTTTTTCAAATTGTCAGTAATATTTCCAAGAGCATGTGGGTAGTTGTAGAAGGACTTCCAGGTTATTTTTTAAAGTTGTGTTTGTGGATATTTAATTGTGTCTAGCCAGAGGAGAGTTAAAGAAGAGATGGAGGAGAGGTAAAGCTTTTGTATTTATATTTTCTGCAGTTTATTATTGAGATGATTTAAGAATCACTCTAAAAGCCATGGAACAACCTCATGTCAAGTCATGTGAGATCATTAGCATGAAAGTCAATAACTGTCAAATAGATCTGCTAAAGCTCACCCTGAACACAAGTTTTCCTACTTTGAGTTCAAAAGCAGAATTCTAAGGGTCTGTGCAGTCACTGACATTTGGTATTTTCATAAATGACGTTATGGATCCACAGTTATTAAAATTATGTTAGTACTGGGATCAACAGTGCTCATGGCTAAAGTTGGGTCCTGAGTTCCCTTAAAATTCTAATCATAAATTGTCAAAACACATACATACTTTTACATGGAAATTACAGGGTTTTCTCCTTCAAACTTAATGTGTTAAATTATATTAATATATTTTCTAATAATGAATCAACTTATTCTCATAATAAAACCAAATTCTTTGTTTTATAAACTTGTTCAAGTTCATCTTTAGATTCGGTCTAATATTTTGTTTAGGTTATTTACAAATATATTTTAGAAGTGAGAAAAAACAGTAATTTTAATCTTCCCAATGGTCCTTCACTACTTTTGACATGAGTGTTACAAAAGCCTCAAAATAATTTTCAAAATAAAAACTTCCTTTTATTTTCATTGAAAAAGTTTGCATGAGGTTTAAGTTATCTTTACCTTAGATAATTGTAAAAATATGCTTGTAATACCATCATACTTGTTTTTGTGTGTTTGCTTCCATCTTTTAATTTTTTAATTTTTTATTTTTGGTGAGGGGAAGCTTTTAACAACTGATTCAATATTTGCAATTAAATGTATAGAAATATACGACTATATCTTATTGAGTCAGTTTAATATTTTGTATTTATATGCTTATGCAAGTGTACAAATTGATTGATATAATTTTTATGCTTTCATTTTAATATATATTATCTTGTAATTACTATATCCCATTTAATTCTTTAAAAATTGAATACACTTCCAGACTAATTTTTTTTTCAGAATCAAGGAGCAATGAAAACACTTCCTTTCTGGATATTCTGCATTTCTCTTTAAAAAAATAAATATTTCTTTATTTTATCACTGTATTCTAGGAATGAATTAAACCAGCTTTACCAAACAAATATTACTTAATGTATGGTAAAAAGTTGAACAATTCTATTTTATTATGCATTATACAATTTTTAAAGAAAAAGTAAGTACCTGGGACTGTAGAGCTACGTGCAGAGTTTTATATTTTGACTAATACAGTGTTTTTGGCAAAATGTTTTTCATAAGTATTTTAAATAAGATCTCTATCTTTATATATACATGTGTGTGTATATGTATATATATATATATATATATATATATAAGTATACAGGTATGTGTATATATGTGTACATATAAATATATATATATCTTGTAAATGTGAATTACTGCTGGTGTATTGTTATACTTAAGTTGATCCTAAGGATTTTGTTACAGTAAGGGAAAGTCATTTTTTGTAAATAACTAACTTTAGTTGTAGTTTGCAGAATCATTTAAATATAAAAGTTCTAAAAAAAATAATAAAGTTCTAAAAAATGATAAAGATAGACAATGAAAGGGATAAGGGTGTGAAATATACCTGCACATTTATTTACATATTATATGTGTATATGATCTTAATAGACTTTCAGTGCATTTAAATAGTAGTTCTAATCAAGAGAGACACATTTAGAATGTTTTCTTAGTGAATCAGAAAAATTCTGGGACCAGGGGCCTGAGTATAAGAAATGTGATTAATTCTATGAATTTTATAGGTGCTTAAAAGAGAATACCTTTAATTTCTGTTCCAAAACTTTGTTATAATTAAGAACATTAAGAATAATTATATTGCTGTTAAAACTGTTCATTACAGGGTTAAATTTCCTTATTTCTAATACTTTGGTTCTGTACATAACACACAAGTTTTCAGCACTTTCACACCCTTACCCCTTTCATTTCCTACTTTACCATTTTCTCAGGACTTTTACATTTAATGATTCTGTCAACTTCACATAAGGTTGGTAGTTAGTCAGCATAACTACTAGTAGTTATTCAACTACAACTAAGATTAGTAGTTAGTTATTTACAAATAATGATTTTCCCTTACTGTAACAAAACTCTTAGGGTCACCTTAAGTATATCAGAAAATAAACAGTAATTCATTGTGTACAAGATTTTTTTTAACCACAATTTATTATACATTTCTTGTCAACTAACCCAAGTTAAACATATCTATAAATCATTACATATTTTTCTTAAATAGGATCTTATCTTTATTTGCCTTTAGAATTCTCTACAAGTTCTGGGTCCAATCACACTCTTCCTCTTCATGTACTGTTCCTCTGTCCAGGGACTTAGTATATGGACCTTACCTTTCTTCCTTAAATGTACATAGCTCTTTTCTCCATCTTAGCCTTCGCATTTCATGTTTTCTCTGCCCTCCATGCTCTCCCTAAGTACATCCTTGGTCCCCACTTCTTTACCTGAACTAATTCACTTGGTTAAATGTTACATGTCATTCCTACTTCTGTTGAAACTACAGGAAAGTTTTCTTTGCTCCTTAATCTGAAGTAGCTGTGTCTGATCTAAGGTAGGAGAAGATGAAAGATCAGAATTGAATCTGAAACCTAGGTTTTTGTCCTGAGCATCTGGATTCTGGATATCAAGATAAGTCTACAGACCTACATGTGGGAGTCAGCAGATATGGGGTATGATCTCCTTTTAGATTAAAAGCATAAGTAGCAGGAAAAAAGGCAGAGACTATTGCTCTGGGACACTGCAACATCAAGAAATTAAATGAGAAATATGCAGCAATGCTGAGAAGGTACAGCATGTGAGCTAGGAGGAAACTGGAGAGTGTACTTGGTCAAGAAACCAAGGAGAAATAAATACAAAATATAAAATGTGGTCAACTGGATGGAATACCACTTAGATCTCCAATAAACTGAAGATTGCTGCATAACTTAAGGACTTGGCCAAATGGAGTTAGTAGACTGAAATAAATCTATTATAATGAAGTGTTGAGGATGGGAGTCCAATTGCAATGGGCTGAAATGGAAAGAGAAAGAATAAGTGGAGTTTGATTTTTAAGGGAAATTGTGGAGATATGTGTTTACAGTAGAATGACAATTCTTTTAAATTGAAAATGGCCAGGATGTGTATGAATACTAATGAAAACAATGAGAATAGAGGAACAGACTGTTGAGAGAGAAAAGGGGAGTGATTTTAGGGGCCTATTCCTTGAGCAGGCGAAAGACAATGGGATCAACCACAGCCTCAGATGTATTGACCCCTAGTTAAAAGTAAGATCCATCATTACAAGACAGTTCCAATTTTCACAGGTGGACATGCTGGGAATGCCATTACAGATGAAAGTCAACTGGCAGAAGAAAGATAAAGGAGTCTCATCTCCTTCCATTTTCTCATAACACAGGTTTCAGACGAATGAAGAAAGGGGAAAGTAACCTAAGAACCTTAATTTCTGAGGAACAATAACAGGTATTTTGGACAATGGTGACTATGCACTGATTTTTTTTGTCATGGTTTAAAAGTGGTAAATTCACAGTTATGCTATTTTCTTCAGAGATATTCTGAAGCCAAATAAAAATTGCAATATGATATTGTTGCTTTTAACCAGGATTGTGACTTTATCAGTAAAATACATAAAATGACAAGAGGCCAAAAGATGTTAAGGGGAGTTTGGTAGTGAACCATAATGTCATTCCATGGAATCTAAATTGAGCAAAGAGAAAAGAACATATGTTGAGGACAATATGAACATTGGAAAGTGATGTGGTTAATGGAGTCTCTATTGAAATTACATAAAAACATTATCAGAGAAAGGTATTAAAACATGATATGATAATTAATCATGAGTGTAGCATTGTAGCAGGATGATTAAAATCCATATTTCAGAAATGGTGCAATTTTACAATAATGACCATTTCAGAGGTATGATCAAAAGAGTGTTTGGGGATGGATGGAATGAAAAACCGTTGGGTTTAGGAAAGTCAGGAAAATGGGATGCTGAAGAATTGCACAAGGATTAGTGGTGGGATAGAAGGTGTTAAACATTTCAGTGAATATTAAGAGCAATAATAATGAGGTCACTTTTGATGAAAATAGTTGCTATAATTTGATTTTAGGCCCTTCAAATCAAAGTGATATAATTTCAAAATGCCAACAAGGAGCAGCTTAAATGAACACATTTCCTACTCTCAAGCTCAAAGATCAAAATGTTTGACACTAGCATTTACATATAAGCAAATGTATGATATTTTAATACAGTAAAAATTAATAAAGTAAAAAATTTCTTTAGCCATGGAAAGCATCAAGTTGTCAAGAAACTAATGATACAGTAGCGTCTTTGAAATTTTAAGTGCTAAATAGATTTTTGCAGGGGTCATTACTTAGTCTGCTACTATTAACCATTTTTAAAATTAATGAATGATTGAGGTGATGAACCAAAGTGTAACTTTATTAAATTTGCTGATGGCACCAATTTGGCAGAACAATTATCACATTTAAAAACTGAATTAAAATTCAAAATGAACTTGATAGTTTGAGAGGAGCCTGGACATAAACAAGATGAAGTTGATTAAGTTCATGTGCAGCAATTCATTTAGTCTCTTTCCCCCTCACTGTGGCCAAACCATTATGCAACTCTGATCGGAACATTTAATCAAATTACTTTGAATGATCTATCTTCATTGCAGTTCAGTCACAGCAAATGTAAAATCAAGATTTTTGTGCATCCAGTTGGCATAAAAACTAAGGTATTTAATAAAAATAATGATGCTGCTATGTTTTTTCAGAGAATTCTTACCCAGATTTAGAGGGAAATAAGTCTACCAAAAATCACTTGGCACAGAGCAGTCTTTCTAAACCGAAAACAAATTATATACATGTACATTGGATAAGCCAAAACATGACATGTAAAGTAAAATATTATTAAAAAAGAAAGCAACAATAATGGTTACTTCATGACTATAACCTGAAAAAATAAGGATAAATTTTTTTATTGATTTTATAGTAGCCACTTAATGTTTGGGGAGGATTTCCTCAATGGAATTATGGTGTCAGAAGTTTATAAATGAATTTTTTGTGAATCACATGTTTTACATCTGAAGAAACTTGTTTATGAAATTGTTGTAAATATTTAAGAACAATAGACAATGTTCAGATTCATCAGCATTTTTCTTTTATGTGGCTTTCAAACCTTTTGGGGTCAAGGTCTATACTGAGAATCCTGTGCAAATTTTAACACACAAGGAGAGAAATCTGTCAGACATAATCAAGGGTTTTGTAGATTCCCTGAAACCCATGGTACATCTTTTCTGGTCAGTAGATCCAAAGCTAAGAAATGGTAATAATAGTCTTCTCAGTATATGGAGTTTCAGAACATGTGATTTCTGAAGGAAAGAACAAATGACATGTATGTACTTTGGAGGATTGTAAGCCCACACCTCAGCTTATATTTATGAGTATATAGGCTCTTAACTTAAATATGTGTTATTATATTTAGTGGCTGAAAAGTGGAATTGATTGTATATGTTGACCTTTCTAATGAGAATATTCCAGTGGATAAATCCATTTTTATGTAAAAATACTTCATCATAAAGTAAAACATAGATACAGAAAACTACCCAAATCTTATGTATGACCTAATGAAATATTATTAGGTAAACAAGATGCAGGTAAAGAAATTGAACTTCATCAACCGACACAAAAGCCTTTTCCAAGTTCCCATTCCCAAACTCTAACCCCTACCAAATGTCAGAGGTAACCATCATTTGGATATTTATAGTAATTATTTTCTTGCTTTTGATAGTTTTGTTACCCAAATGTTCATCTTTATATACATGTTAGGCTTGCTCATTTTTCTTAATGCTATTTTTTGTGTATAAAATTTGATTGAAGCAAAACAAATACTTCAAAGTGCACTTTATATAAATTATATTGCTAGTATGTTTTCTTTTCTCTGTTGTCTTATTCATCCATGCAATTGTAATTTTTGTAGTTTTTCATAGCTCTAGGCCATGAATCCACAAATTACTGCCCATAAGCCTAACATGGCCCATCATCTCATGTGCAGTCTCAGGAATGGTTTTCAAGATTTATAAATTAATAAGAATAAAGAATATGCAAAAGAGACCATATGTGGTTCATAAAAACTAAAATATTTATTACCTGAATCTTTACCAGAAAAGCTTGCTAACTTCTGCTCTATGGTATTCCATTGTATCAAAAAACAATTTACTTCTGTAAATTTATCTATTTATTTTTCTCTTGTTACTTGTGCTTTGGGTATAAAGTCTCAGACAGCATTGCCTAACACAAAGTCCTGAAGATGCTTCCCTACATTTTCTTCTAGGGATTTTATAATCCTGGTTCTTGTATTTAGGTCTCTAATCCATTTGAGATGATTTTTGTGTATGGTGTGATGTAGCAGTCCCCTTTAATTTTTTTGAATATGGATCTCTAGTTCTCCCAGCACCATTTGTTGAAGAGACTATTCTTTCCCAATAGAGTGGACTTCACAGCCTTGTCAGAAACCAATTGTCCATAGATGTGGGGCCTATTTCTGAACTCTCATTATGATTCCATTGATCTATACAGTTATTCTTGTGCTAGCACCAAGCTATTTTGACCACTCTAGCATTGTAATAAGTTTTAAGTCAGGAAGTGTGAGTTCTCCAACTTCATTCTTCCTTTTCCAGATGTTATAGTTGCAAAGAAGAGGCTGAACTCACCTATAATTAATTATGCCTAGGAGTCACCTCCAGAGAACCAATTTGTTGCTTAAATGTGGACTTTTTCTCTCTAAGCCCAACTCTGCAAATAAATTTGTTACCCTCCCCCCAGTGTGGGACAGGACCCCACAGGTGAGTGAGTCTCCCTGGTAACATAGGACATGGATTCCAGAAATGAGCCTGGCCCTGACATTGAGGGGTTAAGAATGCGTTTGTGACAAAAGAAAAGAAAGGCAACAAAATAAAGTTTCAGTGGCTAGGAGATTTCAAATAAATTCAAGAGGCTGTCCTGGAGATTACTCCTATGCAAGCTTCAGCTAGATATCCCAAATGACCACACTATGATAAGGCCAAGTCAACAATAGTCCCAAAAACCCTAAAGAATAACTGGATCCCTATCTGAGACTGTACAAAAGTTTCACTTACTGAGTTTATTCTTCAGAAACTTTGATCCTCAAGAGCTCTCCTATGCCAGGTAAGTTTGAAAACCCAGAAGCAACAGCCTCTTCAAAAACATCAACCAGTTGTGTTCCTTTTCCCATAATGTCAATACCCCTTTGCCACATGAACAAGTTAGGCAGTCCCTGTCTAGACATCCCTAAAGATCAGGAAAGTGATTAAACTAGAGGAAAGGGTAGCAACAGACAAGATAAAATTTAAGAAAGAATTATGAATACTGAATCTTTGTATAATTTTCTTTTTCTTAGTTGCTAGAGTATTAGAATAGCTAGAAGGAAAGAATTGAAATGGTGGAACTGTAACCCATAACAATCTTTTAGATATGCTCTATAGCTATCTTGTTAAACTGTAATTTGAAAGCTGTCACCTTTTTGAATATATGTTATATTTCACAATAAGGAAATAACTGAAACTATGGTATGGTAACCCATAACATTCTTGGAAATTTCCTATATAACTTGTTAATAAGATGTTAATAACATTCTTTGAAATTTGCTCTCTACTTCTTAAATTGGACTTGTAAAGTTATCACTTCTTTGTAAATACATTATATTCCACAACAACAAAAAGATGTTTTTGGTTATTTAGGGCCACTTAACCTTCCAAATAAATTTGGTGATTAGCTTTCCCAGTTCCACAAAGGAGGCTGTTGGAATTTTGATTTGGTTTGCATTGAATCTGTAAATCATTTTGGGCAGAATTGGTATCTTAACAATATATAGCCATCCAGTCCATGAATACAGAATGTTGTTCCATTTATTTAGGTCTTTGATTTCTTTTAGCAAAATTTTATTATTTTCTATATACACATCCTTTACAGCTGCAAATAGTGAAAGATTTACTTCTTCTTTTCCATTTTGGATGCCTTTTTTTTTTTTTTCTTACCTAATTGCTATGACTAGAAATTCCAGTACAATATTGAATAACAGTGAAGATTTTGGTCATCCTTGTCTTATTCCAGCTCTTAGAGGGAAAGCTGTCTTTCACCATTGAATATGATGTTAGCAGTGAGTTTTTCATATATGCCCTTTATCATGTTGAGGAATTTCCTTCTATTCTATTTTTCTAACTGTTTTTATCAAGAAAGGATGCTGGATTTTGTCAAATGCCATTTCTCCATCTCTGCTTAAATTGTATAGAGTTTCTTTTTGGACTAATTGTAAAGTTTGGGTAATGGATGGAGGTGATGGTAGTACAACAGTGTGAATGTAATTGACAGCACTCAATTATGTAAGTGAATGTGGTTAAAAGGAGAAATTTAAGTTGATATATGTTACTAGAAAAAAGGTTAAAAATATACAGAGGACTGTACAGCACAGTGAACCCTATCATAAATAATGGACTATGGTTAATAGTGCAGTTATAAAAATAATGTTCTTTCCTGAGTTGTAACAAATGTACCACAGTAATGTGAGGTCTTAATAATAGGGTGGTATATGGGAACTCTGTAAATATGCATAAATATATATACTTTTTTATATATGTAATATATTTATATATTATATATATTTATATCATATATATCAACATATATATAATTATTTTTTTGAAAAATGATCAAGTAAGGTATAGGTATTTTGGAAAACATCCTAGCAGTTTCTTATAACTTTAAACATACACAACATATGATGTAGCTATTCCACTCCTATATATTTATCTGAAAGAAATGAAAACATATTACCACACAAAGATCTGTGTGTGAATGCCCATAATAATTTTATTCATAACAGCTAAAAATTAAAAATAGATGTATGGATAAATTGATTGTTGTATGTCTCAGTTTCGCCAGGTTGCCATGACAAATGCCACACAATAGGTTTGCTTAAACAATGGGAATTTATTGATTCACAGTTTGAGGATAGAAATCCAAAATCTATGTGTCAGCAAGGCAAAGCTTTCTCCTCAAGGTCTGTGATATTCTGTTGCTGTCTGCCAGTGAGCTCTAGGGATTCCTTAACTTGCATCCTTGCCACTCATCACATGGTGATGTCCTCTTCTTTCTTTTCTCATTTCCATTGACTTCTAGGGACTTGCTTTACCCCATATCTTTCTCTTTCTGTCTGAATTTCTTCTGCTTATAAAGGACTACAGTAATCTGGATTAAGACCTACCCTCCTTCAGTTGGGCTACATCTTAATTAAAATAACATCTGCAAGAAATTCTATTTACAATGGGGTCACACCCACAGGAATGTGAATTAACATTAAAAACATGCTTAAATTGAGGAACACTTCATCCATCAAATGGCAGAGACGTGCAGTGGAATAGTACTCAGCAATAAAAAGAAATGAACAATTAATTCATGGAACAACATAGATGAACCTCAGAAGCCTTATACTAAGTGAAAGAAGCCAAACTCAAAAGGCTACATATTCTTTCTCCATGGCTGTGTATGACTGTTCCCCTACATCTCAGCATTGTAGCTACAGGTTAGTAGTTGAGCACAGATATCAGACACATCTTTATTTCATTCCATTCACTTACACATCCTTTAAAAAAAAAAAACTCAAGCCCAAGGTTTAAGAATTAATTGACATAATCAATGCAAAAAATTCCATTTTTGACATTCTGGAAAGTACAAAGACATAATGAGCAGAAAGTATGTCAGTACTTGCCAAGGGCTAGGAGTCGGGGAAGGAGACTAACTACAAGGGACACAAGGGAGTTTTTTGAAGTGATGGAAATATTCATCACCTTGATTGTGAAGGTAGTTACATATATGTAAACATTTCTCAAAACTCATGGAACTCTATACCTAAAAAGTGTCAGATTTACTGTGTTAAAATTATACATCAATAAACCTTACTTAAATCAATTTAATATTTTTTTCCCCTACTATTAATGGACATATGGGTGATTTCCAATTTGGGACTACATTGAACAGTAGAGTTATGAAAATTCTTGTGTACGTCTTTTGGTATATGTATATACCTTTATTTTTATGAGTTGAATTGTTGGGCTGTAGAGTGTGTGTGTATGTTTAATTTTAGAGATATTGTCAGTTTTTCACAGTGAATGCACCAATTTAAATTCCTACTATCAGTGTAAGAGAAATCCACTTGTGTGTTTTTTTAAGATTTTTAAAGTGTTACCCATTCTATATTGTTTGTGGGTATAATTGGCATTTCCTGATGAACATTTGTGTATCCTCTTTTGTGAAGTGCTCTATGGATATCAATTCTAAGAACCCTGCCCAGCCTATATCTTGAAGATATTGTTTTAAGTTTCTTTTAAGTTTTATAGTTTTACATTTTGTTATCCATTGTGAGTTAACGTTTACTTATGGTGAGAGAATTCTGTTGAGATTGATTATTGATTTGCATATGGATGACAAATTGCTCCCACCTCAATTGCTGAAAAACCTAGCTGTCTTTCCTCTTTAGAATTGCTTTTGCACCTTTGCACAAAGTCAGTTGAGCACATTTGTGTAGGTCTATTTCTGTTATCTCTATTCTATTCCATTGATCTATGTGCCTGTCCCTCTGTCAATACCACACAGTCTTAATTACTTTAGCTATGTAATAAATCTTAAAATTTGGTAAACAGATTCTTTCACTTCATTCTGCAAAAATTGTTTCAGATACTCTAGTTCCTTTGCCTTCCCATATAAATTTTGGAATAATCTTTTTTGTACCTACTAAAAACCTTGCAGGGATTTTGATAGGAATTGCAGTTTGGAGAGAATTAACAACCTTATTTCGAGGCTTCCAATTCATGAAAAAAGGATGTTTTTTATCCATTTATATTTTCATTAATTTATCTCATAACCATGCTGTAGTTTTAACATACAAATCTTGTATATGTTTTGTTAGTTTGACACCTATGTATTTATTTTATTTTATTTTTTGTTTGTGTGGAACCTTTGTAAGTGGTGCTCTATTTTAATTTCAGTGTCTGCAAGTTAATTGTTAGCATATAGAAATACAATTGATTTTTGTATGTTGATCTGTACCCTGCTAACTTGCTGAATTCAATTATCAAAGGATTTTGTTTTGAGATTTTTTGGGATTTTCTATTTAAATGTTCATGTCATCTACAAACAGGGTCAGGGTTTTCTTTTCACCCTTTATTATGTATAAAACTTTCTTTCTTTTCCTGACCTTATTGCAATGCCTACAAATTCTAGCATTATATTAAGTATGAGTTGTGAGAGTGGGTATTATTTACTTCTTTCTGATTTTATGTGGAAAACATTCAGTCTTTCACTATATACAGTTACAGTTATCTGAAGGGTTTTTTAGTTGCACTTTATCAAGAGGTGGGAGTTCTCTGCTGTTCCTGATTTTTTGAGAGTTTTAATCTTGAATGTGTGTTGAATTCTGTCAAATACTTTTCCTGCATCAATTAATGTGGTCTTTTTTCTTGTTTAACCAATTAAGGTGGTTAACTCCATTTATTTATTGTAGAATATTGAACCAGATTTGAATCACTGGAATTAACCTCACTTGATCATGATATATAACACTTTCTAAACATTGCTGAATTGTATCTGGCAATACATTTTAAGTAATTTTGTGTCTATTTTCTGGGGGGATATTGGTGTACAGTTTTCATTTTCAATGCCATTGTCAGCAATTGGTCTGAAAAGTTCATCTTCATAAAATGAATTAGGGAGTGTTCCTTCTATTTCTCTTTTCTGGAAGAAATTCTGTAAGATGAGTGCTAATTCTTTAAATACTTTTTAGAATTCTCCAATGAAATCATCTGTGCCATGAAACTTTTAATTATTTTTTTAAAGTATGATTTCAATATCCTTAATAGTTATAGGGCTATTCAAATCATTTCTTTGATATTGGGTAAGTTGAAATTTGTGTTTTTCAGGGAATTTGGTCCATTGTATCTACGTTGTGAAAAGAATATGTGTAGAAATGCTGGTTGTAGCGCTAATTATCCATTTTTGTTTCTTTTTTTTCCTACCTAATTATCCTTTTGTTGTCTAAAGGTCCTGCAGTGAAATCCTATTTTATTCCTAATAGTGCTAATTTATAATTTATCTTTTTTCTTTGCCAGTATTGCTAAAGATTTGTCAATTTTATAGATATTTTCAAAAGTAACTCTTTGGTGCATTGACTTTTCTCTGTTGTTTTTCTATTTCAAATTTCATTGATTTCTGCTAACATCTTTCATATATCCTTTTGCAAGCTCTGGGATTATAATTCACTTTTCTAGATTCTGGAGGTAGGAACTTGGATTATTGATTTGAGATTTTCAATTTTGCTAATGGATACATTTAGTGCAGTTAGGCTTTTACTACTGATTTAGTTAAGTGCCACAAAATTTGATATGTTGTATTTTTATTTTATTTAATTCAATGTAATTTTTTTTATTTCTCTTGATACATTCTAATGGATTATTTATAAGTGCTATATTTACCTTACAAATTTTTAGAGTTTCCTGTTATTGTTCTATTAATATATAATTTGATTACATTATGGTGAGCAAAAAAACTCATACTGTCACAAATCTTTTAAATGTATTGTATTTTTTATTAGATTAGGATGTGTATACTTTGACATATGTCCTGTGGTCCCTTGAAATAATGTATATTTTGTTGTTGTTTGGTGGCATATTCTATAAATATTGATTAGATCCTGGAGTTGGATGATGCATTGATTTCTTCTATATATTGATGGTTTTCTAAATTTATTTATTTATTTTGGGGGGAATGGTAGGCTTAGGTATGTTTTTATTCAATTTTATTAATATATATTCACATACCATACAATCATCCAAAGTGTGCAATCAGTTCAAAGTACCATCCTATAGTTGTGCATTCATCACCCTAATCTGTTTTTGAACATTTTCCTTGTACCAGAAAAAGTAAAAATAAGAACAAAATATATGAGTACAAAAGAACACCCAAATCATTCCCCCCTTCCACCCTATTTTTCATTTAGGTTTTTTGTCCCCATTTTTCTAATCATCCATCCATACACTGGATAAAGGGAGTGTGATCCACAAAGCTTTCACAGTCAGTCACTCTTTGTATGGTACATTGCTATACATTCATCTTCAAGAGTCAAGGCTACTGGGTTGCAGTTTGATAGTTTCAGATATTTACTTCTAGCTATTCCAATGCATTAAAACCTAAAACGGGTTATCTATGCAGTGCATAAGAATGCCCACCAGAGTAACCTCTGGTGTCCATTTGGAATCTCTCAGCCACTGAAACTTTATTTTGTTTCATTTTGCATCCCCCTTTTGGTCAAGAAGATGTTCTCAATCCCTAGATGTCAGGTCCAGACTCATACCCAGGAGTCATATCCCATGTTGCCAGGGAGATTTACACCCCTGGGAATCAGATCTCATGTAGGGGGGAGGGCAGTGAGTTCACCTGCCGAGTTGGCTTAGATGGAGAAAACCACACCTGAGCAACAAAGAGATACTCGGGGGGAGACACTCAGGCACAATTATAAGCAGGTATAGCCTCTCCTTTGCAGCAATGAGCTTCATAAAGGCAAGTCCCCAGATAGAGGGCTCAGCACATGAAACTGTCAGTCTTCAATGTTTGTGAGAACAACAGCAACAATCCAAATGAGGAAGCCCAACACCTCTGCATTTTCCCCCAGCTTCTCAGGAGGGCCCCGTATATATATATTTTTATTCTCTGCCCAAATTACTTTGAGATGTGTTGCTATTTCATACTAACCTATGCAAATCTACCAGGAATCACTTCCTGTTAAAAGTTCCATGTAATTATAGTACTTGAAAAAACTGTATGAGTTAAAATGTTTAGGAAATATAGATCCTGCACCAACTAAACATCCTTTCCCTTGGTCTCACATCAAATTTGAGTTTTAAATCACGTTATCATCCTTTACCCTTTGGCCAAATTTGCCCCACTCCCAACCACATCTGCTATTCATATCTCTAATTGAAGCCTGGAGTCTTTTTCAGCCTTTTTAACAGTTGCTATATGTGCTAATACTGACATTCATATCTGCTAAGTTCTAGCTCTAAGTTTCATGTGTCACACAGATACCGAAAGTCACAGGGGTTGATCAGATTATACACAAAGAGATTCATATCTCAGAATCTGGAGACAGCCATTACAATTCAGGAACATCTCTGACTGCTGCAAGGGCCCACAATCCAGGGACCATCATAACAAGTGTTCCATGATAAGCAGTGCACTAAGATTCAATTCTGAATTTACACATTGTAGTTAGTTCATATTGGTGAGGCATTATAGTTTTTGCCTTTGTTTCTGTGGTAGTTCACTCAAAATGCTCTCTACAGGATCCATTCACATTGTTTCATGTCTCACAGCATCACACCTTCTCACAGTTGCTCAATATTCCATTGTATACACACACAACAGTTCACCATTCCATTCCTCAGGTGATGCACTCCCAGGGCACCTCCACCCCCTGCGAATCAGGCACACTGTCTCCATAAAAAGCAATGTGCAAATCTCCATTCATGTCCCTGCCCTCAGAACTTCCAAATATATGCCCCCTAATGAGGTTGCAGGACCTTATGGCACCCACATACTTCGCTTCTTTTGGAACCACCCCAGTGTCTTCCAGAAACTCTTCTCCATTTTGCCTCCTAACTGAAAGTAAACACATATATTCCTCTCTCCATATTTTCTCCAGCACTTTTATCCCTGTTTATATTTTCCATAAAATTTTATAGAGCTATATCCACATATGATATAATTATCCACAGTGTACAAGCAGCTGTTCATGGTATCATCATACCGTTGTGCATTTATCACCACAGTCAGCACTTGAACATAATGATTACTATGAAAAAAAAGTTCTTTAATGAATAATAAAAAAGATAATAAAAATAAAATATCATACAATATAATATAATAGTAGGGTCAGAAAAAAACACCACTACCAAGAATCTCATATCTCTCTCTTATATCCCCCTCTCATACACATTTAGCTTTGGTATATTGCCTTTGTTACATTTAATAGAAGCATATATTACAATGTTGCTATTGACCATAGACCCAGTTTACTTTGATTTTATTTTCCCCAATACCATCCCTTTTCAACACACTGCATGGTTGACATTCATTTCTTCTCCCACATGCAAGAACAGTTTTATATTTGTACATTTAGTCACAATCATTGACCACTCCAGTTTTTGCTAAGTTAAGCAGTCCCAGTCTTTATCTTATATCATTACCTCAGGTGTTATTCATGCTCTTAGCACACACCTCTTTCAGCTTTACTCACAGACATCTTTGTTCAGTATACTTACAATACTATGCTAACATCACACAGTATTATGCAATCTATTTCTGAATACAGTCAATCCTGCTGAACATTCTGAAGTCTTTCAGCATCAAATGCCTGATCTCTACCCTCTTTCTATCTCCTGGTAGCCTGTGTTATCAGCTTTTAACTCTCAAAGTTTGCTCATTAATGTTAGCTCATATTAGTGAGACCATACAGTATTTGCCCTTTTGTTCTGGCTAACTTCACACATTGTATCCTCAAGGTTCATCCAAGTTATTATGTGTTCCGTATCTTTGTTCTGCCTTACAGCTGCATAATATTCCATCATGTGTATGTACCATAGTTTGTTTATCCACTCATCTCTTGATGGATATTTGCACTGCTTCCATCTCTTGGCAATCATGAATAATTCCACAATAAACATCGGTTTACAAATGTCCATTTGTATCTTAACTTTCTGTTCCTTTTAGTACTCACATAGTAATGGAATAGCTGGGTCATATGGAAAATCTGTAGTTAGCTTCCTAAGGAACTGCCACATTATCTTCCAGAGTGGTTGCACCATTCTACATTCCCACTAACAGTGAACAAGTGAACCTCTTTCTGCACATCCTCTCCGGCACTTGTAATTATCTGTGTTTTGGAAAATGGCCATTCTGGTAGGTGTGAGATGATATCTCATTGTGGTTTTGATTTACATTTCCCTAATAGTCACTGAAGTTGAGAATTTTTTTCATTTGCTTTTGAGTCATTTGTATTTCCTTTTAAGAAAAGTGTCTATCCATGTTTTTGCACATTTTCTAATTGGGTAGTTTGTCTTTCTGTTGTTGAGTTGTAGGATCATTTTATATACTCAGGATATTAAACCCTTATTTGATATGTGGTTTCCAAATATTGTCTCCCATTGTGTAGTCTGCCTTTTTACCTTTCTGACAAAGAACAATTGTCCATAGATGTGAGGGTCTATTTCTGAGCACTCAATTCAATTTTGCTGGTCAGTATGTCTATCCTTATGCCAGTATCAAGATGTTTTGAGCCTTGTAGCTTTGTAATACACTTCAAAGTTAGGAATTGTGAGACCTCCCACCTCATTCCTCTTTCTCAAGATATTTTTGGCTATTTGGGGCACCTTGCCTGCCATTACAAATAAATTTGGTTATTGGTTTTTCTATTTCTGCAAAATAAATTGTTGTGATTTTAACTGGATTGCACTGAATCTATAAATTAGTTTAGGTATAATTGATATCTAAACTATATTAACAGTATTTGGTCTTCCAATTCATGAACACAGCATGTTCTTCCATTGTATTTGGTACTGCTTGATTTCTTTTAGCACTTTCTTGTAGTTTTCTTGGTATACATCTTTTGTGACTTTCAGTAAGTTTATTCTTTTTTTATTTTTCATTTATTTTTATTTTTTATAATTCATATTTATTAAGGTATATTCACATACCATGCAGTCATACAAGACAAAGCACACATTCAGTTGTTTACAGTACCATTATATAGTTGTGCATTCATCACCAAAATGAATTTTTGACATTTTCATTACCACACACACAAATAATAAGAATAAAAATTAAAGAGAAAAAGAACAATTAAAGTAAAAAAGAACACTGGGTGCCTTTTTTTTTCTCCCCCCATTTTTCTACTCATCCATCCATGAACTATACAAAGGGGAGTGTGGTCCTTATGGCTTTCCCAATCCCATTGTCACCCCTCATAAGCTGCATTTTTATACAATCGTCTTCAAGGTTTGTGGGTTCTGGGTTGTAGTTTGATAATTGCAGATATTTACTGCTAGCTATTCCAATTCATTAGAACCTAAAAGGGGTTGTCTATATTGTGTGTAAGAGTGCTCAGCAGAGTGACCTCTTGATTCTTTTTGGAATCTCTCTGCCACTGAAGTTTATTTCATTTCCTTTCACATCCCCTTTTTGGTCAAGAAGATATTCTATGTCCCACATTGCCAGGTCAAGATTCGTCCCTGGGCGTCATATTCCACATTGCCAGGGAGATTCACTCCCCTGGGTATCAGATCCCATGTAGGGGGAAGGGCAGTGATTTCACCTGCCAAGTTGGCTTAGCTAGAGGGAGAGGGCCAAATCTGAGCAACAAAGAGGCATATGGGAGAAGGTTCTTAGGCACAACTATAGGGAGGCCTAGCCTCTCCTTTGCAGCAACAGTCATCCAAAGGGCAAGTCCTGTCGTAGAAAGCTCAACTAATCAAACCATGAGTCCCCTATGTCTGTGAGCATATCAGCAACCAATGAAGTGGTGAAGACCAGCACTCATGCATTCTCCACCAGCTCCTCAAGGGGGTTCTGCATATTTTTTTCTTTTTTTTTTTAATTAACTCTTTTTTTAAATCAACTGTATCAAAACAAAAGAAATTTAAAAAACATACATAAAAAAAAAAACATTTCAAACACACCATAACAAGGGAATAAGAAAAAGAAAACTAACCTAAGGTAGCTACTTTACTTCCAACATGTTCCTACTCTACCCCAAGAAAATAACCTAATATAGCAACATTTTTGTGAACTTGTTCCTACCATACCCATCAGAAATTAACAGACCAAAGCCATTCCTGGGCATTCTTAGAATGTTAAATTTACCCATGATAGCTTATCTGTTCTCAATGGGTTATCATTCCCTCTTCCTTAATTGCTCTCTATGGCTAGTTCCCCTACATTCTACAGTATAAACCATTTATTTTATATTTTTCACTGTTCACATTAGTTGTAGGACATAATATTTCTCTTTTTGTGCCTGGCTTATTTCACTCAGCATTATGTCTTCAAGGTTCATCCATGTTGTCATATGTTTCACAACATCGGTGCTTCTTACTGCCACATAGTATTCCATCATGTGTATATACCACATTTTATTTATCCACTCATCTGTTGAAGGACATATGGGTTGTTTCCATATCTTGGCAATTGTGAATAATACTGCTATGAACATTGGCGTGCAGATATCTGTTCGTGTCACTGCTTTCCGATCTTCCGGGTATATACCAAGAAGTGCAATCGCTGGATCGAATGGTAACTCTATATCTAGTTTTCTAAGGAACTGCCAGACTGACTTCCAGAGTGGCTGAACCATTATACAGTCCCACCAACAATGAATAAGAGTTCCAATTTCTCCACATCCCCTCCAGCATTTGTAGTTTCCTGTTTGTTTAATGGCAGCCATTCTAATCGGTGTGAGATGGTATCTCATGGTGGTCTTAATTTGCATCTCTCTAATAGCTAGTGAACCTGAACATTTTTTTCATGTGTTTCTTGGCCATTTGTATTTCCTCTTCAGAGAACTGTCTTTTCATATCTTTTGCCCATTTAATAATTGGGCTGCCTGTACTATTGTCATTGACTGGTAGGATTTCTTTATATATAAAAGATATCAGTCTTTTGTCAGATACAAGATTTCCAAAATTTTTCCCATTGAGTTGGCTGCCTCTTCACCTTTTTGACAAATTTCTTTGAGGTACAGAAACTTCTAACCTTGAGGAGTTCCAATTTATCTATTTTTCTTCTGTTGCTTATGCTTTGGGTGTAAAGTCTAGGAAGCGGCAGCATAATACAAGGTCTTAAAGATGTTTTCCTACATTGTCTTCTAGGAGTTTTATGGTAGTTTTTTATATTGGGGTCTTTGATCCACTTTGAGTTAATTTTTGTGTAGGGTGTGAGGTAGGGGTCTTCTTTCATGCTTTTGGATATGGATATCCAACTCTCCCAGCCCCATTTGTTGAAAAGACTGTTATGCCCCACTTCAGTGGCTTTGGGAGCCTTATCAAAGATCAGTCAGCCATAGATCTGAGGGTCTATCTCTTAATTCTCAATTTAATTCTATTGATCAATATGTCTATCTTTTTGCAAGTACCATGCTGTTTTGACAACTGTGGCTTTATAATAAGCTTCAAAGTCAGGGAGTGTAAGTCCTCCCACTTCATTTTTCTTTTTAGAGTGTTTTTAGCAATTTGAGGCATTTTCCCTTTCCAAATAAATTTGATAACTAGATTTTCCAAGACTGCAAAGTAGGTTTTTGGAATTTTGATTGGGATTGCATTGAATCTGTAGATGAGTTTGGGTAGAATTGACGTCTTAATGATATTTAACCTTCCTATCCATGAACATGGAATATTTTTCCATCTTTTAAAGTCCCCTTCTATTTCTTTTAGTAGAGTTATGTAGTTTTCTTTGCATAGAGGTCTTTTACATCATTGGTTAAGTTTATTCCTAGGTACTTGATTTTTTTTAGTTGCTATTGAAAATGGTATCTTTTTCTTGAGTGTCTCTTCAATTTGTTCATTTTTAGCATATAGAAACATTACTGACTTATGTGCATTAGCCTTGTAACCAGCTACTTTGCTAAATTTGTTTATTAGCTTTAGTAGCTGTATCATTGATTTCTCAGAGTTTTTGATATAGGATCATATCATCTGCAAACAATGACAGTTTTACTTCTTCCTTTCCAATTTGGTTGCCTTTTATTTCTTTGTCTCACCAGATTGCCCTGGCTACCACTTCCAGCACAATGTTGAATAACAGTGGTGACAGCAGGCATCCATGTCTTATTCCTGATCTTAGAGGGAAGGCTTTCAGTCTCTCACCATTGAGTACTAGGATGGCTGTGTGTTTTTCATATATGCTCTTTATCATGTTGAGTAAGTTTCCTTCAATTCCTTCCTTTTGAATTGTTTTTATCAAAAAGGGATGTTGGATTTTGTGGAATTCTTTTTCATCATCTATTGAGATGATCATTTGATTTTTCTCTTTTGATTTGTTAATGTGTTGTAATACATTGATTTTCTTATGTTGAACCATCCTTGCATGCCTGGAATGGACCCAATTGGTCATGGTGTATGATGTTTTTAATGTATGTTTAGAATCTATTTCTAAGTAATTTGTTAAGAATTTTTGTATCTATATTCATAAGGAGTTAGGCCTGTAATTTTCCTTTTTTGTATCGTCTTTGCCTGGTTTTGGTATTAGATTGATGTTAGCTTCATAAAATGAGTTAGGTAGTGTTCCATTTTCTTTGATGTTTTGAAAAATTTTAAGTAAGATTTTGTCAGTTCTTTTTGGAAAGTTTGGTAGAATTCCCCTGTGAAGCCATCTGGCCCTGAGCATTTATTTGGAGGAAGCTTTCTGATGACTGCTTGGATCTCTTTGCTTGTGATTGGTTGGTTGAGGTCTTCTATTTCTTCTCTGGTCAGTTTACATTGTTCATATGTTTCCAAGAAATTTTCCATTTCCTCCACATTATTGAGTTTGTTGGCCTACAGTTTTTCATAGTATCCTCTTATACTTTTTTTTTAAATTTTATGTGATCCACAGTAATGTCACTTTTGTCATTCATTATTTTTTTTTATATGGGTCTTCTCTCTTTTTGATTTTGTGAGTCTAGCTAGGGGCTTGTCACTCTTGTTGATCTCAAAGAACCAAATTTTGGTGTTATTTAGTCTGTTATTTTTTTTGGTCTCTCTGTCATTTATTTCTGCTTTAATCCTTGTTGTTTCTTTTCTTTTACTTGATTTAGGATTAGTTTTCTGTTCATTCTCTATCTTTTTCAGTTGATCAATTAGTTCTTTGATTTTAGCTCTTTCTTCCTTTTCAAGTATGCATTTAGTGCAATAAATGTCCCCCTCAGTACCACTTTTGCTGCATCCCATAGGTTTTCATATGTTATATTCTCATTTTCATTCATCTCTATATATTTAGCAATTTCTCTTGTTATTTCTTCCTTAACCCACTGATTGTTTAGGAGCATGTTGTTTAACCTCCAGGTATTTATGAATTTTCTAAGTCTCTGATGGTTATTGACTTCTAATTGTACTCCACTGTGATCAGAGAATGTACTTGAATAATTTAAATTTTTAAAAATTTATTAAGGCTTGTTTTATGTCCCAGCATATGATCTATTCTGGAGAAAGTTCCATGAGCACTAGAGAAGAATGTGTATCGTGGTGATTTGGGATGTAATGTTCTATATATGTCTGTTAAATCCAATTCATTTATCAGATTGCTTAGCTTTTCAGTTTCCTTATTGGTCTTCCATCTGGTTGATCTATCTGTAGGAGAGAGTGATGTGTTGAAATCTCCCACAATTATTGTGGAAACATCCATTGCTTCCTTTAGTTTTGCCAGGGTTTATCTCATGTATTTTGTGGCACATTGATTGGGTGCATAAACATTTATGACTGTTATTTCTTCTTGTTGAATTGCCCCTTTTATTAGTATGTCTCTCATAATATCCTTGCATTTAAAGTTTATTTTATCTGAGATTAATATTGCTACTCCTGCTTTCTTTTAGCTGCAGTTTGCATGAAATATTTTTTTCCATCCTTTCACTTTTAATTTCTTTGTGTCCCTGTGTCTAAGATGAGTCTCTTGTATCCAACATATTGATGGTTCATTTTTTCTTGATCCATTCTGTCAATCTATATCTTTTGATTGGGGAGTTTAATCCATTTACATTCAGTGTTATTGCTGTGAAGGTGTTTCTTGAGTCAGCCATCTTAGCTCTTGGTTAATGTTTGTCAGATTTTTTTTTCCCTCTCTCTCTTAATGTCCTTTAACATGCCCATACTGAATCTCTTTAGTACTGAACCTTTCTCCATATCTCGCTCTCCTTTCTTTGTTTCTCTGTCTGTAGGGCTCCCTTTAGTATCTCAAGTAGGGCAGGTCTCTTGTTAGCAAATTCTCTCAGCATTTGTTTGTGAAAAATTTACATTCTCCCTCAAATTTGAAGGAGAGCTTTGCTAGATACAGAATTCTTGGTTGGCAGTTTTTCTCTCTTATGATTTTAAGTATGTCATGCCACTGCCACCTTGCCTCCATGGTGGCTGCTGAGTAGTCACTACTTAGTCTTATGCTGTTTCCCTTGTATGTGATGAATTGCTTTTCTCTTGCTGCTTTCAGAACTTACTCCTTCTCTTCAGTATTTGACAGTCTGATCATAATATGTCTCAGAGTGGGCTTATTTGGATTTATTCTATTTGGGGTTCGCTGGGCATTTATGATTTGTGTATGTATGGTGTTTAGATTTGGGAAGTTTTCCCCAACAATTTCTTTGAATACTCTTCCTAGACCTTTACCCTTCTCTCTCCTTCTTTATCACCAATGATTCTTATATTTGGACATTTTTTATTATCTATTATATCCCTGAGGTCCATTTTGATTTTTTTTTATTTTTTCCCCATTCTTTCTTTTGTTCCTTCATTTTCCATTCTGTCATCCTCTAGGTCACTGATTCTCTGTTCTGCTTCCTCTAGTCTTGTACTATGAGTATCCAGAATCTTTTTAATTTGATCAACAGTTTCTTTTACTTCCATAAGTTCATCTAATTTTTTATTTACTCTTGCAAGTTCTTCTTTATGCTCTTCCAGGGTCTTCTTCATGTCCTTCATATCCTGTGCCATGCTCTCATTGTTCATCTTTAGTTCTTTGATTAATTGCTCTAAGTTCTGTCTCTCCTCTGATCTTTTGATTTGGGTGTTTGGGCTTGGGTTATCCACATTGTCTGTTTTTTTCATATGCTTTAAAATTTTCTGTTGTTTTTTTGCCTCTTGGCATTTGCTTAACTTGATAGGGTTCTTTTAGGATATGTCAACTGATTCAAGCCCTTATCTCTAATTTGTCAGATCTACAGCTTGGTGGCATACACTTTCTCTTACTAACCAGCAGTTGGCATCCATGAGCTACCTATTCCCCTCAAGCCAGTTCTCCCCCACTTTGTCCTTGTGGTGAGTGAGGATGTGAGCCTTGGGTCCAATTGGTGCACCAACTTGTGTGTGTAGTTGGTGTTGCCTGCCCTGCATATGGGTCATGTGTCTGAGCAGTTAGGGAGGGGGGGTGGCTTTAATAATCAAATCTCCTAGGTGTTCCTGGAGATTTAAAACTGTTGCAATAATCTAATCCTTCAGTTCAGTCTTGCCATACTTTGTCTTTTCCTCTGACCCACAAGTCCTTGGTATTGGTGTATGGTCTTTGGGACCTGTGAGTGGGTCCCTCTTCCAAGCTGTGCATTACTAGGTCCTCTGCTGAGGGATGACTGTGCTACATCACAGGTGAGCACCATCCCCCAAGGGAGGTTCTGGGCTGCAGGGCTGTGTAGGTGCTTTCCAAGTCTCCTGAAAGGATGGCTGAATGGGGCATGTTAATTTCCCGCTTTTCACATAGCTCCACCTTCCCAGCTCCGGGACAATTAGCTGAGGGTACAAGAAAGACTATTGTTCATGCCCGATACTTTGTGTGCATGTGTTGTTGGAAACACTTTCCATCACACTGGGTTGCTGGGGGTAGCTCTGGGCTGTGGCACTGGTGCTGGGCAGGAGCGTTCCCAGCCTACCAGGAAGATGGCTATAAGGGGACACCCCCCTTTTCTTGGGAAGATGTGGTGTTTAGTGAATTTTCTTAGCCACTGGACTCATTGCTTTGTGTCTCAGAGCTCTATTAGCTCTGCTCTTGTCTGGGCCCAAATTACAAGTCTTTGAGGCTTTCTGTAATGGGCTTCTTAGAGTAATTGTTTTAGAAAAAGAGAAAAAGATACAAAAAAGAGAGAGAGAGAGAAGGGCCCTCCTTGCAGATCTAATGGGCTATTGAAATGCTAAGAGACAAGATTAGGGCCATTAAGGAACAATCAAGAAAACAGAGAAACCGGAGCCTCAGACAAGGGAACTCACCCTTTGGATTTGCATATGAGCCTGGCTCTATTTGAGCCCTGCCCTTCTCCATTCTGTGCTCACCAGAATTCCAAACATCTCTGTTTTTATTTTTGGAGTTTTTTGTTGTTGTTGTTTTTGTTTTCTGTTTTTTGTTTTTTGCTGTTTTTGCTAGCTCTGTCTTCTCTCCACTGGGCTGACTGCTCCTGGATTCTCTGGTGTCTGGTCTCAGTCTATCTATGTTTGGAGTTTGGATCAGCAGTCTGAGTTTTCAATAAGAGCCACAACTACAGTTCTCCCTCCTCATTCCCAGCACTGATGGCCCCTCCTCCCATGTGACTGAGACTAGCAGGGAGGGGCAAGAGTCTTCCGGCCACAAGAACTTACAGATTTCACTGATCTCAGCTGTTCCATGCATTCGTGTGTGTTGAATGAAGTATGCCCAAAGTCAAATTGCTCTCCAGTGTCCAGTCCATGCAGTTCCTGGCTTTCTACCTACTGCCCTGGAGGAGTAACTAAAACCTACCAGTAAGTTTATTCTTAAATACTTGATTCTTTTGGTTGTCATTGTAAATGGAATTTTTTTCTTGATTACTTCCTCTTGTTGCACATTACTTATGTATAAGAACACTACAGATTTTTGCATGTTTTCTTTGTAGCCTACTGCTTTGCTGTATTCATTAATTAGTTCTAATAGCTTTGCTGTAAATTTTTCTGGACTTTCTATATTTAGAATCATGTCATTTGCAAAATGGTGAAAGTTTTAATTCTTCCTCTCCAGTTTGGATGTCTTTTATTTCTTTTTCTTGCCTAATTTCTCTAGCTAGAACTTCCAGCACAATGTTGAATACCAATGATGACAGTGGTCATCCCTGTCTTATTCCTGATATTAGAGGGAAGGCTTTCAGTCTTTCCTGATTGAGTACAATGTTAGCTGTGGATTTTTCATATATTGTCTTTATCATATTGAGAATGATCCCTTCTATTCCTATCCTTTGAATTGTTTTCCTCAAGAAAGGATGTTAAATTTTGTCAAATGCCTTTTCTGCATCAATCAAGATGATTCTGCATTTTTTCTGCTTTGATTTATTGATGTTGTGTTATTACAGTAATTGATTTTCTTGTGTTGAAACAGCCTTGCATACCTGGAATAAACCCCACCTGGACATGGTGTATAATTCTTTTAAAGTGCTGGATTCAGTTTGTGAATGTTTTGTTAAGGATTTTTCCATCTATATTCTTTAAAGAAATTGGTCTATAATTTTGTTTTGTTTTGTTTTTAATATCTTTGGCTGATTTTGTTATTATGGTGATTTTAGATTCATAGAATGAGTTGGGTAGCTTTACCATCTCTTTAATTTTTTTGGAGAAATTGAGCAAGATTGGTACTAATGCTTTCTTGAATGCTTGGTAGAATTCATAGGTGAAACCATCTGGTCCTGGGATTTTTCTTTTTTTGGAGCTTTTTAATGACTGACTCTATCTCTTTACTTGTTATTGTTTTGTTGAAGTTGTCTATTTCTTCTCAAGACAAAGTTTATTATTTATGCTTTTCTAGGAAGTTGTTCTAAGTTGTCTAGTTTATTAGCATGTAGTTACTCATATGTCTTCTCATTATCTCCTTTATTTATGCAGGGTCATTAGTTACGTTCCCTTTCCCATTTCTGATTGCATTTATTTGTGTTGTCTCTTTATTATTGTTTTTAGGTTAGATAGGGGTCCATCAATTTTGTTAATTTGCTCAAAGAACCAATTTCCAGTTTTGTTGATTCTCTCTATTGTTTTCCTGTTCTCAATGTCATTTACCTCTGCTCTAATCTTTGTTATTTTTTCCTTGTTTTTGCTTTGGGGTTAGTTTGCTGTTCTTTCTCTCATTCCTCCAGGTGAGCAGTTAATTTCTCAATTTTTGCTCTCTCTTCTCTTTTAATATAGGCATTCAGGGCAAAAATGTCTCTCAGCACCACCTATGCTTTATCCCATAAATTTTGATATGTTGTGTTTTCATTGTCATTTGCCTCCAGGTATTCACTAATTTCTCTTGTAATGTCTTCCTTTACCCACTGGTTTTATAAGAGGATGTTTTTTTGCCTCCATATATGTGTGAATTTTACAATCTTCTGCCTCGTATTTTCAACTTCATTCCATTATGATCCAAGAAAGTGTTATTTATGATATCAATATTTTTAAATTTATTGAGACTTGCTTTGTTACCCAACATGTGGTCTATCCTAGAGATTGTTCCTTCAGCACTTGAGGAAAAAAATGTATCCTACTCTTGTGGGGTGTAGTGTTCCATAAATGTCTGTCATATCTAGATCATTTATCATACAATTCAACATTTCTGTTTTCTTATTGATCCTCTGTCTAGATGTTCTATCCATTGATGAGAGTGGTGTATTGAAATCTCCAACTATTAGTGTAGAGATATCTACTTCTCCTTTCAGTGTTCTCAGTGTTTGCCTCATGAATTTTGGGGCACTCTGGATGAATATATAAATAGTTATGATTGCTATGCTTTCTTCATGAATTAATCCTTTTATTAATATATAGTGTCCTTCTTTACCTCTTTTAATTGTTTTATTTTTGAAGCCTAATTCGTCTAATATTAATACAGCTACTCCTCATTTTTTTCTGGTTGCTCTTTGCATGAAATATCTTTACTAAACTTTCACTTTCAGCCTATTTTTGTCCATGTGATTAAAGTGAGTTTCCTGTAGACAGCAAATAGAGGGGTCCTGTTTTTTTTTTTGATTCATTATGTCAGTCTGTGTCTTTTTATTGGGTAGTTTAATCCATTAACATTCAGTGTTGTTACTGTAAGGGCAGTACTTTCTTCTAGCATTTTTTATTTTGGATTTTATGTGTTGTATCTTAATTTTTCCTCTTTCTCCTTTTACCCTTCCTGATAATCTTCATTTCTACTTTCTTCTCTAAACCTCTCTCTCCTGTCTTTTCCTATCAGCCTGCAGCACTCCTTTTAATATTTCTTGTAGCACCAGTGTCTTATTCACAAACACTCTCAGTGTCTGTTTGTCTGAAAATATTTTAATCTCTCCCTCATTTTTGAAGGAGAGTATTGCCAAATATATAATTTTTGGTTAGCAGTTCTTTTCTTTCATTATCTTAAATATATCTGTTCTAGTTTGCTAATGCTGCAGAATGCAAAACACCAGAGATGGACTGGCTTTTATAAAAAGGGGGTTTATTTGGCTACACAGTTACAGTCTTAAGGCCATAAAGTGTCCAAGGTAACACATCAGTAATCAGGTACCTTCACTGGAGGACGGCAAATGGCGTCCAGAAAACCTTTGTTAGCTGGGAAGGCACGTGGCTGGCGTCTGCTCCAAAGTTCTGGTTTCAAAATAGCTTTCTCCCAGGACGTTCCTCTCTAGCAAGCTTGCTCTTCTTCAAAACGTCACTCACAGCTGCACTCCATTCAGTCTCTTTGAGTCAGCACATTTATATGGCTCCACTGATCAAGGCCCACCCTAAATGGGTGGGGTCACACCTCCATGTAAATATCCCATCAGTTATCATCTACAGTTGGGTGGGGCGTATCTCCGAATCCAAACATTCCAACTTAATCCCCACTATTATGTCTGCCCCACAAGATTGCATCAAAGAATATGGCTTTTTCTGGGGGACATAATACATTCAAACCAGCATATTCCACCCCCTGAACCCCAGAAAAACATATTCTTTCCAAATACAAAATACATTCACCCCACAATACCACAGAAACTTCAATCATTTCAGTAACAATAGTTAAGTACAAGATCCCATCAAAATCAAATATAGGCATGCTCAGTCCTAATGCATACTTTTCCTTTAGCTTTGGATCTGTGGACTTAGAACAAGTTATTTGCTTCCAATATACAAAGGAGGGACATTCATAGGATAAACATTCCCATTGCCATAAGGTGAAATAGTAAGGAAAACAGGGTTAACAGGCCCAAAACAGTTCTTAAAACCTGCAGGACAAACTCCATTAGATTTCAAAGTCTGAGAGTCATTTACAGAACAACATTGCATCCTTGGGGTTTGAGAGAGCAGGAGCCTAACCCTTCCTAAGGGCCTTTTCGGCAGCCCTTTCCTCTCCAAATGCTTAGGTGAGTGCTCCAACATACCCACACATTGGGGAGACCACCTTCTCGGTCCCACCTTCCTCAAACATTGGGGTAGCTCCCGGATTCCCTTCCATCTCCAGGGCACATGCTCAACCCCTTGAGAGCAGTGTGGTGGCAGCCAGGCTCTCCCCAATTCCCTGGGAATGTGTTCCACACTCTTTGGGAACTCGGGCAGCAAAACTCTTCCAGAGCATCGAGGTGGAATGCCCACCCTCGACCTCCAGGTCAAACTCACCCTGTCCATGCATGTGGGCTGCTCCACTCTCCCAGCCCAAGCCTCTTGACTCCAGACTTCAACCTCCATGGCTCTGTCTTTGAAGAAATTTTTCCTTCAATTTGTTCCTTGTCTGTCTTCTCCAGTCCAGACTCGCAATGGCTCTGTCTGTAAAGATCTCACAAAAATTCTGTTGGCTTTGCATGAAGCATACAGAGGTCAAAGTCATCAGACAATAGGACTTTCCACAAATCCTTTCTGGATAATTCCATCTCCAATCTTGGCTTGTACTGAAATGGTGGCTGGGTTCCATGTTTGGTTATATCCTCACATTGGGCTGTAGCTTCTGGGATTCCACCCCCTGGAAGCTCATAATTTTCCAAGCCATCAGCTTCTGGTTTCTTTGAACCCAAGAGTTCAGTTCTAAGTTTATCTCTCTCTGCTCGCATTTTACTATAAGCTGCAAGAAGAAGCCAGGGTACATCCTCCACACATAGTCTGGAGATCTCCTCAGCTAAGTATTCCAGGTTGTCGCTTTCAAATTCTTCCTTCCATCCGACACCAGGCCTCAATTTTGCCAAATTCTCTGCCACTTTAAAACAAGGATCACCTTTCTTCCAGTTTACAACACATTCACCATTTCTGTTCAAGACCTCGTCAGAAGTATCTTTAGAGTCATATTTCCACAAACAGTCTCTTCAAAGCAGTTTAGGCCTTTTCTGTCAAGCTCCTCACAATTATTCCAGAATCTTCCCCTTATCCATTTAATAAAGCCATTCCAACATGTTTGGTATTTGCAAACTCAGCAGCAAAAGCACCCTACTTCTCTGGTACGAAAATCTGTTCTAGTTTGCTAATGCTGCAGAATGCAAAACACCAGAGATGGATTGGCTTTTATAAAAAGGGGGTTTATTTGGCTATACAGTTACAGTCTTAAGGCCATAAAGTGTCCAAGGTAACACATCAGTAATCGGATACCTTCACTGGAGGAAGGCCAATGGTGTCTGGAAAACCTCTGTTAGCTGGGAAGACACGTGGCTGGCATCTGCTCCAAAGTTCTGGTTTCAAAATGGCTTTCTCCCAGGACGTTCCTCTCTGGCAAGCTTGCTCCTCTTCAAAACATCACTCACAGCTGCAATGAGTTAAGTCTCTTTGAGTCAGCACGTTCATATGGCTCCACTGATCAAGGTCCAGCCTGAATGGGTGGGGCCATGCCTCCATGGAAATATCCCATCAGTTATCATCTACAGTTGGGTGGGGCACATCTGCATGCAAACAACCTAATCCAGATGTTCCAACTTAATCCCCACTATTATGTCTGCCCCACAAGATTGCATCAAAGAATATGGCTTTTTCTGGGGGACATAATACATTCAAACCAGCACAAGGATAAACAGCATGCTCTTAAACAATCAGAGGGTCAAAGAAGAAATTGCAAGAGAAATCAGTAAATATCTTGAGACATATAAAAATGAGAATACAACCTATCAAAACTTGTGAAATGCAGTGAAAACTGAAAAAAATTATATCCCTAAACACCTACGTTAAAAGAGAAGAAAGAGCTAAAATAAAAAACCTAACTTCATGCCTGGAGTAACTAGAAAAAGAACAGCAAACTACTTCCAAAGCAACCCAAAGGAAAGTAATAACAAAGATTAGAGTACAAAGAAATGGAATTCAGAAGAAGGACAACAACAACAACAAAAAAAGCAGAGAAAATTAATAAAACAAAAAGTTGTTTCTTTGAGAGTATCAATAAAATTGACAAACCCTTAACTAAAGCTGACAATCTAGACAAAAAAAGAGGATACAAATAAATAAAATAAGAAATGAGGAGGGGGACATTACTACTGATCACATAGAAAGAAATTGGATTATAAAAGGATACTAGGAAAAATGACATGCCAAAAAAATTAGACAATTTAGTTGAAATGGACAAATTCCTAGAAATACAACCTACACTTACTCTAGAATAAATAGAAGACCACAACAGGCCGATAAAAGTAAAGAGGTTTAATCAGTCATGAAAAACCTCCCAAAAATGGAAAGTGAAAAGCTCAGGAACAGAAGGCTTCAAAGATGAGTTCTCTCAATCATTCCAAGAATAATTAATACCAATCCTGCTCAAACTCTTCTAAAATACTGCAGAGTGAACACTACTTAACTCATTCTATGAAGCCAACATCATCCCAATACCAAAGCAAGATAAAGATACTAAAAGGAAATAAAATTACCGACCAATTTCTCTAATAGATAATGATGGAAAAATCCTCAGCAAATACTTGTAAATTTAATTATATACATCATGATCAAGTGGGTTTTATCCCAGATATGCAAGAGTGGTTCAACATAAGAAAATCAATTAATGTACTGTACCACATTAATAAATTGAATGGGAAAAACCAAATGATCATCTCTATTTACATATAAAAGGTATTTTCATTCTTTCTTGATAAAAGGATGAAAACTCTTTGAAATATAGGAATAGAAGGAAACTCCCTTAATATGATAAAATGCATATATGAAAAACCCACAGCTAACATCATACTAAATGGTGAAAAATTGAAAACTTTCCCTTTAATATTGGTAAGATGCAATGGTCTCCACTGTCACTGATATTCAACATTGTGTTAGGAGTTCGAGCTAGATCAATTAATCAAGAAAAAGAAATAAAAGAGATTGAAATTGGACAGAAATAAAACTATCATTCTTTTCAGAAGACATGATCCTATATATAGAAATTCCCCAAAAATCTACAACCTAGCTGACAGAGCTAACGAATGAGCAGCAAAGTGGCAAGATACAAGATGAACATGCAAATATCAACACTATTTCTATACACTAATAATGAGAAATATGAGGAGGACATTTAAAAATTCCATTTATGATACCATATAAAAGAATTAAATATTCAATGATAAATTTAACCAAGGATGTAAAGGTCTTGTACATAGAAAACCACAAAACATTGCTAAAAGAAATCAAAGAAGACCTAAATAAATGGAATGAAATTTGTGTTCATTGATTGGAAGACAAAATATTGTTAAGATGTCAATAATACTGGAATAGATTTATAGAGGCAATGAAATCCCAATCAAAATTACAGAAACCTATTTGGCTATAATGGGAAACCCAATTATCCAGTTTATTTGGAAGGGTAATGGGCCCCAAATAGCCAAAAACATCTTGAAAAAGAAGAATGAAGTTGGGGGACTCAAACTTCCTTACTTTAAAGCATATTACAAAGCTACTGTGGTCAAAACATCATGGTGCTGGCACAAAGATAAATATATTCACCAATGAAATAGAATTGAGAGTTCAGAAATAGACCTTCACATGGATGGCCAATTGATATTTGACAAGGCTGCCAATTCCACTCAAGTGGGACAGAATGTTCTTTTCAAGAAATGGTTTTGGGAGAACTGATATCCATATGCTAAAAAGTGAAAGAGTACCCCTATCTCACACCTTATACAAAAATTAAATTAAAATGGATCAAAGACCTAAAGATAAGAATTATGACCATAAAACTCATAGAAGAAAATATGGGGAAGCATCTCAGGATCTCTTGTTAGGCAATGGTTTCTTACACTTTACACTAAATGTATAAGGAGCAAGAGAAGAAAATAGATAAATGAGGTCTCCTCAAAGTTAAATACTTTTGTGGTTCAAAGAATTTTGTCAAGAAATTGAAAAGGCAGCATACCCAATGGTTGAAAATATTTGAAAACCACTTATCTGATAAGGGTTTAATATCCAGAATACCTAAGGAAATCCTACAATTCAACAATAAAAAGACAAATAGCCTAATTTTTAAAAAAGGCAAAGTTCTTGCATAGACATCTTTCCAAAGAGTTAATACAAATGGCTAAAAAGCACATAAAAAGATGCTCAACATCACTATTAGGAAAATGGAAATCAATATTGCAATGACCTATCATTTTATGCCTACTTTAATAGCCACTATTTAAAAAACAGTAAAGTACAAGTGTTGGAAAGGATGTGGAGAAATAGGAACACTCATTCAGTGCTGGTGGGAATGCAAAATGGTGTAGCCACTATGTAAGACAGTTTGGCAGTTCCTCTGGAATCTATCAAATTTCCATATAATCCAGAAATTCTGCTGCCAGATATATACCAAGAAGAACTGAAAGCATGGATGTGAACAGACATTTGCACACTGATGTTCATGGTGGCATTATTCACAATTGCCAAACATAGAAGCAACCCAAATACCCATCAACCAATGAATGGATAAACGAAATGTGGCATATACGTATGATGGAATATTATTCACCTATAAAAAGGTATGTGAAGGTATTGAAAGGGGTTATTTAAAGGCATGTTTCCCATAGATCAGCACCACAAATATAGATAGGGGCTTGCATGACATCCTTCTAAGGTATGACACTAGCACAGAGAGTTGACAGCAGAAGGGTATATGGGAAAAATCTGCATATTGCATACTAGAGACTACAATTAATAGGAATACCATACTAGTACTAAACAAATATTAGGGACAAATAATTAAGAGCTGGCAAGAGCTACAAGATGTTTTGGATCATGAGACATCTTTAAAAAGGGAAGTGATGAGGATTGTAAAACTAAGTGATGATAATGTGAGATATGGATGGATTATTGTGGACATAACATATTGTATGTGAACTCAGGGACCCCCTACTTTATAAGTCAAACCCTCAAACGTGAAGCTTGCTTGGATTAAACTTATAGTTGTAAAGGGGAAGCTAAGCCCACCTATAATTAGCCTAGGAGTCACCTCCAGAAAACCTCTTTTGTTGCTCAAATGTGAACTTTCTCTAAGCCTAATTCTGCAAATAAATTACATCACCTTCCCCCCACTGTGGGATAGGATCCCCCAGATGAATGAGTCTTCCTGGTGACATGGGACATGGATTCCAGGAATGAGCCTGACCCTGGTATTGAGGGATTGAGAATGCCTTTTTGACCAAAAGGGGGAAAAGAAAGTCAACAAAATAAGGTTTCAGTGGCTAAGAGAATTAAAATAGAGTCAAGAGCGTATCCTGGAGGTTACTCCTAGGCAGGCTCCACCTAGATATCCCAAATAACCACAGTATTATAAGCCCAAGTCAATAGTAGACCTGAAAACCTTAAGGAATACTTGGATCCCTATCTAAGACTCTATAAAGGTTTCACTCACTAAGTTTATTCTTCAGAAACTAAATTCTTCAGAGAATTCCCATGCCAACTAAACCCAAAAACCCAGAGGCAATAACCTCTTGAAGACTATCAACTAGATGTGTCTCCATTCTCATAAAGTTGACACCACTTTTTAACATGAACAAGTTAGGGTGGTCCCTATCTAGACATCCCTGATGATCAGAAAAGTGATTAAGCTAGAGGAAGGATTAGCAACAGATAAGATGGATTTAAAAAGGATTATGAATACTGAATCTTTACATAATTTTCTTTTTCTTAGTTGCTAGGGTAGTAGAATAACTCAAAGGAAAGAATTGAAATTGTGGAACTGTAACCCATAGTATCCTTTGAAATTTGTTCTATGGCTACTTGTTAAATCGTAATTTGAAAGCTCTCAGCTTTTGGTATATATGCTATATTTCACAATAAGGAAATAACTGAAACTATGGTACTATAATTCATAACAACTTTGGAAATTTCCTATAGAACTACTTGTTAAATCATACTTTGAAAGATATTATCTTTTTGTGTATATGTTGTGCTTCAAAATAAGGAAATGGCTGAAACTGTGGAAATGTAATCTATAATATTCTTTGAAATATGCATTCTAACTATTTGTTGGATTGAAGTCAGGAAATTATCACTTCAATGTGTATATGTTATATTCTACAGTAAAAAAAAAAATTAAAAAAAGAAGGTATGAAGTCTTAATGCATGCAATAACATAGGTAAACCTTGAGGACATTATGTTGAGTTAAATAAGCCAGACACAAAATGACAAATATAGTTTGAGCTCACTGATATGAACTAATTATAATTAGCAAACTTATAGAGTCAGGATCTAGAATATAGGTTATCAGGAGATAGACTGTGAGTAGAGAAAAGGGAGCTGATACTTATTTTGTGCAATTTTTCTATTTAGGTTGATTGTAAATGTTTGGAAATGGACAGTGGTGATACTAGAACATTATTGTGAGTGTAATGAATGGCACTGAATTAAGAGTGTGGTTGAAAGGGGAAGTTTTAGGTCATTTATGTTAGTAGAAGGAAAGTTAAAAGATAAAACATGGAACTTTTAACACAGTGAACCCTGTTGTGCACAATGGTCAGTGGCTAAAAGTACAGACATAAGAATGTTCTTTCATGAATTATAACAAATGCATGATGCTATTACAAGGTGTTAATGAGGTGGTATATGAGAAAAAGTGCACCTAATGTAAACTATGGAATTTATGTAACAGTAGTATTTTAATATTCTTTCAGCAATTGTAACCAAGGTACCACACTAATGCAAAGTGTCAATGGGGATATATGGGAACATTGTATATCTTGGTATCTTTATATAATTCAGAACATTGTAGATATTTGCTCAACTATCTGTTGGGATGCTTATTCACTGGGTTCACTTAGATCTTTGGCTGTGTAAGTGACATGAGTTTCCTTTATGATTTCAAGAATCAGTTGGTTTTCTTACTGGGTCTTTCCTCCAAGGGCTATCTCTAACTAAGATTTGTTCCTGGGAACATTGTATAAATCAGGTTTACAGAAGGCTGATATCAATTTGAATACATGAGGAACCCAAGTTTTCACCAAAATTCCTAATTCATTTTATTTAGCAAGAATATATTATTATTCTTAATAGGAAACACTTTTTCATGTGCTCTGATTTAGGGTGGAGGAGCAAGAGTGTGGTTCTAATTGGCACATTTTATGTTCTACTATAGATCTCTAATTAATGGACCTATGTATAGAAATGTTTCTTACTCTACACTCCAATATGACCTGTTGATTATGACCCCAAATCTCTCCTAAAATTGTTATATTGGTTACCAGTCACTCTGTAGACCTCTCAGAGGATAGTCTGAAATTCAGCATTTTCTGTTATCTTCATTTGTCTATCACCCCTACATCAGCTCTCTGTCTAATAAATTTTATAATTCAAATAAAATTTCCCCAAATAAAAATCAAGGAAAAGTTGTGAAAAATAGTTCAATAAATACTTTTACCCACTACCCTGCATTCATTAACTGTTAATATTTTTTTCTCATTAGTTTTATGTCTCATGGAGTACAGTTCCTGTACAATTTTCTCTTTGTGCTTCTTTGCATAGACTGGCTTATCTTTTGCTTGTTGATTTATTTTGTTTGTTTCCTAACAGATCCTGTGAATTAAAGGATTAACTCAGTAGGCCAGAATTGTCCAATTCCATATATTCCAATGAAAATCTTGCCCTTCCCAGGGTCCCAAGAGATAACCTCTAAACCCTTGAAATAGACTGCCTGATAGGAGTGTCTTTTGTTTAACTTTCACAATGCCAGGTACTTAATGTTATCCTTGAGACTTATGGTGGAGGCCATGACCATGTGGTATCACTTTGACCTCTGGCAAGGTTAAAGGCAAAATTAACTAGGGAAGACACATGGGGGGCCTGGGGGGGGGGTCCATGCCTACCTGACCAACCTCAATTAAAACTGTATGAATGTTATGATTAATTTTCATGTGTCAACTTGCCTAGGATATGTTGTTTGTTCAACACTGCCTTAGATGTTGTAAAATTATTTTGTAGATAAAATTAGCATCTATAACCAGTTGACTTTAAGTAAAGGAGATTATTTTCAATAATGTGAGTGGGTCTTATCCAATCAGCAAGAGGTCCTAAGAGCAAAGAACTGAGGGTTCCAGAAAAAGAGAAGAAATTCTGCATCGTTAGATCAATATCAACTCTTACACAGCCAAAGCCTGCTGATTTCCCCTGCAGATTTCAGGCTCAAGACTGCAATATCTCTCTTATTGGAATTTCCAGCCTGCTGACCTGCCCTATGGATCTTGGACTTTTGAGGTAATTCTTTAAAATGAATCTATATCTAGGTCTACATCTAGATCTACATCTAGATATAGTTATAGATAGATTTATATGTGTATATATATGTGTGTGTGTGTGTATGTGTATATGTGTGTGTACTGTTAAGTTCAAAATAGAATCCACAGACTCTGAAAACCATGATGTAGAATAAGTTTATTGAGCTAAGTGGCATGCATGGCAGCAAAACTAAAAGAAAGTTACTGCTCAAAGCAAAAGGGCAGGGAAACAGTTTATATACTAGCTTAGAACAAAGAAAGGTTATGGGGGATTGCAGGGGCAAGGAGGACATTAGCTATGTGAGTTGTCTGGCGCAGGATGTTCTTGGGTCTTGGACCATAAATTTGCAAACACTACGTTTCCAGGATGTTTATGTAGGAATGGGCTTATCTGGTGAAGATAAGCAGGCTTGTTTTTGTCAGCATGACTTCTTTGCCACAGTTCCTCCTTTCCCATGGAGGCAGGGGTTTTTGAATTAGCACCACAAAGGATTGTTGGTATATCAGACTGCTTCAGCTATTTTTCTGCTTCTTCTCTGTAATTTTCTGGGAAAAAGGGAGTTCAAGCAGATCAAGTTGACAGGTAAAACAATTTACCATTCTAACTTCACAATACGTATACATATGCACATATATCCCATTAGTTCTGTTTCTCCAGAGAACCCTCACTAATATACACACCAAGGGAGAGTTTCTCTGGTTGGCAACACTTCATGTGTATTGTCACACATTACTGGGAGAATTAAGTTCTGTCCATTGGGAGAGGACAACTGGAAGCTTGTGCTTGGCATCCCCTGGAATCCTCCCTATGTGCCTTCTACTGTTGATTTTAATCTGTGTCCCTTTGCTTTAATAAACTATAACCAGGATTATAACAGGTTTTTCTGAGTTCCTTGAGTACATTTAGTGAATCATTGAACCCAAGGGTAAGCTTAGGGAAATCTGGCTACAGCTGTCTTCAGAGGTGTGATTCACTATAATGAATCCAATTCACCAAGAAATGGAGGGAGATAACTTGGGAAAAGAAAGGATGAGAGCATGGTGATTGATGAACTTCTGACTACTGGATGGCCACTGGGTTACACATGATGTGAAGCGGGGCCTTCAGTTATTAGAAGTAAAATTGCTGATGGAATTTAGAAATAATATCCAACACCAAAGTAGTTGCCTCATTGGATACATTAGGAAATGCAAAATAATAAGAAACAAGTTAAATATGCCAGTTCTGAGTTATTATTATCTGCAATAGATAAAATAAAAATAAAGGAGTGTTGGGTCAAATCCTGATGCTACAAAAAGCTTGGAATTTGATCAATCCAAGATATAGTCACTAGCCTCATGGTGGCTACCAAAGGGAAAAGTTCTACTGAAACAACAGATAACTAAAAACATTAGAGAACAAGGAAAGACAAAGGAGAGATCTCGTCAAGGGACTCAACCAAGCAAGGTGGATATCTTTAAATGGCTATTAAAAACTGGGATGAATAAAGTATACATTGTTGTGCTCAAAATAAAGGTCTCATTTCAGCACTACTGAAGGTTGAGTGGGCTGATGGGAACCCTTGTAGTTATCCCAACATGAGAAGACCCTAAACAAATCTGCTTTACTGATCCTAGCTTGGAGGAATAAGAAAAGCCTGAAGGCAAAGGAAACAATGAGAAATGTGATCTTGACTTGTCTGGGATGAAGGTTTGACAAATGAAGCATAATGGATTTTGACAAAACTGCCAGGATCCCATGGACCAACCTCTGGCTGGGGAATAAAGGCCATAAAAATGTGTGGGTAAACAATCAGGAGGTGAAGAAGTGACATTTCTGGGACTCCTTTTTCAGTGCCCAATGTGACTTAAAGACCTTTTGGTAAAAACTTAACAGTGGCAACAGTTTGATAGATAGGATATAGAGATGAAATGACTTACTGTATTAAAGTGAAAGTTGTGATGAAATTGAGAATGTTAGGTTGTACTTTATGGGAAGCGTCTGTATCTCATATCTTAATTTATTGTCAGAATGGATAGTCTGTCTGACTAGAGTATACTTTCAGAAAACTCATAAGTTTACTCTTCAGACAATATTAATTGGATATGTTAAATGAGAACGTATAGATTTACACATGCCACACAGTTTGTCAAGTTGTAAAAAATATAAAATCCATGGTGGACAAAAAGGATTGCTATTTTAATTAATGGCATCTTAGATGATTGCTGGTACCAATGGATTCTCTGTGCAATAGTCCTGAGTAGACTACCGACTGAAGCTAATGGCAACAGTCTATAAGTGCCACACAGCATTGCCCACTGATATTTTGGAACAGAAAATATCAGACAAAGTGGAACAATACATACCACTGGGGAGACAATTACTAGCTTGCCATTGGACATGAATTGAAACTGACTCTATGACGAAGGACATAAAGTAATCCTAAAACCTGAAATACCTGTAATCTCTTGAGAGATTTTGGAGAAACAACCTGATAAAGAAGGAAGTACCCAGAAAATTTCCATAATAAAATGGAAATGGTTTATATGGGAACATACTACCCGAGGAAAACAAGGAGACATTAGTTGAAAGAACAAGTAGCCTCTTTTCTCCTACAGCTGACTTTGGAACTGCATGAGGCTGCTATTGTCACCTAAGCAGTCCCTTATGAACGGCTCTCTATTGACCAACAAAGAGCTGCTTGGTTTATGAATGTTAGTTTCCAAGTCAGTGGAAAAAATTTTATTTGGAAAGTTGCCATGCTACACCCAGTAATAGAAAAATTCTTATTGAAGAAGGTAAGAACAAATCAGACAGTGGGATAAATTGCATGCTGTTTTTCTTGCACTAATAGAAGAATTGACCAATGATAAAAGCCCTTATGATTGGATTTTTACTGACTCTGTGAGGTAACAATAGCCTGGACAGATGGCTGGCAGATGGATTATTAAAGAATTCCAGTACGCAGTATGATCCTATGGAAACAACTATAGGAATTTTCATTGATACATTGAAGTAGCACATGCTGATGCTCATCAGAAAAATCTTCCAGAATTAGAAGGTGTTTGGAACTAGCAACTGTATATCCTAGAGTGTTCAGTTGAGGTGGTCATCTGGGTTTTTTAATGAGTGGAAATGGGGGAGCTGCAGCCAGGCAGAGATAGGCTAATTGTTGACATATTTTTCTTGTATCCTCTAAGCCACAGAATGCCCACAATTACTGTTCCGCTTTCCACAAGGAAGATAGAAACTACAGATGGCTGTGGCAGTTTTTTGGTGGGGAAGCCCTGCATATGTCTGGCAAGTAAACTACATAAGAACACTTCAGGTAGCCCTAAGAGGCCAGAAATGGGTCCTGACAGGAATAGACACTTATGCTGAACTGAGCCTTGTGCAATCGATGATAAATGCAAATGACAAAAGTACTATAAAAGTACTGGAGCCAAAAGTACTGTATTGACTTGGACCTCCGAACTACATTTCTTCAGCATAAGAAACACAATTTACAGATGCTGTCCAACAACTGGCAAAGAGATATCACATAAAACAGAAATACATGCCTATCATGCTTAGAGAATTGGACTGCATAATTGAATCTTTTGATTGTTGTCTAAAACAGGAGAAAATGAAGACACATGTGGCTTATACACATTCATGAATATGTATTCATACAGAAAATGAGGCATGCTCAGATAGATTACTCCACTTTTCTGGGGGAACTGTGGAAGAGTGGGTTGGGGAAGAACTGATGTGACTATGCGATTCTTCCCCATGTCACCTCAGTCTTCTATTTTTCCTGCCTAATGCAGTTGGGCCAGAACTTGGACCACAACTGCCAATGACAGAAGCAGGGATGATCCCTAAAAAAGAAAAAACTGTAACTCTACCTTTAAACATCTATGGCAGAATTTCCAAGGCCTGATGTGGTGGATTGTACCTTTAACACATCTAGCAAAATTGGGGTTGTGAGTGAATGCCGCTATATTTCCTAGTGGTCAAGATAGCCCACTAATTCTGTACCTGTGTGATCCTACCATCTATAAATGGGAATGAACTGAGGAGGAGGCACTTTTTAGGCTAGTATTGCTGCTGTGGATGAACTTAACATCTTGTCCAAAGGTAGGAAATTTTGGATAAAAATCAATGGCATATGTATGGAAGAAGAAATAATAGTGGAGGGTAAAGGAATAAATAAATTGATTATGCAATAAGGGAAATACAATATTACATTAGTGAGTCAAGAAGGGCTCAGAGCAAGACCTGATACTGTCTTTTTGCTCAATTATACCAGATGCTTGAAAGGGTGAAGTCATATGTTTGTCAATACTAACCCAGCTCTTGGAAATTCACAAGGTGAAATAGAAGGCTGCAAACCTAAATGACATCATTATAAGAGACATTTTGGTCATAAGGTATGGTAATTACCTGGACCAACTTTTCATTACTGAGTGGAAATCTAGTAATGTGCTAGCCTCATTTTTTAACACTTATTTTCAGGTTAAAGTTACTGCCTTACTGCAATATGGTATAACATTTTCATTGTTTGTAAGATTACTTTTTGCAAGTAATATGATAATATTGATATTAATATCCATGGTCAAATTTTTGGAAGATTGAAGGAAAGCCTCCTCAGGATGTAATAACAGTGGAAAATAACTGGCCTGAGGAAAAGCTGGCTTTAGCTCACCATCAGCTAATTACTATGCTAAATGGTTCTGAACTAGTCTAGCATAAGGTATTTTGGAGATCAAAGGGAAAAACAAGTATTCAAATTATTACAAAAATATGAAAATGTATTTAGTGGCTTTATAGGAAAAATTAATTATTTCTTGAAATCTATCCCTACTATATATACACTGACCCCTCCAAATGTCAGACATATTCATACTGATACTAATTCTGCATCTGTTATATAAATCCTGAAGTAAATGTAGCTACTCAGAAAAATATGGTAGTTTTGCTACAAGAGAGCCTAAGCTACGGGCCAGGGTGATAGCCTGTGAAATGTAGGATGAATTCAGTAGGTAAAGGTTGTCCAAACCCTGCACATTCCAAAGAAAAGCTGAGCCCTTGCCCAGGTCCTGGGCAATAACCTCTAAGTCCTTTGAACATTCTGCCTCATAAGATAGTCTTTCTTTACCTGGATCTGTGGACCATTCCAGATATTCTATGATAACAATTTGATTGATTGTGGAAGCCTTTAGGCTATGTGGTGTCTATTTGACCTCTGGAGAGGCTGGGAACTGAATAATTAAGGTGAGACATGCAGGCACTTTATTCCTACCTGACAAACCCCCAATTGAATTCCTGAAAACCAAGGCTTGAGCAATCTTCTCTGGTTGGCAATACATCGTGCATGTTGAAGCACATTGATGCTGGGGGCATTAGGTGCTGTTCATAAGACTCCACTGGAAGAGGACAACTGGAAGCTTGTGCTTGGGATCTCCCAGACACTGTTATATGTTTCTTCTATCTTTGCCAATTTTAAACTGCATCCTTTTGCTTAATAAGGCATAATCAGAATATAACAGAATGTATGAATTCTGTAAGTCCTTCTAGTGAATCACTGAACTTGAGAGTGCTCTTGGGCCCCCAACCAGATTGTTTAATTAAAATTGTTAAACTTTAAGGTAATTCAGAACCCTTGAACAGAAAGGGCTTTACTCATTGTTTCCACCCTGACTGTTGTAGACTTTTGTAGTCTTTAGTCCCACTTGTAAGGAAACATGCCTAGACTTTGAAATAACTTACCTAGATCGAAACACCCTTCAGACTTTCACTGAATTGACTGCTACAGGCACTGTGTCACCTCCAAATAACAACATATCTTCTTTTACCAGGTACATTATATTATTTTATATGTTAATGCCTTTGCTTAAATCTGATATGTGCATTACAAAAAAAATCATAAATTCATGAGTTCTGCAAATTCATGTACTAAAATATTAGAAATGATAAGACAAAAAAGAATATAGCAGAGAAATAAAAGCCTTTGCAGTTTTGTATCCAGGGCTTAAACTAAACATGTAATGATTCTTATAATTATATATATATAAAACATCCATCCAGATCAGCCAGTCCACCATTTGCTGAAACCCCTAGGGTTTAATACCTTTTTCTTGCAGATGGTCTGTGAGGGTAGCTATTTATAATAAGCATGAGTTCCATCATAATTAAAAATTTGATACAGAATCTACTTTTCTACCAGTGTGGTATTGCATAATTTTTTATTTATTTTAACACACAGGGGAAATGTCTTTGTATCTTTTTCATCTGCATTTGCAGCATCATATTATTGCCAAAGAGTTTGATATTGTGGAAAGCAGAGCTTCCTGCCACTAAGCTAACTACTAGTGCATCAAATAAAGGCACTTTGGTAGGTCTTTTAAACTTTTTATTTATTTATTTATTTATTTATGCATTGTCAAGACTTTATCTTTAATTAAGAGAAAATATTTCCTTGTTCACTTCTTTTTTTAACATTTGGCTCAAAATACTTATATTTTGAAAAATTTGAAACATTGTAACTGCTATTTATATGCACATATTTCTCTTATAAGACTATGGTGTCAGAGCTATTTTGCATTACAGTCCCATGCACTGTAGCAGGGTGACCTGTATTTGATCACACCCCATCAATGGTTTATCCTGGTGTACATCACAATTTGTTCCCATTTCTGAAAGAGCAGATGATTTCTCTTATATTTGATCTTCATCTCATCACTGAAGTTTCCTTTTCTGTTAAGTAATGAAAAGAAAGCATAATTCTGCAAAAAGAAAGGTTGGGTTCCTTTCTGCCAATAAATTTTTGTTATGATTACTTTTATGTCTTCCAGAATACTTAGAAGAAAATTTGGATATTTACCTAAATAGCAAAGTACTGTGTTATGTGTAGTTTGTCTGTTTCTAACATGAAACTTCTATGTTCTTTTATGGGATTACAACCCTGGAGTTTTGATTGAGCTATTATTTTTTTAACTACATATTTAATTTTCTGTTTAAACTTTGTGATGATCATGGGGGCATTGAAAAGACTGTCAAAGATTTTTTTTTTTTTCAGAAATTGGGCTCTAGCTAAATGTGCTAAATGTCATAAAAAACCTATATGAAAATATTAATAATTTTATGTTTCTCCTGGGAATATAGTCAATCCTGCATCTTGAAAACTAAGGTTGGAGCCATGCACCTGAATTCTGGCCACTGAAAGATTGGAGGAAAGTATGTACCCCACACTCAGGTTTGGCTCTCAAAATTTCTAACTCACAATACTCTATTATCTCTAACCATTGAATGGCAAAAGTGAAGACAATAGATTAAAAATGGCACCCAAAATAGGAGCCTTGTCATTAAGATGCTACATGGGCAGAAATGCTTGTTTCTACTAATATGCATTGAACTGTATGTTTTGAGAAATACGTTTGTTGTGCTCTAGAAAGCAAATGGATTTGCTTTTTACAAGGCAATTAATACAAAGAAACATTGCTAGGGAGCTAAATACAAAGAATGAGGGTACAAGTAACAGAACTGGAAGTAGTCTAGGGAGTCTGTGGGGGAGCGTTGTCTCACGTTCATATCTTTTGTTTGTGCCCAGTCACTATGTTCTACCACCAATCCATATCCTTTTATAGTACCAACAATTACATCAAATTGGTTTTTTTCTCCTTACAAAGGTTATTAATGGTTACCTGAGTATTTGCACTGTTAAGAAAGCCACAGTTGCATGAGGATTTTTTAAAGGATTTCTTTAAACATTTGTGTGGTAATGATGCGTTGCTATGAATTACCATGACAGACATGTAGAAGTGCCATCTGTGTACGTGTCAGTAACTGTTGTGCTCAAGAATGCTTTTATTTCATGTTTCAGTTAACTTTACTAAAAATGATATAATTCAATACAATAAGAATTAGGTTCTCAATTCTTGTAAGCTGTTTTAGGGAATAACAAAACACTGAAAAATAATTCTGTATTTTAGATGTCATAGCCATGTGAGAAAATGGATCTTCTTTTGACAGGATATTTAGAGAGAATGGCACTTCATTCAGTATGCTCAGTTTCAACCTAAGAAACATCTCTCAAGCTTATTAGGGCAATAACAAATAAGAAGAGGACATATAACCAAATTTATATAGAGTGGGGGCTTCAGAAGTGACCATAAAATTGTTTCAAATGTTTTAGTACTCCTTACGAAAGCTCATCTCTCTTTTTCTATGTGATAGTTTTCAGAAACTCCTTTTCTAGACTTTTCATCCCAAAGAGACTGATTGACTCTGTTAAAGTCAAATCTAAAGTTATGAATTTAATTTTCTTATTTTATGACCAGAAATTTGATACACTAATTATTACTGCTCAGTAAAGTAGTTGGTATGGTAGAAACAATAAATACCTGTTGTTTAAGCAAACCCACCTGTGGTATTTATCATAGCATCCCTGGCAAACTAAGATAGTTTGCATTGTGGAAGAATGTAGCCCCCAGAAGAAGGGATAGTAATGGGAAGACAAAATAATTATCCCCAGTAGTAATGAACCATAACAATTTTGGGGCACAGGGTGACTGTGGTTTATGGATATACATTATGTTAAGCACATTACCTAATTGTTCCTGCAACATCTAATTTCTTTTTCTTTTATTAAGAATATAACCAATTACCTGTGGGGAGTTATTTCTGTCCTCTCTAGGTCCACATATTTCATATCAGGCATCCTTTAGACCTAGAAAGGCATAAAGGAATTTGAGCTACTCACAGGATTTCATCCTTCTTCTCAAAATGACTGTTTCAATATGGGTCTATTGTGGTTGGGAGCTACATACCCCAGCCAAACCTGTTGTTGAACTAAATCCATTCCTGTGGGTATGAACACACTGTATGTAGGATATTGTGGCCTACATCAATCAGGATGGGTCTTAATCCTATTACTGGATGCTTTTATAAGTGGAAAGACTTTCAGACAGAGAGAGAAAGCCACAAGAAGTAAACTGAAGGTTAACAGAACCTGGAAGAGAAGTGAGGCCAGGAGAGGGTCCATGTCCAAAACTGGCCTATTAGATACAGTCTTGAAGTTTGTGCTAAAACTATTAAGAAAGATGCATATTCATTCTACTGGAAATGCTAACATGATAGGATAAAGTTCTGGAGCTGCTGGTAGACATCTTTATCTCCTCTTGGAAAAGGACTGCCTGAAAATGAGGGAAATTCAGAAGAGAGTGGTATTAAGAGGTGAAGAAATAAAAATTTCTCATGGTTATTTTAAAGTACTTGGACACATTCTTACTGTGATGTTTAAGTTCATGTGTCACCTGGCTAGGTTATGGTGTCAAATTGCTTGGTCAAGCAAGCACTGGCCTGATTGTTACTGCAAGGGTATTTTGTAGATGGATTTGTATTTATAGTTAGTTGATTGCATCTACAGCTAATTGCATCTAAAATCAACAAAGGAGATTGCCCTCAGCAATGAGGAGAGTCTCCTTATCCAGTCATTTTAAGGTCTAAACACCAGAACTAAGCATTTCAAAACTTAGAATTTCTTCTGGTACTTCAACCAGCCATCTTCTCCTTAGGAATTCAACTTCACCTTCATCAGTGTCCAATTTGTGGTCTGACCTTTGGAATTCAGACTTGGCAATCCCCACGTTCATGTGAACCAATTTTTATAAGAAATTTCTTAATTTTTACATATATGCATATATCCTGTCAGTTCTGTTTCTCTGGAGTACCCTGACTAACATACCCACTATGGTTAGACCTTTCCCTGGAATCCTTTCTGTCAGTCAATGAGTTTTATGTTTCTGCTTAAACCAAAGTGATGGTGTTCTAGTTTGCTAATGCTGTAGGAATGCAAAACACCAGGAATGTATTGGCTTTTATAAAAGGGGGTTTATTTGGTTACAGTTATAGTCTTAAGGCTATTAAGTGTCCAAGGTAACACATCAGTAATCAGGTACCTTCACTGGAGGATGGCCAGTGGTGTCCAGAAAACCTCTGTTAGCTGGAAAGGCATGTGGCTGGCGTCTGCTCCAAAGTTCTGGTTTCAAAGTGGCTCTCTCCCAGGATGTTCTTCTCTAGGAGTTACAGTATAATCAACACTGATACATTTTCCCACACAAGATTACATCAAAGCAAATGGCATTTTGGAGGACATAATACATTCAAACTGGCACAGATGGTTTAAGGCTGTCTGCAAGCCAGAAATGCATGTTCTTAAACTTAATCCCTTCCTATCAGTGTGAACCCATTGTAAATAGGAATTTTTTTATGAAGTTACTTCATTTATGGTGTGGGCCATCTCAATCAAGATGAATCTTAATCCTGTTACTCAAGTCATTTATAATCAGAATGAAATTCAGACAGAGAGAAAGCCAGAGAGAGCAGCAAGAAGCTGCATATCAAGGGAACCCAGAAGAGAAGGAAGAGACCAGGAGACACTGCCATGTGCCTTACCATGTGACAAGCTAAGGACCAAGCAGAGCCAGCAGCCAGCCCCAGAATGCCTTTGGGGAGAAAGCATTGTGTTCATGATGCTTTGATTGGGACTTTTTCCTAACCTCAGAACCATGAGCAAATACATTCCCATTGTTTAACTCAACCCATTTCATGGCATTTCCTTGAACAGCTCAGGGAACTAAAATAGCCAGTGTGATATTCTGAAACTTAAAACTGAGTTCTGAAATAATATTTAGGAGAACAGAAAGACGTGGTCAGATTTTCTGGTGAAAATATGCACTTTTACTGACTGGTTTTTCTTTGAATAAACAATTGGAGTAGGGAGCCCTGGTGTAGTCAAGTCAGTGTCCAGTAAGACTGACTACCATGAAATGTATTTTCAATCCTATGTAATAAAGGGAGAAAATTCGGTATGATAATTGCAGCCTGCATTGAAACCAAGAATCAGAGAAAATGCTTCGGGTGGAGAGAAGGAAGCAATCTGAGGATGGCGCAACCTTTCTTCTTTGGCCACAAATGCCCTAATTATTAGGCCACCTTTTAGGAGCCTGAAAGTACCTCCACTTGGCATATATTTTTAGCTCTTCTTCCTTATTTTAAGTCCTCTAGCTCAAAAATATCTCTAATGGGTATCTGAAATAAGGGCATATATGATACTAGATTTCTGTGATGATAAAGTATTTATCAAAGATTTTACCATACCTTCTACACAGAGTAGTTTGCCTTCTATCTAGAGCAGTTTAAAAACTACAAATCATTTAAAAATTCCATATTTCATAAAACAAGACAATCTATTACATAAATATTAAACACATGCCTTTTTTTCTGGAAAATCCATTTAGCTACAATTTATGTGTTTGCATTTTAATAAGGAGCATAATTTTTTTAAAAAAAGAAAAGCAATAAAAAGAATTGAGTGCTGGCCCTATATCTATAATTCATTTGTTCTCTGAAAATTGTAAAGTTCACAGGTTTGCTGAGTGGAGCAAAACAAGATTTTTTTTTGAAATGCTGAAAACAATGTAGCATCCTGTATAATTATGAGATTATCATTTTATACATCTTTTGTAAAGCTGAAATATAATGTTAAAAATCATTTTGACAGCCCCAAAATCATAATGGGAATTTTCTACTCAAATATATATTTTTTTTCTTTTAAAAAATTATGAGTATGACTGAAAAGTGTTTATATTGATTAATACATGCCACATTCTACTATGTGAAATGCTTATTTACTGTATTTTTCCTCTGGATCCATTACCTTTCAGGAATTGATCTTTCTATAACTGGCATTTCACAATAATGCATGAAAAAATATTGTTCAATTGTACACTGAGTATGGAAGACTCTACCAATTTCTGACAAAATCACAATATATAATTAAAACAAATTGTTTTCATTTGTTCCCCTGTACATTGTTGCTCTCACTGCTTTTCATGTTGGAACAGTAAGTCTTGTAACAATCCCTGATTTAAAAAAAACCAACTATGAAATGTCCGAAGCTTGTAGAAATGTTAAAATGTTCAGCTAGTTGCTAATTCTCTGAGAAATAAATGCAATCTCCAAAGGTGATCAGTATGATGGAATACTGCAGCCTTCTGCCCAAAGTGCATCATTACAGTAATGGCCCTGCCAAATGTTCTTTGCTTCCACTCATACCTACTGCTATTGTTCAAAACGTCCCTATAATATTACTCCAGAATGAATATATGGCCATTGGAGACTTTGACTTTAAAACAAATAAAGCTTTCCATGGCAACTCAACTGTCAACTGAAAATTCTGAAAAAAAATGTCAATAAATGGGTTGAATAAATTATGCATTATGAGTACACATTTTTTTTTTTTTAGTGCTGCATACTTTAAAGGGAACACACAAATTCATATCTATCCTGCTCCACTCACTTTCTCCTGAATCAGAGGCAGAAGATCATAATTTATACAGATGAGGTGACTTCTTTAGTAACTCCTGGAATGAAAAAGAAAGTGCTAAATTACTTACAGTTCCTGGGAAACCTACTTTTGGAGTAATACAAATTAGAATTCAGGATTGGGAAAATAAACGTTTGTTCATATAGTTGTGTGAAGGACATATGGCTCTCAAAACAGAGGAAGAAAAAAGAAAAGAAAGGAAAACAAGTTGGGAAATCTTTACAATTGCTCATCTCTGGTTGCACACTTGGTCCACTCTGTGTCTGTCAACTCATAAAAAGGCAAGGTGTTCACTTTTTTCTTCAAAATGGGCAGCCCTGAAGAGTAACTAAATTTCAATCTAGAAATTACAATGTAAGAAGGAAATCTACACCTCATTTAGTAGGCAGAATTCTAAGAGTGACTCCTAATGTCCCTCACCCTGTAGTAAGCGCTAATCCCTTTGAATGAAGTGAAACCTATGCACATGATGAGATAATCTGTTACATTATATACAAAGGGAGATTATTTGAGCGGGCTTAATATAGTTGCAGGAGTCCCTAAATTAGAGAATTTTCTCCAGTTTGTGTTGGAAGGGGAACTCAGAGATATTTGAAGCACCAGAAGATATCCAAAGCCTTGAAAATGGAGGGCACCACATGCAAGAATCATCTCAGCGCATAGAGTGATGCCCAGCTGATAGCGAACAAGGAAACAGGGACCACAGTCTTCTGGTCACAGGGAATTGGATTTTGCCAACAATTTAAATGAGTTTGGAAGTAGATTGTTCCCCAGCACCTCCAGATAAGAGCTCTCCTGTGCCAATACCTTGAATTCAGCCTTGTAAGACCCTAAACAGAGAACTTAGCCAAGTCCACCTGTATTTCTGACCTACAGTACCTGTTTACACCATTAAATTTGTGATAATATGTTATGCTGCAACAGAAAACAAATATACCTCATTTGAACCTGTGTATTGTAAACTGTCTAATTCAAACATCCAGAGTATAATACAAATTAAAGACCTCTCAAGTATGATTTTGGCAATGTTCTAAATGGATGGCTTTTTGTTTTAAATTCTGTTTTATTGAGATATATTCACATACCATACAGTCACCCATGGTGTGCAATCAACTGTCCACAGTACCATCTTATAGTTGTGCATTCTTCACTCCAATCTATTTTTGAACATTTTCCTTACACCAGAAAGAACCAGAATCAGAATAAAAAATAAATATAAAAAAAGAACACCCAAATCACCCCCCAAATCCCACCCTATTTTTCATTTACGTTTTGTCCCCATTTTGCTACTCATCCATCCATACACTGGATAAAGGGAGTGTGATCAACAGGGTTTTCACAATCACATTTTCCCCCCTTGTAAGTTACATTGTTATACAGTCATCTTCAAGAGTCAAGGCTACTGGGTTGGAGTTTGGTAGTTTCAGGTATTTACTTCTAGTTCTTCCAATATATTAAAACCTAAAAAAGTGTTATCTATGTAGTACATAAGAATGTCCACCAGAGTGACCTCTGGACTCCATTTGAAATCTCTCAACTACTGAAGCTTTATTTTGTTTCATTTCACATCCCCTTTTGTTCAAGAAGATGTTCTCAATCCCATGATGCCAGGTCCAGATTCTTCCCTGGGAGTCATATCTTGCATTGCCAGGGAGATTTACACCCCTGGGAGTCAGGTCCCAAGTAGGGGGGAGGGCAGCAAGATCGCCTGCTAAGGTGGCGTATTAGAGAGAGAGGGTCACATATGAGCAACAAAGAGGCATTTAGGGGGAGACTCTTAGGCACAGTTATGAGCAGATTTAGCCTCTCCTTGCAGCAACAAGCTCCATAGAGGCCAGCCCCAAGACAGAGGACTGAGCACATCAAGCCATCAGTCCCCAATTGTGAGAACATCAGCAACAATCCAGATGAGGAAGTCCAACACCTCTACATCCTCCCCCAGCTCTTGAGGGGGACCCCAAATATATAGTTTTATTCTCCACCCAAATTACTTTAGGATGTGTTGCTATTTCATTCTAATCTATACAGACCTACCATAGTTCCCTTCCTATTCAAAGTTCCATGTAATTGTAGTGTTTGAACTGACTGTAGAAGTTATATTGTTTAGAAAATATAGATCCTACACCAAATAAACATCTCTTCCCTTGGTCTCACATGGAAGTTGAAGTTTGAACACAGTCAGTTTCAACCTCTACCCTTTGGCCCAATTTGCTCTAGTCTTAACCAGATCTGCTTTATTGATATCTCTAATTGAAGTCTGGGATCTATTTCAGCTTTTCTTTTTTTTTTTTAACAGTTGCTGCATGTGTTAATAATGATATTCATATCTGCTGGGTTCTAGCTCTGAGTTTGAGATGTAACACAGATACCAAGTGTTCCAAAGACCAATCACATTATACATTAAGGGATCAATATTTCAGATTTTGGAGATACCCATTACAATTCAGGAATAGATCTGACTGCTGTAAGAGCTTACAATCTAGGGACCATTACAATAATCATTTCCCTGTTAGGCTGTGCTCTAAGATTTAATTCTGAGTTTACACATTGTAGTTAGTCCATATTGGTGAGGCATTATAGTGTTTGCCTTCATTTCTGGCGTACTTCACTCAACATGCTGTCTACAGGATCCATTCACCTCGTTGCCTGTCTCACAGCTTCGTTCTTGCCCGTAGTTGCTCAATATTCCATTGTATGCATATACCACAGTTCACCATTCTGTTCCTCAGTCAGTGTACCCTTAGGCCACCTCCACCCATTGCAAATCATGAATACAGCCTCCATAAACACCAATGTGCAAATGTCTATTCATGTCTCTGCTCTAGGATCTTCTAAATACATACCCCATAATGAGGTTTAGGACCTTATGGCCCCACATACTTAGCTTCTTGTGGAGCCACCAGAGTGACCTCCAGAAAGGCTACACCTTTCTGGCATGGGCTTTTAATAGCTACTTTGAATGATACAGATGATTTTATAATTTTTGTTTTTTTCCTAAATCAACTGTTTGTGAACGTGAAACAGACTCCTGACTATTTAAATTTGATCATCTTTCTAAGACAACCTGTTAATACACTATACACAATGAAGCAACAGTTTAATAAAATAAATTCTTTTGGAGAGAAATAATTTGAGTAATCATATAGGTATTAACCTTTCTCATATTGATAAACATATATGTTGGAAATATTATTAGTTATGAAAATGGCATAAAATAGGTAAAAAACATGGAGTGACAATTTTCCTTTGAAATATATGATATTTTTAAGAATTTTCAAAGTAGATCTTTCAGAATACTCTGAGACAATGGATCTGTGGAAGGTTTCAGTTTTGTTATCTTATGTCATAAAACCTAAAATAGTCAATTTTGAAAATCCTTCAAAATACTTCTCACGGTGCATATTATAGGACCATTTACTTTAAATGAGACCATCTTTGTTTCAAGAAAATAAACAGTGATTCAATTGCTTATGCCTGGGTTCATTTTGTCAAAATAAATAAGCAAATCTCTAGATTAAGGACATCTTAAGCTTTGAATGTATCTTAGTCTAAATAAATGTAATTCATTAGACAATCAACTAGAGTACGTTAACAAAATTATTTTTCTAATTACATTTAAAGATGAAATGTTTTGCTTTCTTTCATGCACAGCAGAGCACAATCATCTAAACCACTTACTGAGTCATAGTCTAGCTCATATTTCCAAGAATTTTACATGTTCCTTTGAGTACTGCTATGCAATTAATTCCCGGATGTCTTAGTTTGCTAATGCTGCAGAATGCAAAACACCAGAGATGGATTGGCTTTTATAAAATGGGGGTTTATTTCGCTACACAGTTACAGTCTTAAGGCCACAAAGCGTCCAAGGCAACACATCAGCAACCGGGCACCTTCACCAGAGGATGGCCAATGGCGTCCAGAAAACCTCTGCTAGCTGGGAAGGCAGCTGGCGTCTGCTCCAAAGCTCCAGCCTCAAAACGGCTTTCTCCCAGGACGCTCCTCTCTAGCAAGCTTGCTCCTCTTCAAAACATCACTCCCAGCTGCACTCCCTTTCTTCCCCCCCGAGTCAGCTCATTTATATAGCTCCACCAATAAGGGCCCACCCTGAATGGGCGGGGCCAGGCCTCCATGAGAACATCTCATCAGAATCATTGTCCACAGCTGGGTGGGGCACATTCCAAGCAAATCCAACCATCACCAAAACACCTGCCCCACACAAGACCACAAAGATCATGGCATTTGGGGGACACAATACACTCAAACCTGCACGCCGGATCAATGCATTTAAATTATGTCACACAATTTATGATACCAAATGTAGCTGGAGTGCTAAATTTCTTCACACTTTACATACCAGTGTTGCTTCAATACCATTCTTCATTCATATATGCATATGTCGCTTCCCACCAAGCATTCACTTTCTGCAAAATCAAGTTTGTGATCATTGAATCTTGTCTCATATTGTTTTACCACATTACTTGACAAAAGCTATGGATTAGACTCAGACTTTCATTCCTATTTTCCAGTTTTTCCATCAAAATGCCCCCTCAGAACATGAAGTTTTCAGCCTATGCATAGTTATTTTCTTAAATCTTTCTAAAAGACCCTTTTATTACTAATTTCAGGCTTTCATAAAAGCATTCCAATATTCTTGGAAATAGAATCCCTTTCCACATAGTTCTCACTATTTCTATGCTAAGTTTTTTCACTATAATAATCTGAGTCAATCCCTTCTTTAGCTCAGTAGCCATTTGTTTCTGTTTCTCATACCAAATTAAAAATATTCACAAATAAGGAAATTTTGTGGCTAAAATAATAGATTTTTTAACCTCAATGAATGAATGAATTTATTTATTTATTTTTATTGTGATAACATATATATCATATAAAATTAGCCATTTTAATCAATTTTAAGTGCACAATTCAGGGGCATTAATTTGCTACCACCACACCATCCATTATCAAATGTTTCTATCACCCCAGACAGAAACCCTGTAACCACAATGTGGTACTGACATGAAGAAAGACACATAGACCAATGGAATAGAATTGAGAGTTCAGAAATAAACCCACATATCTATGGTGAGATGATTTTCAACAATGGTGCCAAGTCCATTCAATGGGGAAGAATGCATTCTTCAGTAGAAGTGCTTTTTAATGTAGTTATGTTCATTTGTTACCAATTCTTATTTAAAAGGTTAAAGATACAAATTGCTAAAGAAGCTAAAAACTCTGATTTAATTCTACTCATTTTATTAAGAAATATCACCTCCTTTTTTCACCAGCCCAATATTTTCTGAACATTCACTGCTTTTATTGTATTATAATAAGCACTTAGACACAGATATTAACTAAAGGATTATCCATTTTACTCTTGTGTGTGTCAGAGGAAATGAAGTTCTAACACCTTGTATTTATGGACTTCTAGTACATGATACTGAGAAAAGCAACAGTCACACCTTTCAAAGGTGAGCAGAAAATGAAGATATAGTTAGAGAAAAAATGCTGAAAAATATATGGCAAAATTCAGAGAATTGAGCTATACGGGTAGTCAAAAATTGAATGGCTTGCAATATGTTAAGTTAATAGAAAATTGACAATGAGTGTGAAATAAATGTTAACTGTTATTATTATTATCATTAATTTTATTATTATTATCATGAATATCAAGTGTTAAAATTTTCAGAACTTAACTCTCCACCTGTTTTATATTCAGTAACTATGAGTTTTAAGTGAACTATTTGAAAGGCCCTGGGCTGGGCATTGGTGTAGTAAACAGACAGAAATGACCCCTGCTTTTATGACCCTAGAGCCTAATGAAGAAGATTGAAGTTAAACAAAATTATTTTGATAATTATGATATAATTCTGGCACTTTATCTAAAGAATTAAAGCATGCTGTGAAACTAGACTAAGGAAATGTAACACAGCAGATTGAAACAGGAGTCAGTTTGGGCCTTACAGGCCAGGTTTATGGTGCTTGAGTTGATTCTAAACGCACAGGAAATTGCTGCAGGATTTGAAGTTTGGAAGTGGCATGATTTGCATGACTTAAAAAGAACACTATGGCTCTGTGAAGAAATTCAGTTGAGCTAGAATAACTCTGGGAAATTTATTTACTTGAGTTGATAAGGGCTAACGTTGATTTAGTTAAGGACGTGGCTGTGTTGATGGAGAGGAGTCGATGCATTTGAGGAATAGTTCATAGGTAATATAGAGTGAGATCATGAATGATTAGATATGCCATCATGACAAACTAATGGCATGAGAAATTAGGTGACAGGTGGATAGAATTTGGGAACAATAGAGAATTAGTGTTTTGGATGGTATAAAATATGACAACAAATGTGTTCAGTTTAAAACTGAGATATATGCTAAAAATCATTGTTTGTTTGTTTTTTGTAAGTCTGTGAATCAGATGAGAACACTACACTAGAAATTAATTTCATGATCAGTGTATTAGTCAGGGATCTCCAGGGAAACAGAACTGACAAGATATATATCATAGATTTTTATCATATTATAGGTTTATTATATGAATTGGTTCATGCAACTGTGGGGATTGAAAAACCCAAATTTCATGTGGGAAGCTGCGAACAACCTTCACAATGCTACTGATATAACCCTTTCTTAAGAGAAACTGTACCTCTTTTCTACTCTTAACTTAAATGGCTTCACATTTCTATCAGTGTACACCTGAAATTCATTATCATAACTCCTTTTTGAACTGAGAACATGGGTACTCTGCATTTCTCCTCAACTTCATTCATGCTCCTACACGAAATTCTTGATCTAGACCCATTTTATTATTCAATGTACTTTGAATATATCAAGGAGTACTCTGAATACTCCTGGGTAGATTTTTACAGCAGTTCTCTCTTGACCTCCTTGGTACTTCCATAACATCCATGATAATTCAAGCACTGTGATTTTACTGTTCTTTTCTCTGTTTCCTTTATCAGACACTGAGTTTTAGAGGTCATTAACTGCTTTATCCAATAAATAGTTTAGTAAATCTGTGGTATTATTCAATGCTCTTTTTCAATATCCAGTTCTCTCTTATTGAGCATATTGAAGATTATGCTTCTTGACCCCTTTCTAGTTGGGTGTCATCCATGAATGATATGGAACTGATATGCGTTACTTCTGGTCTGAGCATGAAATGGCTCAAGACCCTCCAGAAAGTATTTCTTGTCAAGGTGACTATGGAAACACATGCAGAAATGAGCTTATATATTATAAAATGTTTATATATATTATACAGAGAGAAATTTATATTTATATAAAAATATATATAAACCAGTGGGAATGACAAGTAATGGAAGTTTGCTCTAGTTTGTTTCACATTTATCAGGGTATTAGCTTTTGGGAAAAGATCGTTTATTAAATAACACAGGGTTTCCAAATTTTCAGACCTTTTGAAGGCACTCTGTAATGTCCAAAGACAGTAACTAACTTTTAACTTTGTGTATTTTTAACCCTCCCAATATTTATTGAAATCTCTGAAAAACATTTAAAGTTTCACAAATATTTCCTGGCCATCTTTTAACCAGATTTTCCTTGTTACGTGGTACACTATGCTATTTTTAACCAACTATGGATAAAGGTACTTTACTCAAAGTTTAATTAAAGTTTTCTAGTTAACAGATACAAAGTGCAAGTCAGAAAATGAAAAAAAATAAACTAAATATTACATAATACTCATCCTAAAAGTTCTTAATTTACCTTCCACCAGAGAGTTTCTCTATTTGGCCACATCTACCTAGCTTGTCACCTGTCACCTTGTTGCCACAGCCAACCTATTTCTCCCAGTGGATAATTATGACTATCCACCTTAATCCAGCCTTTCCAACTACCTGCTTTGGGACAAAGACAAAATAAAAAATTTAGGCTTTCATTTTCTTTTTTTAAATCTCTGTTGTGAGTCTCAACTTCAATGAAACACAAAAATGTCTGTAAAAATGCAACTAAAATTGCAAATATAGAAATTCTCATTTTATTATGCTGTACATCTTTGCCCTTCATGTACTGAAGCTTTCTATTCACGTTTAAGTCCAGTATTTTAACATTATGTTTGCATAAGCACCAGATCCATCTACCAATTTTCCAGCTTAATCAGTTTTCCTCTCTCTAAAAATACAGTATAATCCATCCTCATCCTAATATATGAATCTTAACTTCTCCAATGAAAAATTGTAAGCTATTGACAGTTTAAAAATAGCAAATATTCCTCTTTCTTTCTACGCATTGAGAGGTTCATTTGTATTACAGTCCAAAGTTTTACCCTTGTTATGTCACATTATTCTTGAATCAGTTGAGAAGGCCAAAATTATTTTAAAGCATTTCATGAAAAGATGATGTATTTTTAAAACACTGGGAAGCTTAGAAATAATGGTAGGAAAAAAAAAACTCAGAGTTGATGCTGAGAATTCAAACCAGAGAAACTTTAAAACTGATGACAACAGAGCATTATTTCTAGAGAAAAAATAATACTTTAAAAAAGCCTTTATTCATGTAATAAACCTTGCCCCCAACCATTAAGATTATCTTCCTTACAATAAATTTTTAGAAAAATAAATGGACATCAGGGTTCACTTGCATCCTAAATGTAACTCAGTGTGAGTGTGTGTGTAATGAGTGCCTGTGCTTTAAGTACTGACTACACATTTGACTCACATCATTGGCTTATACTTTTTTCAGTTAAAACTAAACAAGAGAAATAAAAGTGGTCATTTGTAACCATCAGGGGGTGTATTGTTAATATCAAGTACACAGATAACCTACAGCACAGCTGACTTTAATGGAGGCAAAAGGCCATTAAACTGCAACTTCATTTACTTCCTCATAATGTGGTAATTAATTAGCCCTGGAGAACTCCTTCCAGGCCATATCTTCTGGTCATAAGGCACAAAAACCAGCAACTTAAATCTTTGATTTAGTATCAATCAGTTTTTATTCGTAAATCAAAACGTCCTTTACAATAGGAATTGGCCTAACCTTTAAAATGACTACATGTCCTCCCACTAGATTCGAAGTGGTCTGACGTACCTTGCGAAAGGAACAAGTAAAATATACTTTCTACTCTTTCCTTTAAGCTGTTCTAATCTTCCCCTAAAACAAGTTCTAGAAAATATAAGTAAATGAGTAACTTGTTTTATTGCAGGCAATGAGAAAGTCTTTAATTCTTCTTTTCTCATGAATGACACAATCAAATCCTTTTTGATAGAAGCAGCCTAAATGGATTACAAAAGATTAAGGTAGTTTTAATTTCCCTTTATGTAAAAATTTCAAATCAGTGCCACACCTACCACTTCCACATCAAAACCTAATATTCAATAAGCTTGCACTTCTGGCAGAAGGAAAAGGATTCAGGTGAAAATTTTGAGGTAGAGTAAGGAATAAAGAACAATAAAAGTGACGCATATATGGATAAACTTGTCAAACATAACATACAGTGTGTTTAAAATAGACTTGAAGCACACAGCAGCATTAACAGTGAGAATAACAGTGGGAATGATGAGTTTAGAGGTCATTATATTGAGATGATACTAGGTTGGGGAGAGCAATTGTAGAAATTGACGAAATTATGTATTGTTACTGTAACAACCACAATAGACAAAGTAATTCTTTGGTAACAAGCAACTCCAAAATTTCAGTTGCTTCACACACACATGCAAGTTTATGTTTTACATACACTACAATATGCCCTACATAGATAGTTTGGTGAATCTGTTTTTTGAAGTTACTCAAGGATGTGAGCTACTGGAGGCTTGACCTTGACACGTACATCTATGAAAACCAGAGCAGTGGGAAGAGAATGTGGTAAATTACAAACTGACTCTTGAAGAGTCTGCACCTAAAAGATGGACATCATTCCTGCTTGGCTCATATCCCACTGCCCAAGGCAAATCACTTGGGCATGGGGAACTTCAACAGGAATAGAGATGTATGATCTTATCTTGTTTCTGCAAAGAAAAAAAGCTGAAAATATTTGGTGAACAGCATTGATGCCTATCAGTTCAACTGATTAGTCACCTGACATTATGCTCTAGTCCTCATCCTGGCAAAATATACTCACCCCTTCCTAAGGGACATAATCCAAACATAGTATCACTCTGGGTCCCAAGACCTATAAATAAAAGGAAAAATTATTGTCTTTCCACACACCAAATAGAATTGGAGATATAAGGATGATGAAACCAAAATAAATGTTTCTATTTGAAAAGAGAAATAACGGGAGAACAACAAAATTAGTGACCCATATACATTCTGAAATTCTACTGGAAATTTATAAAGGTATCCTCTATAATTGGGTCTCTCAATTCCCAGCTTTGATGATGGGAACACTGTTAATCTTTGTAAAAACCCTCTGTACTTAAGTTGCTTAGTCCCCAGTGAAGGCAGTAACACTATACTGTTATCTTTTACCCCTCCCAGCTGCACTGATTTTTCTGACAAAGGGAGGATGCATCAATTTGAACAGTAACAGACTTCCAGGCCTTGATCAAAAGTTCCCTGACCAAATGTTTACCCCTATGCATTTAGGTTGTTCCCGCCTAAAGTCTTGACAACACTTCCTAACTCTTCTCATTTCCTGAAGAATCCATAAACGTCATCTCCCTGGTTTTCCTTTGTTCCTCCCCAAATCTTTTTAATCCAAATAATGCATAAAAACCTGGCTCTTGCAGTCCTTGGGGGGTTGATCTTAGACCATGAGGCCCCTGTCTCTGCCAGCTATTAAATCACTTCCCTTTGTGACCAAAGCAGTGTGTCATGTCTCTTCCACTGCACTGGGCAAGAACCCCAAAGATCCCTGGGTACCCTTCCCCATCCTATGATGGTTTCAGGCCCAAAACCTCTCTGGGAGAGATTCTTAAGTCCACAGTTCTCTAAGGTCCTTATTTCTATGCTCTGATTCAGTTTTGTCTCATTTGTCACTATTGCTTCATCACACCTTATGGATAATGTGCCCTTCTTAAGAGCTGAGAAGTTTCCATTTTCTACCTCCTGCAGATGGACCATTGGCCCCAAAGGTTGTTATAGATATGGCAATACATAGTCATTTTACATCCAGACTCCTGGATTTAATGGTAGTTCAATTCTTATAAATATTCTAGGTTTTTTATCGAAATTTATTCAGGTTGATGTGCTAATAAACACTCTCACAGTCCTTTTCTACGTCTTAGATTTTTTTTTCCCCTCAGCTTTTTTGTTCCCCTGTGTCTCTGAGTTCATTTGCAGATACCTTGACTCTATCAGACTTTGGAGGATGAGGTCTACCTTTCATACCTTTTCCCTGAACCATTTTTTTTTTCTAATTGAAAATATTTATTGAGCTCTAACATAATTGATTCAGAATTATTAAAAATAGGATGATTCTTGAAAAATCCTTTAAGTCTCTAAAATTTGGAACTATTTAATTTCATTTCCAAAAGTACATTTGTTTCTGAGTTCATCTTTTCTTTCAATGTTTTTTTTTTTTTTTTCTGCTAGATACAGCAAACCACAAGACATTAGCACCTTTTACAAGAGATTAATTTACAAGAGATTAACTCGAATGTGTGTTGGGTAATAAAAAAGGAAATAGCATATAATCTGTTTTACATCCTATTTCTCCTTGGTTACATGTTCATTATGTCCTTGAGAAATAATTATTTTCTTTTTCTTTTTTTTTTTTCAGGTGAGGGCTTTACCAAATATTTTGGCTCTTCCATGGTCATCATCTTACAATGGATTGCCAATCTTCCAATCTCCATTACTCATTTCCTGCCCTCAGCTGCCTGAGCCCTATATTAGCTTTTATTTTTCCCAGAACACCCTGACTACCTGAAGAGCATTTATTTAGAATATATTCTGAACTCCTAAAAAGAATAAGACAAAGAGACCATATAATAGAGAAAGGAACACAAATTGGTACTCAACCTTGTTAGTCATTAAGGAAAAGCAAAGTCAAAAGCAAACATCAGAAAGACAAAAACAACAACAAAAACAAAAACAACAACAAAAACAAAAGCTGGCAAGGATGTGGAGCAACCAGAATGTTTGTTCACTATGGACAGGAGTATTGATTGTTACAATCATTTTGGAAGTTAGATTGGCATTGTATAGTAATGTTGAAGATGTACATAACACATGACAGAAATTCCACAATATTATCTCGTAATAGATCTAAACAGAAAGTAAATTCTATGCCCATCAATAATAATAATACATATATATATTCATATAATAATCTGCATATAATACAATACAATAAAGCAATAAAAATAAACCAAAGGTCTACAAAATAATGTAATTTTCAAAAACATACATTGAAACACATGATATCAAAAATAAAGTGTGATTAACTAAGAAATATAGGCAAAACTAATTTATGTTTAGAGATGGATACATAGGTGATATAATTTTAAAGAAAATTAAGGAAACTTTCACAAAGTTTAGGATAAGGGTTACAACCAGGTAATTTGCAGAAGGGCATTATATTTTTGGTACATGACTGGGGGCTGTAATAACCATATTCAACTTCTTGAATTGGATAATTTTTAATTTATATTATATATAATATATATATAATAATTGTGGATCTTTGTTACTTATTTGTACTAGGCACATACATTTTTATACATTCTTCTTTATGTATGATATAATCATAATAAAACATATTCAAACAGAATATTTTAAAACACGTTAATTGGTCTTGCTATAAAACACATTTAGCAATAATGATTTAACTTCATGAGAAACTTAAATATTAGATCTTGAAAAATTTTAGAGATTATTAATTTTAAATGACTTTTCCAGCCTGGTGTATAATAGCTGTTTGAACTTGGGATAGTTATTTTATATCTCTGAGCCTGTTTTGTTATTTATACTACACAGGTTATAAGGGAATCTGCACAATATGATTGTTATAAAGATATAATAATATAATCTATGAAAAATGCTTTATACTGTACCTTATAAACATGACAATTTCTAAAATCATCATCATCACCATCATCATCATCATTATATTAAGACCACACAATAAATTAATAACTGAGCTGGGACTGCTCTTGAACTTTCCTACTTCACAATATAGCTGTCATTCCCCTAACACATACTGCTTTTAGGTTCCTCCAGGGCTGTGTGCAATTTAGTTATAGTTTCAGAATCATAAATCATCTCTGTCAAGCCTAGCATGTCTAGGCAAACATTCTTTTATGGTGATATTAAATTTTAATTTTTTTTGGAAATAAAAGTATCCTACAAGAATAATATCCTTATTAGGTAAAAATCACTGCCTTTTGAAGTGATGTCAATAAATGTATTGGGAGATATGATCAGCACTCTAGAGTCTTAGAAAGGAAACTATACCAACCATTAGAATTATTCTCAATAATTTAACTCTTTGGAAATCATGAGTTTTGAAATGAGGTCAGTTTTGAAATGCTTGTGTAGGACACTTACTAAAAGAAAATAATACAAATTTAGAGATAGAGATATTTTAATTGGGTAATATCAGTAAAAGCAAGTATTATTTGATGATTTAGGTTAAAAAATGATTAAGTGAAGCCAAACAGTCACCAATTGGTCATTTGTCTATTGATTGAGTTTTTATAGCCTCCTTAATATTCACACTATTAAATTCATTGTGATACAAATGAATAGCTAAGGCAAGCAGAAATGCACACTTGCCTAATTTTAAAACTTACTTGTTTTTATTTTCCATTAGATTTCAGCTCATTAATTTTATTTAATACGTTTTCTGTTGTGCAACCAGAATGCTTATTATCGTGATCATAACGAAGACAAGTTACATAAAGTTATTTTAGGTCAGGTTGTCAAGACTTAAAACTTCCACCAGATGGCGATCCATCCTGTAAAATCCTTGGGCTTATTTGAAAAAGCATAATTGAAAGGAATGTGAGAAGTTAATGCTTAAAAGAATGTGTCTTAAACGTTTGACATGATCAAATACAAATTATTTCTACTTTTAATAATTATTCAGAAGAACTGCTTATATACTGAATTATATTTAGATTATTTCATAAGTAGGTATATAGAATCTTGTATTTAATTACCTCAGTTTTTATCTTATTTTCATAAAAGCAGATGAAATATTAAAAAAAATCTTATTGTTATAGTCTACATATTGTTATAAAAAGTAAATATAACAACCTTTAGAAATATGTTTTCCTAACGATGTATATATTTCAAAATATCAGACATGTTTGTAAAAACAGTGAAGGCAGGTCACGTCAGTTATGGGAATGTACAGATATTTAAGAAAATAATTTTCCAATTCTAAGATCTCACAGCCTACTATGGGACAAAACCCAGCAGCATGCAAATGTTTTTAAAATAGTTTGATAAGATAATATAATTATGCTTCTTTAAGTACAGAGGTTGTGATTAATTTTAGTGCAAAAGTTTCGGGAGGAGAGTGAAATCTACATAGAGGAGATAATGGTTTAGCTGGCTCTTAAAGAAGGAAAATCAGCATTTTTCCAGGTGAATAAAGGTGGAAGATGATTTAAGGAAAGAGGACAGTGTGCGGTAAATAAAGAACATGAGAAAAATTCTGGGGCATTTGGGAAATGTAGCAGTTTTGGAAGTGGCCAGAATGCAAAATGAGTACATCATAGTCAAAAGACGTGACAGTGAATAAATATGGTAGGTAATATTTCTGAAGGTCTCGAAAATCTACCAAACAGTTTTAAAATACAGTGGTACCTCAGTACTTGACTGCTTTGAAATTCATCAAATTTGGTACTCGACACATTCTGACACAAAAATTTTGTCCCAGTACCAGTCATTTGCTTGGTACTTGAAGCGCAAGCTGGAATTTGTTGGTGTCGGTTGCCTTGTGACTTGTTACAGTTTCCAGCCAAAACAAAGGGTCACACATTAGTCACACGGTTGCTCTTGCCCTGTGCACACCCTCTTGTGGTCTTCTCTTAGCTACTGTGGTCATTTTATGTATTTTTGCACTTTTTTTCTCATCATGGGTCCTAAGAAGATGAACAGTGATAGCACTGAGCAGAAAAGAAAATTACTTCACACCACTAATTGAGCAAAAAAAGAAAAAATAGGCAAATATAAAAGCAGTATTCACATTACTGATCTTACTAGGGAATACGACATGACTGGAACAACAGTCTCCACCATCATTTAGAATAAAGAAGTGATAAAAAAAGGCTGATGTTGCAAAAGGAGTTAAAACAGTAACAAAGCACTGTTCCCAAACACTGGAGGAAGTTGAAAAGCTATTATTAATTTGGGTAAATGAGAAGTAGTTAGTGGGCAACAGTTTATCAGAAGCCATGATACGTTAAAAAGTGAAATACATGCCAGTCTTTTGAAAAACAAACCAGAACCAAGTGATGAGAGTGTTTTTAAGGCCATTTATGGCTGTTTTGGTAATTTTAAAAGGAGAACCATCATCCATAGTGTCATGAGGCATGGCAAAACAGCAAGTACTAATTAAAACGCTGCTGATTACAGAGAGGCTGAGGGTGGGCTGCAAAAGGAGCAGCAACAAGAGGTGACTGCAGAGATTTCTTCAGGTGACGAGGAGATAAGGGAGGGTGTCCCCAGTTCCTTGATAAAAGAAATGTGTGCAAAATGGACAGAAATTCAAAACTTTGTGAGAAGTACCATCCAGACAAAGCTCTGACAAGCAGAAGTGTGAATTTATTAAATTACCAATTTCACGTTCTTGAGGAATTCTGAAAAGAAGACAGAAGCAGTCATCATTAGATAAGTTTTTAGTGAAGGTAACAAAGAGTGTGTCAAAACCTGTGGTGCAAGTTGAAAAAAGGCAGAAAAGAGAAAGAACACCTAAAGTGCAAGGACCCTGACACTGAGGTGGAAAGTGAATGACTAAATTAATAATAATAATAAATACAATAATAATATATTAATGTACTCTAGTATGCATTGAGGACTGGGGATCGGGGACTCATGCTTTAATTGCATTAATTCATTTTCTCACAATAAAACTCTAAGAGGCAGGCACTATTATTCCAATTTTACAGGTGAAGAAATAGGCATATAATTTTATCAATGTGACCCAGAGGAGTGTGGCAAAGTCAAAGCTCAAATCTAGATTACCTGACTATACTTTGTGCTCTTCTTCCTTATGTTGGACCTCTTCTTAAAATGCAGTTCTATCCAAGCTCTCAAATATTTTCCTTCTCTGACTGATTGAGATGATGAATTATATTAAATAATCAGAAGTTAAAACATTCTTTCATCATTGCTGTAAACTCCACTTGGGTATGATGCGTCAAGATTTGGGCATTATATTGGACTTATTTCACAGTTTTATTTTATTTATTTCATTCTTTTCTTTGTTTTTTTTTAGAATTTTTATTTCTATATTTGCAGTAAGATTGGGGTAGATTTTGTTTGCCCCCTTTCTCTAAATTATGTTTGTTGAAAAGAGATTTTAGTAGTGTAGATGGCCTTAAGTCATATATATTTCAAGAAATTAAAAATTGGAGAATGTGATCAATAACTTAAGCAAGAGAATATGTAGCAACTGTTGTCACTGTTGATGCTGTGGTATATTTGGTTCCTGGCTGAGAGAAGTTTAAATTTGATTTTTGGCTGGAGTGGTAGAAGGAGTCAGTGGAAAGAGAGGTTGACATTACAAGTGGGAGAGGAATTGATGACAAATTTAGATATCAGAGAGACAGGTAGGAAGAGATGGTAATAGGAGGGACCATGTTGACCCTGGGTTCAGGGCACGTGCATTTCAAAAACAGAGGAAAGAGGACAGATACAGTGAGGATGATACAGAGGAATTTCTTCTGAAAAAGAAGAATGATACAGCAATAATATCATAAGCCGTAAGAAATGATTTAATCAGAAGTATCATAAGCATAACCACTTCACTCATTTGGGAAAAAATGTGAGATAAACAACAGATGGCAAGTTTAAAGAAGGGGTAAGAGCAACTCTTGTTTGGAAATACAGTGCTGTGTATCTCAAGCATGGCAAGTAACAGTCAAACCTCAGAAATAGATGTGACTGCTGTAAGAGCTTACAGCCTATGAACCTTTACAAGACTCATCATCATCAGTTGCCCAATCTCTGTCCATGTTCTATCCCAATACCTACGCTCTTCAATTCAATTCTCAGCATTTGCTTACCATAGTTAGTTTATATGAATGAGGCCTTACAATATTTGTCCTTTCATTTTTGGCGTATTTCACTCAACATAATGTCCTCAAGATTCATTCACCTAGTTGCATGCCTCACAATTTCATTTCTTCTTGCATTCATTCAATTTTCCATTGTATGTATATACCACATTTGGCCCTTGTTTCAAACTTGATTACCCTTAGGCCACCTCCATTCATTGCAAATTGTGACTACTGCTGACATAAACACCAGTGTGCAAATACCTATTCTTGTCACTATTTTCAGGTCTTCCAAGTATATACATACCAAACAATGGGGTTACAGGATCATATGGCAGTCCTATACTTAGCCTCCTGTGCAACCACCACACTGCCCTCCAGAGGGGCTGCACCACTTTACTTCCCTGTCAACAGTGAATATGTCTATCTCTCTCTCCACATCTTCTCCAGCACTTGTATTTTTCTGTTGATTTTTTAAGCAGTTTTATTCACACGCCATGCAATCCACACTTTGTGGACAATCAGTTGCTCCTGGTATAATCAAATAATGAGGCTTTCATGACCACAATCTATATGAGAACATTTCCATTTCTTCCATGAAAAGAAGAGGAAGAAAAAGAAGACAAATAAAATAAACAAATTAATAAAATAAAAAAGAAGAAATAACAAAAGCCACAAGAATCCCATACCTCTCCCCTCTATTGACCTTTAGCTTTTGTATATCGCCATTATTACAATTAATGGAAAAATATTACAATGTTATTGTTAACTATAGTCTCTAGTTTGAATATTTTCCTACATTTTTTCTCATTTTAACACCCTACAACATTGGTTTTCTTATATTTCTACATTTACTCACCATCATTGTCTACTCTAGTTTTTGCTAATTTATAAAGTCCAAGTTATATCCTCTATATTTCCTTCTGGTGGCATACATGCCCCAAGCCTTCCTCTTTCAACCATACTCACACTCAGCTTTGTTCATTATACTTACAATATTGTGCTACAATCACATAGTATTGTGCTATCCATTTCTGGTCTTTACAATCAATCCTGGTGAACATTCTGCATTTCTTCAGCTTCAAGTGCCCAATCTCTACCCTCTTTCCCCTCTGGTAACCTGTGTTCTTAAATTGAACTCTCAGAGTTTGTTTATTATATTTAGTTCACATTAGTGAGACCATAGAGTATTTGTCCTTATGCTTCTGGGTAATTTCACTCAGCATAATGTCCTCAAGGTTTACCTACATCATGACTTTATTCTGTTTTATAGCTGCATAATATTCCATAGTATGTATGCAACACAGTTTTTTTTATCCACTTGTCTTTTAGTGGACATTTGGGCTGTTTCCATCTCCTGACAATCATGAATAATGCCACTATAAACATAGGTTTACAAATGTCCATTCTTGGCCTAGCTTTCAATTCCTCCAAGTATATACCTAGTATGGGATTGCTGGATCATACAGCATTTCTATACTTAGTTTCCTGAGGAACCACCAAATTGCCTTCCAGAGCAGTTGTATCATTCTACATTCCCAATAACAGTGAATAAATGTGTGTCTTTCTCCACATCCTTTCCAGCACTGATAGCTTTGTTTTGTTTTGTTTTGTTTTGATAATGGCCATTCTAGTAGGTGTGAGATAACATCTCATTGTGGTTTTGATTTGCATTTCCCTAATAGTTAGTGAAGCTGAGCATCTTGTCATATGTTTTTGAGCCCTTTGGATTTCCTCTTTGGAAAAGTATCTGTCCATGTCTTTTGCCCATTTTTTTAGTTGAGTTTTTTGTCTTTTTGTTGATGAGTTGTAAGATGTCTTTATATATTCTGGATATTAAACCCCTATCTGATATGTGGTTTCCAAATATTGTCTCCTATAGCCTAGGATCCTTTTTATTTTCCTGACAAAGTTCTTTGATGCAGAAAAGTTTTCAATTTTGAGGCGATCCCATTTATCTATTTCTTTTTACATTGCTCACACTTTGGGTGTAGGTCTATGAAACCACCACCTATCACAAGATTTTTAGGATATTTCCCTTCATTTTCTTCTAGAAGTTTTATAGTCTTAGCTCTAATGTTTAGATCCTTGATTGATTTTGAGTTAATTTTTCTATAAGGTGTGTGATAGGGGTTCTCTTTCATTCTTCTAGGTATGGAAATCCAGTGGTCCAAGCACCACTTATTGAAAACGCTGAGGAGCCATTGTTTATTAAGCTACAATTTTACACTTCACTTTTCAGTATTAGTGAGAAAAGACATACAACAGAGATAGAATTCAATTTCAATCTTTAAAATCAACCAGTAAATCTTTTATCCGAGGTAGCAGTGTGACAACCGCAAACTTGCCATCCTAAAAAAAGTAATTGATTAGTGAAATCAGTTGTCCCTTCCCTCCACCTGTGGCTGCAAAGACTAAAATAAATAGAAGTAAATATTTGAGTCAATTGGTGTGGGACTTTTATTTGTTAGGACCCAGCATTTGGTTGGTTTCTTGAAATAGCAGATTCAAAAGGGAATTGAAAATATATGTGTGTGCATACCTGTAGCTTATTTGTGTGCACACAAATACAGATATACATTTACAGAATTTATTGTACAACAAATCATATATATATTTTTATAAATGTTAAGAGATTTTTATAGATACAGATTGACCAAACAATATTTGACATTACCTTAATTTCAGAAAACCTACCCAAGGTCCATTATTTATTTTTTTTTCTGGGTGTTGTTTATTCCTTGTGCAGAAAGAATTTAAAACACTTGTGTGGCAATCAGAGGCAGAGACTCTTTTAGTTTTATAATTTCCCCCAAATCTTTCACAGTTATCTGGGCCACACCTATTTTTTTCTTTATATTATTTTTACTACCACACAAAATAATTCAAAACAGCTTATATCAAAATAAAAACCTCATCTATTTGGAACATATTTTAATTCATTTAGGTGACATTGCTACAATAGTTAAGTACAAGTGGCATAACTGTATTTGACAAAGACATGCCCCATTCTCTGTAAGTATAAAATTCAAGCAGGGGAAGGAGAAGTTTATGGCCATTCAGAGGCCAGCTGACCTGCTGCAGGTATGTGATGAGCCCTGAGCATCAATCAATATGATTGACAAAGGCAAAGGAACTCATCACTAGTCCAGCAAGTGGGCAAGTAGAATAGGCTGGATGATAACATTGTAATGTATTTTTAAAATGCTGCTGAAGAAAAATCATTCTTATTTGAGATACCTAAATGAATTGACTTGAATATAATAAATAGAGATGCCAGGTTGTTGGGTAATAGTACACCTTAATAGATATACATCAACATTATGTGTTACAACAATCCTTCTTCTGGTAAGAATTGGTCCATCAGTCAGGGCATCATTTTTTTTTTTTTCCTTCCATTGCATCATGAGTTATACATGAAACCTGTATTAAGGAAACATAAAAATTATTGATATTAAAGTATGACAAACATATGCATGTAGAAAAAAATCAATATATCACCTGCATTCACATTACATCATAATGTGAACAGCCAAGTGTATGCAAATCATGATTGAGACCATAGCTCAGCTTTGGGCATCTAATAAACATCACTGTGAAGGGTAACAGGAAGAACCACCAACCAGCAGAGGGTTAATATGAAGGAAAAATACTTGATGTCACAAGGATCCAAGGCATGAGTCAGCAAGCAAAGCAATCCTGAGGCTACCAAGTATCACCCAGTTCTACATGGTTACAAATACCTTTCTCCAAGTTAGAATTGTATTTTTCCTTTACAAGAAATGGAGTACAGGTCTTGGAACTCCTGTGAGGAAAGAGGAATCCTGTGCCAAATCCACCAGTGTTGACAGACATAGGCTCACCTCACAGCTGGATATTCTGGTGCTCACTGAGAAAAGAGGCCACCACTTTCCCATTTCCCTTTCTTTGGTTGTCTTGCTCTCAAAGGCGTGTTCTACTTTCACTTCTACCTATGAAATCAGTGCTGTGGTCACTGAGGGTATTTAAACTTTTCCATGTACAGTGTGATCCAACGAAATTAGACATTCTACAAGCTGTCTTCTGGCTGGCCTAGACATCTTGAGTTTTCCGTTTTCTTCCAAGTTTGTACTCTGTTTCCATTGTATGGATTCTTTAACCTGGTGAGAGACACATTCTGGCCAAACTAGATAATATTTACTTATTAGAGATGAGTAGGAATGTCAAACAAATTAATTTATAGGTAAGGAGCACTGGAATTTAAGTTTAGACTGGGCGCTAGGATTTTATGTGGGAACAGATAAAAGAAAAGATGTCTAAGACTCTAGAAAAATTCCCAAAGAACAATTTATGGAGATATACTTTAAGGAACCTCAGTTGAAATAAAAATAGATACAGTATGCCATCATTACACCTTATTTTCCCTCTCTAGTAAGTGTAACTGCTCTCATATATAGATCTCTAACTATAGTATTACTATATTACTGTTAGGAATTGAAGCATGTTCCAAAAATAACATGTAACTCCCATTCTTGTGGATTTGAACTTATATGTAAATAGGGTCTTTGAAGATATTATTAGCTTAGATTAGGCCAAACAGGATTAGGGTAGGTCTTAATCCAATATGAGTGGTGTTCTTATCAGGAGAGGAAATTTGGAGTGAGGAAGAGAGAGAAAGAGAGAGGTGGGGCAGAGAGGGGGAGAGGGAAAGAGAGAGAAAGAAAGATGGCCATATGATGGAGGCAGAGAGAGGAGTGAGTTATGCCACCACAAACTAAGGAACCCCTGGGATTGCTGGTCACCCACCAGAAGCCAGGGCAGAAGCATGCAATGGATTTTCCCCTTTAGGGGGAAGCACGGTCCTGACAACACCTTGGTTTCACAAATATAGTCTCCAGAACCATAAGACAATAAATTTCTGTTAAGCCAACGAGTCAGTAGTACTTTGTCACAGCAGCCCTAGCAGACTAAGACAATCACTAATCCTGGACAAGTTCTCCCTTAAATGGTAGTTGTTTGCAACCTCTTTCTATTTTCTATTTAATTAACGAAAGACACCTCTTGGGAGGCCTGGCTTACAACAGTCCCACTATCTCTTGCAACAGACCTGTGGCCACATTTGTACCGTTATGACCTGGCATTCCTACCTATTACTGATTTATCTAAAAGTAGACACCTGATTGAAACTGAGCAGTTTCTCTCTGGCCAGTATTTAAAATTTAGTGCAGTGAGATCCTAAAATGGAGATACAATGGGTATGAATAATTTCAATTAAATCTTCTATAAAAGGGACATCAAGGCACTACTGTTTAAGATTCTGCCACTGCCCTAATCCAGGCCCTTTTTGAATCCTGGTGTTTCAATGCATCCCTTGACATTCCATTTCCCCAGTTTTGATTTCGGTTGTTTATAAAATATAGTGTATACAGTTCTAAAGTGAGTCATAAGATTTCATCTCTACTTACTTCATGGCTAAGGTGAAATAAGCGGCACTGAAGAAAAAAAAAGAGTACATAATTGAGAAGGATTGATGTGGAGCTATATACTGTTGATATAGACCTAATGACTTGACAGATAACATGTCCCACATTGAAGTGTACAGGAGGTAATGGATCTCTCTCATTATGAACAATAACCCAGAGAAAATTCCAAAGCTGTAGAACTGTCCCTAAATGTATAGGGGAGCTCAAAAAGCTTGTATTGATGGGCTGCAGCACTGGCCCAGATGGGGAATATTGTGCTCACATTATGTTTTTCAGAACATTATGGTCAGGAAATCCTACATCTGAAATCCAGGCACACACACACATACACATTCAGGTTAGATCAAGGAACGATATTCTCTTAGGTCAGCATAGAGTAGTTTTAAATCAAAGATTGTTGTGCCTGCATCATATTTTAAATAGATGGTGCTGAGAGATGACTGCCATGCTGTATGAATTTGCCTTTCTATATTATCTTTGATGTAAGATGAAAACCTAATTTATCTTTGAAAGAAGGAGAAAAATAAATTTACTGTAAGAGACAAATTTAGTCAAATGCATTTAAATATAGTGAATTTACAAAACATAATAAAGCCCTGTAACCCCCTAACTCATACACAACAAGGCATATTTAACTCTAGAGAAATGGCATCAGCCTTATTCATTGTTTGTTATTCTATTTGATTTGCCTTTATGCCTGACAGTAAATTTTTCAAAATCTTAGAGGAACACATCTGAATTATCAATTCAGATAAGTATTTAGAACATTACAAACTAATGCAAAAATATTGGGACAAAATGCTTCTTACAGCATGAGCCAGAGAACAACAAAGTAATAATGGCTACATCAAGAAGATACTAAGTCAATTTACAGTATGATATGTATTTAAATGATTGGAATGAAATTTACCTGAGTACTGAGGATGACAGTAGGCACGGATAGCCAGGTATATTTCTTTGTGAATTCAAGTCTATAGGAAACTTCTCAGTTTACAGGCATAAAAAACAAAAATATTTAAATAATCATTATCTCCTATATAAGCATTATTTTCCGGAAAACAACCAGAACAGAGGCAGAGAAGATATTAACAATAGAGAGCTGATAGTCAAGGTTTGGTGCAAGAATGTTTCAAAGGAAGTGTGATACTAATTTGAATCAACATCTAATTAGTTCATTTAATTACTCTGTGCCAGGAGTAATTGATTTTAGACTTAGAAACAGAAACACATCTACCTACGGGGAGAAAGTAATTGTGGCTCTCTAAAGTGGAAGTTGTGCAAAGGTTATATTGAAAAAGTGAGGTTTTATCTCCTATTTGAACTATTGTTTCAACATTTTCTGCTCATAGTTACCACAGCATTAAATACCAGTGTAATTTAAGCCTTGATTATAAAATGCTTATGTTGTTGAAATGAACTTTAACATCATCTGAACAAAAATATTTCATATACATGAGACACAATTAAGTATTTTCTAACTACTTTAGAAGAATGGTGGTCATAATCACTCATAGGTATGATATTTATGAAGTTTATGTTTTGATGTTTATTCCTATATGTCAGGAATTTTTTTTTTTTTTTTTTTACCATATTGCTTCCCTTTTGAAGCTGTAACATGTGAAAAAATCCTCGCCTGGCACTAGTTCTTAGTTCTCTAGACAGATTAGACAAGTGTCTGCTCAAATGAAGAATTTTTTCTCAACTGCATCCTGTCCTTAAAATGCTTGATGTTGTAAGGGATACTTCATGCCCCATGAAACAGTCCCATGGAGTGTCTTACTTTATGGACTGTGGGAACAGAGAGGTTGAACCTGGCCTGTGCAGCTGGTTGGCAGGACAAGTAGCTCATCTTTAATTGCGGAAACCTAGAGGGGGCATCCACTCCCTCTGCAATGCTCTCAGTTTTAAAATGAGAGCACAGGACTCTAGATCACAGTAAAAAATCATTCATTGCTAAAGAAACATACCTAATTTAATCTGTCACATAACTCAAATATGTAGAAAACATTTCCTTGCTAAAATGTTCAATTATTTTAAAAAGTTCCATACTAAGCCAAGTCATGCTTTAGTGTGTGCTTCTAGGGTGGCTTTCATGTGTGCATTACTCACCATTGCTTTTCACTTATAGGGAAGGCCAGCTGAGCAAGGCTGTGAACTATTGTCCCCTTGATATCTTAAAGGCAGAAAAATATGATCGAAATTACATAGCTTACCTTGTAATGCTACGAAGTATTCCCTCCAGGCTGTTTTACATTTCATTTTATACTGTGTAATTCTTAACCTTGCCTTTTAAAAATGTTTCTACTGATTACTAAATAATACTGGTTGGTTGCATAAATTTGGAATCAACAGAAAACTACCCAAATAAAGCCATCATTAAATTATTTGTATATTTTATGTAGGCATGTATGTATAAATATATATACACACAATTTCTTTATTATATATTATATTCATAATAATAAATAATCTCTTATTATTGTGTATATTATTATACAGTAGAACAATACTGTGCACAAATTTAACATGCTTAACATTTACTAATGCTTCATGATTATCTCTCTATATTATTAAATATTTTTATATGAGAATTTTAAGAATTGCTTAGTATTTCATTATATGAATATGATGATTTATTTAACTAATTCCATATTGACAAATCAATGTTTCTATGAATATAGTTATTATTATTACTTTGTACTTTCTCCACAAAATAGGAAAAATGAAACTGCAATTTTTTTTGTATCCTTGAGGACAGTTGAAACACAATATACATGTTATCTAAGACTCTATAAAACATACTTATGTCTAATCAACTCTACATCCCTTTTTTGGAGTCCATCTTCCATTCCTTCCACACTGTTCAAACAATCTCACTGTACCCTCTGGAAATTATACTCAGGCAGCCTCAAGATGAGTAACACCTTCAAGATGAGTAAGCATTTAATGAAATTGTTAGATGCCATTTTCATAATATGATGTCCTAACCAAACTACATAAACCAGCAGGTTATACTCTGTGGTCATCGAAAGCATGTAACTCTCCAGAACCTGTTTTGAGAATCCCTCTCTCCAACCACCATAACCTTCCTTGCCCACTCACTGCCTTCCATATGAAGTGCACAATTCTTTTTATCCTGTGAGATGTATAAACCCGTGGTTCTATTGCATTGCTGTCACTCACCCCATTCCATGTTCTAAATTCCAACCTACATTTTAATGTCTCAGAGTTACTTTGGAGTGTGCTACTTCTATTTCTTTGCCTTTCTCAGGTCTTCATAATCACCTGGCAAAATTCCAACTCAACTTTAATTTTCATCCTTGCCTGTACCCATGAAGCTGATTATGTGTGGGAAAACACACTTGTGGAGGCACGGAAGTTTCCCTGGCTTGGCAAGTTAGTCAGGGAGGCCACCTCCTAAGCATTGTGTGCCTGAAGGCAGGCACCGAGGCAAGGCGTTGTGCACCTGACTGCAGGCAATTAAGTTAAAGAATGATGCTGGGCTCCTTCCATGCCCCTGCTTTCCCACCTGGTTCAGAAGAGATTGTTCCCTGAGATTACTATTGTCCTCAAGCTTGTGCCGGAAGATTGTAAACATGCTAGTCTTGTGATTTTAGAACAAACACCGTTGCCTGGGGAAACGGGAAAAACAATTACGTAGCCCAAAGTAAGCTTATGTTATATAATCTTGTGCTAAAAAGCCAATAAAGAACTTCTTGCGGGAACAGAGAGATGGAGTCGGCTCCCTTCTTTCACACACGCTGATGCGTCTCAAACTTCATGAGCACTAAGCTCAGAACGTCCTCCCGCTTTTTGCTCAACAATCATGTTTCTTCAGTCCATTCACTCTTCCTCTAGCCTTAAGTGAGTAATTCAAAGCTCTTTTCTCTAAGTCACGAAATCCTACTCCACTTCTATTAATTTTGCTTCTTTTCCTTTAAGAGAAAATCAAAGCAATAAAGAGATTTTCCACAAACTCCTATATCCATATCTGAGCTCCTATCTGTATCTGGGCTCACATATTCTTCCCTCCTTTGAATAATCATGGCTGAAGTTTAAGCTCTATACATTGCCACCTATTATGTTTATGTGTCTACCAAATCCCATACTCTCTCACTTATTCATGGACACATACTCTCTCTAGTTATTTTTCTTTCCTTCTGTTCTGTTTGACGATATTGCCCTCCCATTGAGCAAGAATGCTATTGCTTCTCCCACAGAAAACAGCAAAAACAAACAAACAAACAAAAAAACAAAATAAGCTCTTTCCCATTGACAAACTTTTCTATTCTCTCCTCTCCAGGGTAAAAAGAGAAGAAAATATAGTGTTAATAGTGTTTTCTGTACTCATTCTCCCCATTTTCCACTCACTCTCTCTTCAACACACTGCAATTATCAACCAGGTTGACAAAAATCCTTTTGTCATTGCTTAACATATGATCTTTCTTACTTCATTTATCAGCAACGTTTGGCTAGGTAAGTCTCATCCTCTTTCATGAAATGTTTTCTTTATTTGACTTTGATCATACTGATTTTCGTTTTACTTCACTTACTGCTCCTTCTTACTCTATTTTTTTCTTATCATCTGTCAGACTCTCAAAGTTGGAATTCCCTATAATTTGTGGCTCAGATTATTTTCCCCCACTCTTTGGTTATCTAATCCTCTAAATGCTGATGGATTCCAATATAATTCTTGGTTTCGGGAGTCTCCCAGTGCTCCAGACACAAATAGCCAACCCTTTCTTGTCATCACTTATATATAGTAGCTATCTAATAAATTGCATGTTCAAAATGGAATTCCAAAATGGAATTCCTGACATTTCCTTTCCAAAATGGCTAATTCCTCAGTATATATCTTCTTAGGAAATGGGAATTCCATTATTGCAGTGCCTTAGGTCATAAATCCCTAGAGTTATTTCTGACTCCTCTTTTTCTTTCATGCTTCACATTTACCCTTAAAAATATCCAAATTCTGACATTTCACCACCTACAACACTACAACCCTAATCCAAACCATCCTAATCCACTGCATTATTGCAATAGAAATGTAGTTGTCATCTTGTTTTAAGGCTTTTCTCAACAGTGCAACCAGAGAGCCTTTTAATCCTGAAGTCAGACCCTCTCAATTTTAGTTTCAAAATTCTCCAATGACTTTCCATCTTACGTAATTAGTGGGAAAAGCTAACAAAAGTCAAGGTCTTCAAGTTCCTACAAAACTCAGTCTGGCAATGCTTTAAGTCTTTAGCTTCAACTACTAATATCTCTTGTTTGTTCCAGTCTCCTTGCTTTCCTTAAAGCCTCCAGGCATTGTGCTTTGCCTTGCTGTTTTCTCTGCCCCAAAATTTTAAATCCCAACATTTGCATAGTTTTTTTACATCATAATTTTAAAATCTTAGCTTAAATGTAATCTTCTCAGTGGTGTTTTCCTAATTTTTACCTACCATCACTCCACATTATTTTTCTCATTAGCACTTACCCTTGTTAGAATGTGTTTAATGTCAGCATATTTGCTTGTTTTCTCCCTAGCAGAGCTACTGGCTGATGCTAGGCATTTAATAAATATGAGTAGATTGGATGACTAAATAAATAGAGATTGAAAGTCTTAATTGGTAAGGCAAAGTAAGATATATGGTTGAACTGAAAACTACTTAAACATTATTTCATATACGTTGCCCTTTTTATTTTATTAAAATTTTCTGTGCATCAATTTTGTAACACATGTTCTGTCAATGCATTGTCTTAGTCTTTGAATTCAAATATACAAGAAATGCAATAATGTAGAATACTTGAATTGAATATATTGGACTCAATTCAGTTACAAATGAAGCTATGCATAAACCACATAGTTTCTCCATAGCAGTATCTGAGAGCTGATTATTTATTACAGAAATTCTTAAGTTTTCCTCCACAGCAAAACACCCACAATAAGAGAGTCTTATTACTGAAGTGATAGATATCCCTTGGTAAGGCAAACACAAATTTAAAACAAAACAAAACAAAACAAAACAAAAAAACTTCTTTGTAGACAATATGATGATCCAATGTATGAGTAACCCAAAGTAAATACAGAAAAATGACCCAAAACATGGAGAAACAAGAAAAACAAAACATAATCCTAATAGATAAACTACTAATCTATGGTTCTGTTTTCACCTGATACATGTATAAAAATCATATTTTAAAATTTATGCTCATCAACATCTAGCACTATGATAGCCATGATTAAATATATGTGTTTACATATACACACACAATGAAGATTTTTTTTATTTATGAAATAGCCTGATCTCATGGTTTTTAACACATATTTTTTTTTTTCAAAATTCACAGTGGCAAGTTTTCCCTTTCATTTCTTATAAGAAAGCCTATTTAATTATTTCTTATTTGCCCTTGGTATTTGAATATAGTTGAAAGAAATTTCACATTACTGATAGCATTTGGGTCATATACGTGAATGCTATTCTTCAGTTGGTGATTATTGGAAAGACCTGCAGACATTGTTACTGTGACTGATGGCTCCTTCAAGGTCTTTTGTTTGCAACTCTGAATTGAGCCAAATCCTTTATGATTGCTGTGCATCGGGACAGCCTGCCAGCAGTGCTACCTGGAACAGTCACATCATTTGATGTTGCACTTCAGTGATTCCTTAGAAATGGTTCTCCTTGTAGACAGTTGTACTATTCAACATTAACCTTACAGAAAATTCCAGTATATGCTACTAGCATCCATTCTTACTCATATGCTGGTAGTTCTGTTGTTAATGCAAATATTATCTGTTTTGTTATAGTGTGACATATGGGTTTCTAAAAATCACCAAGCTGGGCAAGGTTGCAATATAAAACCACAAGACTACTGGGAAAAAAATGTGGTTAGGGATACAGGACACAAAACTTGCAGAGGGACACAAAATAAAATATTGAAAAATAATAGCACACTTTTTACATATTATATTTTACCTTAAGTATGGCACTTGAACTTGAAAAGAACCTTAAGTTTGCTTATGAAAGTGAGTGTAAGAAGGGTTACAGCTTATGAGCTGTTCTGAGTGATGGAAGATGAGTTCTCTAAAATTGGACAGAAAGTGGTGTGGCTCTAACATGTGTGGTGAACTGAGGTTAGATGTTTCAGGTAGGTACTTGTGTTTTATGTAATCGTATGTGGCTCTATTCAGGTAGATGCTGTTTTCTGAGTTCAGCTAATATTTACACAAAACTGTTCATAAGCAAACTCAAAATCATGACATGTTCATGTTCTACTCTATTACATCAATCACTTTGAAGCAAATTCATATTCTTAAAACAAGAATTATAGCAAAAACAGACTATTCTAATTTCTTTGAGGTGAATTTGTATTACCTTTGGGGTAGTTTGGGTTTTAACCACAAATCACTTCCAAAATTGTAACTTTTAAACAACTGCTCAGTTCTCTCAAATAATTTATGTTAATTTGAAAAGGAGAGAACAAAAAAAATTAATAGAAATTAAATAAAAAATTCTCATTAAACAAGTACTGTTTGATATCTTAGTAAATGATTAAAGTAGTTACTTCAGGATGTGCTAGGGTTTAGAGCTTTGAGTGGAATCAACACTGGGAAAACACACTCAGCTGTTGAAATTTTGAAGAAAATCAATTTAGGCAGTAAGGGACATGGCAGGTGAAGGTATGGTGATAAGTAATAAATTACATCAAGATTTGCCATTAGGTTGATTGAGGTGATATTTCAAAGAGCAGAGAATTACAGCAAATAAAGAAAGAAGTAGAAGACATGCAGCTAGGCTTAATGAAGAAATTCATCAACAGCTATCAATTTCCAAGTAAACAATCCAGTACTCAGAATGATCGGTAATCCAGAGGATGGGTGATGGCTATGAGGAAAACACTAAAAAGTCATGGAGGGAGGTCCAGTCAACCAAGATGGCAGCATAAGATGCTCCAGGGTGCCATTCCACCAAGGAATCTTTGAACAACTAGCAAAAACTATTGGAGACACCTTCAAAACCCCAGTAAAAAATTAAAATCACAGTAACTCAATGAATGCCTGACTCTGGTAGAGTTCCAAGACCAAGAAACGTATTTGGTGTGGAGCCAGCCTGCTCTTCCATTGTGGGTCCCTGATCTTTTACTGGAGGGAGCAGAGTAACCCCTATTTGTATACTGGTATGCATGCGTCCCTGCCAATCTATAAAGTGACAGCCTGAAATACTAAACCAGGAAACTTATTTCTGGCTTCCCATTCCAGAACCTTTCCTGCAGGCAGAAACAGCCTGTAGACAGCTAAAGCAGTGTTAGAAACATTCAAGTCAAAACAGCATGGGGCAAGGGGTTACCTGCTTTAAGTCATACAAGAAAGCACCCATGAGGGGGAGAAAGTCAAATCCCTGTAAACACTGGAATTCCTAAGGCCAGGAGCAAACACAAGCCCAGGACAGAGACAGTTAAGAGCAGATGTAGAGGAACCTACATTTTGCATTTGCCTCAGGCTGATCTTCTTGATAGGAATGCTAAACTCTGAAGTAGAAAACCAGGCATATCAGCACCAATTTGCAAAGACCATAAAATGTGCTTTGGGCCTTTGTTTTTGTTAGCTCCTGGCACTCAGGGAAATCTTTTGCCTATCAGTAGCTGAATACAAAATTAAGGAACAGACAGCTCAGATATTAAATCCCAGAGTTAGTACATTAAAATATCAAAGGTACAGTGTGCACCTAAAGAACACAAGACAAATAAGAATCAGGAAGTGATGGCTCATCAAAAGGAAAAAGCTAAAATGTCAGAAATCATCAATAAAGAATACCAGACTTTGGACATACCAGACAAACCCTTTAAGAAAAATCTTCAGCATGCTCAAAAAGATAGAGGGAAATGCATAGAAAGAACTAAAGTATATCAGGAAAATAATGAATAAACTATCTGAGTATCTCAATAAAGAGATAGAAATTTTAAAAAGGAACCAAAAAGAAATATTGGAGATGAAGACCATAATAACTGAAATGAAAAATTTCCTAGAGGTTTCAACAGTATATTGAACAGGAAGAAGAAATAATCATGGAACTTGGAAACCAGACATTTGGAATGATTCAGACTGAGGAAGAAGAAAAAAGAATTTGTAAAAAGCAAATCAATACATGCATTATGAGAGCCCCAGAAGGAGAAGAAAGAGAGAAAGGAGCAGAAGAAATGTTCAAAGAAATAATGACAGAAATGATCAAAGAAATTTAATATGCATATTCCAAAAGCTCATTGCACCCCCAACAGGATAAACCTGAAGAAAGCCATACCCACACATGTGGTAATCAAACTGTGGAAAGCTAAGGACAAGAAGAGAATCCAGAAAGCTGCAAGAGAAAAGCAACATATTATGTACAAGGGAGTCCCAATAAGCTGAATTATGATTTCTCAGGAGAAATGATGGAGGCAGGAAGGCAGCTGGATGAAATATGTAAGTGCTGAAGAAAAGAACTGTACCACTAATATTATGTCCAAGACTGTCTTTCAAAAATGAGGGAGAGATTAAGATATTCTCAATATAAACAAAAGCTGAGGGAGTTCCTCACCATTAGGACTTTGCTACTATCAATGTTAAAGGGAGTTCTTCAGACTGACAGGAAAGGACACTAGTCATTGGATTAAGTAGCATAAAGAAATAAAGATAATCAAATAGATTATTATAAATGTCAATACAGTAGTATTGCATTTTTGGGTATGTGAATCCACCTTTTATTTCTTATAGGTCCTAAAATACAACTGCATACAAGGCAATTATAATTCTACAGCTTGTAACATAAACTGTATAAAAATATAATTTGTAACTAGTACAACAAATAGGTTGAGGGCAGAAGGGTATAGAGACAGTGTATGTGTACACTACTGAAGTTAATATGGTATCAAATCGAACATGACTGCTATATATTTAGGGTGTTAAATTTAAATCCAATTGTATCCTATCCACAAAGAAAGTACATTAAAAATATCAACAGAAAAATTAAGATGGGACTCAAAATGGTACAATGCAAAAAATTAAATAAATATAAAATAGGCTTTAATGGAGGAATTGAGGGACAGAAAAGGCATAAAACTTTAAAAGACCAAATAGCAAAATGGTAGAAGAAAGTTCTGAATTATCTGTAGCTATATTAAATGTAAATGGATTAAACTCTCCAGTCAAAAGACAGAGACTGGCAATATGTATAAAAGTATGATCCAACAACATGCTGTTTATAAGGAATTCATCTTAAATTCAAAGATACAAGTAGGTTGAAAGTGAAAGGATATATAGATATAGATATAGATATAGATTTATAGATATAGATATAGATATAGATATAGATATCATGCAAATAGTAGGAAAAAAAGAGCTGGGGTAAATATAATATCAGGTAAAATAGGCTTTAAGTCAAAAATAGTTATGAGGGACAAAGGTCACTATCTATGATAAAGGGGTCAATTCTATTGGAAGAAATAGAAATTATAAATATCTATGCACCTAATGGAAATCCCAAAATATATGAAACAAATATTGATAGATTTTAAGGGAGAAATAGATGCTTCTAAATTAATGTCAGGAGATCTAAATACAGCACTTTCAATAATGAATAGAACACCTAGAGAGAAGTTCAATAAGGATACAGAAGATTTGAGTGATACCATGAACCAACTAGACCTAACAGCCATATATAGTACATTTCACCAAACAGTAGCAGAGTACATATTCTCTCCTGCACATAGATCATTCAACAAGATAGACCATATGTTAGGTCACAAAACAAGTTTAAATAAATTCAGAAATAGTGAAATCATATAATGCATCTTTTCAATCCAAACGGAATGATTTCAGAAATCAATAACAGAGGGACATCAGAGAAATCCACAAATACATCAAAATTAAGCAGTGAACTTTATAACAAAAATGCATCAAAGAAGAAATCACAAGGGAAATCAGCAAATATCTTGTGGCAGATGAAAATAAAAACACAATATATCCAAACTTATGGTATGCAGCAAAGGTGGTGCTGAGAAGGATATTTATAGCTCTAACTATTAGATTAAAAAAGAAGAAAGATCTCAAATCAGAGACCTAACCTTACAAATGAAGGATCTAGAGAAATATGTGTAAAATAAACACAAAGTGAGCAGAGGTAGGTAAATAACAAGGATTGGAGTGGAGATAAATGAAAGAGAGTATAGAAAACAAGAGAGAGAATCAACAAAGCCAAAATTTGATTATTTGAAGAGATCAATAAAATCAACAAATCTTTAGCTAGACTGTCAAAAAGAAAAGAGAGAGAGAAAGGACACAAATAATTAAAATGAAATATTAAAGGGAAGCCATTAATACCAGCACCACAGAAATGAAAAGGATTATAAGAAGATACTGTAAACAACTGTACACTAACAAATTAGATAACCTAGATGAAATGGACAAATTCTTAGAAACACACAAACTGCCTTCACTGACTCCAGAATAAATAGGTCACAACAGACCAATGACAAGTAAAGGGATTGTATCAGTAATCAACACTCTTCCAACGAAGAAAAACTTATGACTCAATGGCTTTACTGGTGAATTTTCCAAATATTCCAAGAAGAACAAACACAAAATTTTCCCAAATATTGAAAAAGGAACACATTCTAGCCCATTCTATGAGGCCAATATCACATTAATATCAAAGTCAGATAAACACATGCCAAGACAAGAAAATTACAGGTCAACATACCTTATGGATATAGATGCAATATTCTTCAACAAAATACTGTAAATGGAATCCAACAGCATGCTAAAAGAATTATATACCATGACCAACTGGGATTAATCCCACATAGGCTAGAGAGGTTCGACATAAGAATATTAATTAAATAACACACCATGTTAATCAAATGAAGGAAAAACTGCATGAATATCAATTGATGCACAAAAATCATTTGACACAATCCAGAACCCCTTCTTGATACAAACACATAGAAAACTAGGAAATGAGGAAACTCACTCAACATGATATAGGGCATATGTGAAATGCCCATAGCTAACATCTTATTCAATGATGAAAGACTGAAAGTTTACCCTCTAAGATCAGGAACAAGCAAAGATGCCCACGGTGACCTCTGTTATTCAACATTGTACTGGAAGTTCTAGCCAGAGAAATTAGGCAAAAAAAGAAAAGATATCCCAATTGCAATGGAAGAAGTGAAACTTTTCTATTTTCAGATGACATAACTCTATATTTAGAAAATCCCAAATAATCCACATCAAAGCTACAAGAATTAATAAGAAAACTCAGAAAAGTGGTGGTGGTGTACAAGATACCACATAAAAATCAGTAGTGTTCCTATACACTAGTAATGAGCAGTGTGAAGAGGAAATCAAGAACTATACTACATTCAAATATCTAGGAGTAAATTTAACCCAGGATTTAAAGGACTTGTACATGGAAAACTACAAAACATTGCTAAAAAATATCAAAGAAGACCTGAATAAATGGAAAGGTAGACATTCTGTGTTGATGGATGGGTTGGCTAAATATTGCTAAGGTGTCAATTATGTTCATTTCATTTACAGATTCAACATAATCTCAACCAAAATTCCTATGGCCTTCACAGAAATGGAAAAGCCAATCATCAAGGGTAAGGGTCCCTGAATAGCCAAAACCATCTTGAAAAACAACTATGAATTTTAAAGACACACACTTCCCAATTTTGAAATTTATTACAAAGCTACAGTAATGAAAACAACATGGTACTGGCACAAGGCAGACATATACTCTGATGCAATAGAATTGAGAGTTCAGAAACGAACTGTTACATCTATGGTCAAATGATTTTGGGCAATAGTGCCAAGTCTGCTTAATGGGGAAAGAATAGTCTCTTCAACAAATGGTACTTGGAAAATTGAATATCCATAAGCCAAAAGCATGAAGGTGGACACCTATCTCACACCATAATCAAAAATTAACTCAAAATTGATCAAAGACCTACAAAAAAGAACCAAAATTATAAAACTCCTAGAAAAATACATAAGCAACTTCAGGACCTTAGGCAATGGTTTCTTAGACTTTACACTAAAAGCATGAGCAATGAAAGAAAAATAATAGATAAGTAGGCTTCATCTGCATTCAAAATTTGCTCATGAAAGTACTTCATCATGGAAGTAAAAAGACAATCTACAGAACAGGGGAAATTATTTGGAAACCATATATCTGATGAGGGTTTACTATCCAGAACATATAAAGAAATCCTGCAACTCAACAAATCAAAGAACTCAATTAAAAAATGGGCAAAAGACTTGAATAGACATTTCTCCAAAGAAGATATACAAAATGAAAAGATGCACCATATCATTAACTGTAAATGAAATACAAATCAAGAACACCATGATGTGTCATTTCATAGCCACACACTAGGGAAAACACAGACATCTGTTAAGCAGCCATAGCCCAGCCCTCATTGACCCCACCTTCTCTGGGAAAGTCACAGACACATGTTAATGGCCATCCTCTGGCCTTCTGCTATCTCTACCCCCTTTCCTGTTGTGTGCCATTCTTGGGGAGGAAATGTTAAGTTTAATGAAAAGTCTCAACCAGACCTCAAACCCAGAAAAGGGAACAAGCAACTACTGGAAGCTATCAAAACAGGAATTCTCAGCACCTAGGGCCCTCTTCCCCTGGCTAAAAGCCACTCTCAGCCAGTTTAGATTCATCTCTCTTCTCCAGCATAGCATGGGGTGTACAGAGCTGCCATCTACCTACCCTGACTGACCCAGAGCAGTTTTCAGCCATCCCTGGGGATTGGTTGTGATGGAACTTCTTTCCCTGCTCTTTCACAGTTTTTAATTTGCAAGGAGATTATCTACTGTTTCTGGACTCTTTATTCTGTGCGAGTAATAAAGGGATCATTTGCTGAAAGGTTTTGTCGTGCCCCGAACCTGTGTTCCCATAACACACCATTGTAGCAACTTGCTCTTCATTTAATAAATGGAAAATAACAAGTGTTGGAGAAAATGTAGAGAAATAGGAACACTTTCATTGTTGGTGTGACTGGAAAATGGTGCAGCCACTGTGGAAAACAGTTTGGTGGTTCATCAGAAAGTTAGGTATAGAATTATCATACAATGTAGCAATCCCACTTTGAGGTATATACCCAAAAGAATTGAAAGCAGGGATTTGAAGAGATTTTCACACACTGATGATTATAACAGCATTATTCACATTTGCCAAAAGATGGAAGCAACCCAAGCATCCATCAACAGATGAGCAGGTAAACAAAATGTAGTATATACATACACTGTAATATTATTCATCCAGAAAAGGGAATGAAGTTCTGATATGTGTGACAACATAGGTGTACTTTGAAGAAATCATGTTAAGTGAAATATACCAGATACAATCTGATCTCAATGGTATGGAATAATTAGAAGAAGCAAATTCATAGAGTCAGAAAATAAAATGCAGTTTACCAGGGGCCATGGTTAGGGTGGGGAATGGAGAGTTAATGCTTAATTTATACAGAGTTTCTGTTTGGGGTGATAGAAAAGTATTGGTAATGGATGGTTGTGTTGGCAGCACAACACTGTGAATGTAATTATCACCACTGAATTTTATATTTGAACATGGTTAAAAGGGGAATTTTATGCTGTATATACTTTACTAGAATAAAAAATTTAAAAAGCTACAGAATTGTACATTACAAACAGTGAATTCTAATGTAAACTATGGACTATAGCTAATAATATAATTAAAATAATACTCTCATCAATTGTAACAAAGTTAGCACACTAATGCCAAGTGTTAATAATATGGGTTTATATGGGAACTCTGTATTTTCTGCATGATTTTCTTGTAAGCCTACAACTTCTCTAATAAAAATATATCAAAAATGCATGGAGGGATATCAGTCTAACACATCTGAAATATTAGGAAAGAAATCTGGTACAGGGAGAAACAGAGATTTTTATTTCCTATATCTAGTTCCAAGGAGGGTATTAAGATAGGGTGTGCTATGGTGGAATATTGGAATAACAAATTAACATAAAATACCAGGGGCTCAAACAACGAAGGCCACTTTTCTTTTATGTTCATTGTGTGTCTGCGAGGGCTATTGTGTTCAAAGAAATCAGAGACACAGATTGATGGAGTCTGCGATCACCTTGTGGACTGGGACAAATATCTGTGTCATGTCACACTTTATCACTGCAGCGGTGGCAAGATGACTCTGAAGGTTCTGACACCCACGAGTCAGTGTTTTTTCCTGGTTGTAAAACACACTACTTTCATCACATTGTTTTGGCCCAAACCAGTCATATGATAGTCCTTCCCTCAACTGAAGAGAGTAAGGAAGTTTATTCTTATTGGGAACCCAGGAGGAGGAAAAGATCAGATATAGCTGAGCTCTAGAAGTCTTCATAACTTTACCACAGATGGGGACTGCATCCAGGAAAAATGTAAATGTAAAGTACTACCACAGCCTAGGGCTGAGGAGGCCATTCCTGTGAGAGACACTTCCAGAACATTAGGAACTCTATCTATGAATGTGTCCATGTACATGCATATTTATTCATGCACTTACTTTCTATTTAAGGATAAACCAGCTTTATAAACTAGCACAGGCTCAAAAATACAGACTGATGTAAGAGCCTCAGAAATCATCATGTTCATCCTTTGTAATCTGTGTCATGTGGCAGGGTTGTGGTCTCATGAGTGCTGGAGCACTTTTCTCTGTGGAACTTTTGCTTTTATTGGAAGGTGGAATTCTCCTTCAGACTCCATGATTTTCACCATTGCTTCACTGACTCTTGATGGATAATTATTTAAAGTTATGTAACATATTTCATAAAAAATTCCTTCTGTTTCTGGCATTGTTATTATAAGTTAAGTGCTACTGGAGTAACAGTCTTGAAAATAACTGCAAAAATACTTTTAGAAGCTCATTTTCAGCTAAACGGTTATGTTTAGGTTAAAAATAATTAATCTGCAAAGGTTTATATTCATTTCAGCTTTGTACCTCTGCATTTCTGGCAAGTACCAGCCAAGGGCTCATAACATAATATTCCATGTGATTTTCTTTTTATATTACTCTCATGATTTACAAATTGCACTGTTTTGGTATTTTTTTGAGTAAATTAAAACAGTAAACTCTATTTCCTGCCAGGAATTCTTTACTTTCCTCTACTGTATGTTTCACTAGCATATTCAAGTAAAATTTATGACTAATTAGAAAAGCCACATATATTTGGAATTAATATTTTCAGTTTGTGCTAATGTATATTTAAATCTCTGTTCAGGTTATGTAGAAAATATTGCAAAGTAGTCTAGTTGAAGTAGAGCACACATTTTGATCCCTACACCAGGAAATGGATAAATAAGGTTCTCCTTCTAATTAAATCATCAGTCTTGATAAATATTTCACATTATTTAAAATAGTTTCTATTTTAATTAATGTATTAAATATCAAAAAGAACATTAAATAGTAACAAAGTTAAATAAGATAGTGATGGTATACAATTAACTAAAGGTAATATGCAACTAATAGTTTTCAAAGCAGTGATATCTGTATGGAGTTTAAAGGCTGAAGTAATAGATCTAAATGGGTGTCATATGATATGAGCCATCCCATTTATTTGCAGGAAGACCAAATGGGTGAGAGCTTGTAAAAGTTTCAGAGGGTTTCTGAAAAACTGAACTCAACATTTGTGTCAAGCGAAATTTTATCTGTGGATTATCTACTTTGTGCCATGCACGATGAAACACACTAAATGTATAATGAAGGCAGGGCACTCTTTCACAAATGTTGAGGGTGGGAAGCAAAGTCAATATAACATTAAAAGTGGAACACCAGGCCGTTTACTTTTAGACTGACAAATGAGCTGTTCAGCAAATACAAGAAAACATATTAAAAGCAGGAGAGAGGATTGTGAAGATTATACATATTGTTTGTGTGTGTGTATGTTTAATTAGAGAATTAATGCTAGTTGGTGGGAACACACTTAGACAACAAAATTGTTTATTTTGGTTAACAACCATCTATTCAAAAATGCAAAATAAGAAACTATACCTATTGCATTTGGTCAAATCATTATTAATTATATAGAGACTCTATTGGTTAAATAACAAAGGAGCAATCATATAACCATATGCCTTGGTCCAGTTCAATAATGTAGAGAGATTATATAACAATTATTATCCTAAACCAGTGCTTTAACTGAAATATTTGAACAAGTAATATTTATATGTGTGATTTTTTATAAATTAATGTTGAAACATAATTTTTAAATGTATAAACTTAAGGGAATCTGTTTGAGTTTCCATGTGGCATATAAAGTTTTAAAGGATAGAAAGGGTCAGACTTCTAAGAAAATTCCAAGCAGTAAGGGCTTGTGCTCCCTATTGCAGTGTTAAGGTGTTAAGGGCAAGGAATTATGCAGGGCAATTAGGCTTGCTCAGGATGATTTGTCCTTATTTGTAATATCTATGTCTTCGATTCCTCTCTGCCTCCAAACTCTGAGCTGATCATAGAGATAAATGGTAAAAATTCTTGTCTGTTCCAGTCATGTCCACTTACCAATAATGATAACCTACCTGTGAATAAAATATGTTCAACTTTGTACTTATATGCTTTGGAAGTGTTTTGGAATCTTCTGCCTCATTAAAAGTAGGGTCTGGCATTAACCTAAAGACCTCAAAATCCCTTCTCCTTCCTATCCCTTCTAATTTCTAGTGACTATGCATTGAAGACAGCTTTTGGGATTACAGAGAATCAGACTGAGGTTTCTTCGTCAGTAGTATGCATTTGATCCACCTAAGGAGGTTCCTCTCTGGTTCAAATATGAGGCCTTACTTCATAAACCCTCTGGGACTACAGCTTAGTGAACTATGGTTCTAGTCATTTAATTTAAATTTCTGTCATTCAATTTTATGGCTAAACCTTGACTTGAACTTTTTCTAGTCAAACTCACATGAGCAAACCTCCATGATCTGTGGCTCAGCAGGCTTTGCCCAGGCTGCCAATGATGAGCTCCAACAAAAATACTGGCCACCATACTCCACCCTGCCATCTTCAACCCCTAAATGGGATTTCTTTTGCATAGGTTTGTGTATAAATGGATGTTGTCTGTTTTCAATCATTACAATATCAGTGGGGCCAGACATAGATTAAGAATTCAATAACTGTCTGATAAACTTAGTGGCCACCTATAATGTGTCAACACTTAAAAGTTTTCTCATGAATGTTTCCAATACACACCTTAACCATGAACATTCATTATCATTGTTTTGATTTAATAAATGAAAATATTCAGGACTGAGGAATATGATTCAGCCAATGCTTCAGATCAGGGAATTTGAACCCAGTATTATTTGACTTTCCTATGGAGATTTTCCTGGTGTGGAGCTAATGAGTAGCAAGCTCAATCTCTAGACTGGGATATATAAGAATAAAGGTCACTCTTTTTCTACCTTTCGGCCTCTACAAAATCCTATCCTGGCTAATCTCAACATATGCACCTTTGTCCCTGCTTCTCTGTATCCTCACAAAATTTGATGTCAAAATTCTGTACAGACACTGAATTTCTTCATATAGTTTACTCCCAGAATTTATCACAATAATTGGGCCAATGTAGGAATGTAATAAGCATTAGTTAAATGCACATTCCACTTATAAAGGAAATGAAATCTGGCTTTTCATTCTTTTATTTAAAGTATTGTGATTGTCTGAATGGATTCATATATATGTACAAATTACATATATAAATCTATACATACATACTTTGAGATTATCAAAATCACATTTTGTAATGGAGTCATTTTATTTTCCTAATTTGTTGTCACATAATGTTGCTACAGAATTTTGGAACACAACTAATCTTAAAATTATCAGTAAACTATTGGTTTTAATCTGAGGTTACTTTGGAGGCAGCATGCATGATATATGCATTTAGCAAAGCTTTTATTTCTTTTTCTTGGCCCCATAGGTCGATTAAAAGAGAAAAGTCTAGTTGTGAAATGTACAATTCATTCATAATACTTTTTTTCTAAGTAAAAAGTTATGAAAGATGCACAACTTTATTTTGTGGTTTTGAAAGAATATCTGCTGATCTTGGCAGTTTTATGAACAATCCATGTACCCCTGCATTTTAAAATTAATGAGCCAAAAAAACGAGACTTGGTTAGTTTTCCATTCCTTGACTTCTAATGTTATACTTGTTCCTATAGCTAACATTAAAAGCAGTATATTAAATTCACATGAAATATGACTTTTTTGTATAATCTATTCAAAGCTGACCAAAATCTTCTAATGATAATTTTATACAGCTCTCTGAAGTTATCTTCAAGATAGACAAAGCAGAAATTTAAAAACAAATAAAACTGGAAACTACATGTGCAGGGAAGATTTTGGAAATAAATGAGAGAATGATATATAATTTCCAAAATATGGTCAATATGATATGCATAGATATTTCAGTACTCCAGCTATTTCTGGAACTAAACATATGATCCAGCCTTACTAATAGCAGTAGAATCACAAAGTATAAAGTTGGAACTCTGGTCACTTTATGAGAATGTTTATCTTGAAACTGACACTTAGATGTTCTGACCTGTTGGCTGTTTTGAACTGAAAAATAAAACATAAAGGATTGGGTTCTGCATTTCTGTTCCTGCATCCTGTAATATCACTGGCATGCAGGTGCAACAGAAAGCACTGATAAGGAAAGCACAAATGAAGCAATACTGGGAAAACCTCTGCCTGCCAGAAAAGAGAAGCCATAAAGAAGTCACTAGTTCTGAACATGAACTTCGGTTTCGATGCCCATGAAGTACACTTGCAGACTACGACAGTTTTAAACAAATATGTTATGTTTTACTGAATATACATGTGTGTGTATATATATATGTAATGTATATATATATATATATATGTAATATATGGTTATATATCATAATGTGTGTGCTTAAACTGTAGACACAGAAATTAAGCTATGTTTTATTTGATAAATAAGAAGACATAAACCATTTCAGGTATCTCACATATGAACAATGCACTACTTTGTGATTGTATGTGCCTCAGAGAAACTGGTGCAATAGACATTTTTTTTTATAAATGACACTTGTCTAGAACCTTAATTTTACCATCAGGGAACATATATCTCTCATTACTACAGTCCATTTGCTCAGGATTCTCCCAGGTGAAAAATTACTCAAATAAATTGATTTTAGAAAAGTGTTAATGGCAAAATTATTTTAATATATCGTATCCTCCAGATAATATTTCAATAACAGGGATTACCATTACCTCCTGTCAACAGATTAAATTGGAGCTTTTATGTAGCATGGTAAGGCTGCCGAGGGAGATTATTTTTAAGTGAAGGGAATAGGTTTGGCCCTCTCAACCTCTATAAATACTTAATCTTTGGGCAGACACTCAACAACTATCTTATTATTGAATATCCCAAAGCACTCTCTAATTATCCAGGCTTGCTTTTTCCTTAATGAATGAGGTTTCCCCTGATCATTTTGCTAATTAGTATTTAGTAGCTAATAACTTCAGATATATTTAAATGCATTACTTGCATTTGGTAAACTTCTGTTCACAAACAACTATGTTAAATTTGTAGAATAGTTATAAAAAAAACAAAGTTTCATTTCAGACAGACTTGGTTTTAAGTAAAGATTTTGCAGTATGTGAAACAGGTAACCTCACACACCACCGAACCTCAAATTTCATCAATGGTAAAACGACGAGAGTATTAGGTGAGTCTTAGGTGAGTTGAAATATGTAAAGGTTGCATCACAGTTAGTGATATGCAGTAAATGATCAGCCTATATTAGATATTGTGAAAGGATATGAAAGCATGGAGATTGAAACATTAGATATTGAAGGTAAATACCCCAGTTATCCTTACTGTATAACACTGAATGAGTAACTAAACTTCCTGAGTCTCAGTTATCTTATGGTTAAAATAACTTCCTACCTCAAAGGTTTGTTTTAAGGCTTAAATAAGATATTTCTTGCAAATTGTCACTTTTACGTTTGCATCATAATAATGCTTGGATAAGTACTATAGCAAATGTAAAGCCATATGTGGCATTGTAAGTCATGATTAAATTAGAATGATTTGTTTACTGGATATGGAACATTCACATTTGTTTTCATACTTACTCATAAAGATCACCTCCTATTTGAAAATATAAAGTGTCTGATAAGTTACTAATTTGTTATTTATTATTACTGGTGGGATTTATTTTTTCTCCTTAGAAGGCAGCCTACGTTTAAGTCATGTCCTCATATGATAGGATTCTGAGTGGGATGATATCGTGTCTCTGCACAGTATTCTAGCCTTGGCTCAAATTACTGAAATTTTTTTCTGGTTCCTGAATATACAAAAATTACTTTTTAAGTAACCTTAGCTTAATTTATCCTCCTCCTTGGAAGCATAGAAACCCTGGTTGCTAAAAGCTAATCCAACTTGTTAACCATAGTTTTTTTTTTTTGATTTCTAAGTGAATAACAATAATTAGGCAATATATTTACTATAGATTTTTGGAACAATTTTAGTACATTAATCTTATGCATTTGTTTTCATAACAAGACCAAACCAGTGTTGTAATCAATAGAGATATATATTTCACTGGTACTCACAATCTGAATGTCAGTAGTTCATGACTGTCATCTCCATGGCATTGGATAAGGCTCTGTCTATACTGTGAATATGGTTGCTTTGCTGGCATCAAATTGCACCTTATATCTTGTGTGTAAGCTTACCATTTCAATTCTCTCTTCTAAGTTTACATTCTATTCAACATGGCCTGGAAAGTGCATGTATCACCTCTGCACATATTCCATTGTCTGGGTTTACTTGCAGGTTTACTTGTAAAGCATGCCCAAGTAAGGGAAATGTGGTTTTTGCCTGGGTGGCCATATGCCCAACTAACACATCTATTATTATAGAAGAAGAGGTGAAAAGATGTCAGGGAGGACACAACTAGCTGACTGTGTCTCAATAGATTTCTCTTCTGATGTTCCAGGTAAACGTGTAACTATGTTTGTCTTCAATGTGTATAATGGCGCATTTTGAAGAAAATTGCTAGCTCCTGTACTTCTAGTCTTAAAGATACATGCTTCAATCAACACTCTTCCAATGACATTGTTGATTCACTCTGTGTTATGCTCCTATATCAACCATCCTGAATTCCCTTGAGACTTCACAACCCCCAAAATCTTTACCACATGTGAAAATTATGGTTATTCATGGACGGGATGTACATCAAAACCCTTAATTTCTCCCCAGTGCCTTAATTTTAATATAACCTAAATTATTAAATAGTCTGTTTCTTCCCTTAAGGTCATCTGCCTTCCTTTACCCCTACATTTGTGAAGGGGTCCAGTAGCCACCCACTTACCCATGGATGAAAGTGGACAGTGCATATAAATTCCTCTTTCCTTTATCTAGTACATAAAATGAACCCCAAAAAGAATCTACTTTTATACTGTAGACATTTCTGTTCTGAGTTCCCTCATTTCCATGCATTTCAACATCTCTTTTCCTTCACCCTTTTTGATCTCCTTTCTCTACTTTAATCAGCACAGCAGTTAGAATAATCTCCCTAAGAGGACTGCCTTAAAAATTTTGCTCAACAGATTCTTATCAACTAGAGTGAAACAATGCTCAACTTCTTAATTTGTGACCGAAGGGATTCATGATTCAAATTCACCTTATCATCTCAAACTCTAGGCAAATCATATACAACTACCTATAGTTTCCTCATCATGCTGTGTTAGTTCATGCCTTCATCCCCTTCCATATATTACCTGGCAAAGTCCTGATAAACCATCCAGAAGAATGCAAGTGCTTTCTCCATAGACATTTTTTTCTGATAACTGCGCATATCCAAATCCTCCCTTGTTCAATTATCTTCAGGCACTGCATTTTATTCCACAGCAGTATTGTACCTACAAACATCAAGGAACTTACCACAGTTTATTGTAATATTCCCATCCAAAGCATGTTACTATGGGGGAAAAAGTTTTCTTTACATCTATTTGCAGTGTATTTTGCCCATTATATATATTTGTTAGATGTAAGTCCAAGTGTCATTTTGGCTGAGAGATTTTACATTTGTTATAAAAATCATTTTCATTAACTTTCAGCATATACAAAATATTTTCTACTTATTTCTTACATACTACTTGCTAAATATTACCTTCACCAGAAGGTATCAAATTATCATAAGCACTTTTAAATAAAGAGTTTATAATACAACTTTAGCCTCTTGGTTTCATGATCCATGGGAAAGTAATAATTAAAACATAATTATAATCTTGGTTGTTTTGAAAATTAAACATATTTTAAAATATTTATTCTTGATATTTTGAAATTTCAGATACTTCTAAAAATCATTCAGTAGATCCTCACAAGCTTTTGTGCTTTTAGTATGACCCTGGAGGCATTTACTCATAAGTATTTATAAGCCATTTGACTTCAGTCAAGGAAATCTGAAGAATCTCATGGGGCTGCAGGCACATATTATGTTTCTCTAAACCAGTAAAATGAGCAAATCAATTTGCATTTTGAAATCCACGGAGAACAACTGCTAGTTAGATTGTTGTGAGTTTTTCCAGGAACAGTGGGTTGAAGAATTTCTTGCAATATCATATGGTGGCATTTTTATTATCAGAAACTATTTTTGCATGAGTTTTGCATGTACGAGTAAAATATGTTCTATGCTATTGCTCTCTCACTGTAAGCAGTATACTTAAAGACTGATTCATATTGTTATCCTTGAATCTTTATTGCTTACCACAGACTGCTTGTCACGTGTGAGTCCTAAGGGCTATTGCAACTTTCATTTCCATTTGTGTACCATTCAGATTATATGAGTGTATAAGAACAATTAAGAGAGTCCTTTACTTCATAACTTTGGGTAAATTCATAGGAAATTTGTATTAGAGCTGGCCAGAGTGCATCTATAGATACACTTTAAATATCTCAACTGGTAATGATTTTAAGGGGATATTTTGTAGTATGCTAACTATCAGTAAGTTGTACAAGTAATAATGCAAAAGTAAAATAAGCATTCCATGCAAATTTAACATATTAACTAGCTCAGGCACATTAAATCATCACATGAACACTTTTTGCTACTCTCCCTATTTTCTGTTTATGCAGTTCTATTTCAGAGAAATAAGAACATCCACAATTTCTAGAAAGTTTTTTTGACTGATGGAACACCTTTATTCTACCTGTATTTCACAAAGAACTGTGTAGGTGAGTCATATGTATTTATTACCCACAGTTTGCAGATAAGGAAACAGATGCTGAGACGCTACATGATCTACCTAATGTTACAAACCTAATACAATTTGAAATAAAACAGCACCCTAGGGATTTTTGTTGCTGTTCTAATTAATCTGACTTCTTTCCAATACCATATTACAGAATTGAATAGCCACCTATTTAGCTATTGATCACATATTTTCCTGGCTTTCCCTTTCTGTTGTGTCTTCAATTTTTCATCTCAGCTTACTGAGTTCCCTTGAATTCAATCATGTTTAATACTTTGAATGGTGTATCCCCTTCCTCTGGCCTGTTTTGAACTCAAATAATGGCCTTTACTCCCTGCCAAACTTACAACAACGAAGTCTCCATCCAACATCTCTACTTCTTCACTTCCCATTTTGTTACATAACCCACTATTTTCTTTTTCTAAATTTTGTCATATATAACATCCTCTTCCCCGACTGTCTAATTTAACATTTTGTATGTGTCACTCCCTGATCAATCAAAAATCTTTTAACTTTACTTCTCTTATACTTCAGAGTTTTGATTCTTTCTCCCATGATTTTTGTGTTGGAAGTAGGTCATTTTATTTTATTTTAAACAAAATAAGAATAAACAGAGTAAATAGAAAGGAATAATAATCAGCAAATAGTAAAATATGGATAATTACAATTTAATTAAAACAGAATTCCATACATTCAATTTAGGAAGTTGGTAATAGGTTCATTGTTCATTCATTCTTCATTTATCCATTCTTTTGTTTACTCATTTACTAATTCATACAACACATTAAACAGACTATGTATAAGGCCAGGACTTAAGAAACCTCCCTAATGTTTAGAAAGAAAAGGGAAGAGATATTATGTGTTGCATTTAATCTCCTTTGTTTTTACAATTGTGAATGAATTTGTCGATAGCTGGAGAAACTAAGGTGCAGACATAGCACCTAACTTGCTCAAAATCAGAAATGAGAGAAGCCTGCTTTAAAAATCTGACCTGGCCCCAAAGCCTGTACCCTTTTTTTTTTTTTTCCTACTTTTATGAAATTATTTTTCTTTTTTTAATTAGTTGTAGGTTTACAGAAAGATCATGCAGAAAATTCAGAGTTTCCATATACCCATCCGCATTTTTAATATTTTGCATTAGTGTGGTAACTTTGTTAAAATTTATGGAAGCATATTATTGTAATCGTACTACTAATTATAGTCCAGAGTTTATATTAGTGTTTACTATGTGGTATAGTCCTATAGTTGTTTTTAAAAATGTTTATTCCAGCAATATATATATATATATATATATATATATATATATATGTATACCACCTGAAATTTACCCTTTAACACATTCAGTGGTGCTAATTATATTCACAATGTTGTGTTACCATCACCACTATATGTTACTTAAAGTTTTCCATCACCTCAAACAGAAACTCTCTGATTTTGATTGTTCTTTCTGGGTGTATTTTATTTGCACTTTTCTGCCCCATTCTTGTATGTGATTTCCAAGACTCTGCTCTAATTATATTCTATTCTCTTGCTTAGTCTATAAGCGGTAGAAACTATCACCTTCATGCCAATGACTATAAAATCCAGCATTGATAACAGTTGTGAACAACGGATCCAAATTTATAATTGTTTTATTGCATTACAGAAGTATGTTTACTGCCATGTCCAACACATTTCAGTTATTTAAATAAAATAAGATCTAAGCTAGCACTGATATTTCAGTATGTGTTCTCTAAATGTGTTGTTTCTTTCCTGTCTCTTAGTTCCTCTTGCAATAACGTAGATAACCTCCTAGTTACCCGGTTAATATTCTAAATCATTTTTAAGACTCTACTCTCTATCTTCTAAGTTTCAGTCATGAATAAACACCTGTACTGGTTTGGATGCATTATGTCCCCGAAAACGTCGTTACCTTTGATGCACTTGTGTGGGCAAGAAATGTATTGGTGTTGATTGGGTTGGAGACTTTTTGGATATTTCTGTAGAGATGTGATCACTGAACTGTGGGTGAAATCTTTCACTGGATAATTTCCATGGAGGTGTGGCCCTGCACATTCAGTTTGGGCCTTGATTAGTTTACTGGAGCACTATATAAGCTCAGACAGAAGGAGCAAGCTTGCTACAGCCAAGAGGGACACCTTGAAGAATGCACAGGAGCTGAGAGAGACGCTGCAGTTTACAGAGACATTTTGGTGACAGCCTTCGAAAGCAGATGTATGCTCCAGAGAAGCTAAGACAAGACAAATGCCCCAAGGGTAACTGAGAGTGACATTTTGGAGAGAAGCTGAAGCCTAGAGAATAATATCCTGGGAGAAAGCCACTTTGAAACCAGAACTCCAGAGCAGACACCAGCCACGTGCCTTCCCAGCTAACAGGTTTCCCGGACACCATTGGCCATCCTCCAGTGAAGGTACCCGATTGCTGATGTGTTACCTTGTACACTTTATGGCCTTAAGACTATAACTGTGTAACCAAGTAAACCCCCTTTTATAAAAGCCAATCCATTTCTGGTGTTTTGCATTCCGGCATCATTAGCAAACTAGAACAACACCCATTTATACCTTCTACATCTACACTTTATTATTGACTGCCAAAACTGGATTGTCCACCATCATTTAAATGTGTCTTAAGATTTGAATTCCTGTTACCTAGATGACACGTGAAGGACCTTATTTGCATAAAATGTAATATTTCTGCGTGTAATGAATTATACCACACATATTCACAAATATGCATTTTATATTTTAAAGTAGTACAAGTTTTACTATATTTTTATGTCTTGCATGCTGATATTTTTCAGTTACTAAAACAATTTTAAGTGAATCATGCTATGTGGATCACAAAACTTCTTTTCAATTTTATCGTATTGAAAATGTGTAGAAAAGATACAAAATTCTTACTGATGTTTCTATTTGCTAAAGCTGCTGAAATGCAATATACCAGGAATGGTTGGCTTTTACAATGGGAATTTATTAACTTACAATTTACAGTTCTAAGGTCGTGAAAATGTCCCAATTAAGTCATCAACAGGATGAAACCTGAACTCTGAAGGTAGGCTGCTGGCATCCAGGACACCTTTGTCACATGGGAAGGCACATGGAAACATCTCCTGGGTTTTGGTTTCAATGGCTCTCCAGCTCCTCCAGGGCTTTTTCTCTGTCTCCCCAAACTTCTCTGGGTGTTTCTTTCTAACTCTCTGGGCTTTTTTTTTTTTTTTTTTTTTTTTTGTCCTTAACCCTCATAAAGGAATCTAGTAAAAGGATTAAGACCCACCTTGAATGGGCTGTGTCATATCTCAATTGAAATAACCTAACCAAAAGGTCCCACCCAAAGTAGGTCTGCACCCACAGGGATACATTTTCTGGGGTACATAACTACTTAAAACTAGCACACTGGAAAATTGATTTTTTAACACTTTTTATTGGATAATTGTCCTTTTATTGGGGAATGTTGTGTTTGCGTCATAGTAAAACCCTTTTAGGTGCCCATGTTGCTCAGCATACTTGCAAAAATTTGACTACCAAACATTTTATCTTATATATCACTTGATTTATATCATCTAGTGTTTCATTCATTTCACCGTTTTGACACTTGAGAAATCTGCTTACCCTTATTAAAAGGAAAGTTTGCATGTTTTATGCATATATTAAAAAGCCCTTCATAATCCATTCATGCCAGAAAATTTAATAATCACTAAAGATGGAAAATCAAATGATAAATAATCTCTTTTTCAATGAATTCTCAGGAGAGTGGGAAGAAAATTTCATTATTTTAAATAGCTTGGTAAATGGCATATATGAATCAATCAAGTAGTCTTAAAAAATCAATGTGACTACATACTAAATGCCTTTCCAATTAATCAATTTTAATGTCTCTGTTGTGCTTAATGTTTTTCTGTTGTATCGTGTAGCAGGTAGTTTTATAGATGTCTTCTCTGAATAGTAGGAATATAAAATAGTCATAGTACAACAAATCTCTGATAATTATAGGCTGAATCTGTGTGGAACATATCATTATATAATACTACCTTCACATATGCAATCAAATTCCATCCTTTTGAAGACTATTAGGTGGATATGGCTGTTTTTCTTTATTTCTCAGATGAGAGAAGTAGGGCTGGAAGAGTTTTAATAAGTTATAATCAAGACATTAGTAAGTGAAGGACCCAGGACTAGATTCAGATTTCCAGGCCCTGGATCTCAGGATCAGAAAAGAACCACATGTCTCCCACAAGAATAAATTCCTTTTTCTCAGTTACTAGCACTGTAGAATTTCCTTCTTTTCTGCTTCATTGCAGTGGGTATAACTTTTGTCAGTGTAGCATATTTTTTAATTATTGGGGGATTTTTTTTGTTTGTTTTTTGTTTTGTCTTCATAAAGTCTGAAGAACACCAATCTGGCCACTGAAGTTCCAACTTCATTCTCCTTGGAATGTAAAGCCAGGGGCATTCAGGTGGAAGTAGTATCGAATAGCAATCTAACAAAGCTACAGCTTTTGTCTCAAAGAATGGCAAAAGTTACTTTATTTACAAAAATTAAGAAATGAATATGAATATAACAAAATGACAAAATGTTATTATGTCTCATGACATCTTCTCATATATTTCCCTCTAAGTCGTAACTGTTAGGAAGTCATAACTGTTAGGAAACAAATGTTGACACCCTATATATTCATCAAATACCAGCTGTAGTTAGTTTATAAATACACTCTTTTATATCTATGGAGAATAAATAAAAGTTGCAAGTATGCTCTTCAAGTTAAAGACATAGTCATTTCAAAGAGCAACATGTATTTCCTCTCTAGGTACTCAGATGTGACTAAGGACCAAAAGAGAGTAAAAGCTGTTTAACTTTAAAGGATATTGATGGCAGCCACTAACAGTCAAGGCAGCACCTATCCAAAAAATTGAAAAGCGTGCATAGGATAAATTCTTTTCTGAATGCTTCCACCATTTCTTAAATTTGAAGAATGTTTAACAGAAAACATTGCATTTGGCCGAATAGAAAAAAAGAAAAAAATGTTAGTAACTGTAAGCAATTATTGTAAACAAATGAAACTAATGGCTTCATAACTTGATGAAGTGAATGAAAAAATGGGGGATTGTTTGCAGTGTAAATTGAGACAAATCCAGTGCAGGATATTTTAAAAGATCAGTAAATAAATGTCATAGACAAAGCTTGAACAAAGCATGGTTTGAGGGAATAAAAATCTAGGGGTAATTTTCCTTCTGTTCATGTAGTTCTGTTCTAACCAGTTAGTTATTACAAGATCTACTTGGAGAGAAAGACACAAGACTAGAAAATGTAGATGTGTGAAAGCATGGGAAGAAATGAACACATGGCTAAAAACAAATATAGATTCTGAAAATTAATCTTCTGAAGGGATGTTTAACAATTGAATACACGTGATATAGCTGTGTTTATGTATATATATATAAATATATATGTAAATATATTTAATGCAAACCAATAGTTTTGTAATCCATTGTACCAAATATTTATTCTTCAAAAGGTAGTTCCTTTCAAGCCAAAGTAATACTTGTTGAGTGTAAATCACATTTAAAGAAATATTTTAGAAATTAGAGCCCTCAAACACTGCTGATGGTAATGTAAAGTGGCAGCCACTTTGGAAAATAGTCCTAATTCCTCAAATGGTTAAACATGAAGTTACTGTGTGACCCAACAATTCTAGGCCTTGGTATTTAGTAAAAGGAAATGAAAACATATGCCCTCACAAAACTTGCACACAAATGTCTATAAGAGCATTATTCATAATTGCCAAAGAGTGGAAACAAGCCAAATATCCATCAAAGATGAATAGATAAAATGTGGTATATCCCACAATGGAATGTTACTCAGACATAAAGAAGAAATACTGATACATGCTATAACATGCATGAACTTTGAAATCATCATGCTAATTTGAAAGAAGGCAGTTGCACATATTTCCTGAAAGTTCAGAATAGTGAAATCTATAGAGGCAGAAAGTAGATTAATGGTTCCTTAAGGTTGTGATTGGGTAGAAGATGAGCATAGGGTTATAGGAAGATAATAGCTGAAGGGATAGGGCTACTTTTTGAAATGATGACAGTAATCTAATATTGACTGTGGTAATGATTGCATGTATCTGTGAATATACAAAAAACCATTGAATTTTACACTTTAGGGAAGAATTGTATAGTATGTGAAATATATTTTAGTATAACTGTTTAATATAAAATATTTTGATAAAAACATATATGTAGATATTTATAATATTTCTCTGAGAAAAGAGATGAAATGCAGTTACTATGGCTAAGACATTTCTGAAGACCATTGTACTGGTTTGTGTGTGTTATGTCCCCCAGAAAAAGCCATGATTTTTTTGCAATCTTGTGTGGGCAGATGTATTGGTATTGATTAGACTATAATTATTTGATTGAGTGCTTCCATGGAGATGCGACCCACCCAACTGTAGGTGATAACTCTGGATAATTTCCATGGGTGGCCCCGCCCATTCAGCATGGGACTTGATTAGTTTAGTGGAGCACTATATAAGCTCAGACAGAAGGAGCAAGCTTGCTACAACCAAGAGGGACACTTTGAAGAATGCACAGGAGCTGAGAAGAGAGGAGCTGCAGATAAGAGACAGTTTAAAGATGGCTGTTGAAAGCAGACCTCTGCTCCAGAGAAGCTAAGAGAGGAAAAATGCCCCAAAAGCAACTAAGAGTGACATTTTTGAGAAACTGCAGCTTAGAGAGGAACATCCTGGGAGAAAGCCATTTTACAACCAAAACTCTGGAGCAGACACCAGCCACATGCCTTCCCAGTTAACAGAGGCTTTCCAGACACCACTGGCCATCCTCCAGTAGAGGTACCTGATTGTTGATGCCTTACCTTGGACACTTTATGGCCTTAAGACTGTAACTCTGTAATGAAAAAAACCCCCTTATAAAAGTCAATCCATTTCTGGTGTTTTGCATTCTGGCAGCATTAGCAAACTAGAACAACCATCCATGAAGTTTCTTTTATGTATGTGTCAACCAGATATGGAAATTGCCAAGGAATTCAAAAGCAAAAGCAACAATGTTTCTGAGGGCATCTTGATGCCCTGAACCAATCACAAGATAAAGAAATCAGTAAACTGTCTAACTTGAAGGGTACTTGGACTCCCCAAACATCCACCAATAATAATCCTTTGCAAACAATTTATGCAATCTTCTTTTTCTTTAAAAGCCCCTGCTTGAAATCCCCCAAACAGGATACAATTCAAGGAGTTTGGGTTGTTCCTTGAGTTGCAATTTTAAGACACCAAATAAATGCTTCTGTTGCCTTTCAGCCCAGTCTGCAATTTCTCAGCCAGTATTTCATGAATAGATTTGTAATTTAGAAATAAGCCATTGCTTGTTGTTCTTAGTATTGCATAGCATTTTTGTCCTCTTTTAAAGTACTGACATAAGAGTCATGGCTTGGGGATGATTGCAAGGTGCGCAATTAACACTCATCCAAGAGTTTATATCTTGTGGGAACTTGTTACTTTGCAAATTTCTTAAGACGCATTGGTGTTAAATGATTACTGACAGTGTCATGGGAAATACACACCCATTTGTTTTTTTCACTGAGAAAGACTTAACAAATTTATATGGCTAAGAAAATTGAAAGAAAATATTAAATACAACCTTAAAAACATTCAATAAATGTGGCACTCACTGATCTGTTAGTAACATAACTTTTAAGCAACTACTTAGAAATATTGAGAAATAATGAAGGTTCTTTAAAGAAACTCAAGCTTATTCTTTCCCACTAAACCTATTTTTTTTAACCATTGAAGAATACCTCAGCATTTTAGCCTACAACTTGCAGTGAATATAAAACACAATTAAAAATGAAACATGAATATATATAAAAAAACAAATATGTAAAGAAAGAAAAAGGGAAGAAATATATCAAAATCTAATTAGAATTTTCTTTGGATGGTGGTGTTATCATTGATTTAAGTTTTCATTGCCTTTTTTTCTATGTTTCTTATAATTTTATGCTGTTTTTAACTGTAAAAATAAGTATTGTAAATAAAATATGAAAGCCTACCTCTATTTTCCTAAGAGATTTTCAACTTTTGGTAACAATGTTTATCAATTAAATATAACATGTTATTTTTAAAAAATGGCACGACTTTCACAAACCCAGTTGAGGAGAAAATCAATCAACAATACTTACATTAAATTTAAAATATGAGAAACAACTGCTACTCCCTCTTGGGACATGTTACCAAGAGTTGATAATGCAAGAAGGAGGTCAATTATAATCCATACATGAATTCAGAGCATCTACTTTTATGGAATTAAATTTGCACTGGGTATGTAAAACATCTTTTTCATGTGTTTTCTTTGTAACAACATTTTAGCTTATCTGGAATTTCATTTCCAGTTGCCATACTTTATTGTTATGTCTCAGTCTCTTTTGCTTAGGGCACTACAGTATCCAAATTCTTTGAAGTATTCTCCACAGCCCTAAAAAAATCCATTTTACATACATAATGAAGTCCCAAACTTCCTTTCTATTTTTAGCAAAAGTTGATTGATCTGAGCTACAGAAATATGAAACAGACAGCAATGAGAGTTTTATCTACATTGATAAGATAAACCTTATGAAATTATGAATTTTTCTGCACCGATGCAGATTTTCCAATATCTCAGAATGAAGCTTCTCTAGTATCTCTTCCCCTTCTATCTGCCTCAATCACCTAGAGTGTTGATAAAAATCTATCATAGAGATACCAATTTTTTTGTCTGCATAGTATCTTAGCTCACAGGTCTCCCATGCTCAAATCATATAAATTTGGAGAGATTACATAATTCCTCTAAGCCTGTTTTATCTGTAAAGGAGGATAATTATGATTGTGTTGAGAAATGAATGAACTAAAAATTTAGAAAGTACTCCACTTAGACCCTGACATATTGTAACCACTAAATTAATATTGGTTGCTTGTAGTAGTATTTTTAAAGTTGGTGTTACTTGATTTGATTCTCAAGTTTCTGGAACCTTCCAAACAACTCTGCAAGTACCTAAAGTCACAGAGAATCATGAGAAACAACATAAAATCAATTTAAAAAATCAGTAAGTATGTAATATTTAGAGCCTATTGAAGGGAATTCCTGAGAATGTGAAATTGTTTCTAATATTAAAAAAAAATCAGTTAATTGTTCTTTATGCAAGTATTTCAATATTACATACTTCCATTTAAAGATACTTTGGAAAATATAATGTAATTGTAAACAGACATCAACTGATGTTACCCTGACCTTTGAAATTCTAATAAGTTCAGTCTAATCACCTTGGTCTCTGTTCTTCTAAGAATACCTTAATTCCTATCTCTACCTCCTGACATTTTCTTTGACCTTTAAGTTTGTGTTTCGCTGAGCCCTTGATCTCCCTCACATCTCATCTGCTGTGGCTGCACTGTGCTCTCTGCTCCATTAGCCTCCAAGACATAATACATAGTGTTTGTCTTCCTCTGGTCTTTGTTCAGTCTCAGCACTGATTCACATGGACATTCACTGTTCTATAAGTGGTTTAAAAACAAGATTGTTTCTTGTTCACTGATTTATCCCTAGTACTTGAAACATTTGGTATACTTTAGCATTCAAAGAATATTTATTGAATGAGAGGTGAATAGGGAAGACCTCAATTTCTACAGTTGTTAACTTCATATCGAAGCCTTTTATCTTCTCACAACACTCTTGTCAACCTGAATTCTAACTTAAATGTAAAAATATGTGACACATAATACCTGTCCTCAACTCCGTAACACTCTATTCCATGAATGAACTTAAAGATAGTCACCAAAGTATAAGAAGAAAATTAATGAACAAGTTTAATAAATTGGTATGAATATAGAATACAATAAATTTTATGTTTATATAATTAATGTAAATATACATGGTTACTATTTTCTTGGTTATCTGAACTGACTATATCTGTTTTAAGAAGAGAAATGGGACTGGTACTAAGTTTCAATTAGCAACAAATACTTAAGCATATTGTCCTTTTTACGACCTACTAGAAGTCATATAGTCAATAATCAATAAGTAAGTTTTGTTATCCAAATACTTAATGGAAGGAAAAGTAAAGTTTTTCTACTTTTTGTGTGTATTCGTATTCAATGTTCTCATTTCTATTCAAGTAATAAAATAGAAATTCTTTTTCTATTTTTTCCATGTGTTTTGGAACACTGTGTTGTCAATCACACTATCATCTATATTGCTTATGTAAAGACACAGTAGGGAGTACTCTCTTCTGGTCATGTAGAGTTATGTTAAAATAGAACAAGTAAATGTTCACAGGTGAAAATTAAGCTGTCTTTCTAGACTACACATTGAATAATAACAGAAAAAAATATGAAAATGAGGAAACAAAGGTGTTTTTGAATAAAGAGAGAATGAGTAAATCGGAAATATGTTAAGCATGGAATATAAGTGTGATGGGTGAATGCTTGAAACATTAAGGCATGTGCTTGTCTACTTTCATTATTGTAATTTCTCCATCTGTATCATAAAGTGCTACCATAAGATTTATCAGATACTTGCAACATAAATAGATAAAGACCATAGTCTATGGCACACAGAACTATGAATAACCTCTTTTTCCAAATATCTTACTTTGACAGGACTGCTATGACAAATACCAAACAATGGGTAGACTTAAACAACAGGGATTTTATTGTCTCACAGTTTTGGAGATCTGAAGGCTAATATTAAGGTATTGGCAGGGCTTGCTTTCTCCCAGATTCTGTGACATTCTAGCAGTACTCTGTCACATTGTGTGCCAGTTTGGATGTATTATGTCCCCCAAAACTCCATGTTCTTTGATACAATCATGTGTGGGCAGATGTATTAATGTTGATTAGGTTGGAACTTATTGGCTCATGTTTCTATGGAGATGTGACTCAATCAACTGTGGGAGAGACCTTTCATTGGATTATTTCTATGGAGGTGTTGCCCGACCCATTCAGGGTGGGTCTTTATTGGATCACTGGAGTACTTTAAAAAGAGCCACACAGGCCGAGATGCAGAGCAACTGAGAGTGACATTTTGAAGAGCAGCTACAGCTAGGAGAGGACAGAATGCCCCAAGAGCAACATTTTGGAGAATGCCATTTTGAAACACAACCCGGGGGCAAGCAGATGCCAGCCATGTGCCTTCCCAGCTAACAGAGGCTTTCTTGATGCTGATGGCCTTTCTCCAGTGAAGGTACCCCATGTTTGATGTCTTACCTTGGACACTTTATGGCCTTAAGACTGTAACTTTATAATCATATAAACCCCCTCTGTAAAAGCCAATCCATTTCTGGTATTTTGCAAAAAGGCAGCATTAGCAAACCAGAACTTGTGGCTATCTCATCTCTTTCAACTTGTGTCAACTCCTCTGACTTCTGCTGATGACCGGCTTCTACTTCTGCTCATTTGTCTGTATGTCTGCCAAGATTTCTTCTCTTTATAAGGACTTCAGCCATATGGATTAGTTGCCTACCCTGATTCAGTTTGGCCTCATCTAACTAGGAACTTCAAAGATCCTATTCACAAATAAGTCCACACCTTAACTAATAAGGACATCTTCAAAGATCCTATTTACAAATGGGTCCACACCCACAGGGCTGGGGTTAGGATTTAAATGTGTCTTTTATACGAACATTATTCAATCCCCAATACTTAGTTTTTTCTAAAGAAATGGGAAGTTATCAGTAATGGTGTGAATCAATTATGTACCCCAGTAAAGCCTTGTTCTTTTAAAGCAATCTTGTGGGGGCAGACTTATTGTGAGTGGGATCTTTTGATTAAATTGTTTCCATGGTGATAAGATGCCACCCATTCAAGGTGGGTCTTAATTAGCTTACTGGATTCCTTAAGAGAGCTGACACAGGGTGAGATGCTTAGAGAGAAAATGTCCAGAAACATTTTAAAGACAGCTATTGAAACCAGAGCCAGGAGAGAAGCTAAGGGATGAAATCCAGAGTTTGCCCTGGAGAAGCTAAAAGAGGATCCCCCCCACCACCACCACCAAGATGCTTAGAGAAAAACACCCTGGGAGAAACAAGCAATGACACACAGGAGCTGAAAGAGAGAAGCTAAGACAGAAGCTCAGAGATATTTGGAGAATGTCACAGAAACCAAAAGTTAACCCTGGGAAAGGCCAAGCAGACTCTGGCCATGTTCCTTCCCATTGACAGAGGAACACCAGATGCCATTAGCCTCTCTTCAGAAAAGATATTGTCCTATTGATGCCTTAATTGGAATATTTTCCTGGCTTTAGAACTGTAAACTTGTGAACCAATAAACTCCCATTGTAAAAGCCAACCCATTTCTTGTATTTTGCATTCAGGCAGCTTTAGCAAACTGGAACATTATCTTACTTGACATGGGCTAAAATAAATGTGAAATAAAATTGAAATTGTTAAATATACTAAATCTCCCACCCACCATGATCATTTTGTCAATCCCCCAGAGCAGAAACTTTTCCTTATAGGAAATCTGCACCACTTAATCATTTATATAATATTTACAAAATTTTTCTATATCAAATATGATATATAATATGGTACATATATATATAAATGATATATTTAATATGGTATATAAGAGAAAACTCTTAACAGTCATAGCTTAAATAAGATGAAACTTTATTTCTTACACAAAGTAATTTCCAAGTTAGACAGTCCTGGTCAGGTAAGATTCCTCTTCAAATTAATCCGAATATTGTTTTCTTCTTTCTGCTCTGCCTACCACAGCAAATGGCTTTTAATCTCAAAGTCATTCCATGGTCCTATATAACTGATGGAAATCATATCACTATCTCTGTTTTTGAGGAAGCATTATAAGGAAGGTGAGAAAAGAGAGTAAGGGATGCATCTGCTTAGAGATTATTTCTAGGAGTCCTATCAAACAATGTTTGCTTATGTCTCACCAGTCAGAATCAGGCACAAGGTCACAACTAGCAGCAAGGGAGACTAAGATGCACAGTCTATTAGTTGACAACATGACCACATCATATAATATAGGGTTATTACTATTAAGAAAGAATGAATGAAGGGATATTTGTGTGAACAAGTAAAGATCTCTGCTAGAGGTCTTAGTGGACATACATCATATTTATATTTTTGAATTATTTCTAAAATTACCATTATCTGTGATTTTTATTTTCTCAACCAACATATTACCATAGGATTATTTCTAAATGCCATTAGACTTTACCTTTCAATAGGTACTTGGATTTAGGAGTAAATGAGTTCTAGTCTCTGTCCTTTCATAAACAATTTATATTATCAAGGAAGGTCATTTTAAGGTACTGAACTTCAATTATTTGGCTGAAATTTAATCTAACCTAAATTTTTAAATTTTACCTAACCACAACATAAATATTATTGTCTTTTATAAATTTTCTACTTAGGGCACATATCTATGTTAATAAACATTTTTGAAAATATATTACCTTAATTATGGACTAATCTATCAATGCAATATTGAAAACCAAATTTTAGATGCTATATCAATTGTGATTTATCCCAAACAAAAAGCTGATAATAATTTCTTAAAATTTCATTTCGATTGCCATGTCCTTATTCTAAAATGAAAAGTGAATTCCATGTATTTTTCTTAAAGTGATCAGTAAATTGGTTAATTCATTCATTTTAAAAATAATTAGCAGACACTAGGTGACTGAAAATGTTATAGTTGCTTTGAATATATGGTAAGATAGTATCAGAAAGATCCATGTAGTATTACACTTCAGTAGGGAAGAATTTGAAAAAATAATGGAATAAAGGACATGGTTGTATGAAGCATATAATTAAGGAAACTGATCATGTTCAGTGTATTCAGGGGTTCTTCCCTGAGCAGGTTTGAAGTGTTGATTAACTACCCACTTCAGATGTTGGAAAGACCATTGGTTGTATGAATCTGGAGCTCAGAGGTAAGAGAGAGTCTGGAGATAGAACTTTCAAAGTGTTCAGCATATTGATGATACTAAAATCCGTGGGCCAGGGCTAAAGCACCTATGTTATTTATTAGTAAACAGATTAAAAAAGAGTTCAAGGCAGTGCAACATTTATATGCATGCCTTAAGAAAATTCCAGTAGAGGACACTTAAAAGAAGTGGGCAGAGAGATGGGAGAAAAACAAAGCAAGCATCTGTCAGTGAGGAGAATATTGAAACAAGTAGAATATTTCAAACAAGGATGTAATCATCTCTTTCAAATTCTACTGATTCTGAGTAAGATGAGGTCTTGGAAATGGCCACTAGATTTATCAATATGAAGGGTCATAGGACCTCTAATAGGAACAGTTTTAAGGAAGTGGAAGGGCAAGGTTTGATTAAAGTTGGTTCAAGAGAGAATGGGAGGAAATAAATAGTGCTCTTCACAAAGAGACATATCTTTCAGGGAAAAGGACTATGAAAGGATTCATGTAATTAACAGTTCCTAAGATGGAAAATGACATGAACATTTGCTTTAAAATAGAGAAATAAGATGTTATGTTGATGATAATGATCCAGAGAAAAGTGAAGAAAGAAAGGGCAAGTACTGGATCAATGGCCACGCACCAGGGCTAGAGAGAATGAGATTTAGTATGTAAGTGGAAAGAATGGCTTTGTATCTGAATATAGATGGACAGTTGATGTGTTATTACATAAATATTGGGATTTAATGGAAAGAGCTGTCAAAGATGACACATTTCCAGTTTATGTAACTTTTAGTAAGACATGGAACACTAGAAGAGATCCAGTTTCAATTTGAATCTATTGATTTTGATCTGCCTTTCAGATATTAAAGTGGGTATATCTAGTAACTTGGATATATAAAAATAGATCTGAGCAGTAAATATGAACTAGAAATATAAATGTATCAGTTATCTGTTAATGTTCATTTATGATGAGACATGAACTGGATAGTGTTGGGAAACAATATGTTGTAACTGACAAGAAGACTAAAGTATAGCTTTGTTGGATTCAGGTGCTATATATATCCTTTTGGGAAATTTCTAACAATGTGAAAGGGAAAAACATCACATTATTTTCTTTTAGCGTTCAATTACATATTTGTATTTATTTCATGTTTACTAATATTATATTTACTTATTTAATTAATTTCTTAATGATTTTCCTAGACTTTTTATATAGTTTTCTGAGAAAAATGTTGCTCCAGTTTGCCAATGCTGCCATCATGCCAAATACCAGAAATGGATTGTCTTTTGTAAAGGGGGTCTATTTGGATACAAATTTTCAGCCTGAAGGCCATAAAAATGTCCAAATTAAGGCATCAACACAAGTATACCATCACTGAAGGCCAATGGCATCTGGAAAACCTCTGTTAGCTGGGAAGGCATGTGGCTGGAGTCTGCTGATCCTGGGTTGTGTTCCAGCTCCTCTCTCAGCTCTTGTGCTTTCTTCCAAATGTTGCTCTTGGTGCATTTTGTCCTGTTAGCTTCTCTGGAGCAAACACTGGGCTAGCATCCCCAAAGTGTCAGCAAAAGTCTGCTGTCAGAGGCTGTCTGCAAAATGTCTCTCTGAGCTGCTGTCTAAAATGTCACTCTCAGCTGCTCTGAGGTCCTTCTGTTTGAGAGCTCTTTTATAGTACTCCAGTGATTAAATCAAGACCCACCCCAAATGGGCAGGATCCACATCTCCATGGAAATAATCCAATCAAATGTTTCACTCATGGTTGATTGAGTCATATCTCCATGAAAACACTCATCAAAGGTTTCCAACCTAATCAACACTAATATGTCTGGCAACACAAGACTGCATTAAAAAACATGTCATTTTGTAGGACATAATACATCCAAAGCAATGCAAATGTATTCTCAAATTATTATGTTAGTAAATGTCTCTCTATTTCTATTTTATCTTTATCAGCCTGAAATGGAAAATTTTAACTAACCTATTACCAAAAATAAGGTATTGCCAACATATAGTCAGTTTAATTCACTCTGCAGACTTTTGTTCTGCTATCCTTCAGTTTGCTTATCTTTTTGCAAATTTGATTTTCTAAAAAATATTTCCTTCAGTTGCCATCACTTAATACAATATTTGCTTTTGACCAATTTTCTCCCTCTTCAATAACATCATACTCATAGTTACATTAGATCACTCCAACTGTTGCTGAAAAAAATAACTTTTTAATGTAAGGTTTAGAAGATGGAAATTTTCAAAACAGAGAAGGAATCCAGAACACTATATATTATTTCCAATAGGAAAGACTTTAAAAAAAAAAAAAAAACATGTCCATTTAATATTTCCCCATGTGGAATTGCTTCCAAACTTAACTGCCTGTGAACACTTATAAAAGAATTTTTACTGAGTAAAATAAAGCATGCAGGAATTTCTAAGAGACTTGTCCTTTGACTGTAATATAGAGTGATGCATTATACCTTAGCTCTAAATCTTCTAAATACATGTTAGTTTGAAATTCTATTTCCTCTTTGAGAAATGCAAGATACATATAGTTTTGAATGTATTCTGAGATGGTTCTTTGAGGCAAGGCCTTATGTCCAGAGGAAACAAAACATGTGGAAAGTTTTGACCCCAAACTGATATATGTTGAATAATATCATTTTTGGAAATGTTGCAAAATTATTTTAGTTTACTCATTGCTGAAAGCAAATACCATGCAAGGGGGTGTTTTAAACAATGAACATTTATTGGTGTACTGTTTGGAGGCTAGCAGAAGTCCAAAATCAAGGTGTCATCAAGGTGATGCTTTCTCCCAGAAAACTATGACTTTCTGGGGCTGGCTGCTGGTGAATCCTTGGTCCTAGGTTTCTCTGTCACATGGCAATGCTTATGGCAGTCTTCCCTCACTTCTCTCTTCTCTTCTGGGTTCCCTTGACTTTCAGCTTCTGGTTGCTCTCTCTACCTTTTTTTTTTTTTTTCTGTCCTTCACTCTGTTTATAAAGGACTCCAGTAATCCAGTTTAAAGCCCAAAGAGATTCATTTGGGCCACACTTTGACTGAAGCAACATATTGAAGAGATCATCATTGCAATGGGTTCACACCCACAGGAATGAATTAAGTTTAAGGACATGTTTTTCTGGGGTATGGAGCTCTAAGCCACCACAGACCACAGTCTTCCATCTGGACCTCAAAAAGACATGTTCTCCCCTCATGCAAAATATATTCCTTCCATCACAATATCCCAAAAGCCTTAAGTCATTTCAGTAACAAAACTAAGTTCAAAGTTTCATCAAAATCATTTATGGGGGTGGTCTGCCCTGGGGCACAATTATCCTCTGTTTGTAGAACTCTGAAACATAGAAGACATGTTATCTGCTTCTAATATACACTGGTGGGATAGGCATAGGATAGACATTGCCAGTCCAGAAGGAAGAAATTGGAAGGAAAACGGAGGTCAGTAGTCACAAACAATTCTGAAACCCAGCAGGGCAAAGTCCATTAGATTTCAAGGTCTGAGAGTAATGTATGGATAAATGTTTTGTACTCTGAGCCTGATGGAGCAGCAGCCCCACACCTTCCAAGCACTTGTGCAGCATTCCTGTTCTCTTGGAATGCTGGGGTACATGCTTTACCCTCTTTGAACATTGGGATGATTGCAGGCTCTTTGTAATTGCTAGGACACAGACGTCACCTTCCCTGAGCATTGTGGTGGCAGCACTCTTCCTGCTGCACAAGGCAGCATCCCTTGTCTTTTCTCTTCTCTTTTGGGTCTGCTTGACTTGCAGCTTCTAGCTGCTCCCTCTGGCTTTTTTTTTTTTTTTTTTTTTAAACCAAGAATATCTCCAAATCAGTTATGCACACTTGCTTGCCTAGGTGGACTGACATTTATATGTCACTTTGTTCTGATTATACTATGCATAAATTAACACAATTGAATTTTTAGAGACTTAGCAATATATTTACATACAAGTGGCAAATTAATTTTATTACTTTTAAAAACATGTATTATTTATTAATTCACAAACATATATTTATATCTAAAGATAATAGGTAGAACTTAGACTGTTTGATGTTCTAAAACATGCAAGCATTTATATAACTCAGAATAATTTTCATAACTATCTTTAAGAGAAAGACTCAATATGTTAGAGACCCTTTTATCTAAAAATTGTGATATTATGTCAAAAATCTTAGTTCAGATTGGATAAATTCTTATGAAATATTATCTTCAAAGCCATTATTAAAAAGATGAAAATAACTGGCTTTTCAGATTTGGTCATCTAAATAATAATGATATTGCATCTATAAAATTCAAAGCTTTGAACTGTATTCCAACAAGAGGAAAAATTTTACAATACTAAAGTATGTTTTTTTGAAGTCAAAGGAGAACTTCAATTCTGGAATAATAGCAAAGTTAGTCAAGACCTAGAAGAATATTTTAGTAGGTTAGTTTCTATTTCTCTTGGCAGCAAAGACAGAAAAATAACTGTGGGAGATTGATTATGGTCTCTAATACTTTACTTCCTCTCTATATTATAATTAGACACCCATTATCTTTCCCATGCGACTTTGCAGTGCCTTCCACTAGGGAAAATTTGAACCTGGTCATGTGACTTTCATTGACTACTAGAGTATGGCTGTACAGTTCCAGGTTTCAAATATATGGCAACATTTGTTGGCTTTCTTGAACTTGCCAATGGAATAGATACCCCATGGATATGTTGTTCCTTCACCCTGGGACCCTGATGAAAATGTGGAACAGAACTAGCCCAGCTGAATCCAACCAATATCAGTCAAACTAAAGCCGTCCTGGACTCATGAGTATTGTGACGGCTAAGATCAGTGTCAGTTTGGCCAGGTTATGATACCCAGTTGTTTGGTCAAGCAAGCACTTGCCTGTTTGTTATTATATGGACATTTCATGGACTTAAGTCATCAGTAAGTTGGTTGTATCTATGATTATAACCAAAATCAACTGAGGAGATGGCCTTCAACAATGAGAGAAGTCTCATCCAATAAGCTGAAGGTATTAAAAGGAGAAGTGATGATTTCAGCAGTCAGGAGAGAGAATTTCCATCTCTACTTCAGATAACCAGTTCTACTGAGGGAATTCATTGAAAACCCTCACAGTTGTTTCCAGTTTGTGTCCTGCCTTATGAAATTTGGACTTGCCACCTCCACAGGCAAATGAGACAATTATGAAAATCTTATATTTATAGATATTTCCTGTTGGTTCTGTTTCCCTAGAGAACCCTGACTAATAGAAGTATAAAATAAAAATAATTTTAAGTGCTGAGATCTTGTAAAAATTTATTAAGTAGAGATATTCAGGAGAAATATATATAATATATATCTAAAAATTTAAATATTTATAGACATTAAAGCTATCACTTCCTTCAATAATATGCATGCGTTATAATTTAAAGTAATTTCCTCAAAGCAGGTGGATATAATATTTGATATTCAAATGATTTTCTACTAAAAAACTTCAATGGTAGTAAAATGAAGTATATTGCAATGATATCTGTAAAACAGCTTAAACAATAAGACCATTTATTACTTACCTAAACAATATTCTGGAGACAGGGAACTTCAAAATAATCTATTTATCTAAGAGGAAAAGAATTCTAGAACTCCATGGAAACCTCACTTGAGTTTCAGTAGCTAGTATAAGTTCATATGTTAACCCTAAAAGGGGTAACTGGCTGGGTAAAGAAAAAAGGATACCAACTTTTATTTACCCCTGGAGCTGGAGGAGGGATCAAGATTCTATGAGAACATTACCACCTGAAATTGAGTTTTTATTTTCTTGTTTGAAACAAATTAAAAGTTTCAGTTTTACTCCTATTTTCATAATTATGCCCTCTCTGAATGAACAAACTGCCAGTGTTGGTGTAATGACATGTAATGCTCTTTCTCATTTACTGACTATATTATATTTCTATATACTGCCTTTTATTAATTTCAAAAACTATGATTTATATCAGCTGTATGTCACTATTATAAAAGTAAACTTATACTGTTTTATATATTTTAGTCTACCCTAGTATTTAGTAAGTTTCCGAGAACAAAATATTTGCCATAAAACATTTGAGTACAATTAAATGCCTGACCAAATATATGAAGACATTTATTATTATTATTAAGGTAGCTACATTGCAAATATTTATTTAGTTATAGAAAGACACAAATAAGTTTGTGATCCCATCGAAATATATTTGTAGACATTGTTTGAAAATTGTTTTAGCATATACTTTCTGGAAATTAATAGTGAAACAACTTTTACAGCTATATAAGCAGTCAATCAGTGCAATAAAGTTAACTCTCATGGATAAATAAAAGCTCTTCTCTTCCAAATATGAATGACATATGTTATGTAGAAAAAAAACAAAACACAGAAACAAGAAATAGGACCTTAAAATAGCATTACTAAGATGATTAAGAATTACTAATGCTGAATTATATATGTGCTATTTTTTAATCAGTTTTCTGATTACTTTGACTTTTTTTTTTTTTTGGTAGTACTTGATTAGAGGCTGCTGTGCAGTATTTTCAGTGAATAAAATGAAGGTTAACTTTGGCAAGTTTGAAACAAAATAAGAGATTATTTTATTATTTACTGACTTGAAGGTTGGAAACAATTTCTTTATTTTCAACTACAGTCAGACAGCTCATACATATATATGATATGTATTATGATATGTGTTATTTTTTATACATTTATTTTTACAAACATATATTTTAAGTATCTAATGTGCACCAGCCACTAGGCTAGGTATTGCAGAAATAAAGTTAAGCAAGATTTACAGGAACACTGACATCTGATAAACTCAAGACAATGGTGAGACATAAAATATAGCCAGAAAATTACAGGACATTCTGTAAGATATTTCATGTGGGAAATACAAGATTTCATGTTATGATGGCTAAGTTCATGTGTGAACTTGGCTAGGTTATGGTGTCCAGTTGTTTGGTAAAGCAAGCATTGGCTTGATTGTTACCATGAGGGTATTTCATAGATGGATCTGATACTATAATCAGTTTGATTACATCTACAATCAACAAAGAAAATTGCACTCAACAATGTTGAGAGTCTCATCTCATCTGTTGGACATCTTAAAAGCCAAAGTGAAGGATTTCAGAAGTCTGAGAAGAATTTCTGCCTCTACTTAAGCCAGGCAGATTCTCCTGGGGAATTCCTCTTCAACTTCATTGGTTTCCAACTTACAGCACATGGAATTCAGACTTACCAGTCTTCTCTGCCATGTGAGCCAAGTCCTATAATAAATCTATTAATATTTGTATATCAAATTCTCATTTCTCTACAAAACCCTGATAATAAACATGTAAACACACACAGCAGGTTTAGCAGACTTTCCAGATGAATCTGAGGCTAGGACAAGAAGGCAGTTGCAGTCATTGTAACAAGGGTAGGGAAATAAAAGAGCATCTTATGTGAATAAAAGAATACATGCACACATTAAGGTACCATAAAAATATACTATATTTGAAGATCTGGAAGATGTTCTTCAAAGCTGAAACATGGGGTTTGAGTGAGGTTGTGGCTAGACATAAATCTCTACATGTAAAAGGAGAAACGCTCTAGGGCGTTAACAATTCTGTCGTAGAGTTTGCACTAAAATCAAGAGCAATAGGAAATCATAACTGCATTTGGAAAGATCAGTCAGCCTGCAGTGTAAAATGAATGGATGAACAGGAAGAGAAGAAAATAAAATTTTAAAGAAATTGGTGTGAAGTATGGCAGTGGCAATGAGGATAGAATGAAGTGAACATGCTTGAAACATATCTGGAGATAAAATTATTAGAAATAGGGCTTAATTTGATATGCAGGGACTTAGGGTAATGGAGCAATCAAGGATATCTTTGCTTAGGCAAATAAATGAATAGACAATAAGCAACAGAGTTCACAGAACAATTTTGTGAGACAGAGGATTGTGGATTCAGTTTTGTGCATGTTGAGTTAAATGCAACTGAATACAAGAAGGCAAAAACTAAATCAAACAATTGTATTTATTTGCAGGCACTGAGAACTGACATTGGTTGTGAAGATTGTAAAGGATGATAGTAAAAGAAAGCAATTGTGGAAACATAAAAGCTATGTATTTTAACAACAAAAATAAAATCAAAATATAAGCTTTCTTAAGGAAGCACACACAATGGGGAAACATATAAATTATTATGTTCAAGATGACTTAATTTGATACAATTCCCTGTAAATAAAATGAATAGTTCTGAAGATCAATATTAAAGAATTTTTGTCCTGTGCTTGGGAACTGAAGCCACACGAGTGATTGAGATATCATAAGGTGAATATATAGAATGAGAATTAAAAGGGCCTAGGAGAAAACATTGAAAACCAGCATAATGAATATATCTTAGTTGAATTGTCACAACTTTTGATCTCAGCATTACTTCTTGAAAGTTTCTCTTCCTATTGATTCGTTTGCAACACAATGTAATGACGTTTCTCCTCTTTCCCATTTGTGTACTCAGAAATACATAAATGTAAGTGTTATGTAATTTATGTTATTGGTTACAAATGTAATAACACTATAGTCTATAGTTTCATTATTTGGCCCAATATTTAAATCTTTCATACTCTAGTAGGGATTCTTAATGAATAAATGTAACTATTTGTATCTCCATTGTATTTCTTTGATTTCAGTATTTTTTTTGGTAAGATATGAGCTAGTCTTATATAATGAAAGATCTCTCCAGAATATTAGCATATTGAAATTCCAAATTGTTTTATTTAAACATGTGAATCCATTCCAAAATTACAACCATAATAATTTGGAAATACAGAAATCAATCTAGGCTAGAACATGGAGTTGAAGTCGTCATCACAGTTCTCATAGATTTAGTATATCAAAATACATCATAATTAAAATGCTATGCAAATAGAATATGCTTTGGCATTTTACTAGATGGGATTACACAAATAATTTTTTATTGGAAACACTGAAAAAGAAATGACTGGAGGAGCAATTACTACAATTGCCAGTGACCAAGTTTATTCTTAGCTGAAAGTATTTATGTTATAATTCAAAATTAAATTTTGAAATGTACATCACCAATAGATGGTGTTTGTGTATAGAGATAGAAATAATTAGAATAAAAAAATTCATAGAGACAGAATCTAGAATATTCTGGGATAGGTTACCAGGGGGTGGTTTGGGTGTAGGGAATAGGGAATTAATGCTTAAATAGCATACCATTTCTACTTCGGATAATGGAATATTTTGATAATGGTAGTGGTGATGATAGCACACCATTGTGAATGTAATTAACACTGAGTTATATATTTGAATGTGTTTAAAAGAGGAAATTTTGATTGTATATATGTTACTTGAATAAAAATTAAAAAAAAAAATCCATTTGAATGTACAACACAGTGAACCCTAAGTTAACCCACAGACTTTAGTTAACACTACAGTTGAAAAGTGTGCTTTTATCACTTGTAACAAATGTACCACACTAATAAAAGATGCTAATAACAGTGTGGTATAGGGGAACCCTGCATTTTATGCAAGATTTTTCTTTAAACCTACAACTTCTCTAATTAAAAAAAGAAATGAGATACCACTTCACACACACATGGTTAAAATGGAGAATTTTGAGCTGTAGATGTGTTAATATGTTACTTCAATAAAGAGGTTTTTAAAATTTTCATTTACTTAGAAAAATTTTAATCTCTAGAGGAAAAATTCAATTAAAAATTATACAAGGAACAGTTTTGTTAGTAGGATTTTGAAAAGGATTATTTTTAAAAAGTAAAGAAATATTTGCATTTAAAGAAGCATAAGCACATTGGAAAGTGTAGAGAGTTATATAATCATGTTGGCAATTTGGGAATATAAATTATTTTTGATACATATGATAAAATCTAAGTGCTATATTGATTTTTAAAATATTTAAAATATTTCTTGTCAATATCAAGGAAATGAAAAAATTCATGGTAAATCATATTCATTAATTCAGTATTAAGAAATACCTTGCTTTTAGGCAAAAGGTCCAGATTATTGGACGTGCACGCATGGTAACTAATAGAAATCTACTGAGATATAAAGTACTTCATAGACACTTCAACATTAAAGAACAAATTGTAGGGTTCAGCCTTCTTTTTCAAGAATTTCTATATTTAGAAAATGAATCTGTGAAAGAAAGCACAATTGCTTTGTATAAAATAGAATAAAAGTGTAAAAATATGGTATATACATATATATGTTTTATAATAAATTTAATATTCCTATTTTTAAGCATCTCCCATTTAAGTAAGAGTGAGCTTTGCTCTCCTAAGTATCCTGATTGTTTATTGCAAAAATGTTATGGACAATACAATATTTTTTTCAATTCCTTATAGAAGCTTTTGAAAAATTAAAGAATTAAACACAAATAAGTCAGAAGCAATGAAAGTCAACTAACTATATCAAACAGCTGGAAATAAGGGAAGCAGTACTGATGGCAGGAAAGAAACAGTGATTGACTTCCTCTTTGAAAAGTTGAATGAGATCATTAGGACAGTTTCTGTCTCAAATTGAATTTTCTGCTGCTCAAGCAACTTAATTTCATTTTCTTATTTATAAAAAAAAAGAAAAAACACTAGGACTTTACAGAAAGTATTTCAAAAGCTGGTTTTATCTTTGCAAGTTCGTAATTAACATAACGGATGTTCAAAGATTTTTTTTCTTGCTTAATTTTGTATTGTTATTCTTTAAAAGGAAGTTTGCTTTATGTTCTGAGCTTAATGTCAATATATCTAGTATATGTCTTTCACTGAAAACACAACAAACATGCAGCTGTCTTTGGAGTTGTCATTTGTCTTTCTTGCCTACATTTTCAAAACAGGTATCTCCTGAGAGAACTAAGTGACACAATAGGAGATGAACAGGAAATCTAAGCTCTGTGTCTTGCGTGTTAATGCATCAAACATGCCAACATTAAAATGAAGGATGATTTCCTGGCATGAAGATTAGAAAGTGTTCTAAAAGAAAGTAGCCCTGTGTGAATTACATTTCTGGCTTAGAGACCAAATGGAAAGATTAAATTGTACTGTTAATGTACTTTCCACAGAGACATAAAAATCTGCTTTCTTTTCTTCATAGCATAATAGTAAAGATTGCTAATGAAGTCTTCTTTGCTTATCTTTCCCAATCCTGTGGGATATCTTAAATTGAAAATTACATCCTGATTAGTGAAGGAGACTGAGTAAAGAACTGAGAAATGCTTTCAAGACCTACCTAATTAAATGATCACAGGTTAACAGTTAAACACTTGAGGGAATATTTACACTATTTTGTGTGTGTGTGTGTATGTGTGATGATACAAACCCTGGTATAAAGAAAGCAAAGGAAATATAATGCAACATTAAATCTCTGTCATTATTCATCTAAGATTATTCATATAAGTAGATGATTTTGAGTGTCATGATAAAAAGCAATGAAAATTGTACTTGCTAATTAAACAAATGTCATTGAGTACCAAACTTCTTCAGCTCAGATTATGCTGAGATATACAAGACATTCTTAGTTATAACCTTCAAAGAAATTATACTATGAGAAGAGGAGTGATAGGACAGTAAAAAGAATAATGTAAACAAACTGATTTCTGATGTTGATAAATCATATAATGAAGCCAAAAAATGAGGAGAACACACCTATAAATGCAAAGGTTTGATGTGTTATGGTAAGGCAAAAAAGGACAGTAAGTCTTTTATGTTTAGAGGGGAGTGAGGTTGGGAAAGCACAGTATATGAAGGGGTTAGAAAAATTATGCAGATTATGGAGGTTCATGTTTGCAACATTAGATTTTATTTGAAGTGTAATGAAATTGTCTGTTTGCCAGGCTATAGCAAAGTGCTAGAGAATATTTAGTCGACTTAGATAACAGAAATTTATTGTTTCACAGTCCCAGAGGCTAAAAGTTGAAAACAAATTCTCCCCAGGACCATGCTTCCACTAAAGTATGCAGGATTCTGCCAGTGGCCAGCAATCCATGATGTTCTTTAGCTTGTGGCATAAATCAGTCTCTGCCTCCATCACATGACCATCTAATTCTGTATCCTACTGACCGCGTCCAAGTTTCCACTGCTTATAAAGATATCAGTCATATTGTATTTAGTACCCATCCTGATCCATTTTGACCTCCTCTTAACTAATAATATGTTCAAAGATCCTATTTCCAAATGGGGTTACATTCATGGACCATGGTCAGGACTTGGACATTTCTGCAGGGGACACAATTCAATCCATAATAGGGATGTCATTGAAGAATTTAATTAGGGGAAAGGTAAGATCTGTCAGTGGAAGCAGTAAGATTTGTTAGGAGTCTCAGAAGTACAGGAAAGAAATGACAGGAGCATAGCGTAGAGTGGTAGTAGTGGAAAGAGAGGTAAGTGGATGGATTCAGTATATATTTTAGATATAGAGCTAAAATGCTTAGCTGATAGATTGAATAAGGGGCTTAAGGGGAAAATTTGATCATCTTTAATTTTTTTGTCCTGTGTATCTGCCAGAATCATATATAATTTACTGAAATTGGGAAAATGAGGAAAAAATCAAATTTGATGGGGGAAATCAAATTTGCAAATGTTGGTAGAATCAACATTCTCTTTGGGACACTGTAAGTTTCACATGCCTACTAGATACACACGACAACATGTCAGGTTGGATCTCTGATACCAGCGATGGGACCAGTTGCGGTGGCTGAAGAGATGGGTTTAATTTTAAGAAGAATATTGATGCTGATATGACTACACGACAACACCTATGGAAGAAGTGTAGATGAAGAAGAGTGTTTAAAGTGAAGGTCATAAGAAGTAGGAAAGCAGTGTCAGAGAAACCAAGAAAGGTTACACTGAAAAGGAGGAGAAGTAAATTGTGGGTGATGCTAAAAGTGTTCAAATAAAATGAGGAAACCTTTTGGACATGAAAAGATGGCCATTCATATTATGTTTGCTAACATAAAGCCAATAATTACCCTTCTCTTTATGTCTTCTCATTACTTTCATCATAATTAATTACAGGTTTCCTTCGAGATGAGTTGGCTGACATGTTTGTTCCTTCCTAATGAATTTTTTTCTCTCTCACTTCACCCAACAAATGCTTACTCATCCTACAGGACTCTGCTTGCCAATCTCTTCCTCAGAATATCTTTCCTAAACCTAAATCAAGATGATTAATTATGCTGTCCTAGAAATTTTATTTCTTCAAAATATCTTTATAACTGTACCCAATTTGCTATTTGTGTGATTATTTGTTAAATGTTAGTCTTATTGGCCAAATTGTTATTTTCTTAAGTATATGGCTACAAGTATCTCTTACCTCTCTTACAACTGTATTCTTAGCATCCAGCATAGATCCTCATACACATTTGTTTGTATAGAAGACTAAACTCTATTAAAAGTAGGGCTATTTATGAGAAACTGAAGGGTCTATTGCAGGAAAGATGAAGAGTTGATAAAAATGCTGTGGGGGAAAACAAACTATTCAATTTCAATGAGGAATGCTGGGTATAAAAGAAAAATGATGTTGGGCTTAATTTTTGATCAATGTATTATTTTGAATACACATATTTCTTATTATTTAATCAATATCACTCCACAAAATGAAAGACATTGACTTGGATAAAGAAGATATTGTAGGATTCGTACTTATAATATAGTATGTAAACTATGTCCAATAAGAATTTTGAAATCTTGGGCCTTATTCTTTTGGAGTCTTCTCTTACTAGGTACTCATATCCTTCATTTTATTTCTTATGCTATGAAGTATGTTGTGAAAATCAAATGGGATTATAGGAACTACATCAGGATTTGAGTGCTATAGGAAATTAATCTATCATTGTCATCAATGTTATAGATATCATATTCAATAGTCTGATTTTTATTTGTTTTTGAATGCAAAAAAGAAAAGAAAATAGATCAAGTAAATACTTATCTATTATGCTTTCTCACTATAGATATCCCAGAATATATTATTTTCCATGACCAAAGGCTTTTCCCAGTGATTATAAAGCATTGGGAGACCCCCACCCCACCCCTTCATTAATCTTACCATATTCTCCCTTTTACCAGGCCAATGCACCCATCTGCTATTTGCTGTGAATGTTGGTTGCCAGGGTTTCTCATGCCTGTCCGGTTCTCTGGACAACTGCCTTCAGCTGATGAAGACCCTTCTTAGGGAAGAATTATACTATGCTGCAGAGGTTAATGATCAGTAACTGACAGGGGCTGGGGTACAAAAGTCTAGCACCTTGCTTTAATTTTGGACTATCTCTTTGTTTCAAATCATGTTCCACAGTGTCCTGTGACACCAGGCCGAAGCTATTCTCTAACACAGACAACACCCTTGGCCAGCGTCCTTTCCTGCCCTGTCCTGCCTCCCTCCTTCCCCTTCTTCTGAGAGTGTTTATTTAATATAAAACTCTTACAGAAATAACCCGCTTAAGCTCTGCTCTAACAAAACCAATTTAGTACACTAGTGTTAACACTCCACTGATGCTAAGAGGACAACAAGTTTATGGGGTCCTAAAAGATGAGCTAAATCATGAACTATATCCCAATTAACAAGTAATGTTCTAATTCCCAGGGGGCCAATTTGAGAAATCATCACTATTATTCCTTAAGACTTGATTACGTGGGTAATATTGCTCCCTTCCTTTATTTATTGATTTTACTTTAACAAATGTTCTTTATTTAAAATATTCTGAATATATCACTGTCCCTCACACCATGAAAGAGCCTGATGAACAGAATATATGATTAAAAAAGGCATACTAAGAAATGGCAGCATTTCTTGTTTCATGTATGTACCCTTTAATTAAATAAGTTAAACTTCTGGGTTTTGAAGTTCTTAGAAGGCGATTTAGTTGAATGTTCCTTCTGTAATTTGTACTTGGAGAGGTGACTCATGAAACTCAGGGTAGAAAATTTTGATTTCTCTTAAAAATTGAATACTATGCACTCATGGCCCTGCATTTACTATAATTAGTGGGCCCTTATAACTTGGAATATTTATCACAAATTTTATAAATGCAAAGTGGTAGAACATTAAAATGAAAACTTCTTCACCACTCCCTATCTTGGCTTGTACAGCACACCCTGCAGTCATTCTGGAGGGTGGTGGGTGGTGACAGAATTCTTTTATAACCACAACCTCCCATTGGGAAGCTGTATTTTCCCAATTTTTACTTTCTCAATTAAATTGAGAAATTACAAAGCATTGAAATGTTGTAGCCAATCCACTGGGGAAAAATTATATGCATATATAGTAAAATATACTGCCTCTTTCATGAACAGAGTGTGAGCTATTTGAACATTTTATGCCATTAGCTCATTCAATATGTCATTAACCTAGAAAATAAGAGGGAGTAATGAAAGCCATTAAAGGCACTTGAGTGTCCTACTGTAGCTTGGCCAACAAGGGCATAAAGAACAAGAAATAGAGCAAGACGTTCTATTACATTACAACTTGCCTGCTGGCAGGGCCGTGTCTATAATCAAAGAATATGCACACATATTTATGTATATATATTTGCATATATTTATACTTACATCAATATATATGCACAGTTCCTTTTCCTTTTTTACCTTCATACAATGCATCTTATGTATATAGGTCAAAATAAGGTGTTAAATTTAGAAAAGATTACTAAGTGTCTGTCATAAAAATGTCAAATAAATCTAAATCTAGTAGAAAGGTCATCATTGTTAATTGTGAGGCACTGAGAACATCACATTCTGAATGTTCCTCAAACCTGGTCCCATTACACCCTTCCAGACTACTGTGTTTAGGTAAGGTTGAGGGTTAAGAGAATAATTATATACAAAGATACTGAATGACAAAATTATTAGAGGGTTACTTCTGCTCAGGCTGCAAAATATATGTACTGTTTATTGTATTATGAGTCACAAGGCAATTACTTTTTTCTTTTCATTTAAGAGCCATATACTACAGTCAAAATTATTTTTCCTAAAGGTTGCCTCTACATACATCACATCCAAGGCCAGCCCAGGAAATGCAAAGTCAGCTGATTTTAAATTGACTTTGATATAAACCAGTTATGATTTTGTGCTATGCCAAAGAATGTACTGGTTGTGTTATAGATATTAGACTGAAGAGAAATTTACCACTAAGCAGCTAAGACGTGCAGGAGAAGTTCATGTCAGTTAATGCTATCTTTGACAATACATGTATTGTGAAATATTTGCATGCTACTCTGTGCTTGTTTCCTAATACAAGTATGCTTGGATACCCAGATAAGTGGTTAAGACATCTAGAGAGACATACAGCCTTCAAACTTTTTCAACTTTATTTTATGCCGTAATCTACATATTTTTAAAGATAATAATAGAAAGGATTATAAAATATGTTCTAAGGACTTTAGATATTCCATGGTTTAAACTATTGAATATTGTAGTAGTTTTTTGATACTGAAATTACTAAAAAAAAAAAATCATTCTAGCTAAAGTCTGAAGACTTGGAAGAAGGCAAAATAGTACATTAAACAGCCCAAAATATATTCTTTGTTTAGAACATTGGTAAGCCAAAAGGATTTGAAAGTTCAATGAATAAAATCAATGAGTAACTAATGTCTAATTACTAAGAATTATCCTTTGTATATTTATAGTTCTGGGTGGAATTTACTTATAGTGAAACAAAAAGAGCTTAAAGATGCAATTCAATTATTTTGAAGATACATATCCATGTAGCTAATACTATAATTAATTTTCATTACATTTACTTAACCCAAGAAAGTTCCTTCATTTGCCCTTCCAGTCAATCCCCACCACTCACAGGCAACCATTGCTTTTATTTCTATCACTATATATTGCTTCCTCTGTTTAGGAACTTCATTTAAATGGAGTCATTCATAAGGTAGTGTTTTGTTTTCTGACTTTGGGGGCTGAACATGATGTTTCTGAAATCTATCCATGCTATTACATGTACCAATTTATTTTTTTAAATTGAGTAGTATTTGCTATATGAGTACTTATTTATTTCTCAGTGTTCTTATTAATGGATTTTTAAACTGTTTCCAGTCATTGGCTCTTATACATAATTTGCTTAAGAACATGGCTGCAAAAGTCTTTTTGTGGACATATGTTTTCATTTCCCTTGGATACAAACACCTAGAACTGATTTGCTGAATATTGGAATAGGTTTAATTTAAATTTATAACTTCACCTCCTAACTTTTTAATGTTAGCTATTTTACTGGATATGAGTGATATTCCTTTGGGATTTTAATTTTCACTTTCTTGATGACTAATGATGTACATATAAGCCATTTATGTCTTCCTTTTATGTATTCCTACGTTCAATTATGTCTATGAACATACATGTATTTTCAAGTCATTTGCTCATTTGAATAGCTATTTTTTTTCCTTCTGACATTTTATTATTGAGTTGCATGATTTTTTTTTAATATACTCTGGGTTTTGTCAGATTTATGTATTGAAGATATTGTCTTCTACAATGTCTCTTGAGTTTTCATTTACTTAATACTTTATATGGACAGGCAGAGATTTATAATAAGGAAAAATCCAATTTATTCTTTTTCCATCTTAGAAACGGCAATTTTTATGCACTCTATATTTTGCTTACTAAATTGTCACAAAAATTCATTATGTATTGTTCTAGATAATTTATAATTTTTCTTGTATGTTTAAATGTATGATCCATACCAAATTATTTTTGGTGAATTTTATGAGACCTATTTTTATGAAGAATATTCCTCTGTGTTTTTTCTTACAGTGTCCTTGTCAGCCATAAGGATTGTGCTGCCATCAAAAATTGAGTTGGGAACTGTTCCCCATGATCAATATTTTGCATAATGTTATACAAGAATTGTATTATGTAAGATTTAAATAACCAAAACAAAATAGGATCTATTTTGTTTTCTTTAAGGTCAGTTGTTTCAATTTCTCCAATACATATGAATTATTTGGATTTTTAATTTATTCTTGTGTCATTTTTAGTAAATTGTGTAATTTTTAAGGAAATTTTCCATATAATCTAAATTGTCAGATATACAAGCCTATTGTTTTAAAATAATGTTCTCTTATTTTCTGAATTTCTTCTCATGTATACCTGCTGGAAACAAATTGTCTGAGTTTTTGTTTATGTGAAAATAGTATTTAAAACTTATTTCTGAAGGATATAAATATATTTTTACTGGAGGTAGAAATCTGGCTTGACAGGTGTTTTTGTTGTCATTGTTTAGTTTTAAAAAGTTATTGTTCCATTTTCTTTTGTCTTCCAGTATTTCTGACAAGAAGTCAGTGATTATCCTTATAATTGTTCCCCAAATGCATAATGAATCTTTTTATTTTGCCTGCAAAAATGTTTCTCTTTATCATTGTAAAAATAGCAGCTTCACTGTTAAGTGTCTATATGTGGTTTTCTTTGCATTTATCTCATCAAGTTTCATCGAGTTCTCTGGTTCAACTTGTTATGTTGGATTAACCAAATTTGAGAATTTTTCAGTGCAATAGGTTTTTCTTCTTGAGCTGAAGTCAAATATATGTTAAATAGATGGCTATTTCATAAAAATAACTTAAATGCTATTCATTTTTTTCCATACTTTTTTTTTGTTCTCTGGTCCTTAATTTTGATAAGTTCTATTGATCTGTCTCCATGTCCTCTCTTCTGTAAAATTCAGTATGTTGTTTATTCCATCCTCTTATTTTTTCTGATTTTTAAAATATAAGTTATTATACCTCTAAATTCTGGAATTCCCATTTGATTTTTTCTTATAGTTCCATTTTCACTGCTGCAATTTCCTCTTTGTATGCCTATTATGTCAATCTTTAAAACAAAATCTTTATATCCTATTTATAGTATCTGATTTAAAATCTTTTTCTGCTAATTCCAACTTCTGGTTCATTGTGTAGACTGTTTATATTGACTACAATTGTATATTGTCTTGATTATGTGTCTAATATTCCTGTTTCTTTGAATGTCTAGTCATGTTTCATTTTACTTTTAAAGTAGTAGATGTTATATAGAAAGGAGCCTCGATTATGTTGGCTTCCTTTAAAAGATGTTGGGTACTGTACCAGCAGATCTTTTTGATACTGTCAGGTTTAGTTTTATTTTATTATGGTGGGCCTATCTCACTTTTGCCTTTACTGCTAGGCCATGGCCTTTAGTCCTAAAATGTTACCTTTCTGGGGTCTCAACTGAATGCCTTCAGTTCTGAGCAACTTCTTTCTACTCTAATTTGGTTGGAACTCCAAAATTTCTCATGACTATTTAAATTCTCATATTTCTGTTTGGTCTGGAGCTCTTCAGATTTCATATATGCTGGGCTTTATAGACTCTGTCCCTAGCCACGCACCATACACAGCCCAATCCTCAATAAATAATCATAAGGATAGCTCTCGTGTAGAATTCAGATGTCCCATCTAAGAAGATCCTTTTTCCAGTTCTGAACACTTATCTTTGCCTCCTCAGCTGAAGAGAACTGTTGCTATTTGTTTGCATTCCCATTACCATATCATATTTTGGGAAATTTTCCTAATGCAGAAACCTAGGGAGAACATGGGTTTCACCTTCCTTAGGGCACCGATTCCTGCACTTTTTGTTGTCCAATACCTAATAAAGTTACCACCAATATTTTCTAGGTACATAATTGTTTACAGCTGGCATGTTAGTCCTAAACTAGTTCATGTGTCATGGCTGAAACCTGAAGCCATCCCATTTTTTCTATTGTAATTTTTATCAAAATAAAAAATTTTCACCAATGCATCAGACAGTGCTTCTAAAAAATTGATATGCTTAAAACTCCTGAAAAACTTTTAAATAATTTAGATGATCCCATCATATGCCCAGTGTTCTAGTTTGCTAATCCTGCCAGAATGCAAAACACCAGAAATGGACTGGCTTTTATAAAGGGGGTTTATTTGGTTACACAGTTACAGTCTCAAGTCCATAAAGTGTCTAAACAAAGGGTACCTTCACTGGAGAAAGGCCATTGGTATCCAGAAAACCTCTGTTAGCTGGGAAGGCACATGGCTGGCATCTGCTCCAAGTTCTGGTTTCAAAATGGCTTTCTCCTAGGATGTTCCTCTCTAGGCTGCAGCTGCTCTTCAAAATGTCAGTCTCAGTTGCTCTTGGGGTGTTTGTCCTCTCTTAGCTTCTCTGGAGCAAGAGTCTCCTTTCAACGGCTGTCTTTAAGCTGTCTCTCATGTGCAACTACTATCTCAGCTTCCGTGCATTCTTCAAAGTTTCCCTCTTGGCTGTAGCAAGCTTGCTCCTTCTGTCTGAGCTTTTATAGTGCTCCAGCAAACTAAGCAAGGCCCATGCTGAATGGGTGAGGCCACACCTCCATGGAAATCATTCAATGAAAGATCTCGCCCACAGTTGAGTGATCACATCTCCACAGAAACATCCAATCAAAAATCCCAATCCAATCAACACCAATATGTTTCCTGCCCACACAAGACTGCATCAAAGATAAAGGCATTTGGGGGGACATAATACATCCAAACCAGCACACCTAGAAATCCTGATATAACTATCTGTATTGTGTCCTGACACTGGTATGTTTTAATATTTTCCAGCTGATTCTAGTGTATAAACAGTGCTGAGCACTATTTGGCTTAATTGGAGACAGAAAAACACTTAGTAGATGTTGACATGGTTACTACTAGCTCATCCTGTGATTCACACCACCAACATTTCACTGTCAATATCTGTATAAGTGCTTGAACTTTTATTACGTGTGAATCCCATTTTAAGAAAGCTGAATGTAAAAGAAATAATTTATGAGCTTCCAAATACTTCAAATTAAAGAAAGAAAAGTCCTATACTACACAAAAATTTCATCAACATTTGTAGTTAAATCTATGTAATTTTCAGGTTTTTGGCTATTTAAGAGAACTTCTGGAAAGACAGTAGTGTGAATAAATGTGCAGGAAAATTTCTTTCCCTAATTCTTTCTAAAGTATTCATGAAAATACCTAAATGGTCAGGATCTTCAATATTAAATTCAATTTTATATAAAATAATAATAATAATGCTGAACAAGGTATGGGTTTCTGCATATCCTGCCACTGAAGGAATAAGATAAAGGAATGATGTCAGTAACTGATCTGAGTTTCACAATCTGAATCAATATACTGTGGTGAGATGTAAATAGACAAATCCTTCCATCCACAACACATAAACTCAAATGTGAACTTGTCAGAATAAGGAGCACAACGTATTGTTTGTGGTTAGAATAGGGTAGAAAACCCTCCTCCACCAAAGCTTTTATATTTTTCTGCACATTATATAATGCATGAACCTGCATCTAAGTTATTACCTCAGAGGAACATTATGAATTTGTGCCAGTTTGAATGTATTGTGTCCCCCAAATGCCATTATCTTTGTGGTCTTGTGTGGGGCAGAGGTTTCCATGCTGGTTAGATTTGCTTGGAATGTGCCCCACCCAGCTGCGGGTGATGATTTTGATCAGATGTTCCCATGGAAGCGTGGCCCCGCCCATTCAGGGTGGGCCTTGATCGGTGGAGCCATATAAATGAGCTGACTCAGGGAGAGGAAAGGGAGTGCAGCTGGGAGTGATGTTTTGAAGAGGAGCAAGCTTGCTAGGGAGCATCCTGGGAGAAAGCCGTTTTGAGGCCGGAGCTTTGGAGCAGACGCTGGCTGCCTTCCCAGCTAACAGAGGTTTTCTGGATGCCATTGGCCATCCTCCAGTGAAGGTACCCAATTGCTGAGGTGTTACCTTGGATGCTTTGTGGCCTTAAGACTGTAACTGTGTAGTGAAATAAACCCCCATTTTATAAAAGCCTATCCATCTCTGGTGTTTTGCATTCTGCAGCATTAGCAAACTAAGACAGAATTGCATGATCCAAAGTGAACATATTTGAACTTAAAGTATCTAAGAAAGTTCATATTTTCAAGAGATGGCAGTACAATTAAGTTGGGTTCTTTATATAGCAGTGAAATCTCCATTGGCAGAGAAGTAGTGCAATCTGCAGTTGCTCAGTCTCATGTGAATGTACAAATTTTCACAACTTCCAACTCCTGACACCCCCTACTTCCCACTAACCTTAAAACTCTAAAATAGTTGTTCATAATGTGGAAAGAGAAACACTTTCACAGTATTAAGCAGATATACTCTTCCATAAAATAAACCTAAGGCATTAAGTTAAAAATGACACAAACATATTATAAATTATCTACTTAGAGTCCTCAAGATTCAAATTTCTCAATATTTGTCAGTTACATTACTTGATAGGATTAGAAAATAAGTTAAAATAATAAATATTTGCTCAGAATAATAGAATAAGAAAACTGTAAACAACATCAGTTTACATTTGAAGCAGTCTAACAGACATATCAATGCTAAAAACTGAAATGTTGAAGGAAATCATATACTTGAGGAAGTCTTTCAAATACAGGAAAATGGATAAATTCACAGTATAAATCATAAAGATCAAATCTATATATGAATGTATATGGAATTTTGTACCTATAGGATACATGTTGGTATTGGAGATAGTAGAAAATGCTGGCCATGTTACAAGAAAAAATGATGAATATTCCAGTAGCCAAACTCCTCAACTATTAAGGAATATCTATCCTACAATATCTAGAACAGAAAGATGTGAATAAACTTATCACAAAACACCTAAAATTCAGCAGCTTCAGTTTACTGTGCAAAACAATAAATGGCAGAATATAGTGAAGGTTTTAGAATGTCAAAACACTTTGATCAAAAATGGGCAGAACTAATAATTTAATGCTTTGTTCAGTTGTCACTGTTTATAGTTTCATTCATGATCATCTTTCCCACAAGTCTAGGATTTACAAAATTTCCATCCAGGTGGCATTATAATTGACTGTCATTTCATTTCTCATATAATAAAATGAGATTTCCATTTAACAGATAAGATGTGGAGAAACAAAACAGATAGGACCACCTCTACACTTTTGGCCAGGACTGCCAGTGTAATATCTGGCTAAAATTGTTAAATTTGAAATTTACATCTGCCTTGGCATTATGACTGTGTTTTATAGAATTTTCCTGTTTATTATATGTTTAATAACATAAAGGTGTAAAAATTGTGTATTATATTCAGAACCCAGGCCTTCTCTGACAAGATGCCCTAGCTGAGTGGGACCCCAAATGTGAAAACTTTCTTTTGTACCACTGCCTGTCGGCTTTCCTGTTGTGCTAGTGACTACACAGACAGCCTCAGACAACAAAGGTCACTTTTCTTCCCATGAAAGAATCACGGCTCTGGAAGAATTTGGTTATCTGTGTCAATGGGAACAAAAACAATGGAAAACAAAGGGACCAGTTAGTCTAAGGAGAAGGTTTCCTAATTAAACTGATTAAGCAAATCTGAGGAGCATGAAGATGTCACAAAAGGGGATACCTTAAATAGGGAAGATAGACATGATCTTAAAATATAGTACCTCAGTTTTTAGTCCATTATGATGAAATGAAACATAATTATTGGATACATTGCAACTATATACATACACATATAGGCACACACACACGATGTATACATACATTGTATATACTCACTACAATTACGAATGAATGAATTATAAATTTATTTATGATTTTATAAATTTATTTTTAACTATTAATTTATACACATTTACAAATCAACATATATTATTTGATATGTTATTTAATGCATAGTGTATATATTATTTATGTGTGTGTGTATTAAATCCATATAAGAACATGAAAATAATCTATGATTGAAGTTCTAAAGCTAGTTACTGAGCCCCTGGGTGTGGCTTTCCACAACAATATTGCACAGTTACCATAAGAGAGGAGGTAAATTCTGTGGATTTTTTCTTCAGCATGCTGGCCATTTTACTTTATGTACAACATTTTTTAAATGTACCATAAATTTAATATTAAGTAAGATTGGTACGGAAGGTAAGAGGATGTTTGCCATTCTATTGAATTATAACAGAATTTTGATTGCAGTAAGACTATACTGAAGCACTGCAAGTTTTAGGAGTTAAAGTAGATTCATGAAGAAAATTACAAGGCATAAGAAAAGAAATCAAATGGGTAGGACTTTTCCTTTGATGTAATTTTGTTCAGATATATTCACACACCATACAGTCCATCCAAAGTACACAGCTAATGTTTCACAGTATCATCAACTAGTTATGTATTCATCACCATGATTAATTCTAGAACACTTTTATTACTACAGAAAAAGAAATTAAAAGAAAAAAGAAAACCTTAAATATCCTATACCTCTTATCCACCCCACCGTCCCTTATTGACCCCTAGTATTGCACTCCACCTAATTTTAAGACTTACAATAAAGGTAGGTTAACTAAGACAGTGTAATATTTTCAGATAGATATATAGATCAGTAGAACAGAATAAACCATCCAGAAGTAGATCTATATACACACAGGCAACTGACTTTTTTTCCTATGTAGCTATACAATGATTACAGACAAATTAGTGTTACTGGATTACAGCTCAACAATTTCTGGTATTTCCTTCTAGCTATTCTAATACCACAGAAACTAATAATATCTATATAATGAGTCAGTAATCATGATAATGTTAAATCCTAATTTTTCAGTTATACCTCCTCCCTCTCATTAATTCATTCTTTCAATCTTCAGAGATATCTGTGAAATTACCATTTTAACAACTTTGTGCTGGAAGGGGGTGTTGACCTTATGGGATAAAGGGATGAAACTGTTTGATATTCTTGGAGAGACTGGTACCTCTGGGTTTCAGGGCTTCCCTGGTGTGCTAGTTTGAAGCTGCTGTGGACACCAGAAGAGACATGATCTTTTAATCCAACCTTGTGGGGTGGAAACATTTGATTGAATGTTTCCATGGAGATGTGACCAAATCAACTGTGGGTGAGACCTTTGATTAAATTATGTCCATGGAGGTATGAGCCAACCCATTCAGGGTGGGTCTTGATTAGTTTAAAGCAGATTTTAAAGTTTATTAATTAGTTTGTATTTACAACTGGCACTTTACATGCAAATAAACATTGTACTATCAAGCTAAAAAAAAAAAAAAAAAGAAAAGAAAAGAAAAACAGGACATACATTCTTCTCAAATGCATATGGATCATTCTCCAGGACAGACCTCATGTTGGGACACAAAACAACTCTCAATAAATTTACAAAGATTTAATTATACAAAGCACTTTTTCTGATCATAATGGAATGAATAGGAAATCAGTAACAGGTAGAGATCTGAAAAATTCACAAATGTATGGGAGTTAATAAAACACACTCTAAACAATCAGTGGGTCAAAGAAGAATTTACAACAGAAATTAATAAATATATTGAGACAAATGATAATGTGAACACAACATATCAAAATTTATGACATTCAGTGAAGGGAGTACTGAGGGTAGTTTACAGACCTAAATGCCTACATTAAAAAAGAATAAAAAGCTAAAATCAAACACCTAACTACATCTGGAGGAACTAGCAAAAGAACAGAAAACTAATTCCAGAGCAAGCATAAGGAAAGAAAGAAAAAAAACATTAGAGCAGCAATACATGAAGTTGAGAATAAACAATGGAGAGAATAACAAAACAATAAAAGTTGGTTCTTTAAGAAGATCAACAAAATTTACAAACCCTTAGCTAGACTGACATAGAAAAAAAGAGAGAAGATGGAAATAAGTAAAATCAGAAATTAGGGGGTTGACATTATTACTGACCCACAGGAAAAAAAAAAAGTTCATAAGAGGACACTCTGAAGAACCATGCCAACAAAATATACAACTTATATAAAATAGACTCATTCTTAGAAACACACAAACAACCTACAATAACTGTATAAGAAATAGAAGACCTCAACAGACCAATCACAAATAACACCCCCCCCCCACCAAAAAGACAAAAAAAAAAAAGCCCAGGACAAGATGACATCACAGGTGAATTCTACCAATAATTTCAGGAAGAATTAATAACAATTCTGCTCACACTCTTCCAAACATTGGAGAAGAGCGAACACTAAGTAGTGTTCTATGAGGCCATCATCACCCTCATACCAATGCCAGATAAAGATATTACAAGAAAAGGAAATTGCAGACCAACTTCTCTAATGAATATAGATGCAAAAATTCTCAGCAAAATACTTACAAATAGAATCCGACAGAACGTGAAAAGAATTATGAACCATGATCAAGTGGGTTTTATTTCAGGTATGCAAGGGTTGTTTAACATAAGAAAATAAATTAATGAAATACACCACATTAACAAATAGGAGAAAAAACACAGGATAATCTTGATTGATGCAGAAAAGGCATTTGACAAAATCCAGTGTCTTTTCTTCAGAAAAAAAATTTGAAAAATAGGATGCAAAGGAAATTTCCACAATATGATAATGGACATATATGAAAAACCCACAGCTAACACTGTACTCAGTGGTGAAAGACTGAAAACTTTCCCTCTAAGATCTGGAACAAGGCAAGGATGCCCACTGTCACCACTGTTATTCAACATTGTGCTAGAAGTTCTAGGCAAAGCAATTAAGCAAGGAAAAGAAATTAAAGCCATCCAAATTGGAAAGGAAGAATAAAAACTTTCACTATTTGCAGATAACAGGATCCTATTAATAGAAAGCCCCCAAAAATCTACAACAAAGCTTCCAGAGGTAATAAATGAGCTCAGCATAGTGACTGGATACAAAAACAGTATGCAATAATCAGTGATGCTTCTACTCACAAGTAATGAGCAATTTGAGGGGGAAATCAAGAAAAAAAATTCAATTTACAATAGCAACTAACAAAATCAAATATCTAGGAGTAAATTAAACCAAGGATGCAAAGGACTTCTACACAGAAAATTGCAAAACATTGTTAAAGGACATCAATGGATACCTCAATAAATGGAAGGACTTTCCAAGTTCATGGATAGAAAGACTAAAATCATTAAATTGTCAATTCTACCCAGACTGATTTACAAATACAACACAATCCCAATCAAAGTTTCAATAGCCTAATTTAAAGAAATAGAAAAGTCAATTATTAAATTTATTTGGAAGAATATGAGGTCCTGGATAGCCAAAAATTTCTTGAAAAAGGAGAATGAAGTTGGAAAACTCACATTTCATGACTTTAAAGCCTATTACAAAGCTGCAATGGTCAAAACAGCATGGTACTGCATAGGGATAGGTATGGTGACCAATGGGATTGAATTAAGAGTTCAGAAATAGAACCTAACATCAATGACCAATTGATATTTGACAAGGCTATCAAGTCTACTCAACTGGGAGAGAATATTTTTTTAAACAAATGGTGCTGAGAGAACTAGATATTCATATGCAAAAAAATGAAAGGGAATTCAAAATGAATCAAAGAACTAAATATAGGAGCAAGGACCAAAAACTTCTGGATGAAAATACAGGGAAGCATCTTCAAATCTTGTGGTAGGCAATGGTTTCTTAAACTTTATACCTTAAGCACAATCATAAAAATAAGAAACGAATAAATGAGATTTCCTCAAAATTAAAAACTTTTGTACATAAAAGAATTTTGTCAAAAATGTGAAAAGAAAACCTACTCAATGGGAGAAAATATTTGGAAACTACATATCCAATAAGGATTTAATATCCAGAATATGTAAAGAAATCCTACAACTGAACAACAGAAAAACAAATAACCTGTGCTGGTTTGGATCTATTGTGTCCCCCAGAAAAGCCATGCTCTTTAAATCCAATCTTGTGGGTACAGACTTATTGTGGGTGGGATATTTTGATTAGGTTGTTTCCATGGAGATGTGACCCTACCCATTCAAGTTGGGTCTTTGTTAGTTTACTGGAGTCCATAAGAGAGCTCAGAACCAATGCAGATCCAGACACTTGGAGATGCAGACAGAAAGTGGCTTAGAGATGCAAACATAAAGATGTTTAGAGATGCTAAGCTAAGAGATGAAACCCAGAGTTTGCCCTGGAAAAGCAAAATGAGAACCCACAGAAGCTTAAAGAAAAAGCCACTGGAATCAGAAACCAAAAGCAATGCTACCTGAGAGCAAAGGACCAGCAGATGCCAGTGTCTGCCAAGCTAACCGAGGTGTTCTGGACTCCATTGGCCTTTCCTCAGTGAAAGTATCCTCTTGTTGATGTCTTAGTTTGGACACTTTTATGGCCTTAAAACTGTAAATTTGTGAAATAATAAATCCCTTATATTAAAACCAATCCATTTCTGATATATTGCATTTTTGTTAGCTTTGGAAAACTGGAAAAAAAAAACAATTAAAAAACGGAGAAAAGACTTGAATGCATATTTCCCCAAGAGGAAATACAAATGGCTAAAATATATAAGAAAAGACACTCAACATCACTAGCTACTAGGGAAATGGAAATCAACACTACAATAAGATACTATTTCATACCCACTAGAATGGCTATTATTAAAAAAAATAAAAAATACACAGAAACCCACAAGTATTGGAGAGGATGTGGAGAAAAAGGAACTCTCATTCCCTGCTTGGGGGAATGTAAAATGATGCAGCTGCTGTGGAAGACATTTTGGCACTTCCTCAGAAAGCTGAGTATAAAATTACCATATGTGCCAGTTTGGATGTATTGTGTACCCCAAAACACCATGTTTTTTGGTGGAATCTTGTTGGGGCATATGTATTGGTGTTGATTAGGTTGGAATCCTCTGATTGACTGTTTCCATGGAGAGGTGACTCAATCAACTGTGGGCACGATCTTTGATTGAAAAATTTCCATGAAGGTGATACCCCATCCATTCAGGGTGGGTCTGAAATAAATCACTGGAGCCATATAAAAAAGCTGACAAACAGAAAGAATTCAGAGCCACTATGAGTGACATTTTGAAGAGGAGCTGCAGCTCAGAGAGGACACACTGTCCCAAGAGCAACATTTTGGAGAAAGCCATTTTGAAAGGCAACCTGGGAGCAAGTGGATGCTAGCCATGTGCCTTTTGAGCTAACAGAGGTTTTCTGGACACCAATGGCCATCCTTCAGTGAAGGTGTCCTATTGTTGATGCCTTACCTTGGACACTTTATGGCCTTAAGATGGTAACGTTGTAACCAAATAAAAACCCTTTATAAAAGCCAATCCATTTATGGTATTTTGCACAAGGCAGCATTAGCAAATTGGAGCACCATAGGGTATAGCAATCCTTCTACTAGGTATATACCCAGAAGATTGAAAGCAGGGACTTGAACAAATATTTGCACACTGATGTCCATAGTAACATTATTCACAGATGACAAAGATAGAATCAATCCAAGTGTCCATCAACTGATAAATGGATAAATCAAATAAGGTACACACATATAATGGAACATTATTCAGATGTAAAAAGGAATGAAATCCTACTTCATGAAACAACATGGATGAAACTTAAGGACATTATTTTGAGTGAACTAAGCCAGACATGAAAGGGCAAATAGTGTATGATTTTACTGGTATGAAGTAATTATAATTGGCAAGCTCATGGAGTTACTGTCTACAATATAGGTTAACAGGAGACAGATTAGCATTAGGGAATGGGCTGTTAATGTTTCACTTGTACAGATTTTCTATATAGGCTAATGGTAAAGGTCTGGAAATGGATGATGGTGAACGTAACACATTACTGTGAGTATAATCAACATCATTGAACTGTATAGGTGAATGTGGTTAAAAGGAGAAACATTAGGATGTATATTTTACTAACATAAAAATTGAAGGCTAAAACACAGGACTGTGCAACAACCCTCTTGTAGATGATGGACTATATTTAATAGTACAAGTATAAGAATGTTCTTTCATGAATTATAACAAATGTATGACATTAATACAGGTGTTAATAAATGGGAGGTATATGGGAAAAATTAACCTATTGTATACTATAGACAATGGTTAATAATACTATTTTAATAAACGTTCATAAATTGTAACAAATGTAAAAATAGTACAATTATTTAAAATTGCTATAAAAATAGTACAATTATTTAAAAGTGCTATAAAAGTAGTTCAATTATTTTAAAGTGCTATAAAAAATGGTAACAAGTGCTCCAAACCAATGCAAGGTGTTGGTGATGGGGTGGGGTATGGAAACCCTGTATTTCACATATGATTCTGCTGTAAACCCACTACTTCTCTAATAAAAAATTAAATAAGATAATGTAGTTGTACACTGATGTTCATAGCAGCTTTCCTTGCAGTAGCACCAAACAGTAAACAACCCAAATACTCATCAACATGTAAATTAATAAATAAATTGTGTTTTATCCACACAGTGTAATACTTCTTAGAAATAAAAAAGAATGAACAACCAATGTATACAACAGCAGGGAACAATCTTTGAAAAATTATGCTGAGTGAGGGAACCCATACAAATAGTGCACAAATTGTATGAATCCATGACAGATCAGTGACATCATTTGCATGGCCTAGAGCACAATGGAATGAGTCACAATGTTAAAAAACTATTAAGAATTTCATGATGATGCAAGCAGAATATTAAACCAAGCATGGGTCATTCTAATCATGGGTCCCTGTTTGACTGCACAGGTTGCCCATTCTATGAAGCCAATCCTGATCCATGTGTATGAGATCCTAGATGATGAAAACTAATCTTAAAGACTGAAGGCAAATCAGTGGTTTCCTAGGGATGAGGAGTGATAGAGAGAAAGCTGGGTGATAGATACATTTGCTATTTTTATTTAGTAATGGCTTTGACCTGTTTGTATATGTCAAAACTCACTTTATGTTAAATTTTAAATATATATGCCTGTTTTATACCAAATAACTTTAAAAATATTGTTAAAACTCAAATTTTAAAGAAAAATAGTGCAGAAAAGCATCTTTAAATATATTGTTAAAAATAGTAAATCAAAATATCTGTATTGTCTCACTAGATCAAATGAATCAATATAGAACATAAAGAGTAATAGGAAGACCCATATTTTATTTAAATACTTAAAGGAGTTTTAAAATGTCTAGTTGCTATTAGGCTACAAGGTGAGTCTCAAAAATTTCAAATAGCTTATCATTCATATCATGTTCTGTATCCACATTACACTGTGTTCTGACAAGTTGTGAAAGTATCTCTGACATATTTACAAATTAAAAAAAAACATATCATCAAAACTAAGATACACTTCTTAGTAACCTATGGATAAAATGAAATCATAAGTGTAATTAGGAAAAAAAATCATCACCCTCTGCTAAAATAATGGAGCAGTATAAAAGAAGTTTTTGAAGGACACGCTCAACCTTTATGAGTGTATTGGGAAAGTGGCTAAATTTGAAAATGAACTTATGAAATAAGAACATAAAAAAATATCTACCAAAAGTGTATTGATGTAATAGAGAGAACATTCTATTGAGAATAAAGCAAGGTCTAAGAGTTACATAAAAGAAATCAAAAGTTTGATAAATTCACAAATTGAATATTAAGGCTAAAAATGGAAAAAAATACAGATGGTTCAATGATTTAAATAATACAAGAAAGTTATGAACAGTTTTATGATCAATTAAATTGAAATAAAATAGTTATATTCCTAGATATATATTCCTATATATCTATACAAAAATAATTCAGGAAAAATTGAAAACATGAGGAGTTTCTCATCAAATATGAATGTGTGTTATGAGGGGTTCCAGCAAAATGGAACCAGGGGCACCCACAGCCCCTGAATTCAGGATAAAGCCATGAGGTGACACTGTGGTGTGGCCCCTCCAGTGGCCATGCCCGTAGTAAGGCAGAAAAGAATGAAAGAAGTAGACAGTCTTGAAAGTATAAAGGAAGAATGGATTTGTGAAACAGAATCTGACAATCAACTTCTTACTGACAAATAGCAAAAAAATTATTAATATTTTATTGGCAGACTTACTGAGGAAACACAAAAGTTTGGTGGCGTCAACTGCCTGTCACCCACTGAAAAAACAAAACAAGTAGATAGTATAACATTATGGAAAAATGGGTTTACAGTCAATTTGATGATTTCAGAAGTTATTCTGACGGTGCAAGGTGACAGTTTCTGAACTCCATCAAAAAGGGGGAATTACCTTTAGAATTACAGGGATTTTTTTTTTTTAATAAAGAAGTGGATGTTAAAGTTGAAGATAAGAAAAATGAAGTATGTATGTCAACAAAGCCTTATTCCAACACTTCTCAGGAGAGGGTCCAGACTAGGAAGTGCCACACCAAAAATTATTTCTAAAGCAGAGTATTGAAGTTGAGAATCAAATAATATGTCTGCTGCCCCACTAAACACCTTGGAACCCATCACTAATATACAGATCTGGTTAACCAATGGGAAAAGGACATCCAGAAATTTAATATTTCTCATAGGGTAAGCCACATCAAAGACTTCATCAAAAATGCTAAGGATCTCAAAGAAGTCCTCCCTTTTCACTGTCACAGCTCTGCCTTTTCTCAAATTGCTAGATGAAATACTCACACTGGAAGAAGCAGATTTATGAAATGCTGTAATCATTCAGGGACTCCAAAGAGCAGCTGAACTTTTAGAGGACTTTCATAGTATTGATTTCTTAATGCAATTTTACTGAGATATATTCACATATCAGATAATCATTGAAAGTGTACAATCAGTGGTTCACAATATAGTTGTGCATTCATCACAAAAATCAATTTTTGAACATTTTCTTTATTCACCCCAAAATAAAAATAAGAATAAAAATTAAAAAGAACACCCCAAATAACCCATACAACTTATACTTCCCTATTATTTATTTTTGTCTGTTTTCTTACTCTTCTGTCCATACATTCTATAAAGATAATTTCAGTCACAAGGTTTTTGTAACTACGCAGTCACACCTTAAGAGCTATATAGTTACACAATCATCTCCAAGAATCAAGGCTACTGGATCACAGTTCAACAGTTTCAGATATTTCCTTCTAGCTATCACAATAGACTAAAAGCTACAAAGGGATATAAATATAATGCATAAGAATAACCTCCAGAATGTCCTCTCAACTCTGTTTGAAATCTCTCAGCCACTGAAACTTTATTTGGTCTCATTTTTCTTCCCCATTTTGGTCTAAGAAGGCTTTCTCAATCCCACAATGCCAGGGCCAGGCTTATCCCCAGTAGGCATGTCCCAAGTTTCCAGGGAGACTTCCAACATTGGGAGTCATGTCCCACATGGGAAGGGCAGTGATTTTACCTACAGAGTTGGATTAGAGAGAGAGAGACCAAATATGGGCAACAAGAGATTCTCTTGGGTGACTCTGAGGCATAATTATAAGTAGGCTTAGCATCTTTGCAGTAATATGTTTATAGACAACCCCAAAGACCAAGGACTTTGTGAGTATATGGGCTTTGTGAGTATATCATGAATTCTCCAGGGGGGAAGCTTAATATTTCCACATTTTTCCCCAGTGCTTCAAGGGGACTGAAATGCTTTCTTCATTCTCTGCCCAAATTACTCTGGGATGCATCAAACTAACCTGTACAAACCAACTAGATCTCATGCAGTATTCAAGGTTCCATGTAAATATGGTGTTCAAATAAACTGACCCTACAAGTTAAATTAGATAGTATGCTACAGAAAATAAAATTTTTTTTCAACAAATAAATATCTCTTCCTTTGGTCTCACACAGAAGTTGAAGTTTTAAAACTGTCAATATTGTCCTTTACCCTTTAGTCTGATTTGCATTAGTCTGAACAAGATCAGATTCATTCATATCTCTAAATGAAGTCTTATGTCTTTTTCAGGTTTTCTAACAGTTGCTATATGGGGTAATTCTGACTTTCATGGCTGCTGAACTGTAGCTCTGAGTCCTGGGTGTCACACAGATAAATGAAGTTCTAAGGAATGACCATGTTATACACAAAGAATATACATTAAAGCATCTCAGAGTTTAGAAATAGCCATAAAAATGTGGGAATAGATGTGACTGCTCTAAGAGCTTACAATCTAGGAACCTTTACAATAAGCCTTCCCCTGATAACCTATGCTCTCAAATTCAATTATCTGAGTTTGCACATTGTATTTAGTCCATATTAGCAAGGTGCTATAATATTACTATTTACATTTCTGGCTTATTTCACTCAACATGCTGTCTTCAAGTTAGATTCATCTAGTTGCATGCCTCACAACTTCATTCCTTCTTGCAGCCACTCAATATTCCATTGTAGGCTGTTCCTGTTATGCAAAATACCAGAAATGGGTTCACTTTTCTAAAGGGGATTTATTAGGTTACAAATAACCAAAGTTCTAAGGCCATAAAAGAGTCCAAATGAAGGCATCAACAAGAGTGTAGCTTCACTGAAGGAAGGCCAATTCCATCCAGAACACCTCTGTCAGCTGGGAAGACACATGGCCAACATCTGCTGGTCCTTTGATCCTGGGTTGCATCTCAAAATAGCTTTCTCCAAAATGTCTCTGAGCTGTCTCTTTTTAGCTTAGGTCAGATCTCTGCTTGGTTCTCCTGGGGCATTTCTCTTTGAGCATCTGGGAGTCCTCTTAGCTTCTCCATGGCAAACACTGGGCTTCATCTCTTAGTTTAGCATCTCTAAACATTCTTCTCTCTGCATCTCCCAGCATCTCCAAGCATCTGGGTCTGTGTTGGCTCTTAAAGAACTCCACTTATCCAATTAAGACTCATGCTGAATGGGTAGGGTCATACCTCCATAGAAATATCTAATAAAAAGATCTCACCCCAAATTTGGTGGGTCACATCTCCATAGAATCAACTTAATCAAATGTTCCATCCTAATCAAAAGACTAATAAGTCTGCTGCCTCAAGATTGCATTTAAAGAACATGGCTTTTGTGAGGAACATAATAGATTCAAACCAGCACATATGCATACACCAGTTTGCCCTTCTGTTCATCAGTCAAGGTACCCTCAGGCTACCTCCATCCATTGCAAATCATGAATACTGCTGCCATAAATACCAGTGTGCAAATGTCCATTCATGTCCTGTTTTCAGTTCTTCCAAGTATAAACTAATAACAGGGTTTTGCAGGATCATATGGCAATTATGTACTTGGCCTCCTGTGGAACTATAACACTGCTCTCCAGATGAGATACACCATTCTACTTCCCTACCAATAGTGAATAAGTGTATTATTCTCTACACATTTTCTCCAGCATTTGTATCTTTCTGTTTTTTTTTTTTAACAGTTTTATTCACATACCGCACAATCCATCCTAAATAAACAGTCAATGGTTCATGGTATAATCACATAGTTTTGCATTCACCACCACATTGTGGAACATTTCCATTTTTTGGAAATATTCTTTGTGGAAGAACATTTCCATTTCTCCCACAAAGAAGAGGTAAGAAAAAAAAATGAATAAAAAATAAAAAAATAAGAAAATTAAAAGGAGAAACAAGAAAAATAACACCAAGAATCCCATACCCCTCCCTTATATCCCACTCTTATTGTTATGTATTGTATATTACAATATTACTGTTAACTATAGATTCTAATTTGCATTGATTGTATTTTTCATATAGCATTTCATTTTTAACACCTTGCAATGCTGACATTCATTTGTTCTCCTTCATGTAAAAACATTCTTATATTTATACATTTAATCACTGTCACTGTCCACTCTAGGATCCATTAAGTTTTACAGTGCCAGTCCTTATCTTCTATCTTTCCTTCTGGTGTCATACATGCCCCTAGCCTTTTTCTTCCAACCATATTTACACTCTGCTTTGTTCTGTGTACTTACAATATTGTGCTAACATCTACCATTTTATCTTTTGGACTTTATATGTCCTATTTTATTTTTTTCTCCCTCTCCTTTTACCCTTATTTTGTTTTTATACTCTTCTCCAAATCAGTTTTTTTTTTTTTTTCCAATCTGCCTGTAGTGATCCCTTTAGTATTTCTTATAGAGTAGATCTCTTTTTCACAAACTCTTGCAGTGTTTGTTTTTCTGAAAATATTTTAAACTCTCTTTCATTTTTGAAGGGAAGTTTTGATGGATATAGAATTATTGGTTGGTAGTTTTTCTCTGTCAGTATCTTAAATGTATCATACCACTGCTATCTTGCCTCCATGGTTTCTGCTGAGAAATCTACATATAGTCTTATTGAGCTTGCCGTGTACATGATGGATCACTTCTTTTCTTGCTACATTCAGACTTATCTATTTGTCTTTGACACTGACTATCTGATTACTAAGTAGATTAGTTCTTCGAGTAGGTCTATTTGGATCTATTCTGTTTGGGGTATGCTGTGCTGCTTGGATTGGTAATTTTATATCTTTCATAAGAGATGGGAAATTTTCCATGATTATTTGTTCCATTATTTTTTCTTCCCCTTTTCCCTTCTCTTCTCCTTCTGGGACACACATGACATGTATATTTGTGCACTTCACAAATATACTGAGACTCTGCTCATATTTTTCCATTCTTTTCCCTGCTCTAGGATTTTAGATGGTCTGTCCTCTAGTTTACTAGTCCTTTCTTCTGTCTCTTCAAATCTGCTATTGTAAGTCTCCATTGTGTTTTTCATCTCTTCTACTGTGCCTTTCATTTCATAATTTCTGCCAATGTTTTTCAAATTTTCAAGTTCTTCATGTTCACCCAATGTCTACTTTATATCCTTCATCACTTTTGCTATGTCTTCCCTCAACTTGTTGATTTGATTTTTTAATTGTTTAGCATGCTTGTTTTTATTTCAACACACCTATCTCATTTGAAGTTAGTTTTCTCCTTTTCTGGGCCATATGTTCATTTTTCCTAGTGTGACTTGTAATTTTTTTGTTGGTGTCTAGGCATCTGGTTTATTCTAGAGGTCTTTTTCACTCTTTTACCTAGGGCTTTCTTCTTAGCTGATTTTGTTCAATATCTGTTCTTTGGTGTTCAGTTCAACTGAATTCAGGCATCCAGTATAGCCTCTGTTTACCTGATCAGAATTTTTCGGCTCTTGTTATTCTGGTTCTTTCCCTGCCTATATGGAATATTTTTTAAGGAAGGTCTACCCAGATGTGATTGACCCCTGCTGTTCTGGTTTGCTAATGCTGCCAGAATACAAAATAGCAGAAATGGATTGAATTTTATAAAGGGTGTTTATTTGGTTACAAAGTTACAGTCTTAAGGCCATTAAGTTTCCAAGGTAAGGCATCAAAAATAGACTACCTTTGCTGAAGGTTGGCCAATGCATCTAGAAAATCACTGTTAGGTGAGAAGGCATGTGGTTAGCATCTGCTTGCTCCCAGATTGCATTTCAAAATGGCATTCTCCAAAATGTTGCTCTTGGGGTGTTCTGTCCTCTCTTAGCTTCTCTGGAGCAAAGTGTCAGCAAGAGTCTACCTTCAATGGCTGTCTTCAAAATGTCTCTCAGCTGCAGCTCCTCTCTGAAATGTCACTCTCAGTTGCTCTGAGCTCCTTCTATCTGTGAACTTCTTTTATAGGGCTCCAGTAATTTAATAAAGACCCACCATGAATGGGTAACACCTCCATGGAAATTATCCAAAGGTTCCAATTGAGTCACATCTCCATGGAAACACTCAAAGGATTACAACCTTATCAACACTAATACATCTGTGCACCTAAGATTGCATTAAATAATATGGCTTATTCTGGGGGACATAATGTTTACAAACCAGCACAACCCCAAAACAGACATTCCCAGACTTGACAGTCCTAGACCTCAGGTGGAGGGTGTAGTCCATATCAAGTTTCCCTGAGGATGAGACCTAGCAGGTTGTCAGAATTTCCTGTGAAGCTTGCAGGCACTGTTCTTTTACTATCCTGCCCAGCAGTGGTTCTTGACAGTCTGAAGCTCCCTAACAATGTAAAGAGATGTGGTGTCTTTAATTCACAGCAGACCTTGTCCTTGCCAGGGGTGTGATTTAGACCCAAGGTGAGTCAGAAACCAAGCTAAAGCTGTATCTGTTCTTTGTCCCCCAGCCCCTGGGATTGGAATTCTCTGAAGGAGGGCCACCAATTGACATGGGCCCTGCCCCCCCATCCCCATTTTCTTGGGGAAAATACACACTTCAGGGAATTATCTACTTCACTTGACTCCTTACTTTGTCTCTCAGACCTATCTTAACTCCACCCTTGCCTGAGTCAGTGATTATAATTGAAAATACCTGAGGCTTTCACTAATGAGCCTCTTAGAATAGTTTTTTAAAAATAGAGAAAAATAAGAAACCCCTTCTTCAGAGCCAGTTGCCAGCCCCCATTTTTGCTATTCAAAAGCTGGAGTTTCTACCTGGCTCTAAATACCCCTTTTATTGAGGGCACAACCCTTTTCCTGTATTCTGAGCTCAGCCAACTACAAAAGCCTTGGGTTATTTTAGTTATTTTATTTTAATTTATTTCATTTCATTTATTTTATTATTTTATTTTATTATTTTATTATATTTTATTTTTCCATCAGTCCTGCCTCCTCTCTGCCTAGAGAGACCTCAGGCTTCTTTTCCTGCTTTTTCTGGGTTTATCTGTTGTCATAGCTTGTATTCAGTAGTCCAAATTTGTTAATTATAACCATGATTGGAGCTTGGTTGAGCTACTTTCTCTTGCTTCTAGTACAGACTGCTTCTTTTCCCACTGAGAACTGTTCCAACTCAGCCTGCCATGCCAGTCAGGGAGGGGCACTAGCCTTGTCATTTAGGAGACTTAACTTACAGTTCTATGCTGTGATCTTGGCCCTTTTAGCCATTCCACACTGGTATATGATGTGTGTCTGCTCATGGATATGCCCCAAATAGTTGTTTCTATTTACTAGCTGTTCCTGGCTGTTCATTAGCTGGTCTAGAGAATAAACTAAATTCCACACTTCCCTATGCCAACATCTTGCCCTGTCTCAGCCCATACCATTGAATTTTCATAGAGTAAGAGGAAACTTCCTGAGAAATGATGGTTGTACATGGTCAAACAAACCAAGATGGGGGAAATAAAAAGTCAGATTCATTGGTGTTCTGGTTTGATAAGACTGCTGGAACGCAAAATACGAGAAATGGATTGGCTTTTATAAAGGGGGTTTATTTGGTTGCACAGTTATAGTCTTAAGGCCATAAAGTGTCCAAGGTAAGGCAGCAACAATTGGGTACCTTCACTGGAGGATGGCCAATGGTGTCCGGAAAACCTCTGTTAGCTGGCAAGGCATGTGGCTGGCGTCTGCTCCAAAGTTCTGGTTTCAAAATGGCTTTCTCCCACCACATTCCTCTCTAGGCTGCTGCTTGTTCCTAGGTTGTGTTTTCCAAAACGTCTCTGCAGCTCTCAACAGCTGTCTTCAAAATATCTCTCTAAGTTGTAGCAAGCAGTGAGCTCCTTCTGTCTGAGCTTTTTTTATGGCTCCAGTGATTTAATTCAGATCCACCCTGAATGGGTAGGGTAAAACCTCTATGGAAATTATCCAATCAAGTTCTTGTCCACAGTTGATTGAGTCACATCTCCATGGAAACACTCAATCATTAGGTTCCAACCTAACCAACACTAATATGTCTGCTACCACAAGGTTGCATCAAAGAACATGGCATTTTAGGGGACATAATACATCCAAGCCAGTACAATTGGACTTTGATTCAAGTACTACTTAACTCTCTCCTGATGAGATTTCTTAAGTAATTACACATTAGCATAGTAAAATATGACTATAAACTTTATCCACGTACTTTTTCCAAAAGGCTCCTCAAAGAGAAAAATATATTTATCTTCAAAAACAATTCATCAATATAAGGTATATTAACTATATCATTAAGAATCTTAATATGGTATCCATTATGAAACACATTCACAGTATCATTCTCATTCAAGGCAATATTTATTACTTTCCGAAACAGCAATGATTTATTAAAATGTTAGCTGTTTCTGATTTAAAAGATGGCAGTAAATTTAAAAGTTACACATTTCAAGTTAAAAGTATCAATGCAATTCTTCCATTAAGGAGAAGCAATCAAAGGGCTAGATGTTGTTTTTTTCACTCCAGCTATGCCTAAACTTCATAGTGTTCTCAATCTTCATTCTCTGATTGCAGTATGTACTCAAACATAAACTCAAGATATACTCAATATAAATTTGGCAACAGTTTCTAAGATGTATTTTCATTTAAGAATAAAATTTTCTAGTTAAGTGTGATGGGTAGGTTCATCTGTCAACTTGGCCTGATGATGGTGCCCAATTACCTGGTCAGGCAAGCAGTGGCCTAATCATTACTGCAAGGACATTTATCGATCAACTAATTACATCTGTGACTTAATACATCAATGACAGGATTGCCTTCCACAATGAGATAATTCAATCAGCTGGATTTAATCTAATCAGTTGACTTTTAATGGAAAAGAGAGAGAACTTCCACTTCTTCTCCAGCCATCTAGCCTCTCCTGGGGAATTTATTGAAGACCCTCACTGGAGTGCCAGCTCACAGCCTACTCTATGGAATTTCTCTTCTTCAGCCAGCCAGCCTTTCCTGGGGAATTCATCAGAGACCTTCATCAGAGTTGTGGTCTGCCCTGTGGAATTTGGACACATATATCTTCATAGTTGTGTGAGATGCTTTTACAAAGTCTCATATTTACAGTTATCTCCTGTTGGCTTCCTTTCTCTAGAGAACTCTAATACATTTGGAATAATTCAATATTATTCTGCCTATACACATTTCTATATTTTCTAAAAATATAATTTTAAAAAAATATTTTTCCCCAGAAACATTTCTATTTTATTTTATTTTGAAAATTATGGCTTTCTTTTTAGCTTACATTTGCTGTTAGCCATTCATCTGCTACCACTTAGACACTAGTGTATATGCTGTCATATTACTAATTGATGACTATTTTTAATACTGTGTCAAGTTATGTATAGTTTCCATTTCACACATCAGAGTCAACCTATGTACACATTAAAGGATGATTTATTGCATTCTGATGTCACCAAGGAAAACATGCTTTGTTTCTTAGACTTTTAACTAAAAACATTTGGACTTCAGTATTTCACTGTCAGATTAAATTCCCTTGCTTGAAAATTGTAAGTTTAAGAAGCCTTTTTACAGATAGCCTGTTGAATCAGATTTGAGGTGGAATACACATTCTGTGTGACAAAGAACTAAGTGGCCCAGGCCTGTGAACCAAAGCAGCAGTTCTCAAACTTTTGGTCTCAAGGCCTTTTGTTTATGAGAGTTATATCCATCAATATTATAGTAGAGATTAAAACAATTTAAAAATGTTTTTCTTCAAAATAATAAACACATTAAACGTTAACATAAAAAATGTGAGTAAATTGTTAAGAATAGTTAAAGAATAGATGAAATATCATTTTACAAATATTTATCAAATACTCATGGAAGAAGTAATTCTAATATTATATGAAAGTGTTGAAGGTATAGAAAAAAGGGAAACCATCCCTAGAATTTAAGCTTAGGTGGCAATTTCTTGGTTGGGTCCTTTGTAAACCATATGCCAAGTTAATAACTCCTATGAAAAAAAGTAAAAGGAAAATTCATTTTTGAAGTTAACATATACCAAACTTTCAAGGAACAGATAATCCCAAACAATAAATGCTGCTCTAGAAAATAGAGAAATAGAGAAATCTTTACAGACATTTTCATAGTGGTATCATAACTATCATATCCAAAGTGCATACCAAAAGGACATGCCAATATAGATGAACTTCCCTTATGTTCTTCAATAAAAGAAAATAATACTGAAAGTGTTCAAATTGTTACCAATTGGATCTCTAAACTCACTGTATATTCCATTAATATCCAGGCAACATTTGTCTCAGACCTCTTTACAAGGTGTCACTTTGGCCCTGGGAACCCTACATAAAGGTAAACCTTCTGAATGATGATGCAGGCAGGGATCTTCCTCTAAATCCAAAATTTAGAGTCTCTAGGCTTAGAGGAGTCAGAATTTCCAACTGCAAACAGAGAGAATCAGTAAGCATGTTAATGTATATGAAAGTAATGTAGATGAGTCTGGGAAAGCTGAGCAAAGATGGATAGTGTTCCCTAACAGATATTATCTATTTCATGGCTGAAATATTTTAAACTTCTAATAATGACAAAGGAAAAGTCAAAGAGATGAATAGGACAGAGAGTACATACCCAAGTATGTATGGAAAACTGATACATAGAGAGCTTTTCTATTCAGTAAGAAAAAATGGAGTGTTCAATACATGCTGTTGGGAAAATTACCTAAATGTGTAAGGAAAAATAAAATCAGTTCTGTATTTCACATAATTTAGAAAAACATCCTCCAGGTATATTAAAAACATCAAAGGAATAAGGAACTGAGAAAGGATTTCATAAACAAGATACAAAAAGAATATTATGATAGGTCCTTGGAGGCCACTTTAAATACTTTTTTCTTTTAACGTGGGTGGGATGGAAAGTCACTTCACAGTTTTGAACAGAAAGGTGAGACACGATATGATTTGGGTTTTCAAAGGACTCCTGTGTCTGCAGTGTTTAGAATAGGTTCCAGTAAGTTGGTGTAAAGTAATGAGGTGTGTTATAAGGGTATCATGGCAATTCAAGGTGAGATATGCTGGATGGACTTGGATGGTAGCAAATAATTTTCATGAAGTGGTTGTTTATGGTTACATATTTTTTTTTAATGGACTGAACATTGACTACACAGGTGAATAAAATCTTGATGACCTATATATAAAATTCATAATTTGGTGGTTTTCTTGGATTAAGTCTAAAGCTTCTAAAAGTTACATTTAGATTGCCTTCTGTCTAATAAGTTATCACTATCTTTACTCCTCAGCAAATTTGTTGGCACCCTCTGTAGTCAAACCATTCATGCTCAGTTTCTGCCTTTGCCCATTTCTACACCCTTCACCAGGAATGCCTTTGCCCCTTGGGATACATTTTTTAGACTGTGCTTTAAATCTTGGTTTGTCCCCTGTGATTTCTTCTTTCTCAATATCTCTGAGTGCCTTTACATGCATTCAACTTAGTGTTTATGGTTGCATTTTGAAAGTAGACCCAATAGTATTTCTTGACCTATTTGACATGGAGTCTGTGAAGAACAAGAGTGAGAATTAATCACCAGTTTTGAGCAGAGCAACAGAGAGGATAATGTTGCCAAAGGTGGGATGACTGCAAGATGATGTAGATTTTGGTGGAAAGATGAGAAGTTCAATTTGAGCCCTCTTAATTTTAAAATGTCTCCTCAAGTGGAGATATTTGAGTTTGGGGTTCAAAAGAGAAATGCTTGTTATATAAATTTAGGAATCATCAGGCTATAGTTATTATTTAATGATATGGATGAGCATCAAATATTATGTGTGCCACTTACAAAAGCTCAATAAATATATATTAGTAAATAAATGGAAGATATTTCACTATAAATGGAGTCAAAATTGGATGTCAAGTAGCATCAAAATATGTATGGTCGGAAATGCCCAAAAATAAACATAGAGTTTTTCCCACATATCTCCCAGACTCAGAACTGAAAAGGAGTACAGAACTCATCTTGTCTGTTTTCTAAGTTTGGGGAAAGAAAAGTTGACATGACCAAAATTAATCAACTAGTTATAGAAATATAAGAGCTCTATTTCAAATCTCCTAAATCCTGATCCGAATATTCCTTCTATGATAGCAAGCACAGAACAGATATTTTTAAGAAACTCTACATGCAGAAACAATTTTATAAGTTGAAAAATCATTTGCATTAACAGAAAAAATGAATAATTCATTTCAATTTTAATAATCAAATTTATTTTCTATTTTATGAATACGTAATTTGATACATTTTCTTTGTAATGTTTCTTATGAGGAAAACATATCTAAAACTGTCACAATGAAGTAAGCCTGAAGATTTTTCTGAAATGTTCTAATGCTCAGAAAAGAAGCTATGTATATTGGTTCCATTTTATTCTATCCATAGTTAATCTCCATTCTTTGTAACTTTTTCCTCTAAATGTAATGTTTAAGTTGTTCCTTGATTCTAGTTCACAATTCTGCTTTTGCATGCCATAGAAATATAGAATTAGCATCTTGAAAAACATGACTTTAGCATGAATATGAATGAGAAAAGGAAGGGAAATTTTAATATGAAAATAGTTGATACACTAACTGCTATATATGGAAAATAGAGTGTACAGAATCTCATAAGAAATGAATGTATTTATTTGGTTTTCCAGCTAAATAACAAGATAAAGTGAAAACATCACTTGCAAATCTTTACTAACACATTTAACTATCCCAGATTTCCACCACTGAATATATAATTAATGATTAAATAAGCAGGCTGCATCAAATTCCTTATACTAACATCTGTGCGATGTAAAAAAATGGTTTAAATATAAATCTGTGTAGGTATGAATTGCCATTCTGCTACTAATATGCTATAAAATATAGTTTTATATTTATTTTGCCCTTAACCTTGCTTGGAGTATTGGATTATTTTCCTGTGGAATAATCATGGAAAAAAAAATGCATATATTCTGTTTTATGACCTTTTCTTGTCTTAAGGTCTCATTGAATTTTTATCAATAAAAGTATAGAATTGGTTAAAAATTAGGAAAATAAAAATTGAAAACATTACCAGTATACATTGATATTTTGGTACTGATTGTGTCTTTGAATAATTTAACAAGGCCTTTTGACATATAGGCCTTACGAATAAAGATGATACTAACTTATTTCCACAGAAATAGTCCCTATTATAGAAGTTGTTTGATCACTACATTCCACATATATAAAAACAGACTTTAAAACATATTCACTCAATTGGCATAATACAGTTTATGCTTTATGGATCCCTATGTTGAAGATCTGAATTCTATATAGTTTGGTGGGCTAACATTTTTCTGTGTAATATTCTCGTTGGAGCAAACTTGTTAGCTAGTTTCTTTGTTTTTAATTTTGTCTCTGTTTGTTTGTTTTGTTTTGTTTTGTTTTTGTCCTTACCAGCAATACTGCTGAGATCCTAAAAACAATACTGGAAAGAAAAAATACATACTTGCTTTAGCAACCTGTGTAAAAAATATATTTATAACAAATCACAGTTTTTCTTCAAGTACCAATTTTCAGTTCAGTAACATTCTGTTACATGGTTTGAAACATTTCTTCTAGTTCCATCAGCAGGAAGTTAAAAAGAAAAAAATGAAAACTGTCCTTTCAATTTTATCTCTATCTCATTATAAAAAAAAAAAAAACAAACTTCAACTAAACAGAATAAATACGTCAACTAGGAAAGTAATCATTTCATCAGTGGAAGTGTGCATGTTTTAGAAGTACCAGACATAGCAACTATCTAAACAGCATTTTTCTGCATGTATACATATTTGTATATTCTACAAAACATTTCTGTTGTTATATGATGCATTCTACATTCTCCTTAGATTTTTACACATATTTTTGACCCTCAGAAGCAATTTAGGCTTTTGACCTTTTCTATCTTATTGATTTGAAACCAAATTTTCAATATTTCTAAGTGGGAATTACATATAGAATATCACCTTGTTATTCAATATGGCTCTGACATAAATATCTTCATGGGAAACAAATGTAAACTGTAAACATTTACATAGCAACATTTTAGAACTGTTAAATATTAGAATGCCATTCCTCCCACTGCTAATTGGAATTTTAAAAGTTGAAGATAAAATAAGATGAACAGGAATCATTTTAGTGGCTTTAGCATGAGCATTGCAGAAACTGAATGGAATAAAAAAATACAAGTGGCAAACTGGAACCTGACTTACAGAATTTAACAGCAAAAAGGTTATTTAAAAAAACATTCTGAGATCAATAACAAAAGGGTTATTGTGACCAAGAAAAATCATCAATCAATTTAAATTACTCTCCATTTAATAAGATACTAAAATTTATTTGAAAATGCACTCAACATTATTCTGTCAAAATGTTTTGACTTGACATGTAATATAAGCACTTAAAACTCAAATTGTCCTATTGAAAATAAGAATATTACAATTGTAGAGAAGCAGCATAAGAAATTTTGAGGGCCTAACTACCCTCTTCAAGGGTGAAAGACTCCATATTTAGAGAACATCATAACCCTAATTGCTTATTGTAGTACATATCTAATACATTCAGGCTATATTTTACTTTTGCTCAAATATTTTTCAAATCTCCCAAAGATCTCTAACACATGTTCCCTGACAAAGATAGCTTAAGTTTAGTTCATTTATTTTCCCCATACCCTAGCTTACATAGATGATAGAAAACTACCTACTGTGTTGCACCCTAAGTGGCTCTTTTCTCACATATATAAAATTTATGTCTTTGGTCACTTTTTTTTCATCAAAAAATTTATTCATCCCCCCCTACAGGGATCTTCTCTTACAGGGATTTTGCATAGCACTAAATCACTACCTGAGTGCTACAATTCATTCTACTTTCACTTTAATACCAGTTATCATAATTGGGTTAGTGAACTAATCCTTTAAGTTCAAATCTTTGCTTTGACACTTTGCTAGATCTTGTGCAAGAATATAATTTTGTTTTCCTATGACCTAGAGTCCTTCTTTTAAACCTCACCCTATAACTGAATGATTGCTACCTGATATCAGTGCTCATTATGCCAGTTTTCTACCACTAATTTTGCTTTCTTTCATTATCCCTGATACCAAATCACTCTATAATATTGATCTTGCATATCCAGAGCACCCAACTTTTTTCCTAGAAATCCATTCCATATGGCATTTTTCTGTTATTTATTACTTATTGTTTATTTATTTTGTTTCTTTTATTTCTCACTTATTTCTTATTATTACTTCATAACAAATAATTGATTATTAATTATTATTGAGTTATTAATTTATTAATAATTAATTGTTGATAATTTCTTAATATTACTTATCAAGAAAGTATTACTTACAAATAACTAATATTTATTACTTATTTTAAATATTACTTATTACATTATTTCTTTTATTTATTACTTATTACTTATTCCCTCAGATTTCTTACTTTTATATATATATGTATATGTATATCTTGCAAACCCTTATTTTGTTTCTTTTCTCAACAAATAACATGTATTACTTGTCTCTGATTCTCAAACCCTTCCATTCTATTTGTTCTAATTGAATACATTCTTAGGAAGTCCACTTATTACAAGCTTGATTAATGTGGTACAGTCAACAGAAGAATTGGTCATATTTAATCAGCAAAATAGCAAGGCAATAGAGGCAGAGTATATAACTCCACAAAGTATGCAATTGTCCGGGGGTTGGGCCTCAACAGCTTTTCTTGCTCCCTGCTCACTTTCCCACATGCCAAATTATGGTATGAATTCGTGAACACTCAAAAGTATCTTTTTATTATTAGTCTTTATTTAATATGAACATATGTGTGTTCCATATCTCCACTCATTAATCATTTCTGTGTAATACTTTGAATGATGCATTACTACTAGGAAATCTTTTGTTCTAGAAATTATTTACTAATATAAAAACAGAGAAGTATTTGCTGCCTTTTTTTTTAAATTTGATTCTTAACTGCCACAAGGTGTGCTTCTAATTTTGTATTTATGTTATCACAGAATGTAAAGGAAGCTTTGAAATATAACATTGAAAATCTGCTTATTTCATTCATTAATAGCTAAGGCATTTCAGTGGAAGATGCTACTGAGAATAAATTGATCTTTAGTAAGTTTTCTTACTTAACGTTCACAGTGTTAAAAGTATTTCAGTGGCAAGTTTTGAGTTTTCCATCTGGAATTCAGCTTGCTTTTCAGAATTCCTACAGAATATAGAGTGCTATTTATTTGAGATTTGCTAATGCCCTCACACAGAGTCAGTGCAAAAAAAAAAAAATTGCTGTGTTTGTGATTTTTGAATCAGAAAGCTGCTGGCACTGAAAAATGAAGAGCAGACTCTTGCATTCTGGCAAGCTCCTAATGGCACTGAACTATTAACACTAAATTATTTTGAACCAAACTTACTTTCCCAAGATTTGATCTCTTTGCTGAGATGATGTGGGCTGTCAAAAAATATACAGGTGTGTTTTCAAAGAATGAAAGATGTGAATTTGTTTTTTTTTTTCAAAATGACTATACTTACATTAAGATGACTTAATATATAAAGGTAGCAAATGGTCAGTGAAATAAAGTTACTTTCACTGTTGTAACCTTCTGATTTCTGCATTGAAATTCTGATATTATTAAAATTAGTCTCTCATGCTTTTTTTTTTTTTTTTTTTTGTATCTGGGATGTTCTATTATGTGCACTTACATAGAAAGCAACATGGTGTTGTATACTTGGTATAAACAGATACATCCTAATCTTATCAGGAAAGGAAAATGTGACTTTCCAAATAATCTAAAGAAACTTCACCTATTATGTTTATTTTCATGCATGTGTGTGTTTGTGTGTGTATGTGTGTGTAAAGGTGCCTATAAACAGCATCTTATCAGTGCCCTGAAAACATTTTAAGCTTTCTATATTCTGACTAGTTACAGAACAGCAGCCAAGTGGAAATGACAGTGACTGACAATTACAGAAGAAATAAAATGGCTTCCAGAAGTGCACTGAGACCTGTGGACCTCAATCAACTGAACTACAAATCCATTAAATGATTTAATTTTGTGTATCCAACTGTGAGATATATTTACCACTGCACAGACAGGAATTATAGATAATAAATGCTGTCTGTAATACAATTCATCAAGTAGTAAGTAAGCACCCTTTGCTAGATAATCTGTGTGTTTCTAGTACTATTTCTGGGCAAAAAAGAAACAACAACAAAAACAACAACAACAAAAATAATCCTGAAAGTATCATAGAACTTAAAAATCATAAAGCAAAAATGGCTCACCAAAGTAAATGACTAATATTACTTGCTTCAAAGAAGGTAAACTTTAAATAAAGAAATGGTAATCATCAAATGCAAATATTCCAAACATTCTACTATTGAAAACAAGTGATATGTTAAAACATTCTAAGTTAATGTCTGTTTTAAAATTATCAAGGTCACAAAAGAATAATTGGTCATCATTAATTTTAAAACAAGCATGCCTAAGTTCCAATATCTTGGAGATATGAACATATTAGAAATTGTGCATTTGCCATAGGATATTTCCCTAAAGGGGCCATAATGCATTCTATAATTTATATTAAAAACTTCCAGTACATCATTTGATTTAAAAAATGCAAAAAATGAATTTTCCAGTGGTAAAACAAGTCATCCATTCAAAAGATTGTTAAAGAAAGTAAATCATTCATTCACTCATCTGTTTATTCATTGGTAAATATTTATTATGTGGGGTTTGTAAGAAAGTTGTGATTCAAAGAATCCACAAAGAATAGATAACATGGCTTTAAGAAAGTATTATTAAAAAGGAAAATAAAAGCTCATTTATTCAACAGAGTAAGAAAAGTCATTCAAAAAAAAGTGAAACTTTATTTTTTCACAGGTGTATACAATCCAAGTGCCAATAATATAGATAAACTGAAACTATTGGTTTATCAGTAATTTTTTATCAATAATTTTATATTATGAATGAAGTTAGTCTTAGGTTAATTTATTTGACTGTTCCAATGTGCCTGTTCTAGAATTTCAGCGATTGTCATCAATTTTTACCTCAAAATACGAAAAAAATACAATTTACTTTAATTTACTTTGGCATTGAAATTGCTGACTGGGAAGCAAAATAAAGAGGCTGCAACTAATTCATTCATCTTCTATGCAAGAAGCATATGATGATTAATTATTATAAAATCTTACAGTAAAATGAGCTGTAACTAAACAGATGAGGGAAAATTGATCAGAGTAAAGTTTTAGGGAACAATAAAATAGAATACCTTTGCTACCTGTCTTATAGGTCTTCCTAGAGTGTGACTGTGTGAGAACAGTAATTTAATGTTATTAATATTTAAATAATATTTTCTGAACACTAATAATTTTGAGCACTGTTCTAGAGAGAGAAAAGATGTAGATTTTTATACTTGTAGAAATAATATTAAGAATAGAAAGTTGAAAGTGTTAAAATGTTTATATAGTGTTTGATCTGTAAATAAATTTTAAATCAAAATTTGCATGCAAGTATTGTTATAGAAGTGAAAACAGGAATGGAATTCTAAGAAAGAAGAAGCAAACTTTATCAAGTACCTACCGTGGTTTGAAAGTACTGCATAGGCAGTTTAATTGGAGGGGGTGTGGCATCTTGTACTATTAAATTCACTGTATAAAAAGGGAAAACTGAATTTTAGAGACGTTAAATGACTTCATGGTGCTGATATAGCTAGCAACTGATACAACAGGATTGAACCCAGTTCAGCAAATCAACATCTGTGTCTTAAGCAGGTTTGTTGTCCTAACTTTAGATCTTCCAACAAAGTCCTGTTTGTTTTCTCCACTGGGATATATTGAGGACAGAAAAATTAAGAAGCAAAAAGGAAAAAGATGGTTGGAGTTGTGCCACTGTTTTCATTCTCCATGAATAAATAAGTTTATCAATAGTTGCAGTTCCCTTATGAGTTCTTTTCTTGTGTCCTAAGATGGAAACATGACCGAGATTTATTGCATGAATATTCATATTTACAGAAATCCTTCTAACAGCACTCCTTTGTCTAAGTTAAATAATTGTTCAGATATATTTATTCTGCTGAAAAATATATGATGTATTCATTACAGCCTAATTACAAAAGATGGACCTAACTATAATCCAAGTAACATATTATAATAAATGCATATATTTTACCTGTAACTCTAATTAGAAAATGAATTTTCCCCCTGATGTTCCGATAATCATTTTAAAAGTCTTTGCTTTTTAAAATAATATATTATTTTTAGAATTAAAGTATTTTATGTATTTTCTTGTTATGCACACTTACGTTTTATACAAATAATTTAGGAATTTAGGGAACTAAGCCTAATTCTATGATTTAGTGCATTATCTAAACAATAAGAAATCTAGTGCACCTTAATGTTCACTTAATCTACTGAATTAATACACACAGATATCTTTTTACTGATATCTTTTTACTGAATGTTTTTAACGTTTCATATATGCTTATTTGTAAACAATTGAGAATGTTGAACCATATCTTTTTACTGAATGTTTTTAACATTTCATATATGCTTATTTGTAAACAATTGAGAATGTTGAACCATATAAAATGCTATAAATAATAATATAAACACAAACTAACTTTGTTCAGTGTTGTACTAAAATCATAATCATATTTTGTCATTATGAACTTTTCCAATAATTGGATACACATGGGACTATATGGTAGAAACTTTGACATTAAAAAAGAATCCTTATTTTAAGTAAGGCTAAGTGCTTCTGATATAGTGCATTTCTTCCTCAGGCTTAAGATACCTGAGAAGGTAAATGATTAAATAAAATATAGCTTTCTGACGAAGTTGTCAAAAAGTTCCTTCATGCCAGAATGGTAGACATTAAGGAATAATCTCAACAGCCCCTTTACACTTTGGCATTCATATCTCTTTAGACAATGTTGGATAAATACTGAGAGATTAGCCCTTTCACCTTGTGTTTTATACATTTTAGTGTCCATGAAGGATATCAACATGTACATAATTGAATAATATATCTCTCCATTTCAGTAGAATTTTCTATTTTGCTACAATTCTACATTATTTTACTAGATCATATTTTAGGCTTACTGTTTGTCCAAAATCTATAACAATACAGTGGAATGTCATCAAATTTTAATGCCACATAGATTGTGTCTGTGAAGACACACTATAGGTAAGAGAATATTATTCTAGATGTTTTCATGTTTTTGTTTCAAGGCAAAACAGCACACTGCCCCTTGTTTCTATGAAACATCTTAGTTTAGGGACTATTTTCAAATATTGACACTCTGCAATAATTTAGGTATAGCTAATTTATCCAAAGTCTTGAAATTTTCATGTATAAGTTTTTATAGTTCTTGATTATAATATTTTTCAGTATTTGTGGTAACATGACAAAGCAATTTGGGCTGTAGAATATTTTAAAGACTATATTCATGTTTTTTTAATAACTTTAAATGTAGAGTATATTTTATTTTAGTATGTAGTACAGTCCAACATAAATTAAGTAGGGTAAGTATTTATTCCCACAAATTATTAAGCTGTTTCTAATAAAGAAAGAGCTGTTGAGTTAAAAGAAATATGTTCTGCAAGTCTATGAGTTGGTCTCAGTGAAAGGTAAATTGATGTCTCATACTTTTTTTTTTTTTTTTGCTTCTGCTGTAACAACTTTGGAACAGGACTAAACAGCAATCCTCAGTCTGTGGCTAACCAGAGAATCAGATTTGCAACTAGGTTAAAAACATAATTCTCTGTTGAGAGCTCATATCTTCAAGATTTCTCCCCATTGGAATTTTGGTCCTTATTGCTTATATAGATCTTTAATATATGGGTTTAAAAATATATTAGACACAAAGACAGGTTTGAGGAAATCAAAGACAGGAAAATAGAGAATACTGAAACTGAAGCAAAGAAATCAAAAGAATTAAAAATTCAGAATGAGTGAAAGACACATGGAAAATATTGAACATACATGTAATTCAAGTTCAAGATTGAAAAGAGTGAGAAAATGAGGCAGGAAAAATATTCAAATGGGCAATAGTGAAAAGAAATACATTCCCAAATTCAAGGTCTGGATGGAACAGTCAAGATAAATTTATAGAAAACCACTCCTGGATACATCACAAAAGAATAACTGAAAATTAAAAACAGACAGAAACATGCAAATGTAGTCAGAATAAAAAAAAAATTATCTTATTATTTTCAAAAGAGCAATAGTAATACTGACAACTGACTTCTAAATAGAAATGATAAAAGGCAGAAGACAAGAGAGGGACATTTTTAAGGGTTTAAAATAATAACAACCAGAAATTCTATTCCCAACCAAAAGGAAAATCCTTCAAAAAGAAAAGAAAAAGTTAACTATTCATACAAATAAAAAATGAAGAGTAGTTAATCTCTGCACCAAAGAAATGTTAAACATCTTTTTTTTTTTTTTTTTTTTTTTTTTTTTTGGTAGGGGAAAAAAATCATCCCAGAGGAAAAATAGGGAAATACAATAAGAAATAAAAAGCAACAGATAATTTTACTGGGGGCCCACCACTGAGGGCAGATATTTTTTCAACCCACCCTGGACAAAAGCAGCACATCCACTATTTCAACCCTCCCTGAACAGGGGCAAAGACAGGGGAGATTTCAAGATGCAGCACTTCCTCAGGACTTTGGGGGACAGTTAGCTGAAAGGAGGCCAGGAAAGCTCAGCTTTGGGAAGCTCTCAGAGAAGTTTTGGGAGGCCCATCCTGATTCATTCCTAGGGCATTTTGGAGCCAGTTTGTGTCCCTTCATGGGTCCCTGGCCATGTTTTAACTAGGAAAGACCAACTTCAGGAAGTCCTCACTGGGGTGGCCCTCCTCCCAGAATTTGTCCTCCAGGAAAAAAGCACCAGTGAGACAACAAAAGAAGTGTAAAAAAAGATAGGGACAGATTGTCTGGGAAAAAGACCTGCCAGCTTCAAAGATGAGACAAGGAAGAGGAGGGCCTGTCTCCTGGGAAACAGAGGGGACAACCAAACTCCTGTAAACAGGGAAACTCCAAAACAACCAACAAGTAAAAGCCTGGGATAAGACAGAGACCCAGAATGACAGGGAAAGTGCAATACACTGCATTCATCTTGGGCAGATCTTCCTGACAGGAGGGCTGAAGCTCAAGAAAATCTCTGTCACATCTCCGGCTTGTTGTGAAACTAGGAAACAGATATTTCAGAGAATAAAACAAAAGAGAACAAGACAAAGAAAAAGGAAATGATGGCACATCCAAAGGAAGAGGTGAAAATATAGGAAACACCAATGGAAAAGATGAGAATGTGGACATAATGAACAAAACCTTATAAAAATGATCTTAAAAGTGGTCAAGGAGATCAAGGAAAGTACAGGACTTGAATGATACACTCCACCAACTAGACCTAACTGACATGTATGGAACATCACACACAAAGAACAAAATACACATTCTTCTCAAGTGCACATGAATCATTCTTCAGGATAAACCTTGTGTTTAGTCACAGAACAAGCCTCAATAAATTTAAAGATATTGAAATCATACAATATATATTCTCTGACCACAGCAGAATGAAGCTAGAAATAAATAACAGAGGGAGAAATGGAAATGGAAAATCCACAAATATGAATTTTTCCCAAGATGAAATGGGAAAATTCTTAAAAATACAAATAGAAGAAATAGACGATCCCAACAAGCCAATTATTAATAAAGAGATTGAATCAGTAATCAAAACCTCCCAACAAAGAAAAGCCCAGGACCAAATGGCTTCACAGGGGAATTTGACCAAACATTCTAAGATGACTTACCAAATCTACTCAAAATCATCCAAAAAAAAAAAAAATTTTAAGAGCTTGTGAACACACCTTAACTCATTCTAGGGGGACAGCACCACCCTCAAACCAAATCTGGATGAAAATAACACAAGAAAAGAAAACTACATGCTAATATCTCTTATGTATACAGATGCAAAAATCCTCAACAGAATACTAGCAAACCACATCCAACAGAATATTAAAAGAATTATACATCATAATCAAGAGGGATTTGTCTCTGGTATGCAAGATTGGTTTAACATAAGTAAATCAAATAATGCAATGCACCACTTGAACAGAATGAAGGGGAAAAAATAGAAAAAAAACAAAAAACAAAAAACAAAAAACCCTGATCATCTCAATTGATTCAGAAAAGGCATTTTACAAAACACAGCCCCATTTCTTGATAAAAACACTTAGTACACTATGTATAGAAGGAAACTTCCTTTACATGATAAAGGGCATATATGAAAAGCCCACAACTAGCATTCTACTTAATGCTGAAAGAAGACCTAAATAAGTAAGACATTACATGTTCTTGGATTAGAAGACTAAACATCATTAAGTTGTCAATATTATCCAAAGCAATTTATAGATTCAATGGCAATCCCAATCTAACTTCCAAAAATCTTCTTTGCAGCAACAGAAAAGCCAATCATCAAATTTATGTAGACATGTAAAGGGAACTAAATAGCTAAAGCTATCTTGAAAAAGAAGAATGAAGTTGAAGGCCCCACGCTTCCTGATATTAAAACTTATTACAAAGCAATAGTAATCAAAACAGCATCGTACTGGCACAAAGACAGACATAAAGACCAATGGAATCAAATTGAGAGTTCAGAAATCAACCCTCACATTTATGGCCAACTGATTTTTGACAAGGTGGCAAAGATCCCTTGAATGGGAAAGAATAGTCTATTCAACAATTGGTGCTAAGAAAACTGGCTCTCCATTTGAAAAAAAAGGAGGACCCCTACCTCATACCATGTAAAAATCAATTCAAAATTGATCAAAGACCTTAAAACCTAAAACTATCAAACTCCTAGAAGAAAACATAGGGAACTTCAGGACCTTGTTTGTGTTAGGCAATGGCTTCTTAAACTTTACACCCATAGACAAGCTACAAAAAAAAAAAAAAAAAAAAAAAATAGATAAATTGGAACACATCAGAATTTAAAATTTTTTTTTCCTCAAATGACTTTATCATGAAAGTAAAACAATAACCTACACAATGGAAGCAAATATTTGGCAAACACATATCTGATAAAGGATTAATATTCAGAATATATAAAGAAATCCTTTAATTTAATAACAAAAAGACAAACAACCTAATTTAAAAATGGGCAAAAGTGGACAGATGAGTAGAAAAATAGGGACAAAAACTAAATGAAAAATAGAGTGGGATAGGGGATGGAATGCCTTGGGTGTTCTATTTACTTCTATTTTTATTCTTATTTTTATTTATTTATGTTTTTGGAGTAAGGAAAATGTTCAAAACTGTGGTGATGAATGCACAGTATTTGATGGTACTGTGAACAGTTGATTGTACACTGGATGATTGTATGGTATATGAATATATCTCAATAAAACTGAATAAAAAGTGGGCAAAAGACTTGAACAGAAATATGAAAAAAGACATTCAAATGGCCAGAAAGCCCATGAGAAGAGGCTCAACCTCATCAGCCATCACAAAAATGCAAATGAAACCCATAATATAATGCAATTTCAAACCCATTAGAATGGTTGCCATTTAAAAAAAGAAACAGAAAATAACAAGTGTTGGAAAGGATGCAGAGAAATAGGAACACTCATTCATTGCTGGTGCCAATGTCAAATGGTGCAACTGCTGAGGAAGACAATTTGACAGTTCTTCAGAAAGCTAATTATAGAATTACTATATGACCCCACAATCCCACTACTAGAAATATGCCCACAAGAATAGAAAGTAGGGAATTAAACAGATCTTTGCACACCAATGTTCATAGCAGCATTATTCACAATTGCCAAAAGATGGAAGCAACTCACATGTCACTCAACTGATGAACAGATAAATAAATTTGGTATATACATACAATGTGATATTATTCATCCATAAAAAGGAATGAAATCCTGATCCATGCAACAACATGGATGAGCCTTGAAGACATCATTTTGAGTAAAATAAGCTAGTCACAAAGGACAAATAATGTATGATCTTACCAATTTGAAACTATTAGAATAAACAAACTCATATATCAGAATCCAGAATATAGGTAACAGGTGGGATGGGGGTATGTAATGGGAAGTTGAGGCTTAATATGTACAGGGTTTCTGTTTGGAATGATGGAAATATTTTGTTAATGGGTTGTCATTATGATAGCAAAACATGGTAAATACAATTAACAGTACTGAAATATATATCTGAATATGATTAAAAGGGAAAATGTCAGATTGTGTTTAAGACAACAATTAAATATTTTTAGAAATCCATGGAACTACACTATACAAGCAATGAATCCTATATTAAATCATGGGCTTTAACGAATAGTACAATTATAAAAATGTGCTAATATTAATTGTAACAAATGTTCCATATGAATTAAAGTTGTTGTTATTTGGATGGTGTATAGAAATCCTGTATTTTATGCATGACTTTTTTTCTTTAAACCCATAATTTCTCTAATACAGAAAAAAAATTCTTAAAAAAGAATAGAACTTTACAGATTAATAAATCTCATAAGAAGAGCTGCAAAAATCCTAAGTAATATATTAACAAATATCCAAGTCTAGAAAATGACTTCATCAGAGGAATGCAGAGGAGATTTTACATTAAAACATTAAAAAACAATCAATCTGACAGGCTTCTGCTTAGGATGTAGAAATCCAATAAGAATATCACTCTCTTAAAACAAAAGAAAACCTTAAGCCAGATAATCTACTCAGTTATATATTTTCTTGATTTCATGAGAACTGTGGTCAGGACGAGTAATGGGGCACAATCTTTTGCTTACCACTTGCAATCACCAATGCATTAATGCTTGGTAACAAAAATTCAGCCCAATTACATTTTAACAAATTACTAAAGGCTAAGTGTGGGCTAACATGAGAGTATAGAATCCCTGGGAGCCAAAACCCTAAAGACATTGTTCCTACTCATAGTTTCATTTCCTTTCCTCATTAGATGCTCATGAAAATGACTCAAGCCAGGAGTAGTGAACAGAAAAACTTCTTTTTGGTTCAGGTTTACTGGAGAACATTAGCCTCTTCAAGGAAGGCATTAAACACCACCCATATTTGTCCTCCTTTTCTTCCTTGTGAAATGAAACACTTCATCCACTAGAAGGTTAACAGCGTACTCTGTCAGTATCAGAGCACAGGTAAAGACTAATTACTCCTGGGGAAGAAAACAGAAAAAATTCTCTATATCTCTGGAGGAGAAGCAATCCCAAAGCTAATGTCACATAATTCATTTTTCTTTTTGGCACCATTACATTTACAAGTACTCATTTCTACATTATTTATTGCTGTCATTATGACCTTGTAACAATCCAATCCCAAACACTAACAGATTAAAACACTAAGCATTTATTATTGTTCACAAGAACAATCTGGGCTGACTGGATAATTATTCTGGTATTGGCTGGATTCACCCATTCATCTTCAGTCAAGTATAGACTTCTTAAGTGGCTCTACTGATCCTTGATGGTTGGGGTTTGACTGGCTTGAGTTCCATTTCTTGTTCTCTAGCAGTCTAGCCATATTGTGCATATGTGTATATTTATGTTGAACCCTTTCTGTCTAAATTTCTCTGCTTGTTTCTGAAATGGATCATGTTTAGTATTGATGGATACTAAACATCTAATAATTATCAGACAGTCCCAGTAAAGTAGGTGTTTTTACTAAATTAATGGCTGTTTTGAGGAAGTATAACTATTCCACTTTGCTTCTGAGAATGCTAAAAGTTATTAATCTGAGTGAGCCATTACATGAGTCTTAGACGTTTTCATTATTTGTGATTATTCATTTTATTATGCTTTTAAATTTTGATATTTAATAAATAGATATAAAAATAAAATAGCCTTATATATACATATCTGAAATGAGAGACTGGAGGATTTTGACAGCTTGCATAAACCACTGAGACTTTATTTGAATAACCACTAAAATCCTGACTCTTTAATAGGTGGCTAGTTTTCCTGAAAATATTTTTCATTTTGATTCAATACAGCAATCCTTCCCATAAAAGCCCACAGTTCAGAACTACTGATGTATTTGGCAGATCATAGAAAACTGTATTACATGAACTGAGGAATATAGTAAAATATGTATTATATTTAATTTCTTCTTTTATATGTTAGCATATATGTGGTTGTAAAAGAACATAATTACATGATAAATATTTGTACTTAAAATCATAATTCTTTATGTTATTCAAGAATAAAAATTGTCTGTATATTATTTTTGGGCAACCAAAAATAATTTCCCTATAGTAACTTAAGTCAAAAATGATGAAATACATTTCCTTCAAACTTCCTGAATTATTTCATTCTAGGTTAAGAACCAGGATGATGAAGTTTAGCCCCAAAGGTATTCAGTGGAAAAGCTATAAGCCATGGAAAATGGGGCTTAAATTCAAAGTGCCATCTCAGAAAGCATAATAAAAATAGATTTTCAGTCTGCCCAAAACACAAACAGTAATGCCATAAAAAATGAAATATTGGGAGTATGATATTGCCATCTTTAATTTTTATAGTGAATTTTTTCTCAAAACTTCCCCTATGATGGAAAATAACCTCATATCCTGTGAAAGTCATCCACATCTATTAACAAAAGTAGAAACTTTGAGAAGCCTTAAAATACATGAATAGATTCATATGGTGCATTGCAAGATTAGAATTCACTGTTGCAAATTATATTGCCAAACAAAATAATTACAAAGATTACATAAATAATGTGAAATTGTCATTTGAAATGGCACTTTAATGGAACAATTCTGTCTAAACATGATCAGCAAGGACAGAATTGAAAGGGCCAAGACTGACAGGCTTTATGTGGCTAGCAGAACACATTTTCTACAGTTGGACTAGATCCAATCAGGGAGGCATCTTGTAAGCAGCGTTCAGTGATTCAACCCTGCAACATCGTGCTGTGTCTTTTGCTTACATTGATTCATCTGATGAAGACTCAGGGAAGGGTTTAGGGAGTGGGTTTGGGTTTACCTATAGCAATTAATAGTAATTATATTTGACAGTGTAGCACCCATTAGAGTGAGAGCTGTTGTCAGGTACTATTATCTGCAAAATCTTGTACTATTGTATCTACTCTCTGCTCTGTATGTGTACTTGTATGCTTATCCTTTTTGTGAAAAACCTGCTATTTCAACATGATCTCCTTAAATCTTTGTTGTTGCCATAAATTTTGCTCCATGATAGATTTGGTCCATCTTCAGATCACACTCTCCAATATAAAACAAAATTAAATTGCCTGGTCTAATTGTTTTGTTGACACCTATTTTTATAATATATTCTACAATGCTGTATAAATTTAACATGAAAAGATATGGATAAATACTCATCTACTTTATAAATACCAAACAAAGCAATATTGGAGAATCTCCATTGTTCCAGTCTATGGATATCATAACCACAGATGTCAACAGTGATGGTAGTTCTAGCTCTATTTACTGTACCAAGTGTGGAGGGAGCTGCTACAATGGCAAGTAGAAACAAAGGTTAAGGGCACAACAGAAACTTTCAGAAAATGATCCCTTTTTTGCACAAAATAAAGAGTCCAGAAAAGGCAAAATATCTCCTCATCACTTACTCAGCATGAAAAGCAGGGGAAGAAGTTCCATCATGGCTAGGCAGCTCTCCTGAGATGGCCAAAAACTGCTCTGAGTTGGGGTTGTTAATAGCAGCTCTGCACACAGCTTCTTCACATTAAAGAAGAGGGATCAATCCACACTGACTGTGGTTTTTATCCACCCCTGGAGGAGGGGGCCCTGCCCTGAGAATTCCTGTCCTTATAAGCATCGGCAGATACTTGTTCCTGGTTTCCAGATTTAAGGTCTGGCCAGGAGTAAAGGAGACACTGGAGGATGGCCACTTAGCATGCACTAGTCACTTACCCAGAGAAGGTGGTAGGGGTAGGTGAAGGTTAATGATGGTTGCTTAAGAGGTGTCTGTGATTTCCCTAACTTATCTTAGTAATGGATGGCAGAAAATCAGATACTGACACTAACGAGTAAGTGAGGATTAGTCTGAAAAATCAGAAAGAAGTTGTGCTGACTTGACATATATACTCCAAATTTAGACTGATTCTTGTACTTAATCCAAATTCCTTATGGGTGTGAGCCCACTGCAAATAGGATCTCTTGAAGATGTTAATTAAGGTGTGGTTCCACTGAAATGATGTTGGATATTAATCATTTTATGAGAGAAATATAGAGAGAGAAATATAGAGAGAAGACCATGGGGAGGAACTGGAAGCCAGAAGTCAAGGGAACAGGGTGGGGAAAGAAGAGGATACCACCATGTGGGGGAAAGTTGAGTAACCCCAAGTGTTGCCAGCCTGCCAACCAAAGGAGGAAGCAAGACTTTCAGCCTCCAAAATCATAAGAAAATATATTCCCACTGTTTAAACCAACTTATTGTATGGTATTTGTTTTAGCAGCTGGGAAAATAAGATAGATTTTGTACTGGAAAGTGGGACGCTGCAATGACAAACACTTCAAATGTGGAAATAGCTTTTGAATCGGATAATGGGTAGAGGATGGAAGAATTGTGAGGCACTTTATAGAAAAAGTCTAGATTGCTTTAAAGAGATTGTCTGTAGATACACGGATGTTAAAGGTACTTGAGAGGAGGTGTTAGAAGCAAATGATGAATGTATTATTGGAGGCTATCCTCATTGTAAAATGGCAGAGAACTTGGTGAAATTGTATTATAGTAAAATATGAGAGAAAAGGGACAAGCTGAGAATTAAACTCCTGAGAACAAATGAATCAGAAATTCATGACTTGGATAATTCTGAGCCTATCCCAGATAGAGATTGTGGGAAGAAGGTGAACAATGTCACATAGGAGAGAGAAGTAGGATATTCCAGAAACAGAAAGGTCTGTGTGACTGGCCTGTGAGGAAAGTAGAGAGTGGTATGAAATAAACCTGTAGAGAGCAGCCTGTGGCTGGAAAGGTTAAGAATCTTTATCTGAATCCTGAAAGCAATGGGGAGCAATTTATAAGCATTTTAAATAGAGCAAGTGCCTAGAACAGAAATTAATTTTGTAAACATCACTGTGACATTGTCATATAGCAAACAGGTGTGAACATGGAGTTAATGTGGAGCAAGAAAATTCTTCCATTTAAGATATTATGTTTAACAGCCAAGACAGCAGTGGAGATGGAGATGTAGAGAAGCTTGTAAAATATTTATGAATTAACGTAGTAAGGACATAATCATGACTTAAATATGCATGCTGAGGAAGCTGAGACACATAGGAAGGTTCCCAGTTTTCTGGGAAAAGGCTGGTTGTAGGTTAAATTTGGGAATGATTCATATTTAGTTCAAATTGAAAATAGGATAGTGATTATGATAGTGTATGGGGGAAGTATATTGAGAAGAGATAAATGTATAGGACTGCATGTAAATAATTTCAGTTGAGTCAAGAGTAGGATGAACTTGCACAGGGGAGAGTACAGAGGGTACTAGAGATATAACAGAGGAGTTAGTCCAAATTTTCAACTGTACTGAGTATACCTGATTGGTCAAAGAAAATGCAAATACAAATATTCTCAGACTGAAATATAAAATAAAGCCTGACTATGCTATTTTCAAGCAACATATGTATCTATGACAGAAAATAACAAATAATTAGAGAAACAAAGATATATTAAAATGGTAAAAAAGAATGAAGGAGTAGCAGCATTGATATATAGTCAATCATATACAAAAGGTAAATAGGTATATTAAAATTGACTAAATATATAAATGGGGATATATTAATCATAACTATTTATTGAGAATATAGCATCACTTAAAATATATGGACCAAAAAATTTAGCCTAAATCAACGGACCAAAGACATTTTAAAATAATAACACAGTAAAGAGAAATAAATTAAACAGGAGATAGAATTTAGATATTAAAAAGCAATTACTAGAATAAAATAGCATATTGTACAATCTTGATTCTACATAAGAAGGTTTAAGCATGAATGTAGAGGTAGAATCTATAAAGAATGAGGTTGATAGATTAGATAATCTATAGCAAAATGTTTACTGACTCTTCACCACTGTAGGTTACTATTCTTTCAGCCTTTATCAACATGGTAGATAAACATAGCCATTTTTAAAATTTTCATTAATTTGATTACTTATGAAGAGAGTAGGTTTTCCTGCTTTATTTCATATTTGATTTCTTATTAAATGAATAAATTTGTTTTATATTATGTAAATTTAACATTTCTGTTAATCTGAGAGAGTTTTTGGAGTGATACCAAACTAATATCCATAATTTATTTGAACTATTTTTCCTATTTTGAGATTTGTATGGAGTTTATAATACCAGGAGCTATAAAATGCATTCCTTTATAAAATCTACAATAAAATACACATACTGTTTAAGCACTTTCTCCTCACAAGGTAAGATCATCACCTATTTTTTCTTATTTTATTTTTATTTTCTCTGCATTGAGTACTACTGGTTTGAGGTAGATATAGAGCAATTCATTGAAAAGCCTATTTTTTCCTCTATTCTATATGACATGTTTCTGTCGTTTTGCACAAATTACTGCTCAGTCTGCTAATTGTAGGAGAATAAAATCTACATTTAAAATTGTAAATGTAAAGGGCCTTTAAACTGTTTTTAGAAGGTGACTATTTGTACACATTTATTGTTGAGAAGACCTTTGCCTACTAAATTTTGAAAGAAGCTAAAAATAAATTATAATTTTATTGTTAATATAGGAAAATAATAGCAAGTTTTTATTATAAATTAGTTGAAAATATCTCAAGTATAGTCTTGATGTAGCAATGAAAATTTTAGTTTAAGAAATAGTTTTCCTTTATTGGTAATTATTTATCTTAATTCATTATCACATAGATGTCATTTCACATTATAAAATGAGACTGCATTTTATTTATTTTTTCCTTTTTTTTTAATATAGTTGATATTCTTATGGGAACTATAGATAAAAGGAACAAAATACAATTGCTTTATAAAATTTTCTCTCTTTTGAGCTATTAGATACCTTATTTGTGTACCATATCCCCTTACAATCTCTTCTAAGGTAAATATCTATGCCCCCCCCCACTCATTTCTTCTGAGAAAGAGGACTGGCTAAAGCTGTTTATGTTAAGAGACTCCAACCCTTCTGACCATACTTTTGTTTGTTTATTTTAGTTTTAATTTTATTATGCTTTTAACAGTGTTTTATATTAAGTGGCTAATAATGAACTGAACATAAATTCAATTTCTTAGAGTAGAGAAAAAGCTTTCAAGATAATTTATAAGAAATACAATGAATATTAATAAACTGATGGAAAGGTATACAGGTTATTGAAAATTTGTTTAAAAGCATATATTTGGAAGATAAAATTCTATAATGATTGAATTGTTACCAGCAATTGGTTAGTAAAGAAAATATTTGGAATTTGGGAAAATGGAGCAGGGTACATAAAATGGAATTGAACATGCAACACCTTTAATTTTCTTGGTTATTGAAATACCTTCTCCTTATAATGGTATAATTTTAAAGCTTTATGAATATTAGGGGTACAATAATATATTTTGTAGGTACATACATCTAGGGGAAGTCTGGGGAGGAGATTTAGCTGAAATTTCACAGCAAATGCAGAGATCTGAAGGGACTAATTTGGATTAGATATAAAGAGGTTAAGTTGGATCTGCATTCTTAGTAACTTTCTGTTGATTTTTGTAATTGTATATCTTAAAAGAAAAGTTTCTGAATTTACATGTCCACACTCTGTCTGATGTTCTAGCTGCCTGGGAAGAAAACCCAGTAGGCACAAATTGGGTGAGATTTACATTGTATCTGTCACAAGAGTAGCCACTCAGTTAAACTAGCAAGCAATTTATAATTTGAAGTGGTGCAAAATAATCTGTTTCCCTAGTTTCCTTTCTTGAGAATTTGAACTAAGAAATATCACAAGAAAAACAGGTGTTAGCAATTGAGACCTGGGGCCAAAAATAATGTCATTGATGAGCAGAAGCCATTTTTATTCATTGTTTGTTGACACAACAAGGCTGTGCTTCAAATAACCTTGAAACTAGGTGACATATAACAATAAACATTTATTTCTCATATATCTCTGCTGGATTCAGTTGTTTTTGGATGGCTTTGCTGGGCTTGGCTGGAAGCATACATGCATCTGTGGTTTGAATTGCTTACTTATGATCTGGGCATGTCTCTGTTTTAGGTGTCTCTCATCCCGCTCAGGGGTTAATGGACTAGCGTGGGTATTTTTTCTTATTGTGATAACAGAAGCAAGAGTGAGCAAACCCAATCACACAAGAATTTTTAAGGTCTTTGCGTATGTCATAGTTGCCAACAGCCCATTATTTGAAAGCAAGCCACAAGGCTTAGTTCAGAATCAGGGTGAGAGAGCACTAAAAATGCATTTCAAAGGTGTAAATAGAAGGAAGGGTAAAGAATTGGGCTATTATTGCCATCTATCATACGGCTATTTTCCTCTTCCCAAATTTCTACTTCTTTATATATGGAAGCAACTACACAATGAGGATTAATTGGACTGATTTTTTTCCCATTTGTTACATGTTCAGTAATTCTGCTTTAAAGGAAGGGAGGGATCTCTGATTATTGAAACAAAAAAATGAACGTATTCGGATTATCATCATTTTGGGCTAAATCTGTTGGAAGTGATGGCCACAGACATGCTTCAACTTGATATGTTGGTAATTTGCTAGAGCAGATCCTGCCTCTATTGGGTGAGAGTGCCTTGTCTCACAATTTCTTCTGTTGTTGGAGAGAGTTTCTAGGACAGGAATAGGGTAATATGTTAGTTCTGCAAGCAAGAAGTATGCTATTTATAGGTATTTTTTCCAAGTGAACTCTTTCAGTGATACAGGTAATATTTTGATTTCTAACCCTGTGGTCAAGCTATCAAATGATTCAGAGCTCAAATGAAAGAGTGCGTCCCTGGCAGCCTCTCAGAGGTCACAAACATGATAAATCATTTATTATCAAGAAGATATAGATGCTTGGCTTAGTTAAGTCCAGGTCAGAAAAACAAAACAAAACAAAACATGTCTATAATTATGAGAAAAGGAACCATCTCATTTTCCCCAAGAGAGATATGGCAGACCAAAATGATCACCAGGAATTATGACTTTGAGTTCAGTGATGTAATTTCTATGAGGTTTTCTACCAAACTATGAAGAAATAGGAATTTGAAACATGAGCTCAAGGATAATTGGTGTTGTGAGTGTATACATCTCCCTAATGCCATCTGCATTCTTCGTTGGGGCAAAACCAAAATGGTAACCTGAACAACCTGCATAGAGTGAGTGATCTTCTGGGTCAAAGAATCCCATAAGATTATGAATTTTATCCCTTTTGTAGCTTGAAGGCAGTCCACAAGTTCAAACAAATCATTGCCATAAAATGCTGCAATTTTATTGTACTAAATTACATCCTTGTGACATAACTGAGTCTGAGTTTAAAATGATTTATGCTGTACCATAGTTAGAAACTAAGTTAACATATTACAAAGTATCTTGTATCATTCTCTACCTCTGAATGAGCTATACATCTTCAGGCTACTTGAGTTCAGTGACACTGAACTAATGTGGTAAGTGCCACCCTATCTGCTCACGTAATTTTCAAGAAAGGGCTATTCTGCTTATGTTAGTGATTCAGTTAGTGATTCAGAGCTGCAAGACCCACTTCCCAAACTCTTAGAGCACTGATCCCTAGTAACATGTTTTATTCCAGACATTTCTTCTAGAAATATATTCTATACATTTTATGCATTTAGCTCTTACATTTAAGTGTATGATCCATTGTGAATTAATATGTATGTATGGTGTGTGTGTTAATTACTTTCAGTATGGCTAAAGAGTTATTTCAGATCCATTTGTGAAAAGAAGTATCCTTTTCCTATGGAATTGCCTTGTCACTTTTGTCAAAAAGTAACTGATCATGGAAATCTATTGCTGGATTCTCAATTGTGTTCCATTTTTCATATCTATGTTTATGCCAAAACCATGCTGTCCCAATTGCTGTAGCAGTATACTACCTGAAATCAGGTAGTGTAAATATTTTGTTCTTCTTTACAAAATTTTTTGGCCACTGACCACATTTTCACAGAATTAGAAGTATGACCAAGTTGCTGACAAATCCATGACAAAGAAGATAGATGAATAGGAAAATTAACAGAAAAATGTAAGTTCCAAATCACCAGTGGGTCAAAATTTAATGGAAACTAATGAAAAAAATACAGACCAAAATTTGTGAGATTCATCCACTTGGAGGGATATTTTAACGTAATATATTCATATCTAAAACAGGGTGACTAATAAGTAATGTTCCAAGGACTCATTTGTCATACATCTCAGTTTGGTAAATGGGATTTTTAGAAAGTTTTATCTGAAGTTTAAGAGTCTCCAGAGACAGATGCTGTCATTCTCTCTTTATACTTTCCACTCTTTAGTGTATTCTAATTGTGGTAGAAAGAATAATGGTCCTTCAAAAATTTCCACCCCTGAATCTCTGAAACTTGTGAAAATATTACTCTGCATGGCAAAAGGGACTTTGTAGATGTGCTTAAATTAAGAATTTTAAGATTAGAGATTACTCTGGATTATCCATTTGGGGTGTTTGTAATCACAAATATCCTTATAAAAGGGAGGCAGAAGAGTAAGAGCTGAAGAAGGATAGGTAATGATGGAAGCATAAGTTAGAGGGATGAAGCCAAAACCCAAGGAATACAACCAGGCACTATCAAGTAGTAAAAGCAAGGAAAAGATTCGCCCTTAGGGGATCCAGAAGGAATGTCTCTTGGCCAATAAGGTTGATTTTAGCCCCATAAAACACATTTAGGACTTCTGACTTTCAGACTATAACATAATGCATTTTTTAGTTGCTTTAAGCTCAGCAGTAGGAAAGTAAACACTAACCATTAGTAAAATTCAGATTTCAATGAGGCTTATGAGTGGTGTAAGTCTTTGTGACAATGAAACCCTTTGTTTATCAATTGCTAGGTTTCCTGAGAAAAGCAGTTATTTGGCATCCAATGAATTATTGAAATTATGTCACTTTTTAATAGGCTTTTCAGCTTGTGTCAACGGAATTGAGTATATTTGGTACGCATGGGTGTATATGTGTACATTTTTATTTTGAAAATTAACCATTGTCCTGCTATGGTGGGTGAAATAATACAATAAATTTTATCACCATTCCCTTTTTTTATATGGTTTTAGTCTGATCCATTCTATTTTCATATTTCCTTTATGCATAATTTAAATTTTTTAGTTTATTTTGGATATAGTGCCTTCTGTTCTGGACCTAATATATGTTGGTCAAACTTTTTAAGATAAGAAGACACCAATATGTCCATAATTATTATGTTAAAATGATTAAATGCATGAAGTTGCTGTACAGAGAATTAAATTAATTTTCTCCATTTATTCATTACATTTTCATGCACAGATACATATAAAACTAACTTTTGGGAGACAAACTTTTAAATTAGACATTCTTTTGGTATCTGTATTTCCAAATCATTTTTTTAATATAAAATACTTCATAATATGTGAATTGGTGCTTACAAAATTTTATGTATAAAGTCAAAAATTTTGCTCTACATTTTCAATCTAAATGATTATTTTATGAATGCCATTATATTTTAATGGAAAATGAGGCCTTTGCACTCATAGAAATACTGTTTATTGTGCAACTGAACATGATTGGACCACAGTGTAATGACCTCACAATTATATATAAACTGTGATCCTTGCTTGATTACAAATGCTAGATAGACAGTCACACCATTTTTCATTTTTAAATTTGAAGCAATTAAACTTATTTCAAAAATTTTAATTGGTGACATATTGTTAAAAATAGTTATGTGCATCTTCCTCAAACCCTGAGGGGAAAGGTAAAACCTATTTTTTACTTTACTTCAGTTCTGCATATCTGGTTGAGGTAATTTTACTTCAATGCCACTTCAAGGTAAGAGGCCCTTGTATTTCCCTCCATCAGCTGAAAGCAACAAAGCATTACAATTCTGTATCCATCCTATTAATAGACTTGCAACTGAAACAGAAGAAATTCAAGGCCTTTTTTAGATCTTAGAGAATTTTACAACAGTGTCACCAGCTATGGAACATAGAAAAAGCACACAAAACAAAACAAACTTTTTGATGTGATAGGACATTTTGTTACTTATCAAACCCTTTATACTGATGTAGCATTTTTCCTTTCCCAAACAAGCAACCCAAGGATAAATTCTCTTTTATCTTATATATTATATTGAGACAGAAATACTTTTTATATGTCAATATTGTCAAGATACTAAGAGCAAGACTTTAATAAATCAAGAACATGCAAGTTGAAATGACCATAAAATTCTTCTGATGTCTATTACCTGAATGTAACAAATTTATTTGTCAGAATAAAGGCTTATTGTGGAGAAATGATTATTGTAAACTATATCAATTAGATCCTTCTTACTATAATTTCTCAAGTTTACATGCAAACACATGAACCAGTTTTTGTAAAGTTTAACTTAATGCAATTAAAAAAAAATGCCTAAATATTACATCTTGGATTGCCAGTGCAAAAAATTCCAAAACTAAGCATAATTACCTACTGTACATAACTTCTTAGAGATGGAGCTCTCACAAAAAATAGAGATCAAATTATATTGCCTCACTTATAAATGAAATATTTTCAAATTATGCATTTCCATGGGTGTTTTATTTATCCCTCCTGCTTTGCTCACTAACAAAAGTTTTGCATTAATTTGGGGAGCAATGAAAGCTCATAGATCTTAGTGATGGATGAAACTGTGGCTTTCCTTCCATAAAATATATTGAAGCAATTCAGAAAGGTTTTAAAAATACCCAGGTTTAAGATAATTTTAATATAGATATCCAAATAATAAAATACCTCCTGAGATAGAAATAGGAAAAGGGCTGTGCCCCAAGAAAAGGGAACATAGAGTTGGGTCCCAACTCTGGCTCTTGGTAGGTGAACCCGGGGGGAGGGCAGGGGACCAGATCTGAAAAGGATCTTTTCTTTTTTTCTTTTCTTCTCTTCTCTTTTCTTCTCCTTTTTTATTTTTTTTTTTTTTTTTTTTTTTTTTTTTTTTTTTTTTTTTTTTTTACTTATTAGCAGCCCAGTAAAGAAAGCAGCAGGAATTCTCGGTCTTCAGCTCTGCTCAAGGCAAGGATGGGCCTAAGGAAATCTTGAGAGGAAAGGTAATTTCAGGTCATGGAGATAATTCATTTAAGGGTATATCTTTCCCAAGAAAAGGAAGGGGCAGGGCTCAGTAAATTTTGTGACTCTCATTCATAGAATTAAGATCCGAAGGGCTGGGATATCAGCAGCAGTTTCAACCTGCCAAAAGTGGAGACCACCCTCTCTCAAACACAGAACAGTTTCCACCTATATAAAATGGAACCCAGCCTGTCTCAAACACATTCCTGGCAGGGTGGAATGGGGGGATACTTAAGAGACTTGTAACTTTTCTAGCCTACAAGGGACAGGAAGCAGAAGAGTGGGTTCCTCTCTCCCCCCAAAATAGTGGGGGCAAGGCCCAGCATGTGCAGTGACTGTCATTTAGAGAATTCAGATCACAGGAGCTGTAAAAGAGAAATAGCTTAAACCTGCTTTCAGCCTCAGCCCCTGCCTCAACCATTCTCCTGACAGGGATAGGGTCTGGTGACAAAGCCACCATAACACTTTATGCCAGTGGGGAGGAGCAGTCTGACAAGCACCACCTTCTGGTCAGGAAGGAAAAAGCACAAATTTAAGAGGCTCCACAGGAAAAACTGGCATCCTGCTGGGTCTCATACCCAGGGAATAGTGATACTGAATGCACATTCTTTCTGAGTCCTGGGCCTGCACTGTCTAGGAAAATCTGATCGAAGTTGATTGTATCTGGGGAGGCCCTCCTCCCATAGGTATGCATTCAGGTAAAAGTTACTAGAGCTAACAAAAGAATGATAAAACATATATTGGCAAAACAAAACAAAACAAATGGCAGATTAACATTCCCTGAGGAGGAAGAGGGAAGAGAGATCTTTCTCCTGGGAGTGAAATAATGGCACACTCACAAAAAAAGGGCAATCTCAAAGTCTCCCATATAAGCAGGGCAAGAAAAGAAAGAGCTGAAAAATACTTATCAGTTAAACAGAAGCTATGGCAGAGATCCATAATAAGCTGAACTGAATGTCAAGGAAGAGATAATGAACAAAGCCAATCAACAAGAAAACCCCAGGCAAAAGAGAAAATGACCTCCAAAATAAATTAATCAAGAAAATCAGATGCCTAGACAACAGCAAAAAATCAGGAGTAATACTAGGTATCAAAAAGAGATTGCACAGTCAAAAGAAAAAAAACTAAAACTTCAAAGGAGATACAGGAGTTGAAACAGCTAATTAAAAATGTTCAGACAAATCTTATAAATCAATTCAACAGTTGAAGGAAAACATGACAAAAGAGTGAAGGATATAAACAAGACACTCAATGACCATACAGAAAAACTCAAAAACTTGCAAAAATAAATGGCAGAACTTATGGGAATGAAAGTCACAGTAGAAGAGATGAAAAACAATGGAGACATAAAACAGCAGATTTGAAGAGGCAGAAGAAAGGATTAGTGAACTAGAGGACAGGATATATGAAATCGTATACACAAAATAACAGATAGGGAAAATAATGGAAAGTTATAAGCAGGGCCTCAGGGAATTGAATGAGAATATGAAGCACATGACTATACATGTTATGGGCATCTAGAAGGAGAAGGAAAGGGAAAGGCGGCAGAAAGAAAAATGGAGGAAATAATCAGTAAAAATTTCCCAACTCTCATGAAAGACATAAAATTGCAGGTCCAACAGGCACAGTGTACCACAAACAGAATAGATCCAAATAGATCTACACCAAGACACTTACTAATTGGATTGTCAAATGTCAAAGAAAAAGAATTCTGAAAGCAGCAAGAGAAAAGCGATCCATCACATGCAAAGGAAGGTCGATAAGACTAAGTTTGGATTTCTCAGCAGAAACCATGGAGGTGAGAAGAGAGTTGTATGATATATTTAAGACACTGAAAGAGAAAAACTGCCAACAAAGATTTCTATGTCATGCAACACTGCCCTTCAAAAATGAGGAAGAGTTTAAAATTTTTATAGATAAATAGTGAGAGAGTTTGTGAACAAGAGACTGGCTCTATAAGAGATAATAAAAGGAGTGTGGCATGCATAAAGCAAAAGAAAGGAGACAGTGTGATAGTTTGGAGCTGTTATGTGTCTCACAAAAGGCCATGTTCTTTTAATCCATCCCTGTGGGGGAAAAACTACTGTGGATGGTACCTTTTGGTCTAATTGAGATGTGACCCAGCAAATTCAGGGTGGCTCTGAATCCCTGTGCCAGTGTCCTTTATGAGGACAAGAGAGAGAAAAACACCCACAGAAGCCCAGAGACATTTTGGAGAGAGCTACTGAAACCAGAACCCAAGAGAAAAGGGGCAGCAGACATAGCCATGTGTTTTCCCATCTGATGCAGGAAACCTGGATACCAACAGTCTTTCCTCAGAGAAGGTATCTTCCTCTTGATACCTTTATTTGAACATTTTCATGGCCTTAGAACTCTAAATTTGTAACTTAATAAATCCTCAGTGAAAAAGACAACCCATTTCTGGTATATGAAATGAAGATAATCAATAAGTTTAACTAAAAGAGTCAAAAGAGGGAAACAAGATATGACATATAAAACCCAAAAGATAAAATGGTTGAAGAAAGCACTGCCTTTGTAATAATATTAAATATTAATGGACTAAATTCTTCAACCAGAAGACATAAATTGGCAGAATGGATAACAAAACAAGATCCATTTATATGCTTTCTAAAGACACTCATTGTAGACCCAAGGACAAAAATAGGTTGAGAGTGAAAGGTTGGAAAAATATATTTTATGCAAACAACAAGAAAAAGTGGGGGTAGCTATACTAATATCAGACAAAGTAGACTTCAAAGGTAAACCAGTTAAAAGAGGCAAGGAGGAAACTATGTCTTAATAAAAGGGACAATTTAGCAAGAAGGGATAACAATCATAAATATTTATGCACCAAGCCAGAGTGCCTAAAAATACATGAGGCAAACACTGACAACACTGAAGGGAGAAGTAGATTGCTCTACAATAACAGTACACCACTCTCATCAAGGGAGAGAATATCTAGACAGAGGATCAATAAGGAAACAGAGATCTTGAATATGATAAATGAACTAGTCTTAACAGACATTTACAGAACGTTGCACCCCACAACAGCAGCATATAAACTTTTCTCAATTGCTCTGAATAATTTTCCAAGATAGACAACACATTGGGCCACAAAGCAGATCTCAATAAATTTAAAAAGATTGAAATTACAGAAAATGTTTTATTGGATCATAATGGAAGGAAACTGGAAATCAATAACAGGTGGAAGGCTGGAAAATTAACAAATATATGGAGGGTAAACAACACACTCTTAAACAACCAGTGGGTCAAGGAAGAAATTACAAGACAAATCAGTAAATATCTTGAGGCAAATGAAAATGAGAACACAACATATAAAACCTTATGGAATGCAGCAAAGGCAGTACTAAGATGAAAATTTATTGCCCTAAATACTTATATTAAAAAAGAAGAGAAGGCAAAAATCAAGGAATTAATGGCTCACCTGGAGGAGCTAGAAAAAGAACAGCAAATTAACCCAAAACCAAACAAAAGGAAAGGAAAAAATAAAGATTAGAGCAGAAATAAATGAGATTAGAACACAAATACAATAGAAAAAAATCAACAAAACCAGAAGTTGGTTCTTTGAGAAAATCAATAAAATCGATGGACCTGTAGCTGGAATGACAAAGGAAAAAAGAGAGCGCATTGAAATACATAAAATCAGAATTGTAGGGGGTACATAACTACTCAACTGGCAGAAATAAAGGAAACAATGAGAGGATATTATAAGCAACTATATGCTAACAAACTAGACAACATAGATGAAATGGACAACTTGCTAAAAGAGCATGAACAAGAAACACTGACTCAAGAAGAAACAAAAGACTTCAACAAACAGATCACAAATAAAAAGATTGAATCAGTCATCAAAAACCTCCCAAAAAAGAAAAGTCCAGGACCAGATGGCTTCACATGTGAATTCAACCAAGCTTTCAAGGAAGAATTAGTACAACTCCTGCTCAAACTCCTCAAAAAAATTGAAGAGGAGAAAATGTTACTTAACTTTGTTCTATGAAGCCAAAATTACCCAAATACTGAAGCCAGACAAAGATACTACAAGAAAAGAAAATCACAGACCAATGTCTTTAATGAATATAGATGCAAAAATCCTCAACAAAATACTTGAAAAGCAAATTCAGCACCACATTAGAAGAGCTATACACCATGATCACGTGGGTTTTATTCCAGGTATCCAAGGCTGGTTCAACACAAGAAAATCAATTAATGTAATACAGCACATCAATAAATCAAAGGGGAAAAACTACATGATAATCTCAATTGATGCAGGAAAGGCATTTGACAAAATTTAGCAAACTTTCTGGATGAAAATGCATCAAAGGATAGGAATATAAGAAACTTCCTCAACATGATATAAGTAATATATGAAAAACCCACTGCTAACATCACACTCAATGGAGAAAGACTGAAAGCTATCCCTCTATGGTCAGAAACTAGAAAAGAATGCCCACTGTCACCATTGTTATTCAAGATTTTTGGAAGTTCTGGCTAGAGCAATTAGGGAAGAATAAAATATAAAAGGAATCCAAATTTGGAGAGGAAGATGTAAAATTTTCAGTTTTTGCAGATGACATGATCCTATATGTAGAAAATCTCAAAAAGTCTACAGCAAAATACTAAAGCTAAATGAGTACAGCAAAGTAGCAGGATGCAAGATCAACATGCAAAAATCAATAGTGCTTCTATAAACTAGTAAGGAGAAATCTGACAGGAAATCAAGAAAAAAATTCCATTTGCAACAAAAACCAAAATAATCAAATATTTAGTAATAAATTTAACCAAGGATATAAAAGATCTATGATAGAAAACTACAAAATATTGCTAAAAGAAAGCAACAAAGACCCAAATAAATGGAAGGACATACTTTGTTCATTGATTGGAAGACTAAACAGAGTTAGATGTTAATTCAACTCAAATTTATTTATAGATTCAATTCAATACCAATTAAAATCCCAACAATTTACTTTGCAGAAATCGAAAAAAAAATAATGAAATTTATTTGAAAGGGCAGAGTGCCCCAAATATCTAGAAATGTCTTGAGAAAGAAAAATGAAGTAGGTCTCACACTACCTGTCTTTAAAGCATATTACAAAGCTACAGTGGTCAATACAGCATGGTACTGGTGTAAAGATAGATGTACTGACCAGTGGAATCATAGCTGAGTGTTCAGAAGTGTGCCCTCTCATCTATGCTCAAATGATTTCTGATAAGGCAGCCAAATTAACTCAACTGGGACAGAGTAGCCTCTTCAACAAGTGGTGCTCAAGAACTGGATATTCACTTATAAAAGAATGAAAGAGGACCCCTATTTTACACCTTATCCAAAAATTAACCCAAAATGGATCAAAGACCTAAACATTACAGCTAAGACCATAAAACTATTGGAAGAAAATAAAGGGAACTCTCTTAAAGCTCTTGTGAAGAGGAGGTGGTTTCCTAGACCGTATACCAAAGCACAAGCAATTAAAGAAGAAACAGTGCCTTTATTCAGGGGGTAGTATGTGTGGCTGCATTTTATTTATTTATTATATTTACCCTACTCATCCATTATTATGCTGAAAATAGCCCAAGAATGAGGGCAACACAACACTTGCTTTTGCTCAAGGCTATGTCCAACAAATTAATTCTTCCCCCAATGTTGAAGAGAAATAAATCTATTACCCTTGCTGAAGGGTGACAATCTTGAATGATTTTAGGGAAAACTAAGGTCATTTTAAAGAAATATCTGAAATAACTTCAAAAATTAAGAGCAAGACAAGCACTAATTTACAATCTCTCTCATCCCTACCATGATGTGCTTAATTGGGGACAAAATTTGTCATCAGTATTTTCAGTATTTCTATGAGTAAAAGTACTTTGTTGCACTGTCAAAAAAAAAGAAGAAATGGACAAATGGGATCTCCTCAAAATTGAAAACTTTTGTGCATCAAAATCTTTGTCAGGAAAGTAAAAATGTAACCTATGCAATGGGAGACAACATTTGGAAACCACATATCAGATAAGACACTATCAGATAACCACATATACAAAATATATAAAGTGATCGTACAAATCAACAACAAAAAGACAAAGGACTGAATTAAAACAGGGGCAAAAGAGATGGAATCCATTCATGGGACCTAGAATAGAGAATGAAGCCTTCTGTACAGTTCAAGGTAATACCCCAATATATCCCAGAGATTTGGGGCAGAAAAAATATATACAAAGTCCCCTTGAGAGACTGGGAGAAAATGTAGAACTATTAACTTCCCCACCTGAGGTATTTCTGATACTCCCTCAAGCATTAGGGACTCCCAATTTAATAAGCCAAGACCTTTATCTTGAGGCTTGCCGTTATGAAACTTATCTTTGCAATGTGAAAGCTGTGTCTAAAAGTCACTCTCAGAGAATCTCTTTTATTACTCAGATATGGCCTCTTTCTCTAAGCCAACTCTGCAAATAAACTCATTACCCTCCCCCTTACATTGGACATGACTCAAATGGTTAGTAAATTTCATTGGTTTATAAAGGCAATTTAGGGATTTCCATTGGAGAAGTTTCAATAATTGGTTAATATTTAGGTTTCTTATTACACAGCAGGGAATGATCATAGATTGGTTACTACAGCCTACTAGTCTATTTTTGAGAGGTTATTTCTATTGGTCCCAAAGCAGCTTATTTTAAGTGTTTCTTAAACTGCAACTTTTGCACGATATGATCCATTTTCTTGGAAAGCTCCAATTTTTTTTTAACTTTTGGAAAGTCCCTGTCACTTCTTGGAATAGGGGGTTGCCCCTGACAACACCAATGCAGGCAGCCATTTCATTTTATTTAGTAAATATGACAATACATCTGAAGATTCTACCCCAAATTATATTTGGTTACATTCTTTTCTTTCCATTTTCATTGTCTGTTTCTTAATCTGGGCTATTATTTTTTAATTTAGATGGCAGTTATTATTTCCTCAATCTCCACTCTTCTCCAGGTTACTTGAAAACCTCCACTGTTTAAAACACTATTGTAGGCACAAGTATGACCTAGTGAACCAGCCAGATAAGGTCCCTGGCTTGTTGGAGTTTAGTGAGTTTAGTGTTCAGTGGTCAAGAAAATAAACAGGCAATCAAGTTCAAAGTACAGAAAAAAAATCAACAAAACAAGTTTTAATTGCATATTGAATAACACCTTGTAAAGTTAACAAAGGAGGTTCTGAAACAGAGATACAATGATTTCTCAGGTGAACATGGAGCTGATTCAGGACTTAATGTCAGCCTTGAATGATGAAAGGGCAGAAATCACATGTAGAGTGATGAGTAGCTCATTCTAAGTCCATGGAACATGGCACTGATGGCTTTAAGTCTTGAAATCACTAGTGGACTCAGAAGTCAGTGTTTCTAGAAAGTAATGTATGCAAAAGTGAATAATCTTTGATACATTGAGAAAAGTAAACTGGGACAGAATGAACAGGGTTCCATAGGATATTATGGGTTTGCATTTTATTCTCAGAGCAATAGAAAGTCTTCAAGCTTTAGAGTGGGTGGTATAGAAATCATTCTAATCTTTGATTTACCAGATCTTGCCCATAGGGAAATATAACTACTCCCATATTACTATTCTTTTTTGGACATGTATTTGTTTGTGTTTGTTTATTATTCATTTACTTGTTTCCTTGATTTATTAATTTTTATTTACAAACACTCTATACCCACCAAGCAAAAACTCACTCGTCCTCCCTCTGCCAATCTCTGATAACTTATCTACTTTCTTCCTCTGCAAATTTGCTCTTTTTAGATATCTCATATAAGAGACATCCCATATTTCTTTTTCCTTATGCACCTTGCTTATTCCACTCAGCATAATGTTTTCAAGGTTCACCAATGTTGAAACATGTCTCAGAACTTCATTCCTTCTTATAACCAAATAGTACTCCATTTTTGTGTATATATTGTGCTTTGTTTATTCATTCATTTGTTGATAGACACTTGGATTGTTTCCACATTCTGGTTATTGTTAATAATGCTGCTATGAACTTAGACATAGGGGTATCTGTCTGGTCCCTGTTTTCACTTTTTCTGAGACCCTGTTTTCATTTCCTTTGAGACTCTGTTTTCAATTCCTGGGAATGGAAATGTCATAATTCTATATTTAACTTTCTGAGGAAGTACCATATTGCTTTCCACTGTGGCTGTACCACTGTACATTCCCATTATTTTTTTCTATGGTTTGTTTTGTACTTCATTCTTGGATATCATTAGTTTTGCCAGAATGTATTTTTAAGATGTGGATACTTTTCTTTATTTTTAGTTTGCTTTGTTTTGTTTTTTCATGAATTCTGCATTACAACTTTTGACCTGAAGACAAATTATTTTTGATTTTGTTAATCTTATTTCAGGAAATTCATATTAGAGAAGTGATGTGATAAATAACATTTTTTGATTATTTTATTTTTTCTTTCATGTTTCCAGATCATTCTTTCTTCAAGAGAAATGTCATGCAATTTTCTAGGTAAGTTTTTGGGAAGCAGTATTGTACTTATTCATTCTATTGAGGTCTTCATTCCCTAAATCCTGTTCTTTGGCTTATGAGTACATTTTATTTTACATATTTTTCATTTTTTTCATAAAATATGCTGCTACTTTTGGTTAGAGTGTATTAAAAATATCACTGAGAATAAAAACTTAGAACTTGTATTTGATAAAATTGTACTCTATTTCCTGTGTTAACTGTCTTTCACTGGAGATCATGTAATTTCAAATCAAAACCAAATTACAGAATTTTTAGGATAAAATAAGAATGAATTGGAGGGTGGGGCAAGATGGCAGAGTGGTGAGGTGTAGGTTTTAGTTACTCCTCCAGGGCAGTAGGTAGAAAGCCAGGAACTGCATGGACCTGACACCGGAGAGCAATTTGACTTTGGGCATACTTCATACAATACTCATGAACACATGGAACAGCTGAGATCAGCAAAATCTCCAAGTTCTCATGGCCAGGGGACACATGCCCCTCCCTGTCATGCTCAGTCCCATGGGAGGAGGGGCCATCAGTGCTGGGAACGAGGAGGGAGAACTGTAATTGTGGCTGTTATTGAAAACTCAAGCTGCTGATCCAAACTCCAAACACAGATAGACTGAGACCAGACACTGGAAAATCTTGGAGCAGTCAGCCTGGTGGAGAGGAGACAGGACTAGTAAAAACAGCAAAAAAAAAAAAAAGAAAAGAAAAGAAAAAAAACACAAAAATAAAAACAGAGGCTTTTTGGAGTTCTGGTGAACATAGAATGGAGAAGGGTGGGGCTCAAACAGAGTCAGGCACATATGCAAAACCAGAGTTTCCTTGTCTGAAGAGTCAGTTTCTCTGCTTTCTTGATTGTTCCTTAAGGGCCCCAATTTCCTTGTCTCTCAGCATTTCAATACTCCATTAGATCTGCAAGGAGGTTTTGTTTTTTTTTTTTTTTTAATCCTTTTCTCTTTTTCTAAAACAATTACTCTAAAAATCCCATTACAGAAAGCCTCAAAGACTTGCAATTTGGGCTCAGACATGCTCTGAGACACAAAGCAATAAGTCCAGTGGCTGAGAAAATTCACTAAACACCACAATTTCCCAAGAGAAGGGGGCATCCCCTTACAGCCATCTTCCCAGTGGGCTGGGAATGCTCCTGCCTTGTGCCAATGCCACAGCCCAGAGTTACCCCAAGCAACCCAGTGTGATGGAAAGTGTTTCCAACAACACATGCACACACCACAATATTGGGTGTGGACAATATCCTTTCCTGCACCCTCAGCTACGTGTCCCAGAGCTGGGAAAGTGGAGCTATGTGAAAAAGGGTAAATTAACATGCCCCATTCAGCCATCCTTTCAGCACACTGGAAACACCCCTACAGAGCCCTGCACCCAGAACCTCCCTTGGGGGATGGCACTCACCTGTGATGTAGCAGAGTCATTCCTCAGCAGAGGACCCAGGAGTGCACAACTTGGAAGAAGGACCCACTCATAAGTCCCAGGGACCATATGCCAATACCAAGGACTTGTAGGTCAGTGTCAGAGACAAACTGTGGCGAGACTGAACTGAAGGATTAGACTATTGCAACAGCTTTAAATCTCCAGGAACACCAGGGAGATTTGATTATTAAAGCTGCCCCTCCTACCTAACTGCTCAGAAACATGCCCCATAAGTTGGGTGGGCAACACCAAATACACATGCAAGCTTGGTGCACCAAATGGACCCCACAAGACTCACACTCCCACACACCACAAAGTGGGGGAGAACTGGCTTGAAGGGAATAGGTGGCTCATGGACACCACCTGCTGGTTAGTTAGAGAAAGTGTACTCCATGAAGATGTAGATCTGACAAATTAGAGATAAGGATTTGAAACAGTCTACATATACTAAAAGAACCCTATCAAGTTAAGCAAATGCCAAGACACTATAAACAACAGAAAATTTTAAACCATAGGAAAAAAAAAAACATGATATGGATAACCCAAGCCCAAACACTCAAATCAAAAGATCAGAGGAGACACAGTACTTAGAGCAATTAATCAAAGAACTAAAGAAAAACAATAAGAGCATGGCACAGGATATAAAGGACATGAAGAAGACCCCAGAAGAGCATAAAGAAGAAATTTCAAGAGTAAATTTAAAAAATGGAAGATCTTATGGAAATAAAAGAAACTGTTGATCAAATTAAAAAGATTCTGGATACTCATAGTACAAGACTAGAGAAAGCTGAACAGTGAATCAGTGACCTAGAGGATGACAGAACAGAAAATGTAAGAACAAAAGAAACAATGGGAAAAAATCAAAATAGATGTCAGGGATATGATAGATAATATAAAACTTCCAAATATAAGAATCATTGGTGTTCCAGAAGGGGAAGAGAAGGAAAAAGGTCTAGGAAGAATATTCAAAGAAATTGTTGGGGAAAACTTCCCAAATCTTCTAAACACCATAAATACACAAATCATAAATGCCCAGCAAACTCCAAATAGAATAAATCCAAATAAACCCACTCTGAGACATATTCTGATCACAGTGTCAAGTACGGAAGAGAAGGAGCAAGTTCTGAAAACAGAAAGAGAAAAGCAATTCATCACATACAAAGGAAACAACATAAGACTAAGTAGTGACTACTCAGCAGTGAACATGGAGGTGAGAAGGCAGTGGCATGACATATTTAAAATTCTGAGAGAGAAAAGTTGCCAACCAAGAATTCTTTATCCAGCAAAGCTCTCCTTCACATTTAAGGGAGAGCTTAAATTTTTCACAGACAAACAAATGCTGAGAGAATTTGCTAACAAGAGACCTGTCCTACCTGAAATACTAAAGGAGACCTACCAACACAGAATCAAAGAAAGGAGAGAGAGATATGGTGAAAATTTCAGTACTAAAGAGACTCAAAATGGGTACTTTAAAGGACATTAAGAAAGAGAGGGAAAAAATATATCTGACAAGAATAAACCAAAAGATAAGATAGCTGATTCAAGAAATGCCTTCACAGTAATAACATTGAATGTAAATGGACTAAACTCCCCAATCAAAAGATACAGATTGGCTGAATGGATCAAACAAAATGAACAATCAATATGTTGCACACAAGAGACTCACCTTAGACACAGGGACACAAAAAAATTGAAAGTGAAAGGATGGAAAAAAATATTCCATGCAAGCTACAGCCAAAAGAAAGCAGGAATAGCAATATTAATGTTTGATAAAACAGACTTTAAATGCAAGGATGTGATGAGAGACGAAGAAGGCCACTACATACTAATAAAAGGGGCAATTCAACAAGAAGAAATAAGAATCATGAATGCTTATGCACCAAATCAAGATGCCACAAAATACATGAGACAAACACTGGCAAAAGTAAAGGAAGCAATTGATGTTTCCACAATAATTGTGGGAGACTTCAACACTTCACTCTTTCCTGTAGGTAGATCAACCAGACTGAAGACCAATAAGGAAACTGAAAACCTAAACAATCTGATAAATGAATTGGATTTAACAGCCATATATAGAACATTATATCCCAAATCACCAGGATACACATTCTTCTCTACTGCTCATGGAACTTTCTCCAGAATAGACCATATGCTGGGACATAAAATAAGCCTCAATAAATTTTAAAAAATTGAAATTTTTCAAAGTAAATTCTCTGACCACAATGGAATACAATTAGGAGTCAATAACCATCAGAGACTTAGAAAATTCACAAATACTTGGAGATTAAACAACATGCTCCTAAAAAGTCAGTGGGTTAAAGAAGAAATAGCAAGAAAAATTGCTAAGTAGATGCAGACAAATGGAAATGAGAACACAACAGACCAAAACCAATGGGATGCAGCAAAAGTGGTACTGAGGGGGAAATTTATAGCACTAAACACATACTTTAAAAAGAAAGAAACAGCTAAAATCAAAGAACTAATGGATCAACTGAAGAAGCTAGAAAATAAACAGCAAACCAAGCCTAAACTAAGTAGAAGAAAAGAAATAACAAGGATTAAATCAGAAATAAATGACATAGAGAACAACAACAAAAAAATAGAATAAATAACACCAAAATTTGGTTCTTTGAGAAGATCAACAAGATTGACAAGCCCCTAGCTAGACTGCCAAAATCAAAAAGAGAGAAGACTCATATAAACAAAATAATGAATGAGAAAAGTGACATTACCACAGATCTCGAAGAAATTAAAAGAATTATAAAAGGGTACTATGAACAACTGTTTACCAACAAACTGGATAATATAGAGGAAATGGACAATTTTCTGGAAACATATGAACAACCTAGACTGACTAGAGAAGAAATAGAAGACTCAACCAACCAGTCACAAGGAATGAAATCCAATCAGTCATTAAAAAGCTTCCCACAAATAAATGCCCAGGACCAGATGGCTTCACAGGGGAATTCTACCAAACTTTCCAAAAAGAACTGACACAAATCTTAAACTCTGAAAACATCAAAGAAAATGGAACACTACCTAACTCATTTTATGAAGCTAATATCAATCTAATACCAAAACCAGGCAAAGATGCTACAAAAAATGGAAAACTGCAAGCCTATCTCCCTAATGAATATAGATGCAAAAATTCTCAACAAAATATTTGCAAATTGAATCCAAAGACACATTAAAAAATCATACACCATTACCAAGTGGGGTTCATTCCAGGCATACAAGGATGGTTCAACATAAGAAAATCAATCAATGTATTACAACACATTTACAAATCAAAAGAGAAAAATCAAATGATCATCTCAGTATATGCTGAAAAAGCATTTGACAAAATCCAACATCTCTTTTTGATAAAAACACTTCAAAAGATAGGAATTGAAGGAAACTTCCTTAATATGATAAAGATCATATATGAAAAACTCACGGCTAGCTTAGTACTCAATGGTGAGAGACTGAAAGCCTTCCCTCTAAGACCAGGAATAAGGCAAGGATGCCCACTGTCACCACTATTATTCAACACTGTGCTAGAAGTGCTAATCAGGGCAATCCAGCAAGACAAATAAAAGTCACCCAAATGATATGACCTTATATCTGGAAAACCATAAGAAATTGATGATACAGCTACTAGAGCTGATAGACAAATTTAGCAAAGCAGCAGGATACAAGATTAATGCACATAAGTCAGTAATGTTTCTATATGCTAGAAATGAAGAAAATTGAAGAGACACTCAAGAAAAAGATACCATTTTCAGTAGCAACTAAAAAAAATCAAGTACCTAGGAATAAACTTAACCAAAGACGTAAAAGACCGATACAAAGAAAACTACATAACTGTGCTAAAAGAAATAGATGGGGACCTTAAAAATGGAAAAATATTCCATGTTCATGGATAGGAAGGCTAAATGTCATTAAGATGTCAATTTTACCCAAACTCACCTACAGATTCAATGCAATGTCAATCAAAATTCCAAGAACCTACTTTGCAGACTTGGAAAAGCTAGTTATCAAATTTATTTGGAAAGGGAAGATGCCTTGAATTGTTAAAAACATTCTGAAAAAGAAAAACAAAGTGGGAAGGCTTACACTCTCTGACTTTGAAGCTTATTATAAAGCCACAGTTGTCAAAACAGCGTGGTACTGGCACAAAGATAGACATATCAATCAATGGAATCGAACTGAGAATTCAGAGATAGACCCCCAGATCTACAGCCAACTGATCTTTGATAAGGTCCCCAAAGCCACTGAACTGGGACATAACAGACTTTTCAAAAAATGGGGCTGGGAGAGTTGGATATCCATATCCAAAAGATTGAAAGAGGACCCCTACCTCATACCCTACACAAAAAATTAACTCAAAATGGATCAAAGATCTCAATATAAAAGACAGGACCATAAAACTCCTAGAAGATAATGTAAGAAAACTTCTTCAAGACCTTGCATTAGGCAGTCACTTCCTAAACTTTATACCCAAAGCACAAGCAACAAAAGAAAAAATAGATAAATGGGAACTCCTCAAGCTTAGAAGTTTCTGTACCTAAAACGAACTTGTGAAAAAGATGAAGAGGCAGCCAACTCAATGGGAAAAAATTTTGGAAACCATGTATTTGACAAAAGACTGGTATCTTGCATATATAAAGAAATCCTACAACTCAATGACAATAGTACAGACAGCCCAATTACAAAATGGGCGAAAGATATGAAAAGACAGGTCTCTGAAGAGGAAATGCAAATGGCCAAGACACAAATGAAAAATTGTTCAGCTTCACTAGCTATTAGAGAGATGCAAATTAAGACCACAATGAGATACCATCTCATACCAATTATAATGGCTGCCATTAAACAAACAGAAAACTACAAATGCTGGAGAGGATGTGGAGATGTTGGAACTCATTCATTGTTGGTGGGACTGTATAATGGTTCAGCCACTCCAGAAGTCAGTCTGGAAGTTCCTTAGAAAACTAGATATAGAGTTACCCTTTGATCCAGTGACTGTACTTCTCTGTATATACCCAGAAGATCTGAAGTCAGTGGCACGAACAGATATCTGCATGCCAATGTTCATAGCAGCATTGTTCACAATTGCCAAGAGATGGAAACCACCCAAATATCCTTCAACAGATGAGTGGATAAATAAAATGTGGTATATACACAAGATGGAATACTACGCGGCTGTAAGAAGGAATGATGTTGTGAAACATATGACAACATGGATAACCCTTGAAGACATAACGCTGAGCAAAATAAGCCAGGCACAAAAAGAGAAATATTATATGCTACCACTAATGTGAGCAGTGAAAAATGTAAAATGAATGGTTTATAATGTAGAATGTAGGGGAACTAGCGATAGAGAGCAATTAAGGAAGGGAGAATGATAACCCAATAAGAGCAGATAAGCTATCGTGGGTAGATTTAACAGTCTGGAAATGCCCAGGTCTGACTATCATCTGTTAATTTTTAATGGGTTCACAGAAGTATTGCTATATTAGGTTATTTTCTTGGGGTAGAGTAGGAACTTGTTGGAAGTAAAGTAGTTATCTTAGGTTAGTTGTCTTTTACTTACCCTCTTTTTATGGTTTGTTTGAAATGTTTTTTTTATTGCATGTTTTTTAAATTTTTTTTTGATATAGTTGATTTAAAAAAAAAAGTTAATTAAAAAAAGTGTAAAAAATATGCAGAGCCCCCTTGAGGAGCTGGTGGAGAATGCAGGTGTGATGGGCTTCCCCATCTTGATGGTTGCTGATGTGCTCACAGACATAGGGGACTGGTGGCTTGATGGGCTGAGCCCTCTACCAGAGGACTTGCCTTTGGGAAGACTGTTGCTGCAAAGTAGAGGCTAGGCCTCCCTATAATTGTGCCTAAGTGTCTCCTCCTGAATGCCTCTTTGTTGCTCAGATGTGGCCCTCTCTCTTTAGCCAGTCAACTTGGCAGGTGAAATCACTGCCCTGACCCCTACATGGGATCTGACACCCAGGGGAGTGAATCTCCCTGGCAATGCAGAATACAACTCCTGGTGAAGAATCTAGACCTGGCATTGTGGGATGGAGAACATCTTCTTGACCAAAAGGGGATTGTGAAAGATAATGAAATAAGCTTCAGTGGCAGAGAGATTCCAAAAGGAGCCAAGAGGTCACTCTGGTGGGCACTCTTATGCACAATATAGACAACCATTTTTAGGTTCTAATGAATTGAAATAGCTAGCAGTAAATACCTGAACTATAAAACTACAACCCAGAACCCATGAATCTTGAAGATGATTGTATAAAAATGTGGCTTATGAGGGGTGAAATGTGATTGGGAAAGCCATATGGACCACACCCCATTTTGTCTAGTTTATGGATGGATGAGTAGAAAAATGGGGGAAGAGAAAAAGAAAAAAAAGGCACCCAGTGTTCTTTTTTACTTTAATTGCTCTTTTTCACTTTAATTTTTATTCTTATTACTTTTGTGTGTGAGGTAATGAAAACATCAAAAATTAATTTTGGTGATGAATGCAAAACTATATAATGGTACTGTAAACAACTGAATGTATTCTTTGTTTTGTATGACTGCATGGTATGTGAATATATCGCGATAAAAATGAGCTAAAAAAAAGAATGAATCACCATATTCATTGATTCATATGATTAAATCAAAAGTCTTTAATATATCTGATGAAATTATGAACAATAATATTTAGGAACTAAATATTTCTTTCAAGTATGAAACAACAAACTGAAATTCAGGAAATTTCAAAAAGTTCAAAAATATTTTTATTGACGGAAAGAAAATTAAAGAATTTCAGTGAATGAAAACATCAGAAACACAGACATACATGCATAAATACATATGATTATATAATTACTCACTAATTATAAATGTTAAAATTATAAATATGCCCTTTAGTCTTAGAAAACAGAAAATATTTCATCCCTGTTTGTAAAATTGTTCTTGAAAAATGCCCTATGTCCCCAAGAATAAAAGGTAATTAATGTACTTAATTGCTTAATGTACTTAAAAAAATTACTTTTTTTTTTTTTCACTGAATGATTATGTGAACTTTGTGTGTACTTACTTGGCTTCTCCATGAAAACATTCGGATTGTTTTGTAGGTTATTAATCACATTTACTAATAATAACTTATCAGTATCAATTAGAACACTGTAAATTTTAGAACTGATAATATAAAAAGTAAGAGCTAATAAATATAATTTCTTACCTTACAACCACATGTCCATGTATTCCAACTATTGTATAGCTCTGCTTTCCAGCTTCACATGGACACAGTACCCATGTCTCACAGAATTGCTGGGTAAAGTTAAACGTTTGATCAATTACAAAACCATGGAAACCATTTTTTACTACATTTTCCAGAAAGAGCACTCCCCAAAGTACAAAAATAGTGATTTAACATTTGCTGAAAATTAAAAATAGCGGTTTGTTAATATTTTTAATGTGTCTATTATATGTCTACAAAAAGTAAGTGGAATAAAATATTTTGAGGTGAAATGTCAACAGTTTGGTCACACCTGCCATTAAAATTCATCTAAAACAAGACATGTATGTTTACCAGAATGTACCATGCATCACTGTGTTTTGTTTTCTAATTTAAAACACATACAAATTACTCTAGAAGAAAGTTAAAATTTCTAATATTTATGCAGTGTACCCTAATAGTACAAACCACCAAGCAACAGAAAAACATAATGATATTTTATATATATTTTTATATATGTGGAAATTAACTGCCATTAAATGTGTAACTTCCAAGGCATAAAGTACTATAATCACATTAAATAAATTATTGTGTGATTAGCAATGACTGTTTAACTATATAAATAAAGAGGTGTGATTTGTAAGAATAAAAATAGAAGCTATAATATCTGCAGGAGTTATAATTCCCAAAATCCCACACTGGTATAGATTACCCATAAATCTTGGTAATCATGGTTATACCCATCAAAGAGTTACTACCACCATGTAAAGTATCATGAGTTTATAAAGGAACTCTGCAGGGTAATGAACCACATCCATTCCTTTTATGGGGAGCAAGTACCAATAACTGCTTTATGGGATTTATTAGCATGTCACTAGAAAGACAGGAGGTACATGTAAAATAGTTTCAATAATAGTAATATCTTTAATATTAAAGATAGGCAAAACATCAGTCTTTGTGGAAAATAATACATCTAAATTTAACTCTTAATAAGTTAGCTAACTTGTTTCTTTATACTTGTTATGCATATCCATTATAATTCAGCCATAGTTTATTCAATCAAAACCTTTGAATGAGATTATATATTGCAAATTCAGCCATTAATTTTTGTAACTTGGTTTCTCCACAGAGTCTTCTAGAAATTATATCTCAAGTAAAGTAAACCAGATCCTGACTGGCAAAGCTATTGTGATCTTATATAGGTCGTTGGCCCAGGACCCCTGTTATCATAACAGAATTGGGGTTGGTGGTAGACCCTGGTTAGTTGAGGTCTAATCTTGTAGGTGCCCACAACTTCTGCATTTGGAATTCTTCAATCTTAAATCATGTACAGTATAATCATGCCAGTGAATCATGATATTATGAGTGGTATTCAAGAAATATGAATTTATTGTACTGTACTTCTTGTTCAGCTGGTGAAACAATTTCAGCAACTTCTTCACATATTAACTCAAAAATGTCTTTCTAATATATCAAACTAAAACAGCATTTTGTGGAAATGTATATTTATATTTTTTTCATTAAAGTAGCATCCTTAATGAAATGAAAGATGGACTGAACAACCAATTTCACTGTTAATCTTTCATTCTGGCATCCCTTTCCATTTATTAAAATTAGGATATTTCATGGCTATAAGGAATCCTTCATATGATGTATTAGCTTATGCATTTTTCATGAGACAAATCGTGCTGAAAAACAGCACACTGTTATGATGAAACTTCCTTAAGCTGAAGAAAGAAATTTTGACATGAACATACAGTTTTGAAAGGAAATCAACAGTGTTTTATTTCGGTTTTTCATTGTTAGGACAATGATTGTACCAGCTTTTAAATTGGTAAACCATAGATTATGAATTTCCCAATGTGATTAAATCAAGCTATTCTATATTTAAACAATGCATTTTTCTTTTCATGGTGACACCAAATTTACCAAGAACTAAGGAAAATCAAACATGTAATAAACAATTTACTAAAATAAGAAACATTTAACTAAAATAGTAAAATATAAGAGGAAAAAATATAGTAATTGACTTTTTCCATACGAAATTCTTTGTTGACTAGTAGGAATTTATTTCCTTTTCCTCACTAATTCCACTTTGTCATAAATGGAAATACGAATAAAAATCGATCAATTCTCATGAAATGAAAATATCCTTAGTATATATTTATACAGTTTTAATGGTGCCATTACTTTCTGCTATCACTATTAATTAACATAGTCTTAAGAAAAATGCATTAAGAGAATGAAAATAAATATGAAATCGTATCATTGGAATGAGTATATATAAACATTATTAGTTATATAGGCCACTATTATTTACATAAGAAAAAATACAGAATAATCTATCACCAAATCTTTGAAATCTATTACAAACCTATTAAAATTGCAAACAAGTTTGTAATTGTGGTAGATAGCAAGATGACAGTAAATTCTTCTCAGGTCTGTATGCAAGCCCTTTACAATGTGCCTTGTAGCTCCTCCCATGAATCACTGAGGTCCATTTCCTCACCACTTGATCAAGACTTGGTGAGATGACTAGATTTACCAATGTGTCGGGAGCAAACATGATTCAGCAGAGACTTCAAAAGCACTTGCACTTTAGAGTTGCTTTCTTGCTATTCTTCAGCTAGCTTGCTGGATAGTGGGAGATACATGAACAACTTAGCCTTGTTGCCTCAACTGATATCAAGCCAGACATATAAATCAGGTCATCCTAGAAAAATTCAACCTATTAGCTGACCCTGGAGGTTAGTGAAGTTGGCTCATACCAGAAGACTCACCCAAGATCCATCATGAGAAATGATACGTGTTGCTGTTGTAAACCACTAAGTTTGGGGATAATTTTTTATGTAGGAAAACTAATTGATGCAGTAATGTCACTGGAAAATATTTTTTAAAAAAACCAATAGACTTCCTATCAGCTAATGCTATCCATTTAAAATATTTATTTAGATAGTATTTTCATTCTAATTTTTATTACACACAACAAAAATACTATTTAAGAATAAACATAGAAGATATGTGTAAGAATAAAAGAAAAAGACTACATATAATTACTAAGGAAAAAAAAGAGAATTATATAAAGTGAAAGATATAAAATGTCCTTAATTTATGGGGACTTTCTCAAAATTCTGTTTGTGAATTGCTCACCGGAAAAATGAAGAAAGATGAAGTATGCACTTTAATGAATTTTAAGCACTAAGATGAGGATAGAGAAAGGCTTTTCCTTGCTGCATTTTTTGCTCTTGATAGTACAAAATATGTCTTCCTAAAGAGAATAACAATTGAGACAATAATAAATTAGGCCTTCACTATAAAGATGAACATTTTAGAAAAATAAGCCAGAGTTAAACCCCTGAGGAAATGAAACTGCTATTTTAATCAGAATTCCACTCTAAAAGCTGCCAGAGTAGACAAGCCAGTTGCTAAAATCCTTTCCCCATCCAAGTTATGAAAAAAAAAAAAAAAACTTCAAGACATCTTTATTAGCACCAAGATCTATTTGTGTACTGAAATTATATTAATGATCTGTATCAAAAAAAAATATTGTAATGTATTAGAATGTAACCAAGTTGATAAAAACATGTTTGTGTAATAAGCAATCACAGGACAGTCATGTGAGGATACAGACTTGCTTGATACCAGAGAGGGACACTTCCTGGATAAGTTAGAAGAAATAGAAACATCTGAGGCATAAAAGCCTAGTGCAGGAGTCACTTTGTTCACTCTGCTGTGCTGCAATGACTGCTGTTACCCCCACTGTCACACCATGACCAGTGCCTACCACCTTGGGCTTCAGAATCCAAACCACCCTCCACTGACACCACATCAGACTGGCTCCTGAATTTTTTCATTAAAATTACGCACCTGCCTAATGTCAGCCTTCAGGCCAATGGACTTTGGAGACTGATATCATCCACCTTTGAAGGTGTGTGCTTTTGACCTGGTTATCGTGTATTGGTTGTGTTGGCAGCTTGCAATTGAGCAAGAAAATAAACTGCAATGAGCATCCAAATTATTGTCATGCTGAATGTATATTCAACTTGCAATTATTTCTCAGGTCACACATGGCAATCTTCCTCCCTAACACTGAGGAATTTTATATGCCTCACTTTTTTTTTTAACCTTAGTCACTGTTGGAGATTGAATCATGGGTCATATAAAGATATGTTTAGGTCTTAATTACTTTCCTGTGGGTATAAACCCATTTATAAATAGGACCTTTGAAAATGTTATTAGTTAAGGTGTGGAATCATTTGTGAATAGCAACTTTAAAGATTCTACTTCGATGATTCCACCTTGAATCAGGGTGGGCCTTAATCCATTTGATTGCCATCCTTTTAAAGACAGGAAATCTACATAGAGACCCAGGCAAATGAGCAGGAAAAGGAGAAGCGAAAAGGAGAAGCCAGGTGACTGAGAGAAAGAAATACAAGGCAAGGAACTCAAGAGATTACCTCAAGCCAAAACCAAAATGCCACACACTCTGAGAGAAGGCATGGTGTTGACCAAGATTTTTTTTTTTTTGTCTTGACCAGCTTGCCATCCTTGCACCTCATCTGCCCTATCATATAATTAATCTTTCAGCCATGGATTTCAGAGAAAAATAACTTGGACTGCAGAAAAGGAAAAAAAAAAAAGAAAAGAAAAGAAAAAGGAAAAAGACAAACTGAGTGTGGTGGTTTGGGACTCTATGAACCCTAGAAAAAACATGTTCTTAATCGAATCTTGTGGGTGTGAATACATTGCAAGTGGGACCTTTTGATAAGGTTACTTCAGTTAAAGTGTAGACCAGGATGGGACTTAATCAAATTACTGGAGTCCTTTGTAACTAGAATGAAACTAAGATAGAGAAAGCCCCAGAAAGCAAGAGGTGAAGGTCAACAGAACCCGGAGGAGAAGAGAGAGACGAGGAGAGGCCACCATGTGAATTGCCATGTGACAGAGGAGTCAAGGACCAAGGCTCACTGGCAGCCAGCCCCAGAATTCCAGTCTTCAGAAAGAAAGCATCTATTTGATGGTGCCTTGATTTGGACATTTACCCAGCCTCAAAACCATGAGCTATTAAATTCCCATTGTTAAGCCAGCTCGTTGCATGGTATTTGCTTGAGCAGCCGAAGGAAACTAAAACACTCAGATACTGGCTATTCCATGTCATCAGCCTCACTCCCAATGTCCCGCTCCCTTCTTTCTCCAGTGTTCTAATGGTAACTCCCACTGTTCTTGCCCTTACTACAAAATTCAACCACCTGCATATTGCTTTCCTTGGAATTGAGTTGGACTCTCTCTCCCCTAACATGGTAGCTATAAATAAAGTCATCCTTCTCTGTTTAGCATTGTCCTTTGCAGTGTTTCTTTGACAGTGTCAAACTAAAACCTGAAACAGACAGAACAATGTTAAATAGTTAAGGATAGCTTTATTCAGGGGCTGGCCTAGTATGGAAGAGAGAGTAGAATTCAACTCCATTGGGACAAAGGACATGCAGGTTTTTAAAGGATAGAAGTGGGTTGGAGGAAAAGCACTGGAAGATAGTAAGGAAGGTTGATCTCTGGGATGGATGAGTGATTTACCAAATTTGCAAATTAGTATTGTTTGCTTCCACAGAGATGAATATTGCAACTAGAACCACTTGGTTTGGAATGCTTTACTTTGAGTAATCAGGACACTAAGAGTTTGAAAGGGCCAGAAGAGAAGAACTGTGCAGTATGGAGTCTCCCAGGTGCCTGTGTGGCCAGAGTGAGAAGGAGATGGGAAGGGAAGGTTGGGGCGAGATTGTTACTTATGATAGTTAGGGTCTGAAGTTATCCTTTTTCCTTTTCTATTATCCTGGACTCTGAATTGTTTTTCTCTGCAGTCCCACAGCTGGAAAATCAATTTCAAGAAAGTCAGGATGGGCGAGCGAGCAGGTAGCGGTTTGAGGGGAGTAAGTCTGGCAGCTTGGTGAAGAGAAAGAAAAACAGCCTTGGTTAGTGGTGTGTGGAGACCTTGATTTGGGACTTCAAGCCTCCAAAGCCATCAGACAATACATTCCCATTGGTAAAACCAACCCATTGCTATAATTTGTCATAGAAGCCCTGACTAACTCAAAGCATCCTTAACAGAAGTCCAGGTTCTCCTCATCATTGAAACCCAAATTCTCAGCTCCATAGTTTTGGATTAATCTCCTTATTCAACAGAACTCTGCCTCACTCAGCTCCCCCAAACTTTTCCACTATTCCTTGAGGCACTCTCTTTTATAGTTGGTCCCTTCTCCAAATATTTCTTCAGTTTCCTCCCTGTCTTGTGTGAAACCATATATTTTGCAATGTTCCCAGTGGACAGTACTTACTTTCATATATCTCACATCCTTCAAGATTCAACATCTTCCTTGTTCCACAACACTTCCAGATCAGTGCTGACTAACAGAAATATGATGTGAGTCATATAATTTTAAATTTTTGTGAAGCCACATTAAAAAGTTAAAAATAAGAAACAGATGAAATTCACTCTAATTGTGTTTTTATTTAACCCAATATATCCAAAATATTATCAATTTTAACATGATTTGAATATAAAATTATTGAGATATTTCCTTTTCATACTAAATCTTTGCAATCAACATGTGTATTAAGTTAAAGCACATTTCAAATCATATTAGTCACATTTTAAGTGCTCAAGAGCCATGTTGGCTAATGAATATTACACTGTACCACACAATATGAGACTATTAATCCCCACCCCCCACCTTTTTTAAAAAAGGTCATTTTTGCCAACTAATTAGCATCTGCTTGGGGAATGCTTATGCTAAATGTTAATATGTGTGTTTATTCGTATCTGGATTCTGTAGGGGAGAAACACCAACTGAAGGCTCCTTTTTTCCAACATTGACATTTTACTGCTGTCATTTTTACAAAGAGATAGTTTGCCCCAGGGTTAACATCTCATGTGTTCATGCATGCACAGACCATTTTAACTTATTGATGATAAGGTAGGGTCAGCTGGCCTCCTCTTTTGGGGGCTCATCCTTTTGGCCAATTCCTCTTGGAGCCTGCATCCCCCTGGACTCTCCCTTTTTATCCAGGATCTAAAAGGAAGGCTTGTATTTCACCACATCTTTCTGATAACTATCCCCCTCCCCCAACACCTTACCTCAACACACATAATTTTTTACCCAGTTTGGAAGCTATTATGTCAAATTAAGTTTCTAAAATAAGTCTCAATACATAAATTGTCTTGAGACTATTCCAATTCAGTGTACTCAGGAGCCATGGAAATAATGAAACGTATCATTTTCAAATTCCTGTAGACACACTTAGGCAAAAAGTCATGCTCTATTTTGCAAACCAATTTCATTGAACTCTAAATCACAAATTTCACAAAGAAATTACTTTTTGCAATCTTTTATCAGTGAAAGTTTCTGATAAAATATAACTTAATACTTTTTCTACGTTTAGATGGCTCCTACTTGGGACAAATATAAAATATTTTGGAGATACTGTTTTTTGTGTACCACTGTCATTTCTGTTTATTAATGATTTTCTTAAACCAATCAGTTCACAGAAATCAACATTTCCAGTTCACAATTCTCCGTATGTTAGATAAGAGTTATTAAAATTAGTACAATCATCTTATATTTTAAAATACTATTCCCAGTATTCAGGCTATATAAGGGGGACTGAGTTAGTGAGAATTAAATCAGCTCTCAACTTATCAACTTCCTTGGACATCTATCAATGTCTGCATAAAAATTTGATGATTACTAGTCAATGTGGACCAAAAGTAGCATTGGTTCTGTCATTTCCTAATATTAGCATCTAGTGTTTCTAAACTAGATAACAGGACCCACATTTCCACTGTATTTATTTTAACAGTATAGCATCTATTACAGTTTTCCTCCACTGAAAAACCTTAATTGTCTGTTGCATTCTTGAGTTCAGAAACTAAACATGGGGCAGTAATAGAAATGACCATTGGGTGATAAATTTGAACTTTTTGGAATTTAATATCTCAAATCACTCAGAAAAAAAAATGTAAAGTAAAATATACTCCATTGAAATAATTCTCTACTATTCTAATATGCAAATCTTTTATGGTGATGAGAAAGGATAGTTCAGTCACCTTACCAGTATACAGGTGTCAACTTCTGTTTTATTTTCCAAAATCTCTGCTAAAGCTTGAATTAATATATACATATATATAGCTTCGTACCATCAATATTTACAGAATGCATACATGGTAGACAAAATAATGGTTCTTGAAGATGTCCACATCCTCATCTGTACAATCTATGAATACATTACTTTTCACGGCAAAAGGGACTTAGCAGACATGATTAAGGTAATGATCTTGATATGTGGAGCTTATCTTGGATTATTGGGTAGGACTCATATAATCACAATGGTCCTTATGAGGGAAAAAGGAGACAGAAGAGTCAGAGTCTGAGAAGAAGGTGATGGGAAAACAGAAACAGATGTCAGAGAGTCAGAGAGAGGTTTGAAAATTGCTGCTGTCTTTGAAGATAAAAGAATCCGCCACTAGTCAAGGAATGCAAGCAGTCTTGGGAAAATGGAAAAGACAAATAAATGGATTTTCCCCTAGACCCTTCAGAAGAAACCAACTCTGCTGTCACTTTGACATTAGCCCAGTGATTCTGACCTCCAAAACTGTGAGTTAATATATTTTTGTTGGGTAAGCCTCTACAAAGTTTAGAGTAATTTGTTAGGGCAGTAAAAGGAAACTTACAACATTCTTCTCAAGCATACATTCTTGGCTCATATGATAAGCCATAAGCTAAGAGTCATCAAATTTCAAAGAGAGTGCACCTAAAGATACATAATTAACTTGGAAATCAATAACAAAAAGATAATTAAACATAATAATTTTGGGAATTTGAAAACACTGTACTAAATAATCAAGGTCAAAGGAGAAATCAAAATGGAAATATAAAAATAATTAAAACGATATTAAAATTTATACTTACTAAAATATATATGATGTAGAGAAAGCAGAATTTAGAAATAAATATGTGGACTTAAATGATATATTAAAAATATAAATAAATGAGACATGAAAATTAAGTCTGGTCTTCAAATTATGAACTTGGAAAAAGAAAAATAAGGGTACAGATTCAAAAGATAACTCCCAAAATAAGAAACAAAAATTGAATAAAGAAGCATCTGCTTTATGTAAAACTGTATGTAAAATGCAATTACATACAATACTGTATGTAAAAACACAATAAAGGTCTGCAGAAGTCCTGTGAAAAGAATTGACGGAGTTAAAAGTTAGTGAGAAAGAAGTGAAAACGGATATAAAACTTTTTTTTTTCACTTGACAGCCCCTCTTTTGGTCACTGTCTTTCAAAGATCTTCCTTTTGCCTTTTCTTTTCTCAGCTCATGGTCTTTGCCTCGTTCCACTTTAATTAGATGAATTTTAGCTAGGTTTCTTTGAGATCAAGCTTAAATGTAACTGCATCTTAGAGAGACACACCCTCTTCCTTTTTCTATTCAGATTCCTCCTTTTACCACTAGGAAATTTGGCCATACTTTAACAATACCACCTTTAAAACTCCTATTTACAAATGAGGAACTGAGGTTGGTACTTAAACATGCCTTTTTGGGGGGACACGATTCAATCTCCAACACACCTCATTATTTCTGAATTTATCAATATAAAAATGACCTCTGTAGTTCAAATATGTGATAGGGAATTAAAATGGGACTTTATCTTAAAAAGAGACAGAGTGACACAAAGAGGGATCCCTTGTCTCTCAAATGCCCCTACCCCTACTCTTCCCAAATATTTACATAAACCTACATAGCGAACCTTTTTTTTTTTTGCACACTTAGAAAATGATAAGATCCCCACTTTTCTCTTCCCTGCCTTACAAAAATAAAAATGAATTAAAGTTTTCTCGCTTCTATTATTCACATTTAATGCTTCAACTTATTTCAAGAGAAATCACCCATGGTGCCACAACACAATCTCTATAGATTTTTTTTCAGCTGTATCTATCGTTCACCAGGCAATTGACTAGCACCTTTAAACTGACTGTGGATTTGTCATCCACCAATAGCTGCCATTCATTTCATATAAGAAAAGGATTTCTTTGGTCTGAATTGTGTTTCTTCTTCCACAGTGATGACATTTTCTCACATACTGAGAGATTGCTCAAGTTGTATCAAAGAGAAGCAATTCATCTGTGACTAGCTAAGATCCATAGCAGAGTTAAAACTCACACCACCTGCCTCCAAACCAATAAGAGAGGTTGGGTTTATCCTTCATGGATGAAAACAAAGAAATTTAACTGACCCATGAAATGAGAACCGTAGCTAAATAATTTTTGATGTGGAAAGAGAAAAGTTGTTGACAAAGCATCACACAACTTTTAATGCATAATAACATGGTAAAGTAACAGAGATGGGACATACAAAATGCATGAATTGTTCAGGAAAGTGTGGTATAATTTTTATAAAAGGTGAAAATCATTAAAATATGAAAAATCGTCACTAAAGATTTCCTAAAAATAATCTCTTATGGATTTTTTAAAAAAACTGCATATGCAAGTGCATATCTATCTCTTTATGTCTATCTACCTACCTAGCTAGCTATTTATCCATCATCTATCTTTTATCAATCTATCTACACCTGAACAAATTTATATGTGTATTTGTAGCATTATGAATATTTGTATAATCATCCTTGAGAGTTTTAAATATGCAAACTTATCTGTACATATAACCACTCTCCTGAGAAAAATAATATTAATAATAATACTTATAGTGCTTGCATATATGATGCTTCCTAAGTAACCAGACAAGCTTTTAATGATTTAAAAAATAAAATGTTTTTAATCTTCAAAAAAAGTTTGTTTAGTAGACACCATTTTATCCACTTTTTTACAGTTAAGCACACTGAGGAAGATTTAAATAGCTTTATTCAAGTTATGCAGTGAGGAAGTTATGGCAATTTCAAACCCTGGAAGTCTGAATTCACAGCACACAGACCACGATCACTATATCAATGTGCTATATCATGCTTTAGTTTGCCTATCATTGATTCTGGAGCTAAAATAAATAATCAAAAGTTTAATTTGATGTATTTCTATGCCAATAAAAAATTGAGTCAATAGAATACTCCTAGCATAATGTATGGCACAAACGAACATTCAACAATTAATTGTTAGGGAAAGCAAAACCAAACAAACAAAAATAAGTGAAGGAATAAATTACCCGAAAAATGAAAATCAATCCTATTTTCACTAAATATAATAACTATCAGACTCAGGAATCCAGGTAACATTCCATTCAATTTCTGAACAACTTTGATTGTTAGAATGCCATTGCTTACTTTGAAATGTATCTGCCCCTTGTGATTTAAGAACAGTAGCCATAATTCTGCCCTCTATTCTAAGTAAAAGCCTTTCATAAAATTTGAAGACAATTTCAGGTCACTATTTCCAATCTGAATTTGCCTAGTAGCCTTTTTCCACTGTTATATGTATTATGGGATATTCTTACAATATAAATTCAGTTTCATTTAACATTAGCTTTCCAATAGGTGTTTATGCATCTACCTAGGTATGAAATTTGACTGTGTTTTCCATGTAATGTTTACTTAAAAGGAATGTTGAAACTTTCCTGATTAATAGATATAGTCAACACCCCAGAAAACACCCCTTGTGCCCCATTCCAGTCCCCAAAATAGCCACTATTTCAATTCTAACACCATAAATTAGACTGGCATATTTGTAAACTATTTTAGCTAAATATTATTTTGTGAGGTATAATCATGTTGTTTCACTTATTTTCTATATAGTATCATTGTTATATAGTATAAGCATATACAAAAATTTATTTGACCATTCTGTTCAGGGGCATTGGATTGTTTCCAGATTGAAAGTATTAAGGATCATTGTATAAACATTTAGATATCTTTTGGTAATTATATGGATATATTCTATTGGATATGTCCCTTGATATATACATAGGAGTTAAATTGTTGACTCACTGTATATAGGCTAAAAGTTTTCCACAATGGTTGTACCAATTTATACTGTCAAGAACAGAGGATGAGAATTATAGTTGCTATGTATTGTGGTCAGCACTTGGATTATTGTCTGCTTTTCCATTATAGCCTTTCTAGAATATGGATAGTTGTAGGTATCATATTGTATTTTGAATTTACTTCTTCCTGATGACTAATGAGGTGGAATAACTTTTCATTCGCCTATTGACCATTTTGAAACCCTCTTCAAGTCTTTTTCCAATTTTTCTACAAGATTTTCTTCCTTTTGTTACTTGATTCATAGAAATTCTTTGTATTTCTTTGATATGGAGTCATTGCAACTCTATTCTCTCTTAAGGGTGTCATTTGATGAAAAGCAATTCTTAACCTTAATTTAGTACAATTCATCTTTTTTTCCTTTAGATACTTTTTTGTGTTCTACTAAGAATATTTGTCTACCATAATTTAATTTATTAAAGCAATATTCATGCATCCTTTTAGCTCTGAAATTTTATTATGCTTTATATGATTTCACAGCAGAGGGCAATTTGGCGGGGATAACAAGATTCTCTCAAAAACATTCACTCATTCAAAAATTACTTCTAATTTCCATTTTTAAGCTAAACATAGGGATTCAACAGTATATTTTTAAAATTTTGACAAAAGAGTTCTTCCCTTTGGTCAACATTTCAAAATTGTTAACTTTATGTTTTTTTAACATACAACATTACAAAGAAAAGCGAAGAAAGCAAGAGAATTCAGAAACAAGACATTTACTTTCTAATTTACAACAAACTTGCTGTATGAACTTTTCAAAATGACTCAGTGTTTCCGTCTTTGAGATTCCCATGACCATCCAAAGGAACTGAGCTATTATATTCCACCTCTAAACTGATTTGAGTGGATTGGTCACTTAGCAGACACAAAGCTCTCATACTCTCTATATTATATGGCAGTTTACTGAAATTTGAGAAATGCAGCTAGGACCTGTGTGGTTAGTTTAAAAATGTCCCATATTAACTTTATTTTTAAACTGAGGAGGGGTATTTTAAAACTATGTGCTTATCAAATCATATACATAGCCCAATAACACAATAGGGCCTCTTAAACTTGTGCTCTTTGCAGGTTTGGCTTTGAGAGTCGGTCAGCCATCTGCATTTTTATTAAAACTTGTATATTGTAATACATATATATGTGAGCATGTTTATTTTGCAAAGTGTCCAAAAATATGTTCAAATATAATAGTGCACTATTCACCCCATACAGATTAAGGGTAACTGTCCTGAAATAATCTTTCTTATAAAAATAATGAAAAATTGTACCAAGTGAATATGTCATGCTGTTGGTTGTTGCATGTCTATTTATGTTCACTGTCCTGCTGGCACTATTTTATATCTTCCAATTTATACTCTTGGAGTGAACCATTTCTGCAGAGTGATAAAGAGTCAGAGATACAGCACACTACATAATTAAATGTTCAACATTTTAATATTTTGTTTGTGAGTTCTTGTAACTAAAAGTCACTATCATTCCCAAATAGTAACAATTTTTAAACCCTTTGTTACACATGGAATTGAAACAAATTTTTTAAAATAAGACATGCTGAATATCTGCCAATTTTGATTAGATAAATAACATTCTTTTTCTTTTAGATACCAGTTTATGATGAGTAACCTGAGAATTTAAAGGAAGGCAGGAAAAGGAAAGGAGTGACTAAATCTATCACTAACTTTTTTAGTATCCTAGGTCTAGATAACTGGCTATAAAATATTAAAAATATACAAATGTACCATAGTAAAGTAAGATGTTGACAATAGGAGAAACTGAATGCAGAATATATAGGAACTCCCTGTTATCTTTGCAACTTTTCTGTAAATTTAAAACTTTACTAAATTCTTTTAAAGGCTTTATGTAAAAAAATGAAACTCTTTAATAAAAAATAATCTCTTGTGAAAATTCATTGTGTAAAATTAAGCTTCTAAACTGAAGATGTGTGAGGGTATGTAGAGAGGAAGGTTTGGAAGTGTTATCTGAATACACTATGAAAATTATTTCTAAGCAATTTTTATGGTCCTTTCCAACTCTCAAGTTAGAATATTCCAAAGATGAAGAAATATTAAGAGAGAAATATATGCTGGCCATATTTTTTTTCTGATAACACTAAGTATATTATTCAAATTTTTCATATACTTGTAAAGTATGTGATGGGATCTTGTTACTATTTTGGGCAAGAGAATCACTGTTGAACTAAACTAAACCCATCCCTGCCTTAAAGGATCTTAGAATAGTGGGAAACCTAGTAACTGATAAAATGAGCATAGAACCAAATGTGCATTTGCATTGTGGTAGGTGCTGAAAGGAAAATATATGCAGAGATATAAAGGCTTAAAAGGGATGGAATTTTTCCCTATTGTGGATAATCATAGTTTCCTATAATCTTCTTATGAAGAGAATAAAGATTTGACTGTGTTACAGATCACTTTATTCAGTTCGGTGGTATGAACTGAAGTGGACTTTCCATGGTGTCTCAGACCTATTAAAGGCGGAAACAGAAAAATAGTAAAGAAAGAAAATCCTTCATCCAGAAGGACACTGAACAATTTATTTCACTGCCCATTTTTTTTTTTACAAGGATTGATGTTCTGAAGATGAGATATAAAATGATAATAATTTGGTAACAATGTATAAAAACAGTCTAGTACTAAATAGGAATATATGGAGGTAGATTTGGAGAAGAAATACTTAGATGGTTCTCTTGAAAATCATCCACAGTCTTAAAATATGTGTCTCATATAAATGTTCACCTCACTGTATGGGAGGTTCTTAAAAATCTGTCCTCTGGATGTCGAGCAGCTTGTTTTCTTCACCAGCCCAAGGTTTGCACAGAGGGCCCATGAACAATATGGCTAAGATGCCTGAAAGATAGATTCTATATGGCCTTAATACCATGCACCTCCCTCCAAAAAGTGTCACCTGGGAATTACCAATGCTGAGTGCCCACCATGGAACCCACTCCACAGGACTATAATCTGAATGAGTTAACTTTCTTTTTAGCACGTAATATATAAATAAGCTAAAGATGCCTCTATGTAGAGTCCCTGTTTGTTATTTACCTCATCACAGCAGACTGAACCCTTTGGAAACACCTGCCAGTTTCAAACTCAAAATTGTACATATCCAATTGTTATAAAAATAGCCAAAATAAGCAACTTTTTTAGCAATTTGGAGTTAGCCTGTTTTTTTTTTTGTACCCTGGGATAATTCCCTCAGCTTCCTTCAGCTTCTGATCTTAGTTGATAAGATAAGACCCTGCACTTAAAACTCTTTGACCCAGAGGTTCCCTGCTGTGCTGGCTCTGCAGTATCTGGACATGTAAGTCCTTCAACCCCCATTTTCTCTTCCCGAGGAATCTAGGAGTTCTCCCCTTGCCCTGCTTCCTCCATGGTGGCCCTTAAGGGATCAGGAAGGTTTCCTACAGTGAGGGTCTTCCCCTGCCATGCAGACTGGTCAAAGCAGCAGAAACAAGGAATAGCTTGTGATTTACTGTCATATAGTTGTCCAATTTTTTTACTGATCAGTTTTGAAACCCCTAACTTTGAATTTGCTGTAGTAGGTTGATATTGAACAGATTCCATCATGGAAGCTGTAGATGAGAGCATGAGCAATGATCTGTTCCCCCAGAGTGTGCATGTCTTACAGACTTTCATTTATTTACTTTCAGGCATTGCTTTTTCAAGTACCACCATTTCTGGTATTCCACATGTGAACCAAAAAAGGAATTCATAATGAAAAATGTAAATCAATGTAAATTCTCATAGTTTTAAAATTTATTTTTTTTGCTTTTACAAATACTCACTCTTCTCCCTTACCCCATCCCTGCCCCATAACCCTTAATCTGCTTCCAATCTCTGCAAATTTGCTATTTCTAGACATCTCTTATAAGTGATATCATAAAATTTTTGTCTTTATATGCCTCACTTATTCCACTGAGCATTAAGTTTTCAGGTTCCTTCAGGTTGTGTCACGTCTCAAAGTCATTTTTTTCTTATGGCACAGCACTCTAGTGTGTCTGAGTATCACATTTTGTTTATCTATTCATTTGTTGATGTACATACACTTGGGCTGTTTCTAGCTTTTGGCTATTGTGAATAGTGCTTATGTAAATGCTGGTGTGCCTGTATTGGTTTGTAGCCCTGTTTTCACTCTCTTTGTTATCTAACTAGGAGAGGGGTTGCCAGGTCAAAAGGTAATTCCATATTTAATTTTTTAAGGTTCCACCATTTATCTTTCCACTGTGGCTGAATCAGTTTACATATTCACCAAAAACTCTCTAAAGTTCCAATTTCTCTGCATCCTCTCTAACATGTTATTTTCATTTTTAAAGAGAAGTTGTAAGTTTACATAAAAATCAGGCAGAAAATAGAGAGCTTCCATACACTCCCCTCACAAACACAGTTTTCCCTATAAGAAAAAATTTGCATTAGTGTGGTACTTTTATCACAACTGATGAAACACTATTATTTTAAATATACTATTAACTGTAGTCTATTGTTTAGGGTTCATTGTGTTGTACATTTCAATAATTTTTAAAAAGTTTAATTCAACTAACATATATACAACCTACAATTTCCCATTCTACCCACTTTCAGATAATTCATTGGTGTTCATTATATTTACAATATTGTGCTACCATCACCACCACCCTTTACCAAAATTTTTCCATCACCCAAACAGAAACAAATGCTGCTGTTTTGCAAATACCAGAAATGGATTGGCTTTTATAAGGGACATTCAGTTACAGAGTTACAGTCTTAAAGCCATGAAGTGTCCAAGGTAAGGCATCAGTGATTGGGTACTTTCACTGGAGGATGGCCAATAGCATCCAGAAAACCTCTGTTAGCTGGGAAGACATATGGCTGGTGTCTGCTTGCTCTGAGGTTGTGTTTCAAAATGACATTCTCCAAAATGTTACACTTGGAGCATTTTGTGCTCTCTTAGCTGCAGCTCCTCTTTAAAATGTCACTATCAGCTGTTCTCCAAGATGTCGCTCACAGATAACCTGAGTTCCTTCTGTTTGTCAGCTTTTTATATGGCTCCAGTGATTTAATTCAGATTCTCCCTTAGAGGGTGTTCTGGTTTGCTAATGCTGCCTTTTCCTAAAACACCAGAAATGGATCAGCTTTTATAAAGGGGGTTTATTTGGTTACATAGTTACAATCTTAAGACCATAAAGTGTCCAAGGTAAGTCATCAACAATTGGGTACCGTCACTGGAGGATGGCCAAGGTGTCTGGAAAACCTTTGTTAGCTGGGAAAGCATGTGGCTGGCATCTGCCCCAAAGTTCTGGTTTCAAAATGACTTTCTCCTAGAACGTTCCTCTTTAGGCTGCACCTCCTCAAAAATGTCCCTCTTAGTTGCTCTTGCGGCATTTGTCCTCTCTTAGCTTCTCTAGAGCAAAAGTCTACTTTCAAAGGCTGTCTCCAAAATGTAGCTCTGTAAGCTATAGCCCCTCTCTCAGCTCCTGTGCATTCTTTAAAGTGTCCCTCTTGGCTGAAGCAAGCTCTCTCCTTCTGTCTGAGCTATTATAGGGCCCCAGTAAACTAATCAAGGCCCAGGCTGAATGGTCAGGGCCACACCTCCATGTAAATTATCTAATCAGAGTTATCACTTACAGTTGGGTTGGTCACATCTCCATGGAAGCACTCAATCAAAGAATTGCAATCTAATCAACACTAATACATCTGCCCACACAAGAATGTATCAAAGATAATGGCATTTTGGGGGACATAATACATTCAAACTGGCACAGTGGGGTAACACCTCCATGGAAATTATCCAATCAAAGGTCTTGCCCACAGTTGATTGACTCACATCTCCATGGAAGCACTCAATCAATAGGTTCCAACCTAATCAACACTAATATTTCTGCCCCCACAAGATGGCATCAAAGAACTTGGCATTTTGGGGGGCATAATACATCCAAACTGGCACACTGTATAACTGAGCAAAACCTAGAGAGGATGATGAAGGTGTTTAATTCTACAAATGTTTGAATGTTTTTACATGAACTAGAAAAATATTTGTCACTATTACAAGGTGTTAATAATGGTGTGGTATATGGGAAAAATACAATTAATGTAAACTAAGGTCTATAGCTAACATTACCATTGTAATATTCTTTCATTAATTGTAATAAAGGCACTATACCAAAGCTAAATGTCAATAATAGGAAGATATAAGGGAGGGGCGAGAAATTCTTTTTTTCCTTTCGGAAGAAATAGGAATGTTCTCAAGTTGATTGTGGTGGTGAATGTATAACTATGTGATTATATCAGGAGCCACTGATTGTACAGTTAGGATGGATTGTATGTATGTGAATAAAACTGTTTAAGCAACAACAATAATAATAAGGGAGGATAAGGGAATGGGAATTTTTTTAGTAATGAAAATATTCTAAAGTTGATTCTGGTGATGAACATACAGCTATGTGATGATACTGTGAACCATTGATTGTATACTTTGGATGGATTTTATGGTGTGTGGATATATCTCAATAAAACTGCTTAGAGGAAGAAAAAAATCAATTGACCATAGAAATGAGGGTTGATTTTGGACGTCTCAATTAATTGATTCCATTGGTCTCTATGACTGTCCTTGTACCAATACTATACTGTTTTGACTAGTATAACTTTGCAATATGTTTTAAAATTGGGAAGAATGAGTTCTCTAACTTTGTTCTTCTTTTCCAAGATGATTCAACTATTTGGGGACACTTACCCGTCCATTTAATTTTGATGATTGTCTTTTCTTTTCTGCAAAGAAAGCTCTTGCAATTTTGATTGGGGTTGCATTTAGTCTGTAAATAGCTTTGAGTAGAATTGACCTCTAAACAATATTTAGTATTCCAATGCATGTACACAGAATATTCTTCCATTTATTTAGGTCTTTGGTTTCTTTCAGCAAAGTTTTTTTAGTTTTCCATGTACACCATGTCCTTTACATCCTTGGTTAGATTTAATCCTAGATATTGGATTATTTTAATTGCTATTGTAAATGGAAACTTTTCTTGATTTACTCTTCAGATAATTCATTACTAGTACATGGAAGCACTACTGGTTTTTGCTGTTAATCTTGTACCCTTCCCCATTTTTAAATTCATATATTAGGTGCTGTAGCTTTCTTGTAGAGCTTTCAGAAATTTCTATATGTAAGATCATGTTATCTACAAATAGGAAAAGTTTTACTACTTCTTTTCCAATGTGGTTGCCTTTATTTCTTTTTCTTGCCTAATTGCTCTGACTAGAACTTCCAGGACAATATTAAATAACAGTGTAACACTGAATGAACCTCTTGTCTTGTTTCTGATAATACTGGAAAAGCTTTCTATATTTCATTGAGTATGATATTTTCTCTGGACTTTTCATATATGACCTTTATCATGTTGTAGATGTTTTCCTAGTTTTCTAAGTGATTTTATCAAAAGATATGCTGCATTTTGTCACATTATTGTTTTGCATCAATTGTGATGATCATATGGCATTCTTACTTTGTTTTATTAATGTTGTGTATTATATCAATTGATTTTCTTATGTTGAAATACTCTTGCATAACTTGGATAAAACCCACTTGATTATGGTCTACTACGATTTTAATGTGCTGTTAGATTCAGTTTGCTAGTATTTTCTTGAGGACTTTTGCATCTATATTCATGAGGGATACTGGTCTGTAATTTTCTTTTCTTGTGTCATTAAGGTGATGCTAGCCTCATAGAATAAATTAGGAGGTGTTCTCTCTTCCTCAAATTTTTGTAGGAGTTTGAACATGACTGGTTTTAATTCTTAATGGAACATTTGATAGAAGTCATCCATGAAGCCATCTAGACTTGGGCTTTTCTTTGTTAGGAGGTTTTTGATTACTGATTCAAACTCTCTTCTTTTTATCGAACTGTTAAGTATCCTGTTTATTCTTATATCAATTTAGGTACTGTGTGGCTTCCCAGAACTTGTCCATTTCACCCTGTCTAGGTTATATTATATGTTGATCTACAATCATTCATAGTATCCTCTTATCTTTTATTTCTGTTAGGCTCTTAGTAGTCATATACTCCCATTTTCTTTTCTAAATTCAATTAATTGTGTAATTTCCTTTCTCTTTTTTTCTTTGTCAGTCTAACTATAGCTTTGTTGATTTCATTACTCTTTTCAAACAACTGATTTTAAAGTCTGTTTTTTTTTTTTTAATTATTTAATTTAGCTCTTGTAATCTTTGTTATTTCCTTCCTTATGCTTGCTTTGGGTATATTTTGCTCTTCTTTTCTAGTTCCTCTAGCTAATTGTGAGGTTAAGTCTGTGATTTGAGATCTTTCTTCTTTATTAGGTGAGCATTTAGAGCTATAAATTTCCCTCTCAGCACTACTTTTGCTGTGACCTGTGCTTTTAATATATTGGGTTTTTGCATTCAATAGGCTTAGCATATTTCCTAATTTCTTTATGATATCTTCTTTGCCAACTATTGGTTATTTAATAGTGTGATGTTTAATTTCCACATATTTTTGAATTTTCCGGTTATCTCTCTGTTACTGAATTCTAGGTTTATTCCACTGTTGTTGTAGAAGATGCTTTGTATGTTTTCCAATACCTTAAAATATATTGAAATTTTTTTGTGACTTAACATATGCTCTAACCTGGAGAATGGCCCATACACACTAAAGAATACGCATTCTGCTGCTGTGAGACATGTTCTGTAAATGTCTGTTAGGTCTTGCTGTGTAATGGTATCATTCAGTTCTTCTACTTCCTTTTGCTCTTCTGTCTAGATGTTCTATCCATTATTGAAAGTGGTGTATTGAAATCTGCTTCTATTAATGTAGAACCATCTATTTCTCTCTTCTAATTTATCAATTTTGCTTCACATATTTTGGGGCCCTGTTGTTAAGAGCATATATATTTATAATTTTTGTCTTCTAGTTTCCTTTATCCCTTTATTAGATTACAGTTTCCTTCTTTATCCCTTAAACAGTTTTGACTTAAAATGTATTTTATCTAATATTTGTGTAGATACCCCAGTTCTCTTTTGGCTACCCCATGTATGGTATATTTTTCCACCTTATGACTTCCAAACTAATTGTGTCTTTGAATTTAAGGTGAGTCTTCTTGTAAATGACATGTTGTTAGTTCATGCTATTTTATCCATTTTAATCCATTTAAAAGAACTATTGATAATGCAGGAATTTTTCTGTCATTTTACCATTTGGTCTTTGCAATATTATACCTTTATCATCTCTCAATTCTTCAATTAATTCCTATTTTCATATTTTGTTATTTTTAATGTATCATTTTGCTTCCCTTGTCATTTCCTTATGCATGTGTATTTCATATATTTTTTTATGGTTAAACTGGGGTTTGAATTTAGCACTGTAAATGCATAATAATTATGTTTGATTTGATACCCATGTATTTTCAATAGCAGGCACATTTTCTGTACTCCTCTGCCACCTCCACTTCTTTTGTACTTGTTACAACTTATGTCTTAATATGTTGTACATCAAAACCATAGACTCATCATTCCTTTTTATATACTTTCATTTTTAGGATGTGTAGCAAGTAAGAAGTGGAGTTACATACAAAAAACATAATTCAGTAACACTGCTGTTTTTAATTAACAGAGATCTGTATTATTTGTGCTGCTTTGATCCATTGTCTAGCGTCCCTTCCTTTAAGTCTGAAGAGCTCTATTCAACACTGCTTGTAAGACGGATCTACTGATGACTTACTCCCTGAGCTTTTTTTTATCCTGAGATGTCTTAATCTCTCCCTCATTTTTGAAAGACAGTCTTACTTGATATAAAATTCTTGTTTGGCAATTGCTTTCTTTCAGCATTGTAAATATTTCATCCTCCTGCCTTCTTGTCTCTGGAAATTCTGATGAGAAATAGGCACTAATCTTTTTGGTGCTCCTGGTACATAGCACATTGCTTTTCTCTTGCAGCTTTCAGAACTATTTCCTTGTACTTGACATTTGATAATTTGACTGCACTCTGTCTGGACATTGTTCTATTAGAGTTATCTTGTTTGGAGTTTGTTGGTCTTCTTAACTGTCCTTTGTTAAATTTGGGAAGTTTTCTGCCATTATTTCTTTCTCAATATTCATTCAGAATATTCTTTCTGCCCTTTCTCTTTTCTCCTCATGGAATTCCCATAATAAGTATATTGGTATGCTTACTGGTGTTCCATAGGTGTCTTATGCTCTGGTCACTTTTCTCGTTTTTTTTTTTCTTTCTGCTGCTTAGTCTGAGTCATTTCAATTGTCATATCTTTGAATTCACTGACAGATTATTTATTCTGTCAGTTTAAATCTGCTGTTGAAACCCTCTAGGAATTTTTTTACTCCAGTTATTGTGGTTTTCTACTCCATTATTTCTCTTTGGTTCCTTTTCAAAATTTCTGTCTTTTAATTGATTTGTCATATTGTTCATTCATCACTTTCATGATATCTGTTAGTTTTTTCTCTGTGTTTTCCTTTATCTCTTTGAGCATCATTCTTATTAAGTCTGTTTGCTAGGTCCAAAGTCTGGTCTTCTTTTTTGATGGTTTCTAGATTTTTATCTTTTTCTTTTGGGTGGTCCATCATTTCCTGTTTCTTTTGTCTCTCTCTCTCTCTCTCTCTCTCTCTCTCTCTCTCTCTCTCTCTCCCCCCCTCTCTCTCTCTCTCTATATATATATATACACACACACATACATATATATATATATATATATATACACACACATACATATATATATATATATATATATATATATATATATATATATATATATAGCATAGTGTGCAATGTAATAGTTTAATGCATTAACACTGGGAGTTAGACCCTGAGCTGTTTCTTTTCTAAGATTTTTATCCAGCTAGTGATATGACAGAGATTTCCTTGAGTACAAGGATTCAGCAAGAACAAACCACTGCAAAACATAACAAAACACTTTTAACAGTCTGCGAATTGGCTCTGTGTTGAATGGTGGGTGCTCTCCTTCATGGTTTAGCCCTCCTATCAAGAAGATCAGACCAAAGCAAAAGTACAGGGTTGTCTCTAATAATTTTGTGACTGTCTTCCTGGACTTGTGATTGTGGCTTTTATAATTCCCTTCTTTAAAAGAATCCAAAAAACCCCTTGTCCCCCTCTGAAATAGACTTTCCTTTCTCACAGGTGCTCTTTTGTGTATCTTAAAGCCAGCAATCCTTTGCTTTTGGCTGTCCACAGCTGATTCTGCCTATAGGATAAGAGATGAATGTTCTGTTTCACTCCTTTGGGCTTACACCAGATTGATTGGTGCATTCATACAGTTACCCTGGTATGTGCATAGGGGTTACTCTGCATCCTTCAGAACAGGGCCAGAGACCCATAAAAGGGGTGCAGGTCTGCTTCACACTGCACCGTGGAGTGGGACGGGGGTGGCCCAACAAGTGTGCCATGATCTTGTCCTACTAGTTCTAAGATGCATTTTCTTAATTTGGCACTTTCTTAGTTACTGCTACAATTTAACTGTTTTCCAGAATTTTGAAGACGACGACTCTACCAGTTTTTGCTAGTTCAAAGACTGTAAGCAAATGAAACCTTGAAACATCTTATGTTGCCATCTTAATTAACCAGAATTCAATTTTCATAGTTTTAAATGGTCTTGCTGTCTGGGAAAAACAGAATGCCTCATGAGTTGGATTGTTCTCCTACAGGAAAATTTTCATCCTGTATATCAGCAGATGGTTCCATTTATCCCACAGTGAGAATGTACAGGTCCTGGAATCAAGGGGTTGGCACTACTCATAATTAAACTTAATTATCTACATGCAAATTTTGACATCTTCCCAATGGTTGTGTACCCTTTGATTTAGTACTTTTAAAAATATGAAGTCCACAATCTGTCCATCAGGGGACACCAGATATTGCTCCTTGATTTTGATGTTATTTGTTTCTTTATTTTATTTTAAGTTTGGTAGAGAAGTACTTCTTTCCAAAGGGAAACAATTCAAAAATTGACCCAAAAGTGATGACTCTCAGTTCCATGAATCTAGAAATTCAACTAAAATATTCTGTAATTAAAATAAATTAAAGAGTCCATCATAGGGAATCCCTGTTTTTGCATGGAAAAGGTGAGGACATTATGTTCTTCATTAAAACTAAAAATCTCAGTAAACTAAATTATCTCAGCTAAGGAAAGCTAAATTTAGTGAATGACTCCTTAATTTGCAATTTGCTGGATACTAAAAGAGAGTTACAGTTAAGATAGAAAATATAGAAATCACATTAATTTAACAAAGATTATTTAATAGAAAACAAATTAGTGGTGTTGTAGTTTATGATCATATCTGCTATACAGAAACCTCAAATAACTGTTATGGTATAGAAATGAAGATTGTGGGAAGTAGCTGGGTTCCCTGTAATACATATTGTGCATTTATACATTTGTTTAAATAATATTATTTGGATCATATTTAATTAGTCTGCATCAAAAATTATGAATCCAGATTTCAGGCTTTTTTTTTTTTTTTTTTTTTTTTTATTAGCAAGTTGAAGTTTAATTCTTCTATAGAAATAGAGGGCACCCTCGGGTAGCTCCATTGGACTACTGGGTTTCTCAAATGGGGGCATTTCCAAATGAAGTCTGGACATGTGGTAGTCAATTTGGCTTTGTGGGCAATAATAATGGTGACTCCATATGTTGTAGTGAGACACTAAATCTCCAGTCATAAGAGGAGCAAATTTAAAAGTGAAACAAATTAGGGTGAGGGAATAGAGACCATGGGCTGAGTAGTTTTTCTCTCCAGAAGTATTCATGAAGCTTGCAAGTCAACAGATTGTTCTGTGCATTATGTACTTGAGCTCAACTTGCTTCTGAAAACAGAAAAGGTGAAGTGCCAGGATTTTCTCTACAAATAAGTTCCATAAAACATAGTGGAGAATGTGATGCATGATTAATACCACAAACTATTAAGACAATTTCAGAATAGAAAACAAATAGAAATCTCTGAAGCTCTAGCCACTTGGATGGTGTGAATTTGGAATAGGGACTAAATGGGTAGTCATGTCCCAGGGAGAATTAGGATGCCTTGTTTTAAAATCATGTAGATGTAATTATAGTTTATCCAGAAATACATAATGTGCTGGTTTGTATATATTATGTCCCCTGGATAAAAGCTATATTCTTTAATGCATTCTTGTTGGGGCATATTTATTCATCTTTCTGACTAGGGTGTGACCTCTTGATTGAGCATTTCCATGGAGATGTGACTCAATCAACTGTGGGCTAGACTTTTGATTAAATTATCTCTATGGCGATATGGACTCCACCCATTCAGGGTGGGTCTTAATTAAATCACTCATGTCCTTTAAAAGAGAGATATTTTGGAGAAGGCCATTGAAAGCTGATGCTTGGAGATGTGGTCAGAAGGACATTTGGAGATGCTAAGCTAAGAGATGCTAGCCCAAAGTTTACTCCACAGAAACCCCCAGATGGTTAGATGCACTGGAGCTAAAGAGTCTAAGAGAGACAAACCCAGAGACTTTTTGGAGAAGCCATTTCAAAAGCAAAATCTTGGAGCAGACACCAGCCACATGCTTTCCTGGCTAACAGAGGTTTTCTGGACACCATTGGCTGTTCTTAAGTGAAGGTATCTTCTTGTTGATGCCTTAATTTGGACACTTTTATGGCCTTAGAACTGTAAATTTGAAACTTAATCAATCCCTTATATAAAAGCCAATCCATTTCTGGTATTTTGCCTAGTGGCAGCATTAGAAAACCAAAATACATATTGAAGGAGAAAACCCTTGACTCCAGAGTTCTTTGGTATAGCCTGTGTCTGTTGGCCTCCTATTTGATTATCTTTTTGAGCTTCCTTCTCTGACTTGGAACTACTTTTATGATGTCTAAAAAGTTAAGATGAAAACCTTTTTAAACTTCATCATTTAAAATTATTGTACTTGCACATGCATATACACAAAACACCGTGTATTAGAGTGTGAGTCTGTGAATCTTATTGGTGCTGGTGTGCATACTTCTAAAGCAGATGTTCTCTGTTTCTGGAAAGCTATTTGGATGTATATAAGATCCTGAAAAGAATAACTAGTCTGCTGATTTTACCTTAATATATATTTAAAGAGCTAGTTATATGAGTTAGTTTCTTTCTCATAATAAAACTAGGAAATGGGAGTTATTTTTATTCCCATTTTAGAAACAAGGAAATAGAGATAGAGGTTGAGTAGTTCAGCCAAATTCACACATCAGCTGTTGGAGACAGAGCCTGGATTCACACCCTTTCTAAAGCATTCTCTGCTTGAACTTAACCTCCACACTACATAGCTCCATAAACTTAAACACTATACATTTGCTTCTAGAAGTGTATCTCATAGAGATTTATTATGTATATTAATTATATGGGAATATTTTATGATCCAGTATTCACTAAGATCCAAAATATTAAAATTAATAAATAAAAAATGGAAGTGAATAATGAAAATAGATTAACTATGGCAAGTCAGTGTGTGACAGGATTATAGTGGATTTTATTCTTTATACAGTATTGAATTTACCATGTTTTCTACTCCAATATATGTATGTTATTATATATGGAGCAAAGTAAAAATATAAATATTTTATCCATTTCTTTATGGTTAGTTTAGTCTAGCTGAAATATTAATTATCTCAGAAGGCTGCACTGAGGAAAGTGGCATTTGTAGACTTCTATTATTTTTATTAAGTAGTTTTGTAAACACCAAAAACAAAATTCCTCATGTAAGTAAACTCAATAAATTCTGGTGAAAGGGATAATTTTGCTGTAATAGATAATTGCAGCAGCTATATACTAAGTGATCATTTTCAAGATGAAATACATTGTTTAAGCCAAATTTGATTTGGTAGCTAGAAGTTTAAAATACAGAGGTCTCCTGTTTGGGAGTGACTCTCAGCAGCCCATTAAGAGACTGCTCTATGGAAGTTTTTTGTTTCTTTGTTTTTTGACTATGTCATATTTCTTGGTGAAATAACAAATGTAGCATGGTCATTTCCATGAATTTATTTTTTGTAATCTTATTTGAAAGCAGAAACATAGAGTCACAAGCACATTACAGATTTTGTAATTTCCCAGATTCTTGTAAGTACTCTATTATTTTGAAATAATACTTTACTGCACAACTTCATAAATAAAATATTCTTCAGAGAAATTTAAAAGGGTGAATTGTTCCCAATTTAAGTCAACTTGTTCAAAATTATATGCATGATACTTATCAAATTTTAGTCAATATTAATACTCAAGTGTATTAAAGAACGTAGAGAGTTCCAATGTTTTCTAGGAAAATTGCCACTAGAAATTTTCCCCAAAATTGCATACAGTTTTCATTAATAAATATTTCTTAATTTTAATGGATTATGAATATTTTAAAATATTGTGTAAAGTATACAGAAAATTATAATGAAATAAAATACAGCTTTCCAATTGAATTTATGAAAATTTCCAAAATTTTATTAAATTAAAAAAAAAACAGATCAACTATTCTTTGGCCTCAATGACAAATGTATGTCTATGTATAGAGCAAAGTTTTACTGAATGTTTTATCCACATGGAAAGGCTTTCCAGCCTGAGGAAGTGGTGCACCTCAGATGTATTGTTATACTCCTTGGATCCATGTTTAATTTTACATCATCCTAGATAGTTACCAAAGCTCCTGAAACATCAAGAGATTTTGTCCAGATCCCCACACTCATGGGAAGTTATTTTATTGTTTCAATTCCCATTACCATGCTAGGTAGGAAGGCTCAGGCTAATGCTTTAGTTTCTTGTGGCCTAAAACAAATACCATAAAATGGGTTGGCTTAAACAATGGGCACTTATTAGCTTATGATTTCAGAGGCTAGAAGGCTTGCTTCTGCCAAGGTCTGTATCTTTGGGCTGGCTGGCAATTTGAGGTTGTTGGCTTTTTTGTCACATGAAAATAAACATGGCAGCCGCATCTTCTTTCTCTTCAGGGTTCCATTGACTTCTAGTTTCTGCATGCTCCCCATGAATTCTCTTTTTCCATGTCCAATTTCCTGAAGCTATAGGGTTTCAACCATTTTGGATTAAGAGCTACCCTCATTCAGTTTGGGCACACTTTAACGTTTTCAGAGGTCCTCTTTACAAATGGGTTCACACCCACAGGACCTGAGTTGGGAGCTAAACAAGTTTTTTTTGAGGGACATGATTCAATTCTTAGCATCTCACATCATCCTAGATTTCCCTAGAAATGAAATTTTGAACTTTGACAAAAAAGGGACAGAATACTTAAAAGAGGCATTTGAAAATGACTCCTCCACTGCTTATCTGAAAATATTAGGTAAAATTGAATATCAGTGCTTATGACTCTTTCAAGAGGAAAAAAATAGTATTTTTATCCATTTCTTACAGTTCATTCTTTCAACCCAAAATAGTACGTAATACTTACTATGTGCCAGACAAAGCCCTAGGCACTGAAGATAAAACAGTTACCAAAATATATAGATCTCATACATCACTTTTTTGGTTTGGAAATTATGTATTGTGTTCAAAATGCTATTCTCCATTTTGTTTATATGTTTATTAAAAACAATATAGCCATTATTTACATTTGTTTTTTTAAGTAGTTTCTAGTCTTAATAACATTGCAAAGCCTTTTCTTTCACTTAAATATTTTAAATGCCTAGGAAGTCTGGAAAAAAATATATTAGAATGTTAACTATAATATTATCATGTTAGATATTTTAGTTTTTATTAGTGAAGTTGTGGGTTTACAGAACAATCATTCATACAATGTGGGAGTCCCATATAACACCACACCACCAACACCTTACATTGCTGTGGAACATATGTTATGACTGATGATAGCTTATATTTATAATTACAATATTAAAATACATGGTTTATCTTAGGGATCACAGTTTGTGTAATGCAGTTCCATGACTTTTTTTCAATTTTTTGTTCTTTTACTGTATGTCCAATCTAACATTTCCTCTTTTAATCACATGCAGATATATATATTTCGGTGCTGTTAATTGTTTTCATAATGTTGTGCTACAATCATCACATTCCATTACCAAAATGTTTCCATCATTCCAAATGGGAACCCTGTATATTTTAAGCCTTAACTTCACATTCCATATCACTATCCCATCCCCTGGTAACCTGTGATCCAGATTCTGACTCTATGAGTTTGATTATTCTAATTGTTTCAAATCAGTGAGATAGTATATTTGACCTTTTGTGTCTGGGTATTTAGTCCAACACAATGTCCTCAGGATTCATCCATGTTGTTGCATGTATCAGGACTTCATTCCTTTTTATGGCTGAATAATATTCCAATGTCTGTATACACCACATTTTATTTATCCATTCATTGATTAATGGTTCCATCTTTTAGCAATTATGAATAATGCTGTTATGAACATCAATGTGCAAATATCTATTTGAGTCCCTGATTTCAATTCTTCTGTGTATATCTTACCTAGTGGTAAGATTTCTAGGTCATGATAGAACTATTTAACTTTCTGAAGGACTGCCAAAATGTATTACATAAAGGCTATGCCATTTTACATTGCCACCAGCAATAAATGAGTGTTTCTATATCTCTGCATTTTCTGCAACACTTGTTATTTATCATTTTTTTAATAGCAGCCATTCAAATGGGTGTGAAATGGTATCTCATTATTGTTTCGATTTGCATTTGCCTGATGGCTAATGATGTTGCACATCCTTTCATGTGCTTCCTGGCCACTTATATATCTTCTTTGGAGAGATGTCTGTTCAAGTCTTTTACACATTATTTAAAGTAAAAATTAAGTTTTAATTAGTTAATTTATAATCAACAGGTCAGCTGTTTTCCTTGTTCTTTACTCTATGCCCTATTCACTTTCACAATCTTCTAAAGTTGCTATTTTAAATGGATGGCTACATACAATGGTTAGTGCGGACTCTAGCATTCCTTCCAATTTTAAAATTCTGTGAGTTTAGAGGCTGATCTTTACTGCTGCCTCAGATTCTCCAGTCACTTTAGCTAGGCAGACAGAACAGAAGGGACAAGCCAAACCTCATCAATAATGCAGAAATACCAGAATCTCTCCAGGCCAGCAAAGCCAAGTTGTTGGTCATTCTCCAATACTGGATAGTCTTGTTTACAGATGAATTTGAAGCTGGAGTTGCATCACTTTAAAAGCTAATGTTGGGAGGTGGGGCAAGATGGCAGAGTGGTGAGGAGCAGAATTTCGTCTCTCCCCTAGAGCAGCTGGAAATTACCCAAGAACTATATGAAACAGTGCTTTCAGGGTCTCCAGTAACCAGTCACACATCAGATGCAAGTTTGGAATTGGAGGAAAAGCTGAGATCGCAGCGAACATTGTAAGTTCCCCGGACCAGGGGTCTGGTGCCCTTCCCCACCCAGACCTCACAGACTGTCTTGCTGCTGGCTCCCTGAAAGGGGGGGGGGGACCAAAAAACAGCAATCTGCTGAGGGCAAGAAGGGAGTCTCAACCCAGCCTCAACTGCAGAATTAATTAACAAATTAATTGCCTAATTTTGAAAGCTGGGGTGCTAAAGAAGGGCTGGGCTCTGAGAAGTGGGGGCACGTAAAAGCGGGCACCCATTCCCAGACTCCAAAAAAGCCATCTTTTTTTCCCTACATTTTGTCCCTTCTGGCTTCTCACTGATCCCTTATCTTTTTGCATTTCAATAGCACCCAGCAGGGGTGAAACTGAAGCTGTTGGAGAGTAATTATCAGACAATAGCCCAAAGCATATCTTTAAATGCTCTATTCTGACACTGACAAAACTTCTAGGCTGGGGAAAGACTTTTAAAAGAGACTCCTTTTTTTTGTTTTGTTTTTCTTTTCTATTTTTTTTTTTTAAATCTAAAAGTAATATATGTGGTTATTTTCTATCGGAAAGCCGAGGTTGAGGGACTAGGCTGGGCTTGGGGGAGACAGAGTACCCACAGCGTCTTTGAGTTCTGTATTCACTACTGAAGGTCTCCACCCCCATCTTTAATTGGCAACTCAGGCTGACCAAGGAATCTACCTGGAGAGTCCCCAAAGAGGAAAGGGGAGAAGGGAATAGTGCCCCTGAGAGATAACTGGAGTTCGGAGGATTGGGAGAGTCGAGAGAGGTCCAGCTCAACTGGCAGTCCTCCTTTTGGGAATTCAGACCCCAGGGGCTGGAATTCAGATTCCGGCTTCAGTCAGCCACGCCCCCAACAGGATCAGAGTTACCAGGAGAACTAAAGCCTACATACCTCCTTACACTGGTGGGGGAGCTGTGGGCTGGCAAGCACCACCTGCTGGGCAGGAGAGGAAAAGCACCAATTCTAACGGCCTCAGGAGGGTCTCATTCTCAGGAAAACTTCACACCCTCCCAATGAGACCTGGGCCTCACTAGACTGGGAAAATCTAACTAGGGTCGACGATATCTGAGGAGACCCACTCACAAAAAGGTTGCATAGAGGCAGAGCAAGAAACAGAAAAAACAAGAGGGGAAAAATTCTGATCAACTAAATAGAACCTAAGTTAGAGGTCTAGAATAAGTTGAACTGAATCACAGAGGCCAGAAAACAAAGCCAACCAACAAGAAAACCATTAGGTAAAAGATAGAAAACAAGCTCCAAAATAAACTAATCAAGAGAATCAGATGCCTAGACAACTTAAGATAACAAGCCATACCAGGAAACACGAAAACATGGACCAGCCAAAGGAACAAACTAATAGCTCAGCTGAGACACAGGAGTGGAGGCAACAAATGCTAAATAAATTCAATGAAATGAAGGAAGATATAGCAAAAGAGCTGAAGGATATAAAGAAGACACTGGATGACCATAAAGAAGAATTCATAAACTTAAAAAAACAAATGGCGGAACTCATGGGACTGAAGGCCAAAATGGAGGAGATGAAAAACACAATGGAGGGACACAACAGTAGAATTGAACAGGCAGAAGAAAGGATCAGTGAACTGGAAGACAGGGCATTCGAATTCATACACACAAAAGAACAGATGGTGAAAAAAATGGAAAAATATGAGCAGGGCCTTAGGGAGCTGAGTGACAACATGAAATGCACAAATATACGTGTTATGGGTACCCCAGAAGGAGAAGAGAGGGGAAAAGGGGCAGAAAGAATAATAGAAGACATATCCACTGAAAATTTCCCAACTCTTATAAAAGACAGAAAATTAAGAGATTCAAGAAGTACAACGTACCCCAAATAGAATAGATCCCAATAGACCTACTCCAACACACTTACTGGTCAGATTGTCCAGTGTCAAAGACAAAGAGAGGATTCTGAAAGTAGCAAGAGAAAAGCGATCCATCACATACAAGGGAAGGTCAATAAGACTATGTACTGCTTTCTCTGCAGTAACCATGGAGGCAAGAAGACAGTGGCATGATATATTTAAGATACTGAAAGAGAAAAACTGCCAACCAAGAATTCTATATCCAGCAAAACTTTCCTTCAAAAATGCGGGAGAGATTAAAACATTTTCAGACAAACGGACACTGAGAGAGTTTGTGAATAAGAGACTGTCACTACAAGAAATACTAAAGCGAGTGCTACAGGCTGATAGGAAAATACAGGAGAGAGAGAGTTGGAGAAGAGGGCAGAAATGAAGATTATCAGGAAAGGTAAAAGGAAAGGAAAAAATAAGATATGACATATAAATTCCAAAAAACAAAATGGTAGTAGAAAGTACTGCCCTTACAGTAATAACACTAAATGTAAATGGATGAAACTCCCCACAGACACAGACTGGCAGAATGGATAAAAACAGGGCCCATCTATATGCTGTCTACAAGAAACTCACTTTAGACACAAGGACAAAAATAGACTGAAAGTGAAAGGTTGGAAAAAGATATCTCATGCAAACAACAACCAGAAAAAAGCAGAAGTAGCTATATTAATATCAGACAAGTTAGACTTCAAAAGCAAAACAATTAAAAGAGACAAAGAAGGACACTATATATTAATAAAAGGGTTAATTCATCAAGAAAATTTAACAATCATAAATATTTATGCATCAAGCCAGAATGCCCCAAAATTCATGAGGCAAACACTGCGATCACTGAAAGGAGAAATAGATACCTCTACAATAATAGTTGGAGACTTCAATACACCACTCTCATCAATGGATAGAACATCTAGACAGAAGATCACTAAAGAAACAGAGATGGTGAATTGTATGATAAATGAACTAGACTTGACAGACATCTATAGAACACTACATCCAACAACAGCAGGATACACTTTTTTCTCAAGTGCTCATGGAACATTCTCTAGGATAGACCACATGTTGGGTCACAAAGCAAGTCTCAACAAATTTAAAAATATTGATATTATACAAAACACTTTCTCAGACCACAATGGAATGAAGTTGGAAATAAATAAAAGGCAGAAGGTCATAAAATTCACAAACATATGGAGGCTAAACAACACCCTCTTAGAAAACCAGTGGGTAAAGGCAGAAATTACAAGAGAAATTAGTAAATACCTCGAGGCAAATGACAATGAAAACACAACTTATCAAAACTTATGGAATGCAGCAAAGGCGGTGATGAGAGGGAAATTTATTGCCATAAATGCCTATATTAAAAGAGAAGAGAGAGCAAAAATTAAAGAGTTAACTGCTCACCTGGAGGAATTAGAGAAAGAACAGCAAACTAACCCCAAAGCAAGCAGACGGGAAGAAATAGCAAAGATTAGAGCAGAAATAAATGCAATTGAGAACAGGAAAACAATAGAGAGAATCAACAAAACCAGAAGTTGGTTCTTTGAGAAAGTCAATAAAATCGATGGACCACTGGTTAGGCTAATAAAAAAAAAAAAAAAGACAGTAGATGCAAATAAACACAATCAGAAATGGGAAAGGAAATATAACTACCAAACCTGCAGAAATTAAGGAGATAATCAGAAGATACTATGAGCAACTATATGCTAATAAACTAGACAACTTAGATGAAATGGACAACTTCCTAGAAAAGCATAAACAACCAACATTAACTCAAGAAGAAATAGATGACCTCAACAAACCAATCACAAGTAAAGAGATTGAGTCAGTCATCAAAAAGCTCCCAAAAAGGAAAAGCCCAGGACCAGATGGTTTCACATGTGAATTCTACCAAGCATTCAAGAATGAATTAGTACCAATCCTGCTCAATCTCTTCAAAAAAATTGAAGAAGGAAAGCTACCTAACTTTCTATGAAGCCAACATCACCCTAATACCAAAACCAGACAAAGATACTACAAAAAAAGAAAATTATAGACCAATTTCTTTAATGAATATAGATGCAAAAATCCTCAACAAAATACTCGCAAATCGAATCCAGCAGCACATTAAAAGAATTATACACCATGACCAGGTGGGATTTATTCCAGGTATGCAAGGCTGGTTCAACACAAGAAAATCAATTAATGTAATATACCACAGCAATAAATCAAAGCAGAAGAACCACATGATCATCTCAATTGATGCAGAAAAGGCATTTGACAAAATTCAACATCCTTTCCTGATGAAAACACTTCAAAGGATAGGAATAGAAGGGAACTTTTTCAATACGATAAAGGCAATATATGAAAAATGCACAGCTAACATCACACTCAATGGGGAGAGACTGAAAGCTTTTCCTGTAAGATCAGGAACAAGACAGGGTTGCCCACTATCACCATTGTTATTCAACATTGTGCTGGAAGTTCTAGCTAGAGCAATTAGGCAAGAAAAAAAAATAAAAGGCATCCAAATTGTAGAAGAAGAAGTAAAACTTTCACTATTTGCAGATGACATGATTCTGTATGTAGGAAATCCAGAAAAATCTATAGCAAAGTCTCTAGAACTAGTCAATGAATACAACAAAGTAGCAGACTACAAGATCAACACGCAAAAATCTGTAGTGTTCCTATACACAAGTAATGTGCAACAAGAGGAGGATATCAAGAAAAAAATCCCATTTACAATAGCAACCAAAAGAATCAAGTATTTAGAATAAACTTAACCAAGGACACAAAAGACCTTTACATAGAAAACTATAAGAAACTGCTAAAAGAAATTGAACAAGACCTAAAAAAATGGAAGAACATACCATGTTCATGGATTGGAAGACTAAATATAGTTAAGATGGCAATTTTACCTAAACTGATTTACAGATTCAATGCAATACCAATTCAAATCCCAACAACTTACTTTACAGAAATAGAAAAACCAATAACTAAATTTATTTGGAAGGGTAAGGTGCCCCAAATAGCCAAAAATATCTTGAGAAAGAGGAATGAAGTGGGAGGTCTCACACTACCTGACTCTGAAGCATATTACAAAGCTACAGTGCTCAAAACAGCATGGTACTGGCATAAGGACAGATATACTGATCAATGGAATTGAATTGAGAGTTCAGAAGTAGACCCTCACATCTATGGACAACTGATCTTTGATAAGGCAGTGAAGCCGAAGCAACTGGGAAAGAGCAGCCTGTTCAATAAATGGTGTTTGGAGAACTGGATATCCATTTCCAACAGAATGAAAGAGGATGTCCATCTCACACCTTATACCAAAATTAACTCAAAGTGGATCAAAGACCTAAACATTAGCACCAAGACCATAAAACTCTTAGAAGAAAAATGTAGGGCAATATCTTAAAGATCTTGTGATAGGAGGTGGTTTCTTAGACCTCACACCCAAGGCACGAGCAACCAAAGAACAAATAGACAAATGGGATCTCCTCAAAATTAAACACTTTTGTACATCAAAGGACTTTGTCAGAAAAGTAAAAAGGCAACCTACACAATGGGAGATGATATTTGGAAACCAAATATCCAATAAGGGTTTAATATCCCAAATATATAAAGGAATCCTGCATCTCAATAACAGAAAGACAAACAATCCAATTGAAAAATGAGCAAAGGACATGAACAGACATTTTTCTGAAGAGGAAATACAAATGGCTCAAAAATATATGAAAAAATGCTCAACTTCACTGGCTATTAAGGAAATGCAAATCAAAACCACAATGAGATATCATCTCACACCTAACAGAATGGCTGTTATTCAAAAAACAGAAAATGACAAGTGCTGGAGAGGATGTGGAGAAAGAGGCACACTTATTCATTGTTGGTGGGAATGTAGAATGATGCAACCACTCTGGAAGACAGTGTGGAGGTTCCTCAGGAAGCTAAATATAGATTTGCCATATGACCCAGCTATTCCACTGCTAGGTATATACTCAGAGGAACTGAAACTTAAGACAAACAGACATTTGTAAACTGATGTTTATTGCAGCATTATTCACAATTGCCAAAGATGGAAACAGCCCAAATGTCCATCAAAGGACGAGTGGATAAACAAACTGTGGTATATACACATGATGGAATATTATGCAGCTGTTAGACAGAACAAAGACATGGATCATGTAATAATGTGGATGAACCTTGAGGACATTATGTTGAGTGAAGTTAGCCAGAAACAAAAGGACAGATTCTGTATGGTCTCACTAATATGAACAGACATTAATGAACAAACTTTGGGAGTTAAAAGCTAACAACACAGGCGACCAGGAGATAGAAAGAGGGCAGAGACAAGCCATTTGACGCTGAAGGACTACAGAATGTTTAGGATTGATTGCATAGATCCGGAAATAGATAGCATAATACTGTGTGATGGTAGCACAGTATTGTAAGTACACTGAACAAAGATGTCTGTGAGTAAAGCTGAAAGAAGTGGGATAGGAGAATGTATGACACCAGAGGTAAAGATAGATGATAAAGACTGGGACTGTATAACTTGGCAAAAACTGGAGTGGCCAATGACTGTTACTAAATATACAAAAATAAAAATGTTTTTGCATGTGGGAAAGCAAATGAATGTCAACCATGTAGAGAGTTGAAAAGGGGATGGTATTCAGGAAAAAACATAATCAAAGCAAACTGGAGTCTATGGTCAACAGTAACATTGTAATATACCTCCATTAAATGTTACAAAGGCAATATGGCAATGCTAAATATATATGAGGGGGATATAGGGGAGTAATATGGGATTCTTGGTAGTGGTGTTATTTGCTGTCCTTACTAGTATATTGTATTGTATGACATGTTATTTTTCTTTTTATCATTTTTCTCTTATTGCTTAAAAAAAAAAACAAACAATTTTTCTTGTAGTAATCAATATGTTCAAGTGCTGCTTGTGGTGATAAATGTACAACTTTATGATGATACCATGAACAACTGATTGTACACTGTGGATAAATGTATGGTGTGTGAATATAACTCTATAAAATTGTAGGAAAATATGTATATAGGAGTAAAAGTGTTGGAGAAAACATGGTGAGAGGGATGATGCCTCACCAATATGGACTAACTACAATGTGTAAACTCAGAATTGAATCTTAGAACATAGCCTAACATGGACATAATAATTGTAATAGTCCCTAGATTGTAAGCTCTTACAGCAGTTAACTCTATCCCTGAATTGTAATGCCTATCTCTAAACTTTGAGATGCTGATCCCCTAGCGTATAACCTGATTGGTCTCTGGAACAATGCCTATCCCTGAGACACCTGAAACTCAGAGCTAGAGCTCGGCAGATATGAATGTCAGTATTAGTGCATACAGCAACTGTCAAAAAAAAAAAAAAAAGCTGAAAAAGAGCCCAGACTTCAATTAATGATATGAATGAAGCAGGTCTGTTTAAGACCAGGGCAAGCCAAGCCAAAGGGTAAAGGTTTAAACTGATTGTGTTTTAAAACTTCAACTTCCATGTGAGACCAAGGGAAGAGATATCTATTTGGTACAGGATCTAAATTTTCTAAATGGTACAACTCTACAGTCAATTTGTTCAAACACCACAATTGCATGGAACTTTGAATAGGAAGTGAGATACGGTAGGTTAGTATAAGCTGGAGTGAAATAGTGACACATCCCAGAGCAATTTGGGCAGATAATAACAAATATATCTACAGCCTCCCCCTCCCCAGCCCTGAGGATCTGGGGGAAGGTGTGGATGTGTTGGACATCCTCACCTGGACTGGTGTTGATGTTGTCACAAACATTGGGACTGGCGGTTTGATGTGCTAAGCCCTCGATCATGGGACTTGCCCTTATGAAGCTTGTTACCACAAAGGAGAGTCTAAACTTGCATGTAGTTGTGCCTAAGAGTCTCCCCCTGAGTACCTCTTTGTTGCTCAGATGTGGCCCTCTCTCTCTCTAACTGAGCCATCTCGACAGGTGAACCCGCTGCCCTCCCCCCTACGTGGGACCCAACTCCCAGGGTTGTAAATCTCCCTGGCAATGCAGAATATGACTCCCGGGGATGAATGTGGACCCGGCATCATGGGACTGAAAGCATCTTCTTGACCAAAAGAGGGATGCAAAATGAGATGAAATAGTTTCAGTGGCTGAGAGATTTCAAATGGAGTCGAGAGGTCACTCTGGTGGATGTTCTTATGCACTATATAGATAACACCTCTTAGGCTTTAATGTATTGGAATAGCTAGAAGTAAATACCTGAAACTACCAAACTCCAACCCAGCAGTCTGGACTCCTGAAGACAATTATATAATAATGTAGATTACAAGGGGTGACAGTGTGATTGTGAAGACCTTGTGGATCACACCCCCTTTATCTAGTGTATGGATGAGTAGAAAAATGGGGATAAAAACTAAAGGACAAATGGGGTGGGATGGGGGGATGATTTGGGTGTTCTTTTTTCACTTTTATTTTTTATTCTTGTTCTGGTTCTTTCTGATGTAAGGAAAATGTTCAGAGATAGTTTGTGGTGATGAACGCATAACTATATTATCATACTGTGGACAGTGGATTGTATACCATGGATGATTGTATGGTGTGCGAATGTATTTCAATAAAACAGAATTTAATAAAAAAAAAAAAACAACTAATATTGATGAGATCCACTCCTGCTGAGGAGAGGAGTGTCAACAACAGCACCATGGTAGCTCAACAGAAGAACCTAGAAGGCTATGTGGGATTTGCAAATCTCCCAAATCAAATATACAGAAAATCTCCGAAGAGAGGGGTTGAATTCACATTTATGGCAGTAGGTGAATCTGGATTGGGAAAGTCAATGTTAATCAACTCATTATTCCTCAGAGATTTGTATTCCCCAGAGTATCCAGGTCCTTCCCATAGAATAAAGAAGACTGTACAGGTGGAACAATGCAAATTTTTAATCAAAGAAGGTGGTGTTCAGTTGCTGCTCACAATAGTTGATACCCCAGGATCTGGAGATGCAGTGGATAATAGTAATTGTTGGCAGCCTGTCATCAACTACATTGATAGTAAATTTGAGGACTACCTAAATTCAGAATCTTGAGTGAATAGATGACAAATGCTTGACAACAGGGTGCAGTGTGCAGTGCTGTTTATATTTCATTACTCCTTCAGGACATGGACATTGAGTTTATGAAGCACTTACATGAAAAAGTGAATATCATCCCACTTATTGCCAAAGCAGACACACTCACACCAAAGGAGTGCCAACACTTTAAAAAACAGATAATGAAAGAAATCCAAGAACTTATAATTAAAATATATGAATTTCCTGAAACAGATGATGAAGAAGAAAATAAGCTTGTTAAAAAGATAAAAGACTGCTTACCTATTGCTGTGGTGGGTAGTTAATGGTAAAAGGGTCAGAGGAAGGCAGTATCCTTGGGGTGTTGCTGAAGTTGAAAATGCTGAACATTGTGATTTTACAATTCTAAGAAATATGTTGATAAGAATGCACATGCAAGACTTGAAAGATGTCACTAATAATGTATGCTTTGAGAACTACAGAAGCAGAACTCTGGCAGCTGTGACTTATTATGGAGTTGATAAGAATAAGAATAAAGGACAACTTACTAAAAGCCCTCTGGCACAGATGGAGGAGGAAAGAAGGGAGCATGTAGCCAAGATGAAGAAGGTAGAGATGGAGATGGAGCAGGTGTTTGAGATGAAGGTCAAAGAAAAAGTTCAGAAACTGAAGGATTCCGAAGCTGAGCTTTAATGGTGCCAAGAGCAAATGAAAAAGAATTTGGAAGCACAGCACAAAGAATTAGAGGAAAAACATCACCAGTTTGAAGATGAGAAAGCAAACTGGGAAGCCCAACAATGTATATTAGAAAAACAGGACTCTTCAGGAACCTTGGAAAAGAACAAGAAAGGGAAGATCTTTTAAACCCTCTATTGACCACCAGGTACGTATTAGTTGCCAATATGCCAGCTTGGACATCAGTGCTTGTTGGATCCGTTTGACCAATTTGCACCAGTTTTATCCATAATGATGGATTTAACAGCATGTCAAAACTTATTATTCTGTTGTTTTTGATGGAGATTAAGATGCCTTGAATTTTCTAGGTTTGTTGTGTACTTAGAAAGTAACAGCTCTAAGTACCTTTCCTATTTTTTTTTCTTTGAAAAAAAAAACAAAAAAACATGTCTTCAATTTCATTGTTGTACAATCATGTTCTAGTGGTTTGATTCTTTACAGGATATTCCAGAATAAAAGGACTCTGCAAGGTTTTCATTGAGGATAAATTGCCAAAATATGATGCAAGCTATGCTTTTCTGTGATAATTATAATACAGAAGTTCCATTCAATGCAGCATATACAATAATGTAATTTAGTCTAACACAGTTGACCCTATTTTTTGACACTTCCATTGTTTAAAAATACACATGGAAAAAAACCTATATGCTTACACTGCACCTAGAACTTTTTTATAACATCCTTTTTGTTTGTTTTGGATTCTTTTAAATATATTCTATTCTCATTTAGTGCCCTCTTTAGCCAGAATCTCATTACTGCTTCATTTTTATAATAACATTAAATTTAGATATTTTCCATATATTGACACTGCTAAAATAAAATATAGCATCTTTCGTATGGTACGAACCAACAAAGAAACTTTCCCTTAATTCCCTTTTTACACTTTATGGTAAGTAACAGGGGGGAGACGCATTTATAGATCATTTCTAGGCAAAATTGTGAAGCTAATGACCAACCTGTTTCTACCTATGTGCAGTCTCTTTATCTTACTAGAAATGGGAATCATGACCTGTTGAAAAGAAAAAAAAGTCACCATCTGTATTTAGCTGTATTCATATATTGTATTTCTGTATTTTTTGTTTGTATTGTAAAAATTCACATAATAAACAAAAGCTGTGATGCAAAAAAAAAAAAAAAAAAAAGGCTAAAGTCAAATAGTTTTGAACCCAATCTTAAAGACTCTAGATTCAAAAGAACTGAAAACAGTTCTCTCTGGAAAATGACACTTTTTTTTTTTTTTTTGTGAGAAGAAGAAACTTCTTTTTCTAATGTTTTACCTTATGAGGAGAACAGATGGAGTTGCAAGAGAAGGAAAGTATAGCAGGTAATACTCTGTGACTGTTTGGGTGTCCATGGCCCTGAGAGGACCCCAGTACAGAACATTGTGATTCATTACCATCCCAACTAAAAGTAATAATAATGACAGTATTTATATGCACACAGGGTCTCCTTCCAAGAAGTTCATGATTCACCTACATCTCAATTCTCATGACATCTCCCTTCAAGATAGATAATAGGGACAACAGGGAGGTCTCAGTTGGTTTCTCAGAATCTACTCTCAGTGAGTCAGTTCTTGGAAGCTGGGGTCAGTGCACGGAGGCAGGGCCATTGTCTGGCTTAGCAACTGTCGACTAGGTTAATGCTAGCATCTTGCTTTTCAGTGTCCTCATAAGGACTCTAGGACAAGTTATGCTGTAGCTTGTAGGCACTAAGGAAGTCATGTGGACAGCTTGTTTTCCATTCCTTTGGAGAAATAATGGAAAAATATTGCTGACCACTCTCCCATTTATAAAGGAAATAAATATTGCCAGTTTTTTGTTTGTTTGTTTGTTTTGTTTTTTACCATATGTCAAGCTACATGGTACAAGTCAGCATCTCTGTAAAAATTTTCCAATATCTTTTGTTCTTGTAAATGCTGGATTTTCTCATCTATGGCTGTCAGCTTCTTAGTGGCATCTGATCAGATGAATTAATCATCCTGATGCTGACTGAATCTCTTGATTTTCAGTGACTCCCTCTATTTGAGGCAGTGTTTAACCTTTCTCAGAAATGTTATTTCCAAATATTTTCTCCCATTGTGTAGGTTATCATTTTACTTTCACGATAAAGTGCTTTGATAAATACAAGTTTTTTTAACTTTGAGGTGCCATTTATCTATTTTTTTTTCTTTTGTTGCTTGTGCTTTGGGGATAAAATCTAAGAAACCATTGCCTAACACAAGGTCCTGAAGATGCTTCCCTGTTTCTCCCAGCAGTTTGATAGCTTTAGCTCTTATATTAAGGTTTTTGACCCATTTTTAGTTGATTTTTATATATGGTGTCAGTTAGGGATCCTCCTTCTCTTTTTTTGTGAATGGAGATCCAGTTTTCCCAGCACCACTTGTTGAAGAGACTATTCTGTCCTAATTGAGTGGTCTTTGCCACATTGCCAAAAATCAGTTGGCCATAAATGTGAGGGTTGATTTATGAGTTCTCTATTCTATTCCATTGCTCTATACAACTGTCTTTGTGCCAGTACCATGCTGTTTTGATTACAATGGTTTTGTAATAATTTTTAAGGTCAGGAAGTGTGAGTCCCTCAACTTCATTCTTCTTTCTCAAGATTGCTTTGCTCTTCAGGGCCCCATGCCCTTCCATATAAATTTGATGATTAGCTTTTCCATTTTTGCAAAGAAGATTGTTGGAATTTTGATTGGGATTGCCATTAACAGTTGCCATAAATTGTTTTTGGATAAACATAACATCTTAACAACATTCAGTCTTTAAATCCATGAATGTGGGATGTCCTTCCATTTATTTAGGTCTTCTTTGATTTATTTTAGCAATGTTTTGTAGTTTTCTATGTACAAGTCCTTTCCATCTTTGGTTAGATTTATTCATATAATTTTTATTCTTTTAGTCACTATTGTGAATGGAATTATTTTTCTTGATATCTTCTTCCATTGTTCATTGAAACTATTGATTTGGGAGTGTTGATCTTTTTCCCCAGCACTTTGCTGAATTCATTTATTAGCTCTAGGAGCTTTGCTATGGATTTGTGAGGATTTTCTAAATATAGGATTATATCATCTGCAACCAGGGAGTGTTTTACTTCTTCCTTTCCAATTTGGATGCCTTTTATTTCTTTTTTTATTACTTTTCTTGCTTAATTGCTCAGTATACTGTGTGTGCTGGTTTGAATGTATTATGTCTCCCAGAAAAAGCCATATTCTTTGATGCAGTCTAGTGGGGCAGACGTTTTGGTGCTGATTTGCATGGAAATGCACCCCACCCAACTATAGGTGATAACTCTGATGAGATATTTCCATGGAGGCATGACCCCACCCATTCAGGGTGGGCCTTGATCAGTGGAGCCATACAAATGAGCTGATGGACAGAGGGAACTCAGTGCAGCTGTGAGTGACATTTTGAAGAGGAGCTACAGCCAAGAGGGACACTTTGAAGAAAGCACAGGAGCTGCAGATGAGAGACAGTTTGAAGATGGCCATTGAAAGCAGACTCTTGCTCTGGAGAAGCTAAGAGAGGACAAATACCCCAAATGCAACTAAGAGTGACATTTTTGAGGAACTGCAGCCTAGAGAGGAACGTCCTAGGAGAAAGCCATTTTGAAACCAGAACTTTGGAGCAGATGCCAGCCACGTGCCTTCCCAGTTAACAGAGGTTTTCTGGACACCATTGGCCATCCTCCTAGGGAAGTTACCCGATTGTTGATGTGTTACCTTGGATAATTTATGGCCTTAAGACTGTAACTGTGTAACCAAATAAACCCCTTTTTATAAAAGCCAATCCATCTCTGGTGTTTTGCATTCCAGCAGCATTAGCAAACTAGGATACTGTGGAATAACAGTGGTGACTCTTGGATATCCTTGTTTTGTTCCCGATTTTAGAGGGAAAGCTTTTAGTTTTTCAACGTTAGGTAGTTATTTCTATTGCTATTTTCTTAAGAAATTTAACCTTAATTTGGATTTGTATTTCATTAACATGTCTTTCAACATCTAAACAACTCATCAAATATTTTTCTCATTTATTTTATTTGGTATTGAATATTAAACCATGATTTCATTTTTTTTCCTAATTCACTCTCTAGATTTGCTGAATTGGAAAACATATTTACCTAGTAAATATTCATTGCAGGCCTACTTTATACTTTACATTGTGATTTGGCCTATATTTCCAGGCACTTTTTGTTGTTGTTGTTACAGAAGTTGTAGGATTATAGATCATGCATAAAATATAGGATTCCCATACCTTACCCCACCACCAACACCTTGCACCATGTGGAACATTTTTTACAACTGTTGATAGTACTTTTCTTTCATAATTGTACTATTTTCTAACAGTATTTATATTTGCTACAACTGATGAAAGATTATTAAAATAGTATTGGCTATCAACAATAATTTGCATTAGGTTTATATTTTCTACCACACATCTACGTATTAAAACCTTGCATTAGTGTTGTACCTTTGTTATAATTCATGAAAGAACATTCTTATACTTATGCTATTAAATGGAGTCCTTCTTCTACAATAGAGTTCACAGTTGTACAGCCTTATGTTTCATCGTTCATTATTTTTTTTTTGGGGGGGGGATGTTTTATCGTTTCTATTGCGTAACAACCATTTATGGAATATAGTCCCTGCTACCTTAATTGCTTGGGGACTAAAGTTCAATTCCTGCTGTCCCTGCAGGCCAGGAGATGCCATGTGTCACGTTCAGCAGCTGGAGAGGCCAGCTCCTGGGGACCCAGACTGGGCACATGCTGTCCAGGCTTCCCACGGTTCTGGGGGTGGCAGGCAGGGGATGAGAGGCCTGCTTTCCTCACTGTGTGGCTGAAGCCACAGGGGTGAAGTGAGCCGGAAGCTGGGGTCAACTCTGCCACTGCCCCAATCCTCTAGGACCTACTACTCAGCATGGGGGGGGGAGTCTCCCAACTGAGCATGCTGGGGCCTGGCAATGCTTGGTGGGACACTCGTGGCCACCAAACATGAGGGCGCCCCCAGATGCAACACCCCATCCACTCGGCCACCCCCAGCCTGGCCCTCCCACCCTGCTCCCCACCCGGATGGCTCGCCTTTCCGGGGCACTGGGCCCGGCTTCTGGGGCTCCCGCATCCACACTCTGGTCCTGTGCTGGGTCTCCCTGGCCCTGCAGGCCCCGAGTGGAGATCAGCGGGGCTCTGCCTGAGGGGACTGGGCTCGAGCTGGGGCGCTGCCTCCAACACTGGTATCACCCTCCGGGAGGGCGTGCCAGCTGCAGCAGCCACGGGACCCAGTGAGCCCCGTGAGCCCAGGGCAGGAGGTCACCTATCCTTCAATTTTTATTTTAGTATCATATACATCCTAAAGTTTCACCTGTTGACCACATTCACCGGTACAGTTCAGTGCTGTTAACTACACTCGCAACAACATGCTACATTCAGCACCATCCATTTTCAAAACCTTTATCATCAGCCTATATGGAAAAATTTGTGCAAGTTAAGCATCAATTCCCCGTTTCCTAACCCCAATCTACCTCCTGGTAACCTATACCCTAGACTGTAAGTCAATGAGTTTTCCAATCCTAAGTAGTTCATAAAAGTGATATCATACAATATTTGTCCTTTTGCATCTGGCTTATTTCACTCAATAAAATGTCCTCAAGGTTCATCTATGTTGTTACATGCATCTGGACTTCATTTCTTTATGCAGCTGAATAATATTCCATTGTGTGTGTATGTGTGTGTGTGTGTGTGTATCACATTTTGTTTATCCATTCATCAGTTGACGGACACTTGGGTTACTTCCATCTTTTGGCAATTGTGAATAATGCTTATGAACACTGGTTTGCAAGTATCTGAGTATCTGCTTTTCTTTCTTCTGGGTATATACCTAGTAGCTGCATTGCCAGATCATATGATAATTCTATACTTAGCTTCCTGAGGGAGGAACTGCCAAACTGTGTAACACAGTAGCTGCACCATTTTACATTCACATAACAGTGAGTGAGTGTCCATATTTATCATATCCTCTTCAGCAGTTGTTGTTTTCTGTTTGTTTAATAGCGGCCATTCTAGTGGGTGTGACAGGATATCTCATCATGGTTTTGATTTGCATTTCCAAAACAGCTACTGATGAATATCTTTTCATGTGCTTTCTGTGCATTTGTGTATCATCTCTGGAGAAATGTCTATTCCAATCTTTTTTTTTTTTTTCCATTTTTTAATTTTTTTTTTCTTTTTTGTTGCATGTAGGATTTCTTTATAAATTCTGGATATTTTATTTTTATCTTTATCAGTTATGAGGTTTCCAAATATTTTCTCCTGTTGTGTAGGTTGTTTTTCCATTTCTTGATGAGGTCCTTTGATTCACAGAAGTTTTTAAATTTATGGAGGTCTCATTTACCTATTTTTTATTGTTGTTGCTTATGCTTTTGGTGTAAAGTCTAAAAAACTATTACCTACCACATGATCTTTAAGATGCTTCCCTTTATTTTCTTCTAGGAGTTTTATATTCCTGGTTCTTATATTTAGGTCTTTGATCTGTTTTGAGTTAATTTTTTGTATATGGTGTGAGATAGGGGTGCCCTTTCATTCTTTTGTATATGGATATTCAGTTCTCCAAGAACCATTTTTAAATAGGCTATTCTGTCCCAGTTGAGTGTACTTGGAAGACTTGTCAAATATCAATTGGCCATAGATGTGAGGGTCAATTTCTGAACTCTTAATTTCATTCCATTGGTCAATATATAAATCCTTATGCCAATACTATGCTGTTGTAACCTCTGTAGCTTTGTAACATGCTTTAAAGTCAGGAAATGTAAGTCCATCAACTTTGTTCTTTGATTATTCAAGGTGTTTTTGGCTATTCGGAGTCCCTTAACTTTCCTAATAAATTTGATATTGGCTTTTCCATTTCTGCAAAACATGTTGTTGGAATTTAATTTGTAAATGCATTGAGTCCATAAATCACTTTTGGTAGGATTGACTTCTTAATGGTATTTAGTCTTCTAATTCATGAACACTTATCAAAGAAGACCTAACATTTATTTAGGTCTTCTTTGATTTCTTTTAGCCATGTTTTGTAGTTTGCTGTGTACAAGTCCTTTGCATCCTTGGTTAAATTTACTTCTAGATATTTTATTTTCCTTCTTGCTATTTTAAATGGAATTTTTCTCTTGATTTCCTCCTCTGGTTGTGCATTACTAATGTATAGACACACTGCTGATTTTTGCATATGATCTTGTATCCCAACATTTTCCTGAACTTATTTATTAGCTCTAGTAGCTTTGCTGTAGATTTTAAGGACTTTCTATATCCTATTATCTGCAAATAGTGAGTTTTCCTTTCCAATTTGGATGGCTTTAATTTATTTTCTTTCTTTTTTTTTTTTTTTTTTACTAAATGCTCTTACTAAAACATCTAGCACAATGTTGAATAACATTGTGACAGTGGACATCCTTGTCTTGTTCCTAATCTTAGAGGGAAAACTTTCAGTCTTTCACCATTAAGTATAATGTTAGCTATGGGTTTTTCATGTCTTCTACCATGTAGAGGAAATTTTCATCTATTTTAATTTTCAAAGTATTTTCATCAAGAAAGGATGCTGGATTCTGTCAAATGCCTTTTCTGCCTCAATTGAGATGATTATGTGATTTTTTTTTCCGTTCAATTTGTTTATGTAGTCTAGCTCATTAGCTGATTTTCTTATATTGAACCATCCTTCATAATTGGGAAAAACCCACTTGAACATGGCATATAATTCTTTTCATATGCTATTGGATTCATTTTCAAGGATTTTGTTAAGATTCTTGCATCTATATTCATTTGAGAAATTGGTCTGTAATTTTTTTTCTTTTAGTATCTTTACCTGGCTTTAGTATTAGGGTGATGTTTGCGTCATAGAATAAGTTAGGTAGTTTCCCTCCTATTAGATTGTTTGGAAGAGTTTGAGCAAAATTTGTATTAATTTTTCTTGGAATGATTGGTAGAAGTCACCTGTGAAGCCATATGGTCCTTGGCTTTTCTATTTTTGGGAGGTTTTTCATGACTGATTCAATCTATTTATATGTGATTAGTCTGTTGATGTCTTCTATTTCTTGTTGAGTCAGTGTAGGCTGGCTGTTGGTTTCTAGGAATTTGTTCATTTCATCTAAGTTATCTAATTTATTGACATACAGTTGTTTATAGCATTCTCTTTTGATCCCTCTTTTATTTCTGTGTGTTCAGTAGTAATGCCCCCCTCTTATTTCTCATCTTATTTACTTGCGTCTTCCCCCTTTTTTCCTATGTCAGTTTAGCTAAGGGTTTGTCATTTTATTGATCTTCTCAAAGAACCAAATAGTAGTTTTATTATTTCTCTCTCTACTGTTTTTCTGTTTCAATTTCATTTATTCCTGCTCTAGTTTTTGTTATTTCGGTACTTCTTTTTGCTTTTGGTCTTGATTTGCTCTTCTTTTCGTAGCTTCTTCAAGTGTGCAGTTAGGTCTTTGATTTTAGCTCTTTATTCTTTTTTAATGTAGGTGTTCAGGTTTCTAAACTTCCCTCTCAGCACTGCTGTCACTTCATACCATGAGTTTTAATATCTGTGTTCTTGTTTTCACTCATCTTGACATTTTTACTAATTTCATTGTAATTTTTATTTGACCCACTGATTGTTTAAGACCATTTATTTTAAATTTCATGTATTTGTGAAATGTCCAGCTCTCTACCTTTAATTAATTTCCAGGTTCATTCCATTGTGATCAATGTATAATTTCATATGCATATTTCTTTTTTTTTTTTTTTTAATAAGTTATTCTTTATTTGTCATCTTTCTACAGAAATGTTCAGGAGTTAGCCTTACCAGAAAATTATACACATTATGAATACAAGAGTTTTAATAAACTACTGATCAGACTGTTATGTTGCAAGTATGACTAGAACATGATATCACAAATTAAGTCATTAATTCCAAAAAAAAGTTTATTAACAAAATATTACAAAGAAGTACAAATGGACATCCTATCTACCCCCTGCCTCCCACCACCATCGGTATGGTCCATCTATCTATCTCCCTTTTAGTCCAGGGCATGGCCTTAAGGAGATACAAGAAGGGTAAAATACTTTCCCTGTATTCCAAAGGGCCTTAATAACCACCCCAATATCATCATGTATTTAAGTTATACAGTCCATGTCAATGTTTAAAAATTTTTTATTCTCTATATGACTTGCCATAAAAGTCTCTTCCTTTGCAATACACCAAGTACCTAAACTGAATGGAACATGTCAGCATCAACACTCATAAATCATGTTTAGATACAGGAAATTTCCTATCACTAGTATGTCTGCCTTGAAGAAACAGTTTACAAATGAAAGCTCAGAGATGTCAGAAATGATTTTCATAGACATTTACTAAAAACACCAAGTCAAGAACATCTTGTTAATGGAACTAAATTGAAGTACATGGAGACATTTGTTAGTTGTGCTTTTTACACTGACTTTAAATCAAAGCTAATCATACATCTAATCTTACTGCTATTACCCAATTTTCAAGGATGGTTCCTTTTCAATTTGTTATTTCAATAAATCTAAGGTTGTTTCATACTTCTCTTTCTACAGGTCAGAAGTACTTCTTTTTAATCATGGTAAACTCTCACCACTTTGAGATGTCTCACAGTGCTCCTTAAAATACCAATATACATAGGGAGATATAATAAATTATCAGGTTCAGGAAACAATCCCTAACTTGCTATTTCTGCTACGGCTCATCAAGACAGACTGCCGTGTAGTATTCCATCGTGTGTATATACCACATTTTATTTATCCACTCATCTGTTGAAGGACATTTGGGTTGTTTCCATCTCTTGGCAATTGTGAATAATGCTGCTATGAACATTGGTGTGCAGATATCTGTTCGTGTCACTGCTTTCCGATCTTCCGGGTATATACCGAGAAGTGCAATCGCTGGATCGAATGGTAACTCTATATCTAGTTTTCTAAGGAACTGCCAGACTGACTTCCAGAGTGGCTGAACCATTATACAGTCCCACCAACAGTGAATAAGAGTTCCAATTTCTCCACATCCCCTACAGCATTTGTAGTTTCCTGTTTGATTAATGGCAGCCATTCTAATCGGTGTGAGATGGTATCTCATTGTGGTCTTAATTTGCATCTCTCTAATAGCTAGTGAAGCTGAACATTTTTTCATGTGTTTCTTGGCCATTTGTATTTCCTCTTCAGAGAACTGTCTTTTCATATCTTTTGCCCATTTTATAATTGGGCTGTCTGTACTATTGTCATTGAGTTGTAGGATTTCTTTATATATGCAAGATATCAGTCTTTTGTCAGATACATGGTTTCCAAAATTTTTTTCCCATTGAGTTGGCTGCCTCTTTACCTTTTTGAGAAATTCCTTTGAGGTGCAGAAACTTTTAAGCTTGAGGAGTTCCCATTTATCTATTTTCTCTTTTGTTGCTTGTGCTTTGGGTGTAAAGTCTAGGAAGTGGCCGCCTAATACAAGGTCTTGAAGATGTTTTCCTACATTATCTTCTAGGAGTTTTATGGTACTTTCTTTTATATTGAGATCTTTGGTCCATTTTGAGTTAATTTTTGTGTAGGGGGTGAGGTAGGGGTCCTCTTTCATTCTTTTGGATATGGATATCCAACTCTCCCAGCCCCATTTGTTGAAAAGACCATTATGACTCAGTTCAGTGACTTTGGGGGCCTTATCAAAGATCAGTCGGCCATAGATCTGAGGGTCTATCTCCGAATTCTCAATTCGATTCCATTGATCTATATGTCTATCTTTGTGCCAGTACCATGCTGTTTTGGCAACTGTGGCTTTATAATAAGCTTCAAAGTCAGGGAGTGTAAGTCCTCCCACTTCGTTTTTCTTTTTTAGAGTGTCTTTAGCAATTCGAGGCATCTTCCCTTTCCAAATAGATTTGATAACTAGCTTTTCCAAGTCTGCAAAGTAGGTTGTTGGAATTTTGATTGGGATTGCATTGAATCTGTAGATGAGTTTGGGTAGAATTGACATCTTAATGACATTTAGCCTTCCTATCCATGAACATGGAATATTTTTCCATCTTTTAAGGTCCCCTTCTATTTCTTTTAGTAGAGTTATGTAGTTTTCTTTGTATAGGTCTTTTATATCTTTGGTTAAGTTTATTCCTAGGTACTTGATTTTTTTAGTTGCTATTGAAAATGGTATCTTTTTCTTGAGTGTCTCTTCAGTTTGTTCATTGCTGGCATATAGAAACATTACTGACTTATGTGCATTAAACTTGTATCCCGCTACTTTGCTAAATTTGTTTATTAGCTCTAGTAGCTGTATCGTCGATTTCTCAGGGTTTTCTAGATATAAGATCATATCATCTGCAAACAATGACAGTTTTACTTCTTCTTTTCCAATTTGGATGCCTTTTATTTCTTTGTCTTGCCGGATTGCCCTGGCTAGCACTTCCAGCACAATGTTGAATAACAGTGGTGACAGCGGGCATCCTTGTCTTGTTCCTGATCTTAGAGGGAAGGCTTTCAGTCTCTCACCATTGAGTACTATGCTGGCTGTGGGTTTTTCATATATGCTCTTTATCATGTTGAGGAAGTTTCCTTCAATTCCTACCTTTTGAAATGTTTTTATCAAAAAGGGATGTTGGAGTTTGTCAAATGCTTTTTCAGCATCTATTGAGATGATCAATTGATTTTTCCCTTTTGACTTGTTAATGTGTTGTAATACATTGATTGATTTTCTTATGTTGAACCATCCTTGCATGCCTGGAATAAACCCCACTTGGTCATGGTGTATGATTTTTTTAATGTGTCTTTGGATTCGATTTGCAAGTATTTTGTTGAGGATTTTTGCATCTATATTCATTAGGGAGATTGGCCGGTAGTTTTCCTTTTTTGTAGCATCTTTGCCTAGTTTTGGTATTAGATTGATGTTAGCTTCATGAAATGAGTTAGGTAGTGTTCCATTTTCTTCAATGTTTTGAAAGAGTTTGAGTAAGATTGGTGTCAGTTCTTTCTGGAAAGTTTGGTAGAATTCCCCTGTGAAGCCATCTGGCCCTGGGCATTTATTTGTGGGAAGATTTTTGATGACTGATTGGATCTCTTTGCTTGTGATGGGTTGGTTGAGGTCTTCTATTTCTTCTCTGGTCAGTCTAGGTTGTTCATATGTTTCCAGGAAATTGTCCATTTCCTCTACATTATCCAGTTTGTTGCCATACAGTTGTTCATAGTATCCTCTTATAATTTTTTTAATTTCTTCAGGATCTGCAGTTATGTCACCTTTTTCATTCATTATTTTGTTTATATGGGTCTTCTCTCTTTTTGATTTTGTCAGTCTAGCTAGGGGCTTGTCAATCTTGTTGATCTTCTCAAAGAACCAACTTTTGGTGATATTTATCCTCTCTATTGTTTTTTTTTTGTTCTCTATGTCATTTATTTCTGCTTTAATCCTTGTTATTTCTTTTCTTCTACTTGGTTTAGGATTGGTTTGCTGTTCATTTTCTAGCTTCTTCAGTTGATCCATTAGTTCTTTGATTTTGGCTCTTTCTTCCTTTTTAATATATGCGTTTAGTGCTATAAATTTCCCCCTTAGCACTGCTTTTGCTGCATCCCATAGGTTTTGGTATGTTGTGTTCTCATTTTCATTCGTCTCTATATATTTAGCAATTTCTCTTGCTATTTCTTCTTTAACCCATTGATTGTTTAGGAGTGTGTTGTTTAACCTCCAGGTGTTTGTGAATTTTCTAAGTCTCTGATGGTTATTGACTTCTAATTGTATTCCATTGTGGTCAGAGAATGTGCTTTGAATAATTTCAATCTTTTTAAATTTATTGAGGCTTGTTTTATGTCCCAGCATATGATCTATTCTGGAGAAAGTTCCGTGAGCACTAGAAAAGTATGTGTATCCTGGTGATTTGGGATGTAATGTCCTGTATATGTCTGTTAAATCTAATTCATTTATCAGATTGTGTAGGTTTTTAATTTCCTTATTGGTCTTCTGTCTGGTTGATCTATCTATAGGAGAGAGTGATGTGTTGAAGTCTCCCACAATTATTGTGGAAATATCAATTGCTTCCTTTAGTTTTGCCAGTGTTTCTCTCATGTATTTTGTGGCACCTTGATTGGGTGCATAGACATTTACGATTGTTATTTCTTCTTGCTGAATTGCCCCTTTTATTAGTATGTAGTGGCCTTCTTTGTCTCTCAAAACATCCCTGCATTTGAAGTCTATTTTATCTGAGATTAATATTGCTACACCTGCTTTCTTTTGGCTGTAGCTTGCATGAAATATTTTTTTCCATCCTTTCACTTTCAGTTTCTTTGTGTCCCTGTGTCTAAGATGAGTCTCTTGTATGCAACATATTGATGGTTCATTTTTTTTGATCCATTCTGCGAATCTATATCTTTTAATTGGGGAGTTTAATCCATTTACATTCAACGTTATAACCGTGAAGGCATTTCTTGAATCAGCCATCTTATCCTTTGGTTTATGTTTATCATATTTTTCCCCTCTCTCTATTAATATCCTTTATTGTACCCATACTGAATCTCTTTAGTACTGAACCTTTCTCCAAGTCCCTATGTCCTTTCTTTGTTTCTCTGTCTGTAGGGCTCCCTTTAGTATCTCTAGTAGGGCAGGTCTCTTGTTAGCAAATTCTCTCAGCATTTGTTTGTCTGTGAAAAATTTAAGCTCTCCCTCAAATTTGAAGGAGAGATTTGCTGGATAAAGTATTCTTGGCTGGAAATTTTTCTCACTCAGAATTTTAAATATATCGTGCCACTGCCTTCTCGCCTCCATGGTGGCTGCTGAGTAGTCACTACTTAGTCTTATGCTGTTTCCTTTGTATGTGGTGAATTGCTTTTCTCTTGCTGCTTTCAGAACTTGCTCCTTCTCTTCCGTGTTTGACAGTGTGATCAGCATATGTCTCGGAGTGGGTTTATTTGGATTTATTCTATTTGGAGTTCGCTGAGCATTTATGATTTGTGTATTTATGTTGTTTAGAAGATTTGGGAAGTTTTCCCCAACAATTTCTTTGAATACTCTTCCTAGACCTTTACCCTTTTCTTCCCCTTCTGGGACACCAATGAGTCTTATATTCGGACGTTTCATATTATCTATCATATCCCTGAGGTCCATTTCGAGTTTTTCAATTTTTTTCCCCATTCTTTCTTTTATGCTTTCATTTTCCATTCTGTCATCTTCCAGGTCACTGATTCGTTGTTCAACTTCCTCTAGTCTTGTACTATGAGTGTCCAGAATCTTTTTAATTTGGTCAACAGTTTCTTTAATTTCCATAAGATCATCCATTTTTTTATTTAGTCTTGCAATGTCTTCTTTATGCTCTTCTAGGGTCTTCTTGATCTCCTTTGTATCCCGTACTATGGTCTCATTGTTCATCTTTAGTTCTTTGAGTAGCTGCTCTAGGTACTGTGTCTCTTCTGATCTTTTGATTTGGGTGCTTGGGCTTGGGTTATCCATATCGTCTGTTTTTTTCATATGCTTTATAATTTTCTGTTGTTTTTGGCCTCGTGGTATTTGCTGAACTTGATAGGGTTCTTTTAGGATTTGTAGACCAATTGAAGTCCCTATCTCTAATTTATCAGATCTACAGCTTTGTGGAGTACACTTTCTCTAACTAACCAGCAGGTGGCATCCACGAGCCACCTGTTCTCCACAAGCCAGTTCTCCCCTGCTTAGCCTTTTTGGTGAGTGGGGGAGTGAGTCTTGTGGGGTCCAATTGGTGTACCAAGCTTGCGTGTGTAGTTGGTGTTGCCTGCCCTGTGTATGGGGCATGTTTCTGGGCAGTCGGGGGGGGGTGGCTCTAACAATCAAATCTCCCTGGTGATCCTAGGGTTTTAAAGCTGCTGCAATAGTCTAATCCTTCAGTTCAGTCCTGCCACAGTTTGTCTCTGCCACTGACCCAGAAGTCCTTGGTATTGGCGTATGGCTCCTGAGACTTGCAAGTGGGCCCCTCTTCCAGGCCGTGCACCCCGGGTCCTCTGTTGAGGGATGACTGTGCTATGTCACAGGTGAGTTCCGTCCCCCCAGGGCAGTTCTGGGCTGCTGGGCTGTGTAGGGAGGCTCCCAGTCTGCTGAAATGATGGCCGAATGGGGCTTTGTTAATTCACACTGCTCTACCTTCCCAACTCTGGGACAATCAGCTGAGGTTGCAGGGAAGGCTAATGTCCACGCCCAGTTTTGTGGTGTGTGCCTGTTATTTGAAGCACTTCCATCACACTGGGTTGTCTGGGGCAGTTCTGGGCTATGGGGCTGGCAATGGGCAGGAGTGTTTCCTGTCCACCAGGATGATGGCTGTGAGCGGACACCCCCCTTTTCTTGGGAAGTTGTGGTGTTTAGTGAATTTTCTCAGCCACTGGATTATTGCGTTTTGTCTCAGAGCTCTCCTAGTTCTGCTCTTGACTTGACCTGCCCAAATTGCAAGTCTTTGCAGCTTTCTGTATTGGGCTTCTTAGAGTAATTGTTTTAGAAAAAGAAAAAAGGATTAAAAAAAAAAAAAAAAAAAGGGCCCTCCTCAGAGATCTAATGGGTTATTGAAATGCTAAGAGACAAAACAACCAGGGCCATTAAGGAAAGGTCCACAGGGCAGAGAGATCAGCTTTTCTTCGGGATTTGCATATGCGCCTCAGGGCCTGAGGTCGGGCCTGAGCTCTGCCCTTCCCCCTTCTATGTTCACCAGAACTCCAAAAATCCTCCGCTTTTATTTTGGAGTTTTTCGTGTTGTTTTTTTTTTCTATGCCTGTCTCCTGTCTGCTGGGCTGGCTGCTCTCAGATTCTCTGGTGTCTGGTCTCCATCTATCTATGGTTGGAGTTTGGATCAGTAGAATGAGTTTCCGATAAGGGCTGCCACTGCAGTTCTCCCTTCTCCTTCCCGGAGCTGACAGCCCCTCCTCCCCCGGGACTGAGCCTGGCAGGGAGGGGCACGGGTCCCCTGGCCGCAAAAACTTACAGATTTCGCTGATCTCAGCAGTTCCACGTTTTCATGAGTGTTGTATGAAGTATGCCCAAAGTCAGATTGCTCTGTGGTGTCCAGTCCACGCAGTTCCTGGCTTTCTACCTACTTTCCTGTAAGCAGGACTTCTTTCCACTTCCGGTTGTGTGCGGGCTGGTCATCTCCGGATGGGTTATAGCAGAAGTTATTGATGCGCTTTTGTTGCTTTCTTTTCTTCTTCTTCTTTCCTTTCGCCGACACTGATCGACTGGTGAACAGATCTGTCTCGCGAGCGCGCTTCCCCGCGGCGATCCCAGGTGCGGTGAGTGTGAGGTACCTCTCTCCTTGAATGCGGTGTTCCGTCTCTCACAGAACTCCGGGCCCCATGTTGGGCACCAGTTTGTCCCGGCCCGTGGGACGTTCAACGGAGGCTCCGAGTCCTGTGAGGGAGGAATGGTATGGGACAAGAGACACGAGGAATGACAGCAAGACAAAGATTCTGATCAAGCTGCTCATATGCATATTTCAATCTATGTAAAATTTCAATGATTTAATGTTTACTGACATTTGTGACACAACATGTGGTCTATCCTGGATAATGGTTCAAAAATACTTGAAAAGAATGTATATCCTGCTGTTTTGGGGTGCAATGTTCTGTATGCATGTTAGGTATAGTTCATTTATGGTATTATTCAGGTTCTCTGTTTGTTACTGATCCCTTGTCTAGATGTGCTATCTATTGATGAGAGTGGTGAATTGACATTTCCAACTATTATTGTTGAGATGTCTATTTCTCTCTTCAGTTCTGCCAGTTTTTCCTCACGTATTTGGAGGCATCATGGCTAGGTGCATAAATGCTATGACTCATTTCTTCTGGGTGAATTGCCTCTTTTATTGCTATATAATGTTCTTCTTTGTCTCATAAAAATTTTGCATTTAAGGTCTATTTTGTCTGATATTAGTATAACTACACCATCTCTTTTTTTTTTTTTTTTTGGTCACTGTTTGCATGGATACTTTTCTCCAACCTTTAACTTTTAACCTATTTGTTTCTTTGGGTCTAAGGTGAATCTCTTGAAAACAGCATATCGTTGAGTCATACTATTTTTATTCATTCTGCCATTCTTTGTGTTTTGATTGAGGAGTTTAATCCATTAACATTCACTGTTATAAATTTAAAGTCTATACTTAGTTCAGCTATTTTATCCTTTTTAATTTTACATCATATTATTTATTTATTTATTTATTCTCTCTTTTTATCCTTACTCTTAATGTTCATTTTTTCACTCTACCTCAAGCGTCTCTCTCCTATCTTTTCCTTTCAGCCTTCAGAATTCCATTTATTATTTCTTGTAGGGCTAGTCTCTTACTGACAAACATTTTTCTGTTTATCTGTGAATATTTTAAAATCTCCTTCATCTTTAAATGACAGTTTTATCACATAAATAATTGTTGGCTGGCAGTTTTTCTCTTTCAGTATTTTAAATTTATCATACCACTGCCTTCTCTCCTCCATGGTTTCTGATGGGAAATCTATACTTATTCTTATTGTGGTTCCCTTGTAGATGATGAATCACTTTTCTCTTGCTGCTTTCAGAATTCTTTCCTTATTTTTGGCAATTGACATTCTAATTAGCATGTGTCTCATATTAGTTTTATCTGCTTGAAGTACAATGCACTTCTTGAACATATATATTTGTGTCTTTTGTGAGAGTTGGGAAATTATGGGCTATTATTTTGTCAAATATTCTGCCCCTTTTCCCTTTTCTTCTTCTGGGAAACCCATCGCATGCATGTTTGTGCACTTTGTGCTCTCATTCAAAGCCCTGAGACCCTGCACATTCTTTTCTCTATCTGTTCTCTGTAAGGTTTCAATGTCCTCTCTTCTAGCTTGCTGATTCTTTCTTCTGCCTGATCAAACCTGCTGTTGTATGTCTGAAGTGTATTTTTAATCTCTTCTATTGTGTCTTTCTTTCCCATCATTTCTCCTGTGTCTTTAAATACTTTCAAATCTTTATTCTCACACATAGTCTTCTTAATAACCTTTAACTCTTTAGCCATATTTTCCTTCATCTCCTTGAATTGATTAAGAGAATTTGTTTGATCACCTTTGACTAATTGTTCCAAATTCTGTGTCTCCTTTAAAGTTTTGATTTGCTTCTTTGAGTGTGTCATGTCTTCCTATTTCTTAGTATCGCTTATAATTTTTGCTAATTTCTAGGCATCTGATTATCTTAATGAGTTTACTCTAGAGTTCAGTTCCCACCCCACCCTCCTTTGCCTAGAGCTTTATTATTGATTGGCTTTGTGTTAAGACTCTTCATTGACTGTTGATTCAACTTATTCTTGACCTTTAGAATAGCCCCTGTTTGATCAGATATTTTCAGCTCCTTCATCTCATTCTTGCCTTGGATAAATGGTATTTTTTTTGAGATTACACTATTTGTGCAATTGTTTCCACATCCCATCACCTAGGAGAAAGCTTCCTTTTCTCTGTTGCTTCTCTGTGAATGTTGATCTGTTCTGTTTTTATTTGACTCTAAATTTTTGTATCCATCCTTCCATTTTTCTAGATTCTTTTGCCTGGAAGGCAAGTCTTGGTAGGAAGGAAACCTTGAAAAACAATTTTGTAAGTCAGTATTTCCCAGTAAAAACAGGGCCAGGTACCCATGAAGGGATCACAGATCTGTTCCAAAGTACCCTGTGGAGGAGACCAGAAAGGGGACCAAACACTGATGGGTCTCAAAATGTGTGATTTCCTGGCTTCCCTAGCTGCTGGCTCTTCTCAGCAAACTGTTCTCCTCAGTCCTAATGAGGTACTGTGCCTTTAAGTCTCCACTGATTCCATTCCTTCCAGGGGCAGAGTTGAAACAGAAGCTGTTTGCTGCTTTAATTTGGGGTGGGATGAAACTGTAATTCAGAGCCAGGAACCAGCAATCTGAATTTGCTAATCAAAATCCATGATCTGTACTCAGTCATGCTCCCTCATTGTTTTAGGGGAAGGGCTACCCTTCTGCAAACTGTATCCACAGCCCTAAGAAGATATTTTGTCTTTAAATCACCCACACTTCCATCCATGCCAGGGGCAAGGTTGAAACAGAGGCTACTGGCTATGTTTGTCCATGGCAAGTGCAGACAATAGCTGCCCTCAGAGCTAGGATATAGTAGTCTGAATTCACTAATCAAAAGCTGTGATCGGTTCTTGGGGAATAACTGCTCTTCAGCACACTGTTCCCCACAGCCCTAAGAATGCACTGTATTTTTAAATCACACTTGCTTCTCTGTCAGGGGCAGAGTTGAAACAGAGGGTGCCAGTAGCTTTTTCCTGGGGTGGGTTGACAAAATAGATGCCCTCTGAGCCAGGGCCCAGCTATCCAGTTCAGTAATCAAAAACTGTGATCAGTGCTCTGCTATGTCCCCCACCCCCATTCTTGGAGGAGAGTCCCTTTCTGACAGAAGCAGTCAGCTAAAGACTGGATTCCAAGGCTGCCTGCCGTGAAAGTGTGGGATAGGCACCAGTTAGCAGTGGTATGGAGAGTGTTTAAAGTTCTTCACTGCAGTTTCTTGGTTTCTTCCTCCCACTCTCCCCTGGATGCAATACAGTTGTTTCAGGCATTTTTTTTTTTTTTTTGACTGTTTATCAGCTTCCCTGGAGGGTGGACTGAATCCTGGAGCTCCCTACTCTGCCATCTTTCTTGGAACTCTGATCTCCAGGGGCTTTTTTATGAAGAAAAAATTCTTCAAAATATTTCAAGATTAAATGATGAATCACTTAATTATTTCTGTATAACAAACCATCCTAAATGAGAGTGGTTTAAAAGTATAACAATTGCTAATGAATATCCAGAATGGATGGCAGCTTATCTCATCTTAGCTCAGTTCTCTCTAATGTTGGCAATTAATTATGGCTCTGATAGGGTGGTTCTGTTGATCATGTCTGGGATCCCTTCAGTATGTTTGTTGGCAGCCTGGATGGTCTAAAATAGTCCCATGCAGGCTTCCTTTCCACATAATATGGACTCTCCCTCACATAATCCTAGACAGGGAACTTTCTAGCTTCCCTGTAGTTTTGTGTAAAACTAAATGGTCATTGTTTTAAAAACCTGAGTATCAGAGAGGTTTGCTATGCAGCAACAGCTAGCTGATTCAAAATTTTTTTGGTGCAGGGTGCTGCCATGACAAAATCCTAAAATATGAAGCATTGAATCCATAACTTTCAATGGGAAGAGGCTGAAAATATGGCATGACTGGAAAAATTGTGAGAAACTATTATTGGAAGATGGTAAAATTTTAAACTGTGTTATGTAGTGGAGGAAAAATTGGCAAAACTATCACCAAGAGACTTGAGAAATGGAAACTATATGTAATGAACATTGAATTTGACTAAAGAGATCTCCAGGTAGAATACTGGCAATGTCAGATGATTATTTCTACCTGTATACGATGACTGCAAGATAGGAGCTAAACAAAGTGGCCATTTTTCATGTAGAAAGCAAAAGAAACTTAAAGAGGCAAAATCTTGTTAGTTTAGAAAATAGTTTTTCATATGCAGCTTCTCAAGCCTGCCTCAAAAGCTGAGCAGATATCTTAACATTTAAAAAGAAAACAATTAACATAATGCCTTGTCTACACAATAATATAGCCTCAGTTAGTAGTTCTTAAATTAATGTGATGTGACCAGATTTCAACTTTGCAATGACAAAAGATTAAGGTGAAAGGATGTTTGGATGAGAAATTTTCTGAAATCTCTTCCAGTATCTAAGTCATAATTCTAGCCAGTGATTACAAAGATGTCTTAGACTTTCATTTTGAATTAATCCCATCAAAAACTTCATTCATTCATAAGTTCTTTCAATAACATTTTATTAGGACATTCTGGGAAACGTGATCAGGATAAATTAAAGATGTAAAATGCATAGCTTATAATTCAGAATTGTATATTCTTGAAGAGGGAGGCATCATGCTATAATACTAAAATGGAAATTTGAATAAGTTCTAGCTGTATGTGTCAAAGTAAGTAGAGTTAAATCATACATGCAAAGCATTTATTGAATAACCCACAGAGGTCTACGTCAAGCTAAATTTTATCTTAAAACTTTATTTAATATTACCTCATATTCCATAAATTTCTAGACTTACTTTTTGTCAAATATAATGTTTTCAATCCAAGAATATGGTTGTCTTTCTTTAAGAAAAAATAGTATGAAGAGCACACAGAAAGGAAATAATTTTGCCTTTGAAATAAATATTTCATACAGGAAGTAGCATTTGCTTCAACTTTGCAATATATAGTATTTTGTAAAAAAACAGAAGCCAGAGTATAATAATTACAATAATATTAATGACAATAAGTAAAATATATTGATTACATATAATCTGCTTACCATATTTATTAATATATTACATATGTTAAATGATAACCCTCATTTACCCAACATATATCAAGATTTTAATTAGGTACTGTAAATACCATTTTATGGATGAGAAAACTTAAGAACAGTTACAATTAAAATGTTGTAGAAAAAAACAGAATAAGCATAAAGTCTGTATCTGAACTCAGACAATAATGTTCCAGAGCATTCCTTGAAGATATTAAGGTAAACTTATTTTATTGGTAAATATAGTATGCTTTTATGCAATAAAAACCAATTAAATGGAGTAGAACACAAATAGATTTCCATGTACAAAGAACTGAAAAATGTTAAAATAAGTGAAAAAGGAATCTGCAAAATAATGAGACTTGCATTGTCAAGCACAGTTAGATTCCATAAACTTTGCTCATTTATTAAGAGCTGTGACAGCTTGGGTACTCAATGAAGATTTCCAGTTAAAGCTTGCATTAAATTCATACATAATAGTGCAAATCACCAAATGATAAAACACAAGAGGAAAATAGGCTGGGGACAAAGGAAGGACGTAGTTTTGGAGATGTTGCACTTGAACCATTTTGAAATTTTAAGAAACATGATCCAAGAGAAGACAGAAATCCAAAGATATCATCCTGGCATGCAGGACCACTTTGACTCATGGAGAATCTTCCAGTCTGGAAGAGATCATTGAGAGGGCAGGAAAATGAAGGGACAAAAGTTGGAGAACAGGTTCTGCAAAGTGTAGAAGACTGACAAGTTATGCACTCATTGTACTAGAAACTCAAATGTCTATTCTGTAAGATAAAGAGTGACCCACAAGTGAAACATAGCTTACATGGCTTTGAATCCATAAATGTCTCAGGAAGCCTTGCATTTAGATTGAAATGATCCTAGATTGTTAGTGATGCAAGGTGCATGACAAAATCAAATTGAAATATTCTGTTAGGGAAGATAATGATAAACTATAATTCTATTTCTTTTTTCTAAAAGTAACTTTAAACAAGAATGTCCAGCAGCCAAAAAGGCAATCAGTATCATGATGCCACATGAGAAAATGAATTGGATAAAACAGAAATAACAGATAATAGAAACAAATCCACAAGAATTTAGGCTATGATAATTGCCAGAAACAAACTGTAAAGTAACTTTACTTATTATGCTAAATGAGAGAAAAGCCAAGTGTGATAATTTGGAGCCATGTACACCAGAAAAATATTTTCTTAAACTTAATCTGATCCTGTGGGTGTGAATCCATTGTAAATAGGATTTTTGATAAGGTTATTTCAGATAAGGTGAAGCCCAACTCAAACATGATGGGTCTTAATCCTGTTACTATAGTCATTTATAAACAGAATGCAATTCAGACAGAGACAAAGCCAGAAAGAGCAGTCAAAACTTGCAAGTCAACAGAGCTTGAAAGAGAAGGGAGAGACCAGGAGAAGCAGTCATTTGTATTGGCATGTGACAGAGGAGCTAAGAGTCAAGGTTTGCTGGTAAACAGCCCCAGAATGTCACAGTCTTCTAGAAGAAAGCATTGTCTTGGTGATGTCCTGAATTTGTATTTCTCCTAGCCCTCAAACCATGGGCCAATAAATTCACATTGTTTAAGCCAACCCATTTCATATTTGTTTTGACAGTGAAGAAACAAATGGACCAAACTTGAAAATTTTGGAAAAAAAATTGGAAACGATAAAATTGACATAACTTTAGGGAAAAAAAAAATACAAACTGAAAAAAAAAATGAAGAAAAAAAGAAACTTCTTAACTGTAATAAAGGGAAAAAAAGTCAGATTACCTTTATGAGAATAATTACTGAAAACTGATTTCTCAAGAGTAACAATGAAAGCCACAAAACAGTTCAATTATATCACAAATGTGTTGAAATAAAATAAGAACCAATCTAGAATTCTATGCCTAACAAATCTGTTCTATAAGAATAACCATGATGAAGACATTTTCAGACTAATGAAATTAATGGAATTTGTTACTATCATTCTTAACACTAGAGGAAATACTAAAGGATATTCTTTTTTTCTTTACCAATTTTTATTTTATTTTATTTGTTTAAACAGTTTTATTCACACACCATGCAATCCATCTTGATTGTCTCTTGGTATAACCACATAGTTATGCATTCACCACAGCAGCCACTCTGAGAATATTCTCTTTCTTCTGGAAAAAAAAAAAAATACATATATATATATATGCATTATATCCCCCATTACTGGCATTTACCTTTGGTATAGTGCTTTTCTTACAATTAATGAAAGGATATTAAAATGTTACTGTTCACTATAGACCTTAGTAGGCATTAATTGTATTTTTTCCTATACCTCACTTCTTGTAATAGTGACATATGTTTGTTCTAATTTACGTAAGAACTTTTATACTTGTACAATTAACTGCTATCATCATCCACTGTAGGTTTGGCTAAGTTATAAAGTACCAGTTTTTATCCTCTAGCTTTCCTTCTGGTGACATACATGACCTGAGTCTTCCTCTTTCCACCATACTCACACTAAGCCTTGTTACTTACACTTACAGCATTGTGCTAACATCACACAGTATTGTGCTATCCATTTCTAAACCTTTACAATTAATCTTATTAAGCATTCTGTACTCCTTAAGGATCAATTACCCCATCCCTACCCTCTTTCTATCTCCTGATAACCTACGCTCCCAAATTTAACTCTCAGAGCTATTCATGTTAGTGAGACGATACAGTATTTGTTCTTTCATGTCTGGCTTATTTTCTTATATATTCTAGATATCAAACCCTTATTGCATATGTGGTTTACAAATATTTTCTCCCATTGAGTAGGCTGTCTTTTTACTTTCTTGAGAAAGTCCTTTGATGCACAAAGGTATTAAATTTTTTGGAGAACCCATTTATCTATTTCTTCTTTCATTGCTTGCACTTTAGGTGTAAGGTCTAAGAAACTACCTCTTACCACAAGATCATTTCATTGTGGTAAGATATTCTCTACATTGTCTTCCAAGAGTTTTATGATCTTAGCTCTAATGTTTAGATCATTGATATATTTTGAGTTAAGTTTTGTTAATAAAGTGTGAGATAGGGATCCTCTTTCATTCTTTTGGAAATGGATATCCAGTTCACAAAGCACCATTTGTTGAAAAGGCTATGCCCTATTTGAGTGGATTTGGCCAACTTGTCAAAACCAATTGGCCAAAGATGAGGGCCTGTTTCTGAAATCTAAGCTCAATTCCTTTGGTTGGTATATCTATCCTTATACCAGTACCATGCTGCTGTAACCACTTTAGCTTTGTAATATGTTTTAAAGTCAGGATGTCCAAGACCTCCAAATTCATTTTTCTTTCTCAAGACATGTTTACCTTTTCAGGGCACATTGCCCTTCCAAATAAATTTGATTATTGGTTTTTCTATTTCTGCAAAGTAAATTGTTAGGATTTTGATTGGTCTTTCACTATATCTGTACATCATTTGGGGTAGAATTAGCACCTTAACTATATTTAGTCATCCAATCCACTAACAAGGAATGACCTTCCTTCTATTTAGGTCTTGCTTGATTTCTTTGAACAATGTTTTGTAGTTTTCAGTGCACAGGTCCCTTGCATCCTTGGTTACATTTATTCATAGATATTTGATTCTTTTAGTTGCTATTGCAAATGGAATGTCTTATTCTTGATTTCTTCCTCAGATAGCTCATTACAAGTGCATGGAAACACTACTGATTTTTACATGTTGATCTTGTATCCTGTCACTTTTCCTGAATTTGTTTACTAGCTCTAGTAGCATTGTAAATTTTTCAGGACTTGCTACATATAGGACTATGTCATATACAAGCAGTGAAACTTTTACTTCATTTCCAATTTGGATGCCTTTTATTTATTTATTTTTTGTCTAATTTCCCTAGTGAGAACTTCCAGCACAATGTTGAATAACAGTGGTGAGGGTGGACATCCTTGTCTTGTTCCAGATCTTGGAAGGCTTTCAGTCTTTCCCTGTTGAGTATGATGTTAGCTGTGGGTTTTTCACATATGCCCTTTATCACGTTGAGGAAGTTTCCTTCTATTCCTATCTCTCAAAGTGTTTTTACCAAGAAAGTTTGCTGGATTATATCAAATGCCTTTTCTGCACCAATTGAGATGACATGTAGTTTTTCTCTATTGTTTTGTTAATGTGGTATATTACATTAATTGATTTTCTTGTGTTGAACCACCCTTACAGACCTGGGATAAAACCCACTTGTCATGAGGTATAATTCTTTTAATATGCTGCTGGATTTGATTTAACAAGTATTTTGGGGGGGATTTTTGCATCTATGTTCATTAGAGAGATTGGTCTGTAATTTTCTTTGCTTATGGTATCTTTGTCTGGCTTTGGTATTAGGGTGATATTGACTTCATAGAATGAGTTAGATAGCATTCCCTAGAGTCAGTGCTGGTTTTTCAAGTAACTCAAGGAAATTGTCTAATTCATATAAGTTGTCTAGTTTGCAGGCATTCATTGTTTGTGTTATCCTCTTACAATCTCTTTTGTTTGTATGGTGTCATTACAAATGTGCCCACTCCCATTTCTGATTTTATTTATTTGCTTCCTCTTTCTTTCTTTCCTTTGTCATTCTGGAAAAGGGTCCATCAATTGTATAGATCTTCTCAAGCAACCAACTTCTGCTTTTTTGTTGTTTTTCTCTATTAACTTTTTGTTCTCACTTTCATTTATTTATGCTCTAATCTTTGTCATATACATTTTTTTTCTTTTTGTTTGCATTGGGGTTGTTTGCTTTTTTTTCTCTGGTTCAATCAGGTGTGAAGTGAAGTCCTTGATTTTAGCTCTTCCTTCTTTTTCAATAGAGGCATTTAAGGCAATAAATTTACATCTCTGCCTTTGCTACTTCCCATATGTTTTGATATGTTTTGCTCTCATTTTCATTTGCCTCAAGATATTTACTGATTTCTTCTGGAATTTCTTTTCATTGTTTGTTGAACAGTGTTTTTTTAACTTTCTTAAATTTGTGAATTTTCCATTACTCCACCTGTTATTGATTTCCAACTTCCTTCCATTATAATCATAGAAAGTACTTTTTATAATATCATTCTTTTTAAATTTATTGAGACCTGATTTGTAACCCAACATGTGGTCTATCCTGGGGAGTGAGCCATTAGCACTTGAGAAGAGTGTATACCCTGCTGTTGTGGTGTGCAAGGTTCTGTAAACATCTATTAAGCCTAATTCATTTATCATACTATTCAACATCTCTGTTTCCTTATTGATCCTCTGTCTAGATGTTCTGTCAATTGATGAGAATGGTGAACTGAAGTATCCAACTATTAATGTAGTGATGTCTGTTTCTCCCTTCTGTGTTGCTGGTGTTTGCCTCATGTATTTTGGGGCACCCTGGATAGATGCATAGATATTTATGATTGTTATTACTTTTTGGTGGATTTCTCCTTATATTAGTACATAGTGCCCTTCTATATATCTTTCAACAGTTTTACATTTAAAGTCTATTATACCAGATATTAGTATATCTACTCCTCTCTTTTTTTATTCAGATTTACTGAGATATATTCACATACCATGCAATCATCCATGTGTATAATCAATTGTCCACAGTAACATCTTACAGTTGTGCATTCATCACACCAATCTATTATTGAACATTTTCCTTATACCAGAAAGAATCAGAATCAGAACGAAAAATAAAAAGAAAGAAAAAAAAAAAAAGAAAACCCAGATCACCATCCCCATTCCACCCTATTTTTCATTTAGGTTTTGTCCCCATTTTTCTACTCATCCATTCGTACACTGGCTAAAGGGAGTGTGATCCACAGGGTTTTCACAATCACACCGTCACCCCTTATAACCAACATTGTTATACAATCCTCTTCAAGAGTCAAGACTATTGGGTTGGAGTTTGATAGTTTCAGGTATTTACTTCTAGCTATTCTAATATATTAAAACCTAAAAAGTGTTATCTATATAGTGCATAAGAATGTCCACCAGAGTGACCTCTTGACTCCATTTGAAATCTCTCAGCCACTGAAGCTTTTTTTTGTTTCATTTTGCAACCCCCTTTTGGTTGCGAAGATGTTCTCAATCCCACAATGCTGGGTCCAGATTAATTCCTGGGAGTCAAATCCTGCATTGTCAGGGAGATTTACACCCCTGGGAGTCAGGTCCCACATATGGGGGAGGGCAGTGAGATCACCTGCAAAGGTGGCCTAGTTAGAGAGAGAGGGCCACATCTGAGCAGCAAAGAGGCACTCAGGGGGAGACTCTTAGGCACAGTTATAAACAGGTTTAGCCTCTCCTTGCAGCAACAAGTTTCATAGGAGCCACCCCCAAGACAGAGGGCTCAGCACATCAAGCCATCAGTCCCCAATGTTTGTAAGAACATCAGCAACAATCCATGTGAGGAAGTCCAACACCTCTGCATCCTCCCCCAGCTCTTCAGGGGGACCCCAAATATATATTTTTGTTCTCCACCCAAATTACTTTAGGATGTGTTGCTATTTCATTCTAATCTATACAGACCTACCATAGCTCACTTTGTATTCAAAGTTCCAGGTAATTTTAGTGTTCGAACAAACTGACTGTACAAGTTATATTGTTTAGAAAATATAGATCCTACACCAAATAAATTTCTATTCCCTTGGTCCCACATGGAAGTAGAAGTTTGAACACAGTCAGTTTCAACCTTTAGTCTTTGGCCTGATTTGCTCTAGTCTTAACAGATCTTCTTTATTCATATCTCTTATTGAAGTCTGAGCTCTTTTTCAGCTGTTGTCTTTTTAATAGTTTCTGTATGCATTAATACTAATATTCATATCTGCCAAGCTCTAGTTCTGAGTTTCAGGTATCACACAGATACCCAATATTCCAGAGACCCATCAGGGTATTCATTAAGGGATCAACATCTCAGAGTTTGAATATAGCCATTACAATTCAGGAATAGATTTGACTGCTGTAAGAGCTTACAATCTAGGGACCATTACAATAATCATTTCCCTGTTAGGCTGTACTGTAAGATTCAATTTTGAGTTTACACATTGTAATTAGTCCATATTGGTGAGGCATTAGTGTTTGCCTTGGTTTCTGGTGTACTTCACTCAACATGCTGTCTACAGGATCTATTTACCTCATTTTGTGTCTCACAGCTTCCCTCCTTCCCATAGTTGCTCAATATTCCTTTGAGGAACATTTTCTAGAATACACCATATGTTGAGTCACAAAGCAAGACTTAATGAACTTAAAAATACTGTTATCGTACAAAACTCTTTCTCAGACCATAATGGAATAAAGTCAGAAATAAATAAATGGCAGAAGATCATAAAATTCACAAACATATGGAGGCTAAACAACACATTTTTAGAAAACCAGTGGGTAAAGAAAGAAACTACAAGAGAAATTAGTAAATACCTTGAGGCAAATGACAGTGAAAATACAACATATCAAAACTTATGGGATGCAGCAAAGGTGGTGCTGAGAGGCAAATTTGTTGCCCTAAATGTCTATCTTAAAAGAGAAGACAGAGAAAAAATTGAAGAATTAACAGTTCACCTGGAGGAATTAGAGAAAGAACAGCAAACTAACCCCAAAGCAAACAGAAGGGAAGGAATAACAAACATCAGAGCAGAAATAAATGCAACTGAGAACAGGAAAACAATAGAGAGAATCAACAAAGCCAGAAGTTGGTTCTTGAGAAAATCAATAAAGTTAACGAACCACTGACTAGGCTAAAAAAAAAAAAAGAGAGAGAGAGGGGGAGGGGATGCAAATAAATGCAATCAGAAATTGAAAAGGGAACATAACTACTGACACTGCAGAAATAAAGGAGATGATGAGAAGATACTGTGAGCAACTATATGCTAATGAACTAGACAACTTAGACAAAATTGACAACTTCTTAGAAAAGCAGAAACAACCAACATTGACTCAAGAAGAAATAGATGACTTCAACAAAGTAATCACAAGTAAAGAGATTGAATCAGTCAACAAATTCTCCCAAAAAAGAAAAGCCCAGGACCAGATAGCTTCACATGTGAATTCTATCAAGCATTCAAGAAAAAATTAGTACTAATCTGCTCAAACTCTTCAAAAAACTGAAGAAGAGTGAAAGCTACCTAACTCACTCTATGAAGCCAACATCACCCTAATATCAAAATCAGACAAAGATACTACAAAAAAAGAAAATTATAGACCAAACTCTTTAATGAAGATAGTTGCAAAAATCTTCAACAAAATACTTGCAAATGGAATCCAGCAGCACATTAAAGAATTATACACTACAACCAGGTGGGATTTATTCTGGGTATGCAAGGCTGGTTCAATACAAGAAAATCAATTAATTTAATACACCACCTCAATAAATCAAAACAGAAGAACCACATGATCATTTCAATTGATGCAGGAAGGCATTTGACAAAATTTGACATCCTTTCCTGATGAAAATGTTTCAAAGGATAGGAATAGAGTGGAACTTTTTCTATATGATAAACATGATGTATGAAAATCCCCCAGCTAACATCATACTCAATGGGGAGAGACTGAAAGCTTTCCCCTAAGATAAGGAATAAGATGGGGATGCCCACTGTCACCATTATTATTCAACATTGTGCTGAAAGTGCCAGCTAGACCAATTAGGCAAGAAAAAGAAATAAAGGTATCTAAATCAGAGGGGAAGAAGTAAATCTTTCACTATTTGGAGATGACATGATTTTATATGTAGAAAATCCAGAAAAATCTACAGCAAAGCTACTAGAACTAGTCAATGAATACAGCAAAGTGGCAGGCTACAAAATCACCATGCAAAAATCTGTAGTGTTCCTATGCACAAGTAATGTGTAACAAGAGGAGGAAATCAAGAAAAAATTCCATTTACAACAGCAACCAAAAGAATCAAGTATTTAGGAATAAACTTAACCAAGGACACAAAACACCTTTATACAAAAAACTATAAGAAACTGTTAAAAGAAATTGAACAGGACCTAAAAAAATGAAGGAACATACCAGGTTCATGGATTGGAAGACTAAATATAGTTAAGGTGGCAATTTTACCTAAACCGATTTAGGGATTCAATGCAATATGAACTAAAATCCCAGCAACTTACTTTGCAGAAATAGGAAAACCAATGACCAAATTTATTTGGAAGGACATGGTGCCCCAAATAGCCAGAAATATCTTGAAAGAGGAACAAAGTAGGTGGTCTCACAAACTGACTTTGGAGCATATTACAAAGCTACAGTGCTCAAAACAGCATGGTAGTGGCATAAGGACAGATGTACCCACCAGTGGAATCAAATTGAGTGTTCAGAAGTAGACCCTCGCATCTATGGAAAATTGATTTTTTTATGGCAGTCAAGCCTAAGCAACTGGGACAGAGCAATCTCTTCAATAAATGATGTTTGGGGAACTGGATATCCATTTTCAAAAGAAGGAAAGAGGACACCTATCTCACACCTTATGCAAAAATTAACTCAAAATGGATCAAAGATCTAAACATTAGCACCAAGGCCATAAGACTCTCAGAAGAAATTGTAGGGCAATGTCTTAAAGATCTTGTGGTAGGAGGTGATTTCCTAGACCTCTCATCCAAGGCATGAGCGACCAAAGAACAAATAGACAAATGGTATCTCATCAAAATTAAACACTATTGTACATCAAAGGACTTTGTTAGAAAAGTAAAAATGCAACCTATGCAATGGGAATGATATTTGCAAACCACATATTGGATAATGGTTTAATATCCCAAATATGTAAAGCAATCCTACAACTCAATAACAGAAAAACAAACAGTCAAATTAAAAAATGGGAAAAGACACGAACAGACACTTTTCTGAAAAGGAAATACAAATGGCTCAAAACATATGAAAAAATGCTCAACTTCACTGGCTATTAGGGAAATGCAAACAAAACCACAATGAGATATCATCTCATACCTACCAGAATGGCCATTATCCAAGAAGACAGAAAATTACAAGTGATAGAGAGGAAGTGGAGAAAGAAGCACTCTTATTCATTGTTGGTGGGAATGTAGAATGGTTCAACCACTCTGGAAGACAGTGTGGAGGTTCCTCAGAAAGCTAAGTATAGATTTGCCATATAACCCAGCTATTCCATTGCTAGGTATATACTCAGAGGAACTGAAACTTAAGACATAAATGGACTTTGTAAACCAATGTTTATTGCAGCATTATTCATGATTGCCAACAGATGGAAACAGCCCAGATGTCCATCATCAGATGAGTGGATAAACAAACTGGTATATATACATGATGGAATATTATGCAGCTGTAAGATAGAACAAAGACATAGATCATATAATAACATGGATGAATATTGAGGATATTATATTGAGTGAAGTTAGCCAGAAACAAAAGGACAGATACTGTATGGTCTCACTAATATGAACAAACATTAATGAACAAACTTTGAGAGTTAAAAGCTGACAACACAGGCTACCAGGAGATAGAAAGAGGTAGAGATCAGTCATTTGATGCTGAAGGACTACAGAATGTTTAGCAGTATTGATTGTATAGATCCAGAAGTGGATAGCATAATACTGTGTGATAGTAGCACAGTATTGTCACTACACCAAACAAAGATGCCTGTGACTAAAGCTGAAAGTGTTGGAATAGGAGAATATATGACATCAGAGGTAAAGATAGATGATAAAGACTGGGTCTGTATAATTTGGCAAAAACTGGAGTGCCCAATGATTATTACTAAATGTGCAAACATAAACATGTTTTTACATGTGGGAGAGCAAATGGATGTCAACCATGCAGAGTGTCGAAAAAGGGATGGTATATGGGAGAAAACATAATCAAAGCAAAGTGGAGTCTATGTTCAACAGTAACATTGTAATATGCTTCCATTAATTGTAACAAAGGCAATATACCAATGCTAAGTGTGTATTAGAGGGGATATACAAGCAGGATATGTTCAAGTGCTGACTGTGGTGATAAATGTACAACTTTATGATGATACCATGAATGACTGACTGTACACTGTGGATAAATGTATGGTATGTGAACATAACTCTATAAAATTGTAGGAAAAATATATATAGGAGTAAAAATGTTGGAGAAAACACAGAGAGGGATGTACCTATCTACTGTTGATGAGCAGGCAGAATGGTGTAGCCTTTCTGAAGGTCAGTGTGGTGGTTCCACAAAAAGCTAAGTATGTGGGGGCCATAGGGTCCTGCAACCTCATTATGGGGTATGTTATTGGAAGATCTGAGAGCAGAGACATGAATGGACATTTGCACACTGGTGTTCATGGAGGTAGTATTCATGATTTGCAATCAGTGGAGGTGGCCTAAGGGTACATAGACTGAGGAACAGTGTATGCATACAATGGAATATTGAGCAACTACAAGAAGGAGTGAAGCTGTGAGACATGCAATGAGGTGAATGGATCCTATACACAGCATTTGAGTGAGGTATGCCAGAAATAAAGGCAAGCACCATAATGCCCACCAATCTGGACTAACTTCAATGTTTAAACTCAGAATTGAATCTTATAACACAGTCTAAGAGGAGAATGGTTATTGTAATGGTCCCTAGATTGTAAGCTCTTAGAGCAGTCAAATCTATTCCTGAATTGTAATGGCTATCTCCAAACTTTGAGATGCTGATCCTTTAGTGTATAACCTGCTTGGTCTCTGGAACAATGGGTATCTCTGTGACAACTGAAACTCAGAGCTAGAGCTCAGCAGATAGGTATGTCAGTATTACCTCATATAACAACTGTTAAAAAAAAATCTGAAAAAGAAGCCAGTCTCCAATTAGTGACATGAATGAAGCAGATCTGGTTAAGATAAGGGCACACTGGGCCAAAAGGAAAGGTCAAAACTGACTGTGTTTTAAAACCTCAACTTCCATGTGAGAGCAAGGGAAGTGATGTCTATTTGGTGCAGGATCTATATTTTCTAAACAGTATAACTCTACAGCTGGTTTGTTCAAACACCACAATTACATGGAACTTTGAATAGGAAGTGAGACACAGTAGGTTAGTATAGGTTAGAGTGAAACAGTGAGACATCCAAACTCATTTGGGCAGAGAATAAAAATATATTTAGAGGGCCCCACTGAGGAGCTGGGGGAAAGTGCAGAAGAGTTGGAATTCCTCACCTGGACTGATGCTGATGTTGTCACAAACATTAGGACTGGTGGTTTGATGTGCTGAGCCCTCTACCATGGGACTTGCCCTTATGAAGCTTCTTACTGCAAAGGAGAGGCTAAACTTTCATGTAACTGTGCCTCACAGTCTCCCCAAGTACTTCTTTTTTGCTCAGATGCGGTCCTCTCTCTCTCTCTGAGTGAGCCACCTCTGCAGGTGAACTCATTGCCCTCCCCACTGTGTGGGACCTGACTCCTAGGGGTGTAAATCTCCCTGGCAATGCAGGATATGTCTCCCAGGGATAAATCTGTACCCAGCATCATGGAATTGAAAATACCTTCTTAACCAAAAAGAGGTGGCAAAATGAAACAAAATAAAGTTTTGGTGGCTGAGAGATATCAGATGGAGTCAAGCAGTCATTCTAGTGGACATTCTTATGCACTATATAGATAACACCTCTTAGGTTCTGAAACTATCAAACACCAACTCCGTAGTCTAGACTCCTGAAGATGACTGTATAACAAAGTAGCTTACAAGGGGTGGCAGTGTGATTATGAAAATCTTGTGGATCACACTCCCTTTATGTAGTGTATGGAGGGATAAGTAGAAAAATTCGGACAAAAACTAAATGAAAATAGGGTGTGATGGGGGATCTTTGGGGTGTTCTTTTTTACTTTTATTTTTTATTCTTATTCTGATTCTTTCTGATATAAGAAAAATACTCAGAAACAGATTGTGGTGATGAATGTGTAGCTATATGATTGTACTGTGAACAGTTGATTGTACACCATGAATGATTGTATGGTATGTGAATATATTTAAATAAAACTGAATTTAATTAAAAAAACAGAAAAAAATAGATTGGGTTGATGAATCCACAACTATATGATGGTATGGTGAACAGTTGTTTGTACACTGTGGATGATTGTATGTTATATGAATATATCTCAATAAAACTGAATTTAATAAAAAAGATCATAAAAAGAAAAATAAAAGTGTCATACAATACCAATATAATAGTAAGGATAAAAAACAATACCACTACCAAGTATCCCATATCCCTCCCTTATATCCCCCTCATACACGTTTAGCTTTGGTATATTTCCTTTGTTACATTTAAAGGACGCATATTGGAATGTTACTGTTAACCATAGACTCCAGGTTGCTTTGATTATATTTTTCACAAATGCCATCCCTTTTTCAACACTCTGCATGTCTGATATTCATTTGTTCTGCCACATGTGAGAACATTTTTATATTTGTACATTTAGTAACAGTCATTGGCCACTCCAGTTTTTGCCAAGTTATACAGTCCCAGTCTTCCACATCTATCTTTACCTCTGGTGTGATACATTACCCTATCCCACCTCTTTCAGCTATACTCACAGACATCTTTGTTCCATATACTTACAGTGTTGTGCTACCATTGCATGATATTGTGCTATCTATTTCTGGATCTATACAATCAATCCTGCTGAATATTTATGTAGTCATTCAGCATCAAATGCCTAATTTCTACCCTCTTTCTATTTCCTGGTAGTCTGTGTTACCAGCTTTTAACTCTGAAAGTTTTCTCATTAGCGTTATTTCATATTAGTTAAACCATGCACTATTTGTCCTTTTGTTTCTGGCTATCTTCACTCAATATAATGTCCTCAAGTTTCATCCACATTATTATATGTTCAATGTCTTTGTTCTGTCTTACAGCTGCATAATATCCCATCATGTGTATATACATGTTTGTTTACCCACTCGTCCATTGACATTTGGACTGTTTCCATCTCTTGACAATAGTGAATAATGCTGCAATAAACATTGGTTTACAAATGACCATTTGTGCCTTAGCTTTCAGTTCCTTTGAGTATATGCCTAGCAAGGGAATAGCTGGGTCATATGGCAAATCTACACTTAGCTTCCTGAGGAACCTCCACACTGTCTTCCAGAGTGGTTACACCATTCTACATTCCAACCAACAATGAATAAGTGTGCCTCTTTCTCCACATCCTCTCCAGCACTTGTAATTTTCTGTTTTTTCGACAATGGCCATTCTGGTAGGTGTGAGATGATATCTCATTGTGGTTTTGATTTGCATTTTCCTAATAGCCTGTAAAGTTGAGCATTTTTTCATGTGTTTTTGAGCCATTTGTATTTCCTCTTCAGAAAAGTGTCTGTCCTTGTATTTGTCCATTTCTCAATGGTATGTGTTTTCCAAATACTGTCTCGATTGTGTAGGCTGCCTTTTTTACATTTCTGACAAAGTCCTTTGATGCACAAAAGTGTTTAATTTTGAGGAGATACCATTTGTCAATTTGTTCTTTAGTTGTTGTTTCCTAAATCTTACACTGTGGTATAAGATTTAGGAAACAACCACCTATCACAAGAACTTTTAAGATATTGCTCTACATTTTCTTTTAAGAATCTTGTGGTCTTGGTGCTAAGGTCTTTGATCCATTTCAAGTTGATTTTTGTACAAGGTGTGAGATAGGAGTCCGCTTTCATTCTTTTGGAAATGGATATCCAGCTTTCCAAACATCATTTATTGAAGGGGCTGCTCTGTCCCAGTTGCTTTGGCTTGACTGCTTTATCAAAGATCAACTGTCCATAGATGCAAGGGTGTATTTCTGAACACTCAATTTGATTCCATTGGTTGATATTATATGTATCCTTATGCCATTAGCATTGCTGTTTTGAGCACTGTAGCTTTGTAATATGCTTCAAAGACAGGTAATGTGAGACCTCTCACTTTTTCCCTCTTTCTCAAGATATTTTTTGCTATTTAGGACACCTTGACCTTCCAAATAAATTTGAATATTTGTTTTCTATTTCTGTGAAGTAAATTATTGAAATTTAAATTGGTATTTCATTGAATCTGTAAATCAGTTTAGGTAGAATTGACCTTGTAACTATATTTAATATTCCAGTCCATGAACACAGTATGTTCTTCCATTTTTTTAGGTCCTGTTCAATTCCTTTTAGCAGTTTCTTGTAGTTTTTTCTGTATAGGTCTTTTGTGGCCTTCATTAAGTTTATTCCTAAATACTTGATTCTTTTGGTTGCTGTTGTAAATGGATTTTTTTCTTGATTTCTTCCTCTTCTACTCATTACTTGGGTATAAGAACAAAACAGAATTGTGCATGTTGATCTTGTAGCTGCCACTTTGCTATATTCATTGATTAGTTACAGTAGCTTTGCTGTAGATTTTTCTGGACTTTCTACATATAGAATCATGTCATCTGCAAACAGTGAAAGTTTTATTTCTTATTCTCCAATTTAGTTGTCTTTTATTTCTTTTTCTTTCCTAATTGCTCTAGCTAGAACTTGCAGCACAATGTTGAATAATAATGGTCACAGTGGGCATCCTGTCTTGTTCCTGATATTAGAGGGAAAGCTTTCAATTTTTCCCCATTGAGCATGATGTTAGCTGTGGGTTTCTCATAAATTGCCTTTATCATATTGAGAAAGTTCCCTCTAGTCTGATCCTATGAAGTATTTCCATCAAAAAAGAATTTTGAATTTTGTCAAATGCCTTTTCTGCATCAATTGAGATGATCCTGTGGTACTTCTGAATTGATTTATTGATGTGGTGTTTGCCAGTTTCGATGTATTATTATCACCCAAAATGCTGTTATCTCATGCAATATTGTTGGGGCAGACATATTAGTGTTGATTAGGTTAGACTCTTTGGATTGGATTGTTTCCATGGAGATGCAACTTGTAACACCTTTGATTAGGGTGTGACCTGTTGATGGAAAAGTTTCCATGTATGTATGACCCAGCCATTCAGTGTGGGCCATGATTAGTTCACTGGAGTCTTATAAAAGGTCAAGAATAGAAGCACCTCAGAGCTACAACTTAGAGAGACATTTTGAAGCTCTCTATTTTTTCTTTGGTTGCTCACACTGTGGAGGTAAGATCTAGGAAACAACCTCCTATCACAAGATCTTTAAGATGTTACCCCACATTTTGAACATGGCTGTTGAAAGCAGAATTTTGCTGACACTTGGGAGATACTAGCCAAGAGTTTGCCCTGAAATTCTGACACAGAGCCACTTGGGAGAACACCATTTTGAAACACAACCTGAAACAAGCAGATGCCAGCCACATTCCTTCCCAGCTAACAGGTTTTCCAGATGCCAATGGCCTTTCTCAAGTGAAGTGCCCTATTGTTGTTGCCTTATCTTGTACACTTTATGGCTTTAAGACTGTAACTGTGTAACCAAATAAGCCCCCTTTATAAAAGCCTATCCATTTATTTTGCACAAAGCAGCATTAGCAAATCAGAACATGGTGTAATATAATAATTGATTTTCTTGTGTTGAACCAGCCATGCATACGTGGAATAAATTCCACCTGGTCATGGTGTATAGTTATTTTAATGTGTTGCTGGATTTGATTTGCAAGTATTTTTTTGAGGATTTTTTTCTATATTCATTAAAGGTATTGGTCTCTAATTTTCTTGTTTTGGAGTATCTTTGTCTGATTTTGGTATTAGGGTGATGCTGGCTTCATAGAATGAGTTGGGTAGCTTTCCCTCCTCATCAATTGTTTTGAAGAGTTTGAGCAGGATTTGTACTAATTCTTCCCTGAATGTCTGGTAGAATTCACATGTGAAGCTATCTGGTCCCGGGCTTTTCTTTTGGGGGAGCTTTTTATTGACCAACTTGATCTCTTTACTTGTGATTGCTTTGTTGAGGTTGTCTATTTCTTCTCAAGCCCATGTTGGTTGTTTATGCTTTTCTAAGAAGTTGTCCATTTTGTCTAAGTTGTCTAGTTTATTAGAATATGGTTGCTCATAGTATCTTCTTATTAGCTTCTTTATTTCTGCAGAGTCAGTAGTTATGTCTTCTTTCCCATTTCTGATTGCATTTGTTTGCATTCTCTCTCTCTCTCTCTCTCTCTCTCTCTCTCTCTCTCTCTCTCACACACACACACACACACACACACACACACTCATTGCCTAGCTAGGGGTCCATCATTTTTTTTTCCTCAAAGAACAAATTTCTGGTTTTATTGATTTTCTCTATTGTTTTCTTATTCTTAATTTCATGTATCTCTATTCTAATTATTGTTATTTCTTTCCTTATGTTTGCTTTGGGGTTAGTTTGCTATTCTTTCTTGAGTTCCTCCAGGTGAACACTTAATTCCTCAATTTTTGTCTGTCTTCTTTTTTAATATAGGTGTTTAGGGCAATAAATTTCCCTCTCAGAACCCCCTTTTCTTCATCCCATTAGTTTCAATATGTTGTGTTTCATGGTCATTTGTCTTGGAGTATTTACTAATTTTTCTTGTTGTACCTTCCTTTACCCACTGGTTTTCTAAGAGTGTGATGTTTAAGCTCCATATATTTGTGAATTTTATAATCTTCTGCCTGCTATTTATTTCCAACTTCATTCTGTTATGATCCAAGAAAGTGTTTTGTATAATATCCATAGTTTTAAATTTGTTGACACTTGCTTTGTGACCCAACATATGGTCTATCATAGAGAATGTTCCATGAACACATGAGAAAAATGTGAATCCTGCTGTGGTGGGCTGTAGTGTTCTATAAATGTCTGTCAACTCTAGTTCATTTACTGCACATTTCAACATCTGTTTCCTTATTGATCCTCTGTCTAAATGTTCTATCCATTGATGAGAGCAGTGTATTGAAGTCCCCAACTATTACTGTATAGGTATCTACTTCTCCTTTTCAGTGTTCTCAGTTTTTGCCTCAAGAATTTTGGGGCACTCTGGCTTGGTGCATAAATATTTATGACTGTTATGTTTTCTTGATGAATTGACCCTTCTATTGATATCCAGTGTCCTTCTTTGTCTCTTTTATTTGTTTTACTTTTGAAGTCTAATTTGTTATTAACACAGCTACTCCCACATTTTTCTGGTTGCTGTTTGTGTGAAATATCTTTTTCCAACCTTTTACTTTCAGCCTATTTTTGTCCTTGCGTTTAAAGTGAGTTTCTTGTAGACAGCATATAGATGGGTCCTGTTTTTTAATCCATTCTGCCAGTCTGCCTTTTTATTGGGGAGTTTAATCCATTTACATTTAGCATTTTTTATAGAAAGGGCAGTACTTTCTTCTACCATTTTGTCTTTTGGATTTTATATGCCATGTCTTATTTTTCCCTCTCTCTCCTTTTACCCTTCCTGATAATCTTCTTTTCTACACTCCTTCCCAAACCTCTCTCTCCTGTCTTTTCCTATCAGCCTGTAGCACTCCCTTTAGTATTTCTCATAGTGCCAGTCTCTTATTCATAAACTATCTCAGTGTCTGTTTGTTGGAAATATTTTATTCTCTCCCTTATTTATGAAGGACATTTTTGCCAGAAATATAATTCTTGGTTGACAGTTCTTCTCTTTCAGTATCTTAAGTATATCATGCCACTGTTTTCTTGCCTCCATGGCTTCTGCAGAGAAATCCGTGCATAGTCATATTGAGCTTCCCTTGTATGTGATGGATTACTTTTCTGTTGCTGCTTTCAGAATTTTCTCTTTGTCTTTGACATTGGACAGTCTGATCAGTGTCTTGGAGTAGGTCTATTGGGATCTATTTTGTTTGGGGTATGCTGTACTTCTTGAATCTGCAATTTTCTGTCTTTCATAAGAGTTGGGAAATTTTCAGTGAGTATTCTAATATTGTTTCTGCCCATTTTCCCCTCTCTTCTGCTTCTGCAACACCCATAGGATGTATATTGTTGCACTTTATGTTTTTACTCTGCTCTCTAAGACCCAGCTCATATTTTTCCATTCTTTTCTCCGTCTCTTCTTTTGTGTATATGAATTCACATATCTTGTCTTCCAATTCACTGATCCTTTCTTCTGCCTGTTCAAATCTATTCTTGTATCCCTCTGTTGTGTTTTTCATCTCCTCCATTATGCCCTTCCTTCCCATAAGTTGCACTATTTGTTTTTTCAAGCTTATGAATTCTTCTTTATGGTCACCCAGTGTCTTCCTTTTATCCTTCATGTATTTTGCCATATCTTCCCTCAGTTCATTGAATTGATTTCTGAATCCATTTAGGAGATTTGTTTAAACATCTTTAATTAGTTCTTCCTTCAGTTCATTGAATTGATTTAGCATTAGTCGTCTCAACTCCTGTACCTTGGTTGAACTATTAATTTGTTCATTTGGGCGGTCAATATTTTCATTTTTCCTAGTATGGCTCATTAGCTCAAGCTGTCTAGGCATCTGATTTTCTTGATTAGTTTATTCTGGAGCTCCTTTTCACTCTTTTACCTGGGGTTTTCTTGTTGGTTGGCTTTGTTCTCTAACCTTTGGTGTCCAGTTCAACTTATTCTAGACCTCTAACTTAGGTTCTATTTAGTTGACCATAGTTTTCACTTCTTGTTATTCTGTTTCTTGCCTTGCCTTTATGTAGCCTTTTTCTGAGAGGGTCTCCTCAGATTTGGTCAATCCCAATCAGGTTTTCCAAGTCCGGGGAGGCCCAGATCTCAGGAGGAGGTTATAGAGTTTTCCTGAGAAAGACCCTCCCATGAGGCCTTTAGACTCTGTGCTTTTCCTATCCCATCCAGCAGATGGCACTTGCCAGCCCACAGTTCTCCCACCAGTGTAAATATGTTGGAGCCTTGATTCTCCTGGTGACACTGACCCTGTTGGGATCATGTTTGACTGAAGTTATTTTCTGAATTCCAGTCTGAGTTCCCTGAAGGAGAGCTGCCAGTTGAGCTGGAACACACCCCCTTTTCTTGGGGGCATAATGCCCTTTAGGGAATTGTCTCCCCAACTAGACTCATTGCTTTGTCTCTTAAATCTACCTTAGCTCTGCTCTTGCCTGGGTCCAGCAGCCAATTGCAAGTCTTGAGACTTTCTAATGGGCCATTTAGAAGGGGTTTTTTTTTAAAAAAAAAGAAAAAAAGATTAAAAAAGAAAAAAGAAAAAGAAAGGTCCAGTATAGACTATTTAAAGAAAAGCCCTTTAGTCTTACTATCTCTTCCTACTGGATAGTTACTCTAAGACAACTTTAATTCTGTCCTTACAGTGGGGCTGGATTGACACAGGAGTTCTGATGGGCTATTGAAATGCAAAAAGATAAGGTGTGGAGAGCAATTGAAGAGGAAACAAGAAACCAGAAAAATGTACTTTTCAGAGAAGGGCCCTGGCTTCCCAGGTTTGCATATGTGCCTGAATCTGTTGGAGTCCAGCCCTTCTCAGTATTATGCTCACCCCCAACCCAAAAAGTCTTTTTTTTTTTTTTTTAGCTGTTTTTGCTACCCCTGTCCCCTCTCCACCAGGCTGACTCTTCCCAGATTCTTCAGTGTCTGGTCTTAGCTTATCTATGGTTGGAGTTTTTGTTCAGCAGTCTGAGATTGTTAATCAGTTCTGCAACTGGGACTGGGTTGATCCTCCTTCCTGGTTCCAAGCATGGATGGCCCTCTCCTCCCTTAGGAAACCAGTGAGAAAACAGTCTGCCATGCCTGGTAGGAGGGGTGTGGGCCCCCTGGCTGTGGGAACTTATAGGTTTTACTGATCTTAGCTGCTCCATGTGTTTCAGACTGTTGTATGATGTGACTGATCACAGATTTCCCTGAGGTGCATGCTCCATATAGTTCCTAGCTATCTACCACCTGCCACATTCTATTTGTTTTTAACTTGCAGAAAATTCCCATTAACATTTAAGATTCAATACACTATAGAATTTTTAACATGAGAAAATATTTTTCTTTCTCAAACAGTATTTGCTACATCCCATATATTTTTAAATGCAATATTCTCACTCTTATAGAGCAGATTTTCTGGTCTGATAGACAGATTTAAGCAGAATTTTACTTATTGCTCTACTTACTGCCTCATTATCTGACTTTTAAAGGATGAAATACACAATATGCTATAAATCCAGTATCTACTGTCACTGCTTTATTCTATTTTCAGTCTGGATCATAAGTTTTGCTTTTGATGCCTGGAGTTCTCAAATTAGGCTTCTCCACTGTCAACCTCTATTTCCAATATTGCAGTGTTTTCCTGAAATGCTTAAAAAGGATCAGAAGAATCATATTTTGTAATTTTTCAGAGTTTCCCTGAAGTATATGTTGACTTTCAGTTGGTACATGCCCTTAGTCTCTGAGCATATATAATGCAATTATTATTTATTTTGGAGTCTCACTTGTCTGAAATTCACATATCCAGTGATTCAAAGGCACTTTTTTGTTGTTGTTTTCAATGTTGCTTTTTTATTGTTGGTTATTTCTTTTTATGTTTGTTTCTTTTGCTTTGTTTTATCATAATTAACCCTTTTACTCCAACATGTGGGAATTAAAATTTCTCTTAGGGATAATTTGAGAACAGATTGTTTAGAATATTTTTTGGCCATAAGTAATAATTAAATACACACTTTAAAGAGTCCATATTCTTGTTTAGAACTTTTTTTTTGCCATATGTAATATTTAAATACACACTTTAAAGAATCCATATCCATTACCTCTATATAACTAAAAGTAAAAGTTAATAAACAGTTTAGTACTAACTTCGGTGCCTAATTCTCTGACATTATATATACCAGTACTCTCTTCATAACTATATATTCATTTTATCATTCCTTCATGTATTTATTCATACTTGTCAGGCACAATATGTATTCATCAATGAGACCATATCTCTAAAATATTATCATATACTGTGCCTCTTTTCCCACCTTAATCATAAGTATATATATCGTCTATCTTATTATTTTAAATTTTATTTTATCAGGGTAATTTCTCCATTTTTGCAATATTTCCCATTCCATATTTTATTAGTATAACATATGCTCATTATTATTTTAAAGCACCTTTTATTGAAATTTGGATTTTGCATTTGAGCCAATTATTTTCTGATATTTTTCTCAAGTGGTTATGTTTTTATATTTGTTTACATTAATCAGCTTTAGTGCATTGATGTCAGAGAACCTAAGGTATTTATTTTTGTTTTCCTTTTTTTTTAATCTTGGGATGTCTATTGACATCTACAGAAGAAGACATATTGTCATTTTATAAGACATTGAGTTATCAATATATATCCTTTTCATTTACATTCAGGACTTATCATATATATTACTTATAAGTATTTTATAATTATTTCATTTCTTTTTCAGTTTTAACAAAATAAGTGTATATTGAATCTACGTAATTTATCATACTATTTTATATTATTAAATAAATCTTCTGGAAACTTCTTAAGTGGAACTTTTCTTCTAATTATGTATGTAAATCGACAAAGCAAAAAAGAAATAAAAGAGAACAAAGTACTGATCAATAAAAAGAATCATGCAATATTTACTGATGTAACAAAGTAGAGGACAGGAAATAAATCACTCAGACAGAATATTTAAATGAGTTGTTACATCACCAAGATATATAAAGCAATATTCATTTTAATAAGCAATTGTTGAAGACAAAGTGCTACAAATGTTATAATGATGCTGAGTTGTCTACTAATGTGCAGCATTAATTTAAAATTAGCCAGATTATAAATTAATTTTAGAGATTATGTTCTTAATGTAAAACCTAGATAAAAATGTATTCATGGAAATTCTCTAAAAATTCTATAACACAATGTTTACAAACAGGATTGGGTTGTTCTTCACTCAGTGTATAAATTGCAGTTGTGTAATTAAATTTGAACCAGAGTTTAATAAAAATCAGTACAAAATTATTGAAATACAAAAAATAGTATTTTAAAGAAATCCAGTTCAAATCAAGATATAATAACAATAGTGCCATAATAACTTTTAAGGGATTTGTTTTTATTTGTTAAGTTTCTATAAGCACAGGTTTGCCAGATATCAGTTTCTGTATAACTTGAATACATTTAATGATTTCCCCTCTATAAATTGAAGAATAAATAATGTGGATAGATTTTTACCAATAAAGTTAAATTAATGCACCAGTTGAATTTTTAAGAATGTATTAAAGTACTTAATATGCAAATGAGATAAATTATGTTAACATAAAAAGAATACATGCAATGCATGAATACTATAGAATATTTATATACTATAGAACCAGTGGGAAAGATAAATTATTTATAACACTATAAATTTATAATGATTTCAAAGACATGAAGGAAATATAATACTGTAATCAGTTACTGTGGAATTAAATGTCAGTGAAAACCATTAGATTGTAGCTTAGTTTTCCTAGGTGATAATTCAGATCACAAATTACCATTTTGCATATTAGACCTACATAAATAACACTGTAGTTATGCACTGGAAAAATCATATATTACAACTGAATAGATTTGTTAGTAAATTACCTACATATTATTATCGCAAAAAAAAACTAATCTCCTTCCACACAATATACTCAACTTCCTATGATTCCCAGAATTTGAGAGCCAGAATATTCTTTTAAAGTTATTCTTGAGTTCAATTTACAAGTAAGGAATATAAGATCCATAAAATTTTTATTGTTATAACACATCATCACATTTTTATTTGCAGCAAGAACTTAACTTTTATTTTTGTCTCTGTATTGAATAGAGAAAAGGATACACTAGCTTTCCTTATGCTCTCTACTTGAGAGTCTTTGGAGCTGATGTTTTACAACTTTTGTTTAGGCCCTGATTTTCCCTCATTTTATTTTTCAAGAAGAGGAAACTATAGAGATGAACTCTATTTGTATAGGTCATTCACATTAGTATAGTGTGCCTAACAAGAGTACCATTCTATAGCTTGGTGCCTTTCCTCTTATTGTGTTATTCCTTCACTCCTCTTATATGAACAGGGCCAATACTTGATCTGTTCATTGACAAGTCTCAGTGGAGAGCATTAGCACTGGATATAAATACCTACAGCGAGCCAAGCATACATTTGCAGTCCCCACAGGTAGATGGCAAATAATGTGTTGTGTCCCAAATGTATTCCAAAGTCAGTTTGAATTGCTTCCAGCAACATGACAGATATTAGATAACATTTAAACCCTTATGCTAAAAAAACACTAGAAATTATGGATAAAATATTTTCTTTATCCTTTTAAAATGCACAATTGAGTTCATGATAAAATTAAGAAACATACTGAGAATCGATTTTTTAAAAGCAAGTTATTAAGAAGCAGACTCTTAGTGTGCACTCACATGGTGTCAGTAATGAGGAATCTGGGGTTTTGTGTCTGCAGAGATTCAGCAGATGAAGCCTTGGATCTGGATGGAAAAAGTGTTTAGGTGTAAACACACAGAGAAAACCAAACATACATTTGTCAACACCATAGGGAGATTACAAAGATTTTTGTTTTCCTTACCCATGATCAGCTTAAGATCTGCATAGGAGAAAAAGAAAAAAACCTCATCTAAAATTTTATAACAAGATACTACACTTACACAGAGTTAGGGTATTGCATTCATAGTATATCTATGGTTCAAGATCTACAAAGTTAGAATATGATACAACATGTAGTCTTGGACTGATAATATCTCTGGTTCACCTAGTAGAATTGAAAAAATAAAAGATACTGTGGAGAGACCCAATCTTATTATCAAACCCAAAACAATAACTATTGATAATGTATCTTTAAAGATGAAGAAATAATCCCAAATTACTAAATGAGTGAGGAATCTACCCACAATGAATAAGGATCAGCCAACACAACCAACAGTAGAACTATTCAGGCCAATGCCCCTCCAGCTTAAAGTATATAAAACATATTCAACAAAATAAATGTATGAGTATTTAATACAGAAAAGAAGGATTCCAATACACATTTAAAGGGAAAATTATGAAAAAAAAGCATAGAAAGATTTGAAAATGAATGAAATAGACCTTCTACATGTAAATTCTTTGTACATGTATATTTATAAATAGTAGATTGATATAGTTGAAATTAAAGTGCAATGGAGATGCGATAGCAGATTAAATTAAAGAGAGGTTTAGTGAAGAGAAGGATCCATCTGAGAAAATAACTTAAAATGAAGCATGTAGAAATTAAAAAGTTGGACTATATAAAAAGGAGATGAAAAGAGGTAGAATACAGAGTGATATAGGTCATCATATTTCTAAAACATTTTTCAGAAAGTGAAAATATTTTGAAGGCACAAGAGACAATAATTAAAGAAAGAAAGATAGATGATTTTCTGAAATTGAGTATGGACAGAAATGCTCAGATTCAGGGAACACAAGAAAAACCAAATTCACTTATAGAAATTTTGTAGTGCCCCTGCAAAATGTTGAGGTAAGGTAAAATTATAATAAGCACCAGACAATACAGCCAAAAATATCTGCAAAAACAAAACAAATTAAAAAAACCCAATAACAAAAACAACAGAAAACAAAATCAAATTGAAGACAAAATACAATAAATATAAAAGAGAATAATTTTCAACCTACCATTTTATGCCTTCCTATGTCATCTAATGGTGAGGACCAAATAAAGATATTCTTTAAAATAAATAAAAATTATCAGACCATTTATTATCAATAAAGGCTTACAGAAAAACTTCTAAAAATATGCTTCAGAAAGAAGGAAATTAAACTGTAAAAGGAATTATAGCATCTTAGTCTTTACCCTCATCCAGATTTTAAGCACTCCAAGGCTCTTGCACTGTTTTATCATTTGGGGCACAGTTGATAAACAGATTGGATAGATAGACAGGTAGATAGATATATACATACATACATACATACATTTAGAGTGATAGGAGATAGCTATAAATATAGATATGTAAGTTTGGCTTTGAGTAAAGTTGTCTTATGAAAATTTTATATCCACAATAAATACAGAGTTTATCAATTTAAGGAATTGAAATACAATGAAGTTATATAATATTTAAAGTTACTCACTGAAAACTTAAATACTAGAAAGGTTAAAATTAACTTTTGGAATTATATATACAAAGCAAAGTCAATACTAATGAGGAAGAAATTATGCAAATGATACAAACCAGAAATTGACTGAAACAAAAAAACTCAAATGGTTAATAAACATGAAAGATGCTCAATTTCACTGGTAGTTTTGGATAAAGGAAACTAAAGATATATATGTATACACACACACACACACACACATATATGTATAATTTATATGTAGAAACAGTTTTAACTGGTAGAATTTTTTAAAAGAAACATTGGCAAAGAGGAACTTACATAAGGTTATAAACATTTCAGAACATAATCTGGCCATATTTGTTTAAATTAAAAATATTTTCATAACTCTAACCCAATAATACCACTGTTAAAACTCTTTTATATAAAAATATCAATATTTTGAAATAATATTGTTTTAGTTTGCTAATGCTGCAGAATGCAAAACACCAGAGATGGATAGGCTTTTATAAAATGGGGGATTATTTCGCTACACAGTTACAGTCTTAAGGCCACAAAGCGTCCAAGGTAACACCTCAGCAATCGGGTACCTTCACCAGAAGATGGCCAACAGTGTCCGGAAAACCTCTGTTAGCTAGGAAGGCAGCTGGCGTCTGCTCCAAAGCTCTGGCCTCAAAACAGCTTTCTCCCAGGACGTTCCTCTCTAGTAAGCTTGCTGCTCTTCAAAACATCACTCACAGCTGCACTCTGTTCCCTCTCTTTGAGTCAGCTCATTTATATAGCTCCACTGATCAAGGCCCACCCTGAATGGGTGGGGCCACACCTCCATGGGAACATCTCATTAGAATCATCTCCCACAGCTGGGTGGGGGCACATTCCAAGCAAATCTAACCAACACCAAAACTTCTGCCCCACACAAGACTACAAAGATAATGGCATTTGGGGGACACAATACATTCAAACCGGCACAAATATCTATCTTTGAATTTATATCATGAATGGCTAATATAATTTTAGTAGCAAAAATGTAGAAGTATTCTGAATCCCCATCAGTAGAGAAATCATTGGATAAAATTATAACACATCCATATGTAAAACATTATGTAACATTGAAATAATTATTTTTGTTTATTTGTATAACCTATTTGGTTATTCATAAAGTGTTGTCAGTACTAAAACATAGTCATATAATATCCCTAGAAGGGAGACAGTTCTACCTTTTTATTTGTTAAAGGAAGCATATATTTTTTTTCATGAAATAAAAAAAAGAATTTTAAGTGAAGTTTAAAATTGCATGACTAAAATTGCATTACTAACAAAAAGAAACAATTTCTTATCAATTCATTTAATTTACCTTCCTGAAAGAACCAAATGTTCCAGTGGTCAGATCAGGTTTCCAAAGCAAGACTATTATTTTTAATTATTATTTTAAAATTTTAGGTTTACATTAACCAAACTCATTCTCCAACCTACTACATTATTATTTGATATTTTCAACTCATGCATAATTGTTTTTCCTCAAAAGAAAAATAAATGTTGGACAACTCAGACCTAAATTAGTTGACTTTACATTGAGATGAACTCTACTATTATGTAAATTCTTTGTATTTGTATAGTTTCTTTCCATTTGAAGTTTCATTTTCTTGAGATAATTCCATAACCTCAAGTATGTATGTTCTCAATATTTATTAAAAGAAGTTACTAATTCTTTTTAAAGTTACTCTATGGAATATTTTATTTATCTGTGTACATACTGAATTTAATCTTCACAAGCATGAGTGAAATGCTATTATCACAATTTTATAACTGAGGGAAATATGCCTCAAAGAATTTATTACTGGAATTAGAAGCTGACCTTTGGATCTCCTCCCACATAACATCTGAATAATTAAATTCATCATAGGATTTAGTTGTTGAAGAACAAAGTGTTATGATGGAATTGACAATGGAGAATGCTGCCTGTATCTGAAGATGCCTGCTTCTATATAACTTAAGGAATGGAGATGCAAAACACAATACATGTCCCCTTGGGAAGCAGCCTCCATAGGAGGAGGAAATGAAAGCAAAACAGTTAAAACAAAGAGATTAGGTGTTATGTTGTCTGTATCATCCAAAATTCATCAATGAGGTAAATTTCTCCATATCACCTGGGAAAGCACAAGGGATGTCGTAAGAGAGGCCAAGATTGTTACCCATGTGGGGTTTCTGTCAAATGGCAGGTAGCATCAGGAATGGAGAAGTCCTTTTCACCAATATTTTTTTAGTGCAAAATCATAAATCAAGTCATATTTGAGATTCATGTATGTGTTTATATATCTGAATTATTGCTATACAGCACATGATCCCTAAATACTTTTAAATATAGTGACATAAATATTTTAATATTCAGTTAGATATACTCTGTTCATTTTACTAATAAATTCTATATGTTAGATTTCTGTAATCTTAAACTGCTTTTATGATATGTTATAGAAACAGAAGAGTCACTATCACTTTCTATCAACTAAACAAACATACATGAAAAAAGACTTAAACATCATTTTGAAATAATAATTATAATATGAAGACATAAACTGGGTTGAATAGTGAAAATTCATGTCCACCCAAATCCTCAGAATGTGACTTTATTTGGCAATAAGCTCTTTGCAAATATAATTAGTTAAGATATAGTCATACTGGATTAGGGTGGGCCCTAAATCCAGTATGGCTGGTGTTTTTATAAGAAGATGGAGATTGGGACATAGAGACACAAACACAGAGGGAAACTGTCCACGTGACGACGGAGCCAGGGTTTGGAGTGTTGCAGCACAACCAAAGAACTTCTGGGACTACCAGAGTTTGAAAGAAGCCAGGAAGCATCCTCCACTAGGGGATTTTGGATTTATAGTTTACAGAAATTACAGGGAAATTTTTTTCTGACGTTTTAAGCTATCCATGTTGTGGTAATTTATTATGGCAACCATAGCAAACAAATACATGCCACAAGAAAAAAATGTCTGTCAGTTGTTGGAAAAGACTACTGGCTTCCACTACTTTTTTCCCTTCATTTTCTTTAATCCATTGTAGTTAAAGCCAGCTTCATTTTAATGCTCAAGAAATCATCTACATTAATGACAAGAAATACTAACTCAAGCAAGAGTCTTTATATCTTTCTGCAAATATTTCCTTTTTTATTTTTATATTTTTATTCTTTAACACACTAATAATTTTTGTTGATTTCTACTCCTGGTAACTTCATCTTCTTCTTTGTTAAATTGAGACATATCATATTATTGATAGAACAATTATATCAAAGTGACAGGATATATGGGTTCTGTCTTATTCTGCTATTAATTAAATATGTGAACTTGAAATACCTACTAAATATCTTTGAGTTGCCAGATATTGTTGGTTGAATTATTCATTGACTATTATCTATTCCCCTTCTCATTTTTCTACCTATACATGATGTTGAAAGATGTACATGTTCAATTTCTCAGGCTTCCTGGCAATTAGATATGAGAAGTAAGCAAATGTCTCTTGGGAAGCTTTGAGAAAGAGTGTCTCTTCCTCAATATAGGTGATTTGGAAAGCTTCTTTCCTCCTCTGTTAAGTCACTGCTCTGACAACTGGCATGAGGTCTGTGATTTGATAGCCATCTTGCTACAATGAGAAAAAGGCTAAGGGTATTTCAATGGCAGAGACTTAGCACAAGTTATTTTGTTAAATGGCAAAATGAATGCCTTTAAAAATATTTTTGGCAACTTTGGTGGATTGAAGCTGTCAGTACCCCAGAAAAAACATGTTCTTAAATTTACTCCATCCCTGTGGATATGGACCCATTGTAAGTAGGACATTTTGATGAGGCTACTTCAGTTAAGGTGTGACCCACCTCAATCAGAATGGGTCTTAATTCTTTTACTCGAGTCTTTATAAGAGAATAAAATTCAGACAAAGAAAGGGAAAGCCATGGAAGCAAGAAGCTGAAATCAGTGAAACCTGGAAGAGAAAGGAGAGACCAGCAGATGTGGTCAGGTGCCTTGTCATTTGGCGGAGGAGCCAATTATCAAAGGTAGCCAATCTTGGGGAAGAAAGCAACACCATGTTGATACCTTGATTTGGACTTTTTCTTGGCCTCCAAACTGTAAGCTAATAAATTCCCATTGTTCAAGCTGAAACATTTCATGATATTGTTTTAAGCAGTTTAGGAAACTAAAACAGCCACCTATTTGGATTTTCTGTTTCTTACAGTCAGAAATCATTTCTTAATTATACATAATGTTTCTTTTTTAAATTTAGGCACATTACAGGAAGTAGGGTCAAATAGGATATATTTTTAAAATTTAGTTTAACATAAATGATAATTTATAGATTTTTGCTGTCTCCATTATTCTCATTAAACTGATTCTTGAGTTTTTAAAAAAATATATTTATTTTAAAACAAATAGTTGCGTATCTCTTGGAACTATCAGTAAATAAATGCACATGAAAAGGTGAATTCTAGTCTCTAAATCTTTTAAGCATTCTATCTCAGTTTTCTGGCTGCTAAAACAAATGCAATCCAATGGGTTGGCTAAACAACAGCAATTTATTGCCTCATTGTTTCAGAGGCTAGAAACACGGTCAGTAGCATTCTGGCTGGCTGGTAATTCTTGGAGTTCCTTGGCTTTTAGGTCAAATAGCAATGCCTTTTTTTCTGTAGTGCTCCATTGACTTCTTGCTTCTTCCCATGGCTTTCTCTCTATATATCTCAATTTCTCTCTTCTTGCAATGGACTCCAGTAATACAGACTAAGACTAAAGTGATTCTTTTGGATGCACATTAACTAAAAATAACATCTTCAAATGGTTCCATTCATAATGGGTTCATACCAAAAGGAATGGACTAAGATTAAGAACACACCTTTTTCTGGGATACATAATCTAATAAATAAAAGTTGTTAATTCTTTATTTTTAACTATTCATTTTGATATCTTTTGAAACTTATGGGACAGTTGCAAAAATAATACAAATCTCAAACACAGATCTCCAACATACCCCATATACTCCAAGATACCCAAATTAACCAATTTTAACATTCTGTTACTTTTGCCATATCATTCCATCTTTTTATCTATTCATCTGTCTATTAATCCATTTACTTATTTATATTCCTTTCTGCTATCTGGCTATCTATTTATCAATCCACTTTCTGAACACTTAAGTGTAGGTTTAATTCTGTTTAATTGTTCTGTTCAGTGTATTTGACATTACTCTAATATTGTCCTATATTTCATATTTTCTCGCACTCTGGGCAATTTCTTCAACTTTTGCTTTTTACTTTCTTAATTGCATGTTTTCAGATTTTAGTTTCCAAATACTGTTATGGTTATTATTGTTCTTTAAAGATTACATTTTTAAATTACAATTTGTTTTCTTTATTCGAGTAGCAACTGCTGTTATCTTAGAGGATATCGAATTCCTTTTTGTTTTCTTTTGCTTGATTTAGATCCTATCCTTCCTAATATATAATATATCTAAAATATTTTAATCACAAAAATACTAATGTAAAATTAATATAGGTAATATAAATGAAGAAATAACTAAAATTTTTATTGTTTGAAGGGTACAAACAAAATAAAATAGACAAACAGGATGCGAAAATGATAACTTCTCACTAAGTGTTAATTGAGATCTATCAGCTGAGACAACAGATGACAAATGCAGCTGTTTTAGCTTAGGCATAACATATACACTGCTGGCAAAACTTGAAGTTCTGAGTATTAATAAAATAAGAATAATGGAAGATCAGTCAGGGTCCCAGCATGTGTCAGGTGGCATACTCAAAGCCGGATAATTCTGAGGGGCGGTTAGTAAGTGTGGGAAAGTTGTAGGTGAATCAAAGAGATAGGTTAATCAACTGTGCCTAATACAACAGATGAAGCATTGAAAGGCACAGGGAAAGGAACCAGGAAACTATAGGGGAAGTAGCAGTTAACAGAAACCAAAAAAGGCAGCTTTGAGAGAAGAAATGATCTTTGGTTGAAGGTCAAAGCTAACACAGGCTAAAACTGATGAGAATAAAAATAATCCATTTAATATATAGTTTATATGATTCCTTCTTCATGAGTTTTGGGTTAGTAATCATAGCTGCCTTCTTCAATCATCCAGATCTTGTTCCTTTTACTCTCTCTTAGCATCTGGACAGGTGTTTTGTTTTGTTTTATCTCTAGAGAGTTGATCCAAACATTCATTATTCAGGATGTGATGCTTTGGTGGTCTTGTCTTTATTTTGTCACCAGAGTTTTAGATTGACCAGAACTACTGGGCAAAAGATCCTATTGAACTCTGAGTTACAAATTTAATTATCCTTATCTCTATTATGTTGCATCAACCCAATTTCCCCCTGATAAACAATCACATCAGCCAGTAAAGTGAATCCCCTCTCTGTCTCTTGATTCTCTAGTACAGGGATTCTTAATTGATCAGGGAACTGATTCAACTTTCAATTCATGAAAACTATGACTCTCTTTCCTATGCAAGCGTTTTTCCCCTGGGAACTAAAATCTCCAGACCAATGGAGTCCAAGTTTGTGGGGATCAGAAAAAAATTGCTTTGTGTATGATTTTTAAATAGAGTACTATCTCATGACACCAACATTACCTTGGTTTCCTTACATGTGCATTCAGCCTTTGGGAAGATGGTACGATACCGTTATGATTTAAGGCACATTCTATGCAGTATAGGACAATACCTCCATTTCACCAGTGGTTTTCTTGGTGATGGAGCATATAATGAGATCAGTATATTCCATGAGAGTGAACCCACTGCTATAATTTCTTTGATGAAAAATATGCCCATTTATAAGAGGCAATACTATATGGGATACCATGATTATGATAAGGCATTCAGAAAATTGTTCAGTGCTGGCACTGGAAAGAGAATGGCATATATGTTTATTACAGTGCCGAACATAAACTGCCCTCTCCCCTGATGGGAAGGGTCTGATAATATCAACCTGACAGCACTAGCTGACTGATCACCCCAGAGAACAATGTCATATTTAGGGTTTAGGATTGGCCCTATGTAGGCATTCAGGGTACTCAGCAGATGCTATAGGTAGATAAGCTTTGGTAAAGTGAGGCCATACTGTTGACAACATGAATAGCCTCCTTCCTTGCAATCATGATTACATTGTTCATGGGCCCTTAAAATAATCATCAGAATGGCTGGGGAAAGAGGCTGAATGATACCCACGGGATGGGTCATCTTGCCCATTTAATTACTAGAACCTCCACTGCTATGGAGACTGACTGTTTGAATTCACTTGGGATCAAATACCTTCCCAATCAGTGGCTAATCTAAGAATTGCATCTACATACATTTCTCCCAGATACTTTCCCATTTTTACTTTTTAAATTCTGGACCTTACTATGGAGATTCATCTATTAACCTGGACAATACTTCTTCCTCCATTGTTGACTGGAGACCAAAGAGGTTCAGAGAAAAGCGGTAAAATGCCACAGGGTTCTGAGTCACTTGTCATGAAGTTTACTTTGGCTTATGTAAATTCTTTATCCAAGTCTCCTATATGCAATATCAAAATTTTAGTGGAATACTGCTCTACATAACCAATTTTATGGTGCAGTGAATCAGAGAACACCCCTAGATCATGATGACCGGAGCCCCTTTTCGTTGCAGTTGGTATTCAAAACTGGAAGAGTTATGAATTATCCAATAAATGACTTGTAAAAACATGCCTAAATGTGGTAAAAGTTGCTTCCCAATCTAATTTTACTGGAAAATGTGCCTGTTTTTCATTGGTGCAACAAAGTGGACCATCATGTCTTGTTCACTTGAAAACAAACCCTGACAGGGTTTGGCACACTTATCCCCTAGAAATTAAAGAATGTAGTAGGTTTCAGAAATTTAAACAGGTTCATCTCTTACCTTTCATTCTCTCACTTTTGCCTTGTCTTACTAAGGAATATAGGGTGCTTGCCACTGCTTATTCAACTAGGAAAATTAGTTTAATTCCATCAATATAATAGTGGTGCTGTAGGCTTTGAACATGATGGATTTCTTCCCAGATTTTATAACAGAGAGCAGTAGATTAATTTACTCCCAAGCAAGATAGAGACTTGTTTTCCCCTTTATTTAGTATTGTTTTTTAAAATGTAAATGTCTTCATGTGAATGAAAAGGAAGCATTTGTATCATTTCAAGTGCCAGTGGCTGTTTTGATATCTTTTAGTAAGCTAATATACCTGGAACAAAATCTGTGATTGTCCCCAAAATCTGATTTAGTCTTTGACCATCTACTACTATTATCTGTTAATCAGTTGGTTTGTGTGCTGGTCAATCAAGCAAGGTAAATTGTGGATGTAGGAATCACCACCCCTGCATCTCCCAAGTCCTTGATGATGGACTGAATTTCCAAAATTCTCTGGGATGTAGCAATGCTTTTAATTTACTCTCTTTGTGAGAATATGTAGCTCCAGGGACTCCCAAGAGATTCTCTCTCCATAATATGCTTTGGTCCACAAAAATGGAAACAATATACAAATTATATTTTTTGGGTTTGGAAACTAATACATGATTTTCTCAGTCCCACTGGACTCATTATTAAATTTTCTTGGACCAAGATCTTATCTATTACCTGACCATCATAAATCCCTTGTTTGAGAGGTGAACTATGCTGATATTAGGTCTCTGTGAAGCAGAACAATTTAGATCTAGTATCTGGTACCCTTTGCAAGATCACGGTAATAAATATTGCCTAGTCTCTGATAAATAGCTCCCACTCCTTCTTGGAATTGCTTAGGGGAGTACAAACAGTTTATACTTGTAGCCATACTGAAGGTTTCTTTTGAAGTATCTTCACTCCCTTGGTCAATTAGTTCCAACTCTATTAACTGGCATCTGGTTCCTTGTCTCTGATGATTAAAGCATTGCTATCAGGTCTCTGAGATCTCCATTTTATCATTGAGGTTAGCTAACTCCGAGATCCCCATTTTAGCATTGAGATCAGAGATTTACATCCCAACACTCCCCACCAACATTCCAGCCTACAAAAGGCATTCACAGAGCTGTTCAAGGATAATGGTACCCTCCCCACCTTTTTCTGCCATTATTTTAATGTCTTGATGAAAGTAGTATCCTCCAATTCTTCTCAGTATGTATGGCTATGGCTGACATATAACACACCAATTATAATATTCTTATGTGTTTGGGAATGAGATTGTAGAAATCAGGGTTAAGGACTGGTTTAAAATATTAGCATTTTTATTTCTTCTCACATTCTGAAGTTTTGGAATTTGACTCCTTGAGGGGCTTCCATTCATAAAATTCCATCAGTCACAGTTCAGAGAAAAACTATTTATTTTGTTAGAATTCTCAATTAAAATGTAAATATCCAAGAAACATATCACACAGTGTTTCTGAAATGTTGTTTAGGGTCCATTTGGATCAAAATTATGTGAAGGTACTTATTAGAAATGGAGAGTTTTAGACCTCACACAGGGATGTTTGAATCAATTTCCCTAGAAGATATGTCTGGTGTGAAAGGAGATAAAAAAAAAAGAAGTAACTTAGGCTATGAGACATAAAATGGAGTTGGAGAGATGTGCACACAGAAAGGCCCTTATGCCACCCCTGAAATTACCATATTAAGTGAAACTTAAAAATGTACAGAAATGTTGCTATATTCGGTTACTTTCTTGGGGTAGAGTAAGAACACGTTGGAAGTAAAGTAGTTATCTTAGGAAAAAAAACAAATGTACAGAAAATGTCTCCCTATCTGGGGAAACAAAACATTTACAAAAAACAAACAAAACAACAACAACAACAAAAACCTAACTCCTCCTACTCCTTCTTCCTCTTTCTCCACTTAAATACCCATGCTTAACTACCCCAACTGGGGACACAATTTGGGTCACTATCTCAATCTCTGTTCCCCAAATCACAATTGTAAGACACCAAATAAACAGTTTTATTGCATCACAGCTCAGTTTGTTTTTCCTGTCAACATTTGTAATTTAACAAAATTCTTATATGATTGTTACATATACCAACATTTGAAATGCAGTGATACCAAGGTAATTAGAATGATCAGAATTCAGAATTTTATTAACTACCAAAGTGGATTGTCACAGATAAGGGATAAAGCGATGGAGAAAGAGAGAAAAAGTGTCATTCTGTTGTTACAAATCCCTTTTCTTTTGGGCCATCAACTAATTTTCAGATATCTGCATTACTAACCGTCCCTATTCTGTTCACTGCTACTCCCTTATTTTCATACATTTTACCTCTAATCAGCATAGTGGTTGGAGGACCCTTGCTAAGATCTTTTTCAACATTGGACTAGGAGCTCTTAAAATGACAAATAATGACTAATTTAAAGCACGACTGGATCTAAAATAATATTTTGGAGTAGGTGTGCTAAGTACTAGGTACAGGGTGGGATCTGGGATAGAGTCCAGCGTTGAGTTAGTCCTTGCAGTGTCATGGGATCTGGCAGTGCTCAGAACACTTCCCTCAACACTCAGTTTCTTTTGAAGTGAACCATTCCTTACTACAAACATCTGCCTCTGAGGGCTTTCAAAGGCTGCTGGAGCAGACATAGCCTGCCGTGGGCAGAGAGCAGGTGCTAGAGAGTTAATGCTGCAAATAGCAGCCCTCAAACTAAGATGACTGGAATTGATGGATAAACAAACCAGCCTCCTCACCCCATGGGCGGGGCAACTCTGAAGGACTTGTCGTATTGTCTGGTGGAGCCCCAGTGATCCACAGCAGTTACCTGCTTAAGAATCTGCTGATATCAGCTTTCTTTCTTTCCATGACTTACCATCTGTCCAGGTTAGGTATGTTTTCTTGTAGCCCCTGAAGTCTGAAAATAAACATCCCACACTAAAATTTTTACTCATGATCTATTTCTGTGTAGCACAATTTAAGATGAGGAAATATTAAATTTATGGACTTGGTTATGTTTAGTATTTTAGACAGAATTTGAGAACATTAAATTTAGTGTTAGTATTAAAAATATTTAGCTATTTCTTCTCTCAGCAAGAGAAATGAGTTCCATTTAACAGCAAAAATTAGTGAAAGAGTTGCAGTCCCTTTGTTTGAGAGGAACAGGTTTAGCTGTTAGGGAGAGTTAATGACGAGGTTGCAGATGAGGAAGAAATTATTTGCTGCAAGTGATGGGATTGATTTCACAGATTAATTTAGAATTTGAGCCAAAGTTAGATTTAGTTTTGGGGAGATTTCCTCCAAGTTTTCCCAGGCTAACACTAAATGACTGAAGATTATTAACATATATTCAGAGATAACCTGAGAATTTCAGCCACCTAAATTTTATATATGGCACATTTGGGCTTACAATTTAAAATTCACAATCAATTTAAGGGAAAAAAAATTCAGAGAATATGGTAACCATGAATTTTTCCTGAAAATACCAGTATTAAATATTGGCTATTAAAAGCTGGCCAACATAGCACTGAAACAAGCAAACAAAAACTTCTGGAATAAAAAATTTTATGACAATTGATTACTGGTGAATATGAAAATGTGTTATATTTAGAAAAGAGACTACATATCTTCAAAGAATAAACTGAAATGACTAAACTTTGATCATGTATAAAGGTAGAAGTGGGGAAATTGACAGAGCAAGAGTACTATTATTTTCACGTCTTCTATTTTTTTTTTTATTTCTACATTGTTAAATTTCTTCAAAATGAGCATTCAGGCCTTTTTTAAATTGTTTTTATTCAATTTTATTGAGATATATTCACATACCATACAATCATCCAAAATGTACAATTATTCACAGTTCCATCATATAGCTGTGCATTCATCACCACAATCAACTCTTGAACACATTCATTACTCCTAAATAAATAAATAAATAAATAAACACCCAAAACATCCCATCTCCCCATTCCTCCCTATGATTCATTTAATTTTGTCCCCATTTTTCTACTCATCTCTTGATACACTGGATAAAGGGAGTAGGAGCCACAAAGTTTTCACAATCACAAGGTCACACCATGTAAGCTATATAGTTATACAATCAATTTCAAGAATCAGGGTTACTGGGTTGCAGTTCAACAGTTTCAGGTGTTTTCTTCTAGCTATTCCAATATACTGAAAACTAAAAAGGGGTATCTATACAATGCGTAAGAATAACCTCCAGAATGACCTCTTGACTCCATTTGAAATCTCTCAGCCACTGAAACTTTATTTTATTTCATTTCTCTCCCCACTTTTTCTAAATCCCATGATGCCAGGTCCAGGCTTATCCCTGGGAATCATATCCCACATTGCCAGGGAGATTTACACTCCTGGGAGCTGGGAGTCATGTCACAAATAGGAGGGAAGGCAGTGAGTTTACCTGCAGAGTAGACTTACAGAGAGAGGCCACATCTGAGCAACAAAAGAGGTTCTCAGGGGGTGACTCATAGGCAAAATTATAAGTAGGCTTAGCGTCTCCTTTGCAGTAAGAAGTTTCATAAGGGCAAGCCCCAAGATTGAGGGCTTAGCCTTCTAAATTGGTGTTCCCCAATGCTTGTGAGAAAATCAGTAATTCCCCAGGTGGGGAGGTTTAAAATTCCTGTATTCTTCACCAGTCCCTCAGGGGGGCTTTGCAAATACATTTTTATTCTCTGCCCAAATTACTCAGGGATGTCATGTCTTTTTTAAAAAGCCACAGCATCATTACAACTTTGAATATCTGAAAATGAATAAAAAGCTTTAATGTGTCATTCTAGATAGGTTTTATAAAAAGTAAGATAATGTGTTAGAATAGCATTTGCTTCCCCATTTTTCCACTATCATAATATCATCTAACATTACACTAACTGGGTTATAGAGTCAATGATACATAAATTCCTTTTCTGACACTCCTTTCATTTGAAACCATAGGTCATATTTCAATTGCAGTGTTTTACCAATGTGCTTTTATCTGCACTCAGTCATTCAGTCATTTGTTAGAAATTTGTTACCTACTTGATAATCACTCTTCAGCATTAATTACTTAAATTGATTTTTCATTTTCTGGGCATACCTACTACTAATATGATTGGGCTATATGTAGATGAGATCACCAATGTGAAGTAGAAATCCAGGATTCTGTCTTTTTCATTATAATTAGATAATTTTCATCCCCTGGAAATTACAAAAGTTGCAATGTTTTTCCCATGAATCTGGCTCCTGGTCAAAAAAATGTGTGATCTTTCAGGCCAGACTCTAGGTGATGATAAAAGCTTTACCTGGCAGGTTTCAGGTGGGAAAACTGCCCTCCCCACACCAGACTTGGTGCACAGCCAATGCATTGCAGTCCCTGGAGGAAATTACAGTCAAGGACTCAGGCTGCCCTGACTGGTCATGCTCCTGCACATATCTACATTCCTAGTCTAGGCATTTCCTTTGGAGGCCCCCCTTTTGGAGATTCGAAGCCCAGGTCCTCCTGAGGTCTTCTGCAGAGTCCTCCTTGTCAGGGGTCAGTTCTTTACCACTCCTTCCCCTTTCCCCTTTTTCATTACATTGTCCCCACCCCCCTCAAACTCCAGGTCCATAAACTGGCTGGGCCTTTGCATTCAGATACCCCCTTTCTGTGCTGATTCATCTGACCTTTACTGAGTGGCAATATTCCATGGGGAAAGAATGGAACAGTGGGAGAGCTGGTAATTTCTCCAGGTTAGTCATTTGCTTCTACTACTGCAATGAGTGATTAAAGGCTTGACCGTTATTTTGATTTTGTTATCTTAATCAGCTATTCCGTCACCCAGGAGCTTGGCTCAGCTCTGCTGATTCTCCAGTTTCTGCCATCACCATCATTCACACTGCCAGCCAAAATATCTCTGACTCACTACCACTCCCCCAACAGCCACTCCTAAAACCTACAGTCTGTCTTCATTTTTCATACATACGTCTTATCCTCTTACCATGTATTTCTTTTTTCCCTGATGGGCTTATATATAACACTTCCCATCTTTATAAAGAAGGCTACACAAAAGAAACTAATTTATGCTTTTTTGATGAATTTTTATATTTCCAGCATTCACATGTGATTTATGCTTTTTTTGATGAACTTTTATAAATCCAGCATTCATATGTATTACAAGCATCATGTTAATTAAATGTGTTTGTGACCCAAGTTATGGACACTTCCCAGTGAATCAGTGCTAAATTGTTTTTAGAGTGAAGTAGTTTTAGCTTTGTTGATCTGAATTATGCTTTGCTTATGTTGCTTTTAATTTTATTAGATTGCTTTTAAATGTCGTTTAAATGAATGAAGATTTTGCCCCTCCTATAGCAATTTTGCTTTGTGCATTAAGAAATCAATTATCATTGAATTGAAAAGTTTCCTAAGCATTGGTACGCATTAATTGTTTCCAGGTAAATGAAGAAGATGTTTATAATATTATGTTTTTATGGAAGCAAAGTGTATTAACTATCTCAATTGCTAATATCCAAAAGCAGATTAATTACATCAAATGGGTTTTCTAATTGCTTATGCACTTTGACCTGATAATTGCCTCAATTATTTAATTAAGGGCTACTTTTAATAAATTCTACCACCTGGAAATGCATTTCCCACTGTTGGCTTTTTTGTGAGGTAATCTCATTTACCTTAAGTGTTATATTAATAGCTTCTGCCTTAGAGAAATTTAAGTTATTAATCTGATTAAGAAATGAAATAACTTTCCTTTGCGTTAGTTGTCAACCATCATCATAAAGTGCATGGAAATTAGGAGATATACATTTTACTCCAGTAAATGAAGGGAGACATGAAGTATGTATCAGCTAATATTTTGTGTGATCACTTTGAAACAAGTTTTTAAATTTCTTTACAGGTCTACTGTACCACATAATCACTGGAACTTTTATTACAGTGTTTTATATCTAAATTGACCTCACAATAGTGTAAAATGGGAATGAATAAGGAAAATCTAGTGTTCTTTGATGAGATTTTGAATGATATATAATAATAATTTTGAAGATGTCTTTTTCAAGGAAACCATAAGCAGAATATATAAGAAATAGTTATTTTTCTCGTTGTTTGAAAAATAATTAAGACAATTTCAATTATACATTTTTAGCACTATTTCACTTTTCTAAACAAAACACTGCTTCTTTCATGTTCAAAGTTTAAATCTTAAGTTGAGGGTAAGGCATAAGTTATGTATTAATTTAAATTGCTGAAAAACAAAGTACCCCAAAACTTAGGGTCTTAAAACAACAGATATTTATCTCATGCAGATTAGGAGGGTTTGGAATCCAGGTGCAGCATACTTGGATGTTTCTGACTTAGTGTTCTCTTGAGGTGGCACTCAGGCCTATGGCTGGGACTTCATCATCTGAAAGCACCGATATTCACATGTCTGGCAGCGGAGGCTATCTGATGGTTGATGCCTCAGTTCTTGCCAAGGCTGTTGTGTGTCTTGTAGAATGGCAGATGGGTTCCGGCAAAGCAAGTGATGAGAGAGAGAGAGCACTGCATGAGATGGGAGATGCAGTCATTATAGCCTAACCTCAGAGTCTTATAAGTGGAATACCATCACTCATGTTATGCTATAGGTTTTTTGTCACACAGATTAACCCTGGTACGTTACTGGAAGAGACCACATGAGGGCGAGAATAGTAAGAGGCAGGGGTCACTGCAAATGCTCACTGAGGCTGGCTGCAATGGGTTACCTTTCATTTGTTTAAGTGATGTAGAGAGAAATGAGAGTAGTTTAACAATGATAATAAGGGATGTTTCTGTTAAGTTTATTCCATTCTTGATTTCAGAGTTTTGACCCATAAAATTAGAACGAATTCACTTAGTTCAACTATATACAATCATAAATACACAAACACCATCACAAACCACACATGATGAAACAGAAAAAGTATTTAATTCACAAATTTAAGAAAATGTCTTTATCAGTCAGTATTCCAGCAGGAAACAGGGCCCACTCAAGCCATGAATACAAGATGGATGCTAAGAGGTGAGTTTTACCAAAGTTTGGATGGATACAGTTAAACAAACCAACAAAGATGGTTAACCACCCAGGAAAGAGTTATAGCAGTAAGTCAATGTCAGCCCTGGGCCTGAAGGCAAAAAAAAAAAAAAAAAAAAAAATGATGGAATGCTGTTACCAGACCTTGAAAATTCTGTAGTGGTGGGGTGGTAACAACATGGTAGGATGTATTGCCTTTGGAAAGAATACAGGCCACTGCCAAAACACAGCACAACAGTCAGGTATTGGTGATTTTAATAGTTCAAACTCAGCAATTTCTAGTCCTCTCATCTTCAGCCTGTACCACCTTTAAACTAAAATAAGATGAAGCATGAGAGAAAATGAACCAGATTGGTGTAATCCATAAAGTTCAGCTTCCTCAAACACAGATCAAGCTGGGTAAGGAGGGAGGATTGATCAAGATGGGCAAACAATATATTTAGCATAATTCAAGTTAACTTACATACATATGACACAAAAAAATGTAATTGTACAAAACAGATAAG